>NC_138204.1:63814209-64447423 GCF_964194415.1 Vipera berus | reverse complement strand
TTAGCTGTTGGATCTCGACAGTAATCTTTCTTAAATTACATTTGACTTAGACAATCAAATATTGTGCGGGGGAATGTTTTTGGAGATTATATATACAGCATTAGATGCACTATAATTGTTAACCAAGTTAAATTAGCTTCCTTTGTCACATAATATTAAATCTGCTCCATTAAATTCTATGCCGGTTTATATTTAAGAAGAAATGCACCCAGATTGGTAACCTGGAATACAATTATTTACAATCTAGTGAGTGTAGATTGCCTTACCTGAGGCGTGAGCTTCTTCAATGTAGATTACAAGAAAGTCTGCTACAGTTTTGAAATCTTCAACAAGTTTATTAAACTCGCCAAATCTGAATATGAATGAAGGTCAGGTACAACTTCCAAATGTCAGAACCAAAGGCCTGTTACCTGCAAGACAAGAAACACAGATCAGTCTTGAAGGGTAAAGATGAGAATAAGGATTGCTATAGTTCTCATATTTATTAGGCAGTTATTTGCAGTTAAAATGCTACATATACAGTAATTTTAAGAATTTGGTCACATTCTTGTCCATATGAGATACCTAATATTTAGGGGCTGATTAATATAACATTTGAGAGATTTAAAAAGGCCAAATACTTTAACAGTAGACTTTTCTTTTTGTGCCATTTTGAACAAGTTCCCAGAACTAGCTGAGGAATTCTGGGAGTTAAAGTCCACACATCTTAAAGGCACTGAGTTTGAAAAACATTGGTCTAGAAGCCTCCATGTATTCATTCCAAAACATGAAACCTTTATTAAGACCCTGCTAATGTCACATGAATAATTTTGCCAGGATATTTTATGATGGTACAATTCTAATTCTCAATAAACACTGTGGGATAAAGAACAACATATTTTGTTTTACATAATCAGCATCTGCATGTTGTACAATAATGTTGCATGTATTCAGCAGCATGTATTTCATTTTAAAATGTCCCCTTTCCATATTTTCTGAAGCTAACAATAATTACAAGCAGAGCAAAGATTTAGAACCTTATTGGCATCACCAATAAAAAATCCTCTAATTAAAATGATCTCTTCAATACTGCCTCTGTTTGAAGGAATTTTATGATATGGTTAGCTATTTTTGTCTTTTATTTATTTTTATATTTATTTATTTATTTATTTATTATTTATTTATTTATTTGATTTTTATACTGCCCTTCTCCCGAAGGACTCAGGGCGGTGTACAGGGCAATAAATATCAAAAATACAAGATACAAAAGTTAAAAAAACATTAAATAATTGTGGCCGATGCAATAAATTAGTTAAGATCAATGTTAAAACCCCAAACCCATCAAACCAGGCCGGCTTGTTCAAATAAATAAGTTTTTAGATCACGTCGGAAGGAGCGAAGGTCGGGAGCCATCCGGAGCTCAACCGGTAAGCGGTTCCAAAGGTCTGGCGCACCCACAGAGAATGCCCTTCCCCTGGGGGTCACCAGTCGACATTCTCTGACCGGTGGCACCCTGAGGAGGCCCTCTCTGTGGGAGCGCACTGGACGGAGGGAAGTTGATGCCGGCAGCAGGTGCTCCCGTAGGTAATCCGGAACCATGCCATTTAGGACTTTATAGGTCATCACCAGCACCTTGAATCTCACCCGGAGGGCAACTGGAAGCCAATGCAGCTCACGGAGCAGAGGTGTAACATGGGAGTATCGGGAGACCCCCAACACAACTCGCGCGGCTGCATTCTGCACCAGCTAAAGCCTCCGAGTGGTCCTCAAGGGCAGCCCCAAGTAGAGAGCATTGCAGTAGTCTAAACGAGAGGTCACGAGCGCATGAGTGACTGTACGCAAGGCATCCTGGTCCAAATAGGGCCACAACTGGCGCACTAGGTGAACCTGGGCGAAGGCCCCCCTAGTCACAGCACCTATATGATCTTCTAAGGAGAGCTGTGAATCTAGGAGGACACCCAAGTTGCGAGCCCTATCTACGGGGGGTAATAGCTCACCCCCCCATAGTAAGAGGTGGAATAATCTGAATTTCCCGAGATGCCGGCACGCACAGCCATTCAGTCTTGTCAGGGTTGAGCCGAAGCCTGTTCCTCCCCATCCAGACCCGGACATTTTAACATGTTTATACTTGCAGTAGAATTGGATACTATAATGTTTTGATTTTTATTTGAGTATCTGTACAATCTCTCTTGATCTAAGTCAAACATGTCAAACTCACAATGTCACGTGACGCTGCACAACATATCGGGAGAGTTTTGCCATTGCCGGCAATGGGGTGGGTGCGGCTTCCGCATGACGAGTCCGGCCCATGGGCCGGCAGTTTGACACCCCTGATTCTAAGTGATGACATCCATGAGTCTGTTCACAATAAAACTAAGCCAGGATTTATTGAAGAAACCATAGTAGCTTGATTCACATCACAGTGAAGCAAAAACATAAAATTATAAAATTATCTCTGTTCTTCACATCACCCTTTATCGATTTCCTATCAAATGCATTTTTGTTTCTCTAAAGTATTTTGATTCAATTACCTATGGCAACTATTGGAATATGCAAAATAAGTGTACAACGCTGGTTGCATGCAAGTTGGGTTTTATGTTAATTTTCAAAGCAGTGCAGTTAATTAGTTACTATGAAGTAGAAGCCAATAACATATGAATATGTTAAGAGAGAGAGGGCAAAGTGCAGTTGTGTTTGTGCTGATATGTAGCTGATTAGTTCAAGCTTTATCATGCTCTGTGTCTTTTCTGTGAAGGCATTTCTTATAGTTTTTAAGAAAAAAAATCTGAGGTATATAGATTGAACACATTTATTTGAATGTGTGTATCCTTTGACTCAGTAATACATGCATATGCATAATCTTGTATATTTGTATGCTATATGTAATTTTATGTACAGTATGCAATAGCATAAGTTACTTATGAGAGTCATTTTATCTGGATCAATCATACATATATAAAGTTAAATTATTTCCTGTTAATATGTCAAAATTAAACTACTCAACCACTCTAGTGCCATCTTAACACTTTCCCCAATTACGTTGACGTGTTTTATGTCAATTTCAACTGCATGAAAAAAAATGAACTCTTTCTGTTTAGTCAGTAGAGCAAAATTAATACCCTGATTTTGAAATTCACTTATGTGATTAGCAAATGCCATATTTCTAAAAAAAAACACCATCCTGGTGTTTACTTACCTTGCATGAAATCCAGAATGCGATGAATTTTCCCACTGAGATCCGCTACAGGGGTGTTAGGAGCGGGACCGCCCTGAAAGGCTTCATCTTCCAGCCTTTTCCATTTGACTTTCAAGACGAAGAGTAAGTATGGGAAGCTGAAGAAAGTTGGGCCCCAATTTTCATAGCTGAATTTTGGGTTGCTACTCTTTTCTCTCTGCTTCAGGAGATATCTCTTCACAGTACCTGGGAAGAAGAACATACAGATTTTACCAATAATAGTAGACAGGCACACATGCAGAAGAATCCAGGCTCTCTGCATAAATCTCTTCATTCTGAACATCTTGGCAGAAGGAGAGGCTGCTGTACTCTGCAAAGTAGAATTCAGTGTGGAGCAAAGTGGAAGGGAGGAAAAAAAGGAAAGCTAAAGTTAATAATTGCTAGGCTCGTTACTTGCCTCAAATGACCGACATCATAAGAGTTATCAGTTCTTTACCTTGAAGGAAATCCAAAGCCTTTAACAGAATGTTGGTTAAAATAAATAATGTTGTAAGGTCCAACATGTTTGAAAACAAGGATTATGTAATCTACTTAGGAGCTGAAATCCACAGAAATCTTTCCAAGAAATAATTGTAATACTAGATTTCTTCCTTGCAAAATTAAAAGACCCTACTCCTCTAGAGGGTTTAATCAAAATATAAAACCATCTAGGGCAGCAACTCTCATTGAGTTCAATAGATTTTTGCCTTGCTATTAAGTATTCAGAAGTTTATCTTGTTTTTATCTTGCTTAACCTTCAAGGAATACAAATGTGGGATATTTAGGACTTTCTATTTATCATTATAAGACTCTTTTACAATAGACTAGGTTGGAAGAGACATCCAAAACCACGCCTGGAATACTTAATAATAATAATAAGTTGGAAGGGACCTTGCAGGTCATCTAGTCCAACCCCCTGCTCAGGCAGGAAACCCTACCATTTCAGGCAAATGGCTGTCCAGTCTCCTCTTAAAAACTTCCAGTGTTGGAGCATTCACCACTTCTGGAGGCAGTTGTTGTTGTTGTTCCACTGGTTAATTGTTCTAACTGTCAGGAAGTTTCTCCTTAGTTCTAGGTTGCTTCTCTCCTTGACTAGTTTCCATCCGTTGCTTCTTGTCCTGCTTTCAGGTGTTTTGGAGAATAGCTTGACTCCCTCTTCTTTGTGGCAGCCCCTGAGATATTGGAACACTGCTATCATGTCCCCCCTCACCCTTCTCTTTGTTAAACTACACATACCCAATTCCAGCAACCATTCCTTATATGTTTTAGCCTACAGTCCCCCAATCATCTTTGTTGCCCTTCTCTGTACCCTTTCTAGAGTCTCAACATCTTTTTTACATCGTGGTGACCAAAACTGGATGCAGTATTCCAGGTGTGACCTTACCAAGGCATTGTAAAGTGGTATTAGTACTTCACTTGATCTTGATTCTATCCCTCTGTTAATGCAGCCTAGCACTGTGTTGGCTTTTTTGGCAGCTGCAGCACACTGCTGGCTCATGTTGAAGTGATTGTCTACTAGGACTCCGAGGTTCCTCTCACAGTTACTACTATTGAGCAAGGTACCACCTATACTATACCTGTGCATTTTATTTTTCCTGCCTAAGTGTAGAACCTTACTTTTTTCACCATTGAATTTCATTTTCTTAGATAGTACCCAGTATTCGAGTCTGTTCAGATCCTCCTATATTTTAAGCCTATCTTCTGGAGTATTGGCTATTCCTGCCAGTTTGGTGTCGTCTGCAAATTTGATGAGTTCCCCATCTATCCCCTCATCCAAATCGTTGATGAAGATGTTGAAGAGCACTGGGCCTAGAACAGAGCCCTGGGGCACCCCACTACACACTTCCTTCCATGTAGATGCAGTTCCATTGAGGACCACACGCTGAGTACGGCCTGTCAGCCAGCTACGAATCCATCTGGTGGTGATGCTATCTAACGCACATTTTTCTATCTTATCAAGTAGTAGGTTGTGACCTACTTTATCAAATGCCTTACTGAAGTCCAAGTAAATTATATCTACAGCATTCCTCTGGTCCACTAATTTTGTCACTTGGTCAAAGAATGAAATGAGATTTGTCTGGCATGATCTGTTTTTGACAAACCCATGTTGACTTTTAGTGATGACTTTGTTTGCATCAAGGTGTTTGCTGATTTGTTGTTTGATTATCTTTTCCAGAATCTTCCCAGGTATTGAGGTCAGGCTGATAAGTCTGTAGTTTCCTGGATCTATTTTTTTCCCTTTTTTGAAGATGGGAACTACATCAGCTCTCTTCCAGTCCTCTGGTAGTTCCCCAGTGCTCCAGGATCTTTGAAAAATATAGTTCAGTGGTTCTGAGATCACGTCTGCCAGTTCCTTGAGAACTTTGGGGTGTAATCCATCTGGTCCTGGTGATTTGAACTCGTCTAGGCTGGACAGGTGCTCACTTACCATTTTCTTGCCTATCTTAACTTGCGTTTCTATTCTGTTTTTTATGGCACTGGTTTTGGTAGGTTGGACTGTTTTTTCCCTTTGTGTAAAGACAGATGCAAAAAATGAGTTAAATAGTTCTGCTTTTTCCCTGTTGCTTGTCACCTTCTTGCCATTTTCCCCCACTAATGGACCAATCATTTCCTTAACTTTTTTCTTGTTTTTTATATGTTGAAAGAAGCTTTTTTGTTATTTTTGACTTTGGTCGCAAGCCTTAGTTCATTTTGAGCCTTAGCTTCCCTCACTTCATCTTTGCAGGCACGGGCTATTTATTTTATTTATTTATTTTAATTATTTTAATTCCATTTATATCCCGCCCTTCTCCGAAGACTCAGGGCGGCTTACAAGCTTAGCAGTAGCCTTCATTCTATGTATATGCCTGCTTATTAGGGCTTTCACACACACCCCAAGCAACATTATTACAAAGTCAGCTTAATTGCCCCCAACAATCTGGGTCCTCATTTTACCTACCTCGGAAGGATGGAAGGCTGAGTCAACCTTGAGCCTGGTGGGATGTGAACCTGCACTAATTGCAGGCAGCTGGTGTTACTTAAGGAGGCATTAGCCCACTGCTCCACCAAGGCTCTTGGTGATATTTGCTGATATTCTGACTTAGTTATGTGCCCCTCTTTCCACTTCGTATACTTGTCCTTTTTATCTTTCAATTTATCAAAGAGTTCTTTATGCAGCCATGCTGTTTTTTTTTGAGAGCTGTTATTTTTTTAATCTTTCAATTTATCAAAGAGTTCTTTATGCAGCCATGCTGGTTTCTTTTGAGAGCTGTTATTTTTCTTCTTTGTTGGTATTGTGCTAGACTGGACCTTTACTGTATTATCTGACTTTTCAAAATTTCCCAAGCTTCTTGAGTTGTTTTTCTCATCCATGGAATTCTTCCCAAGGTCTCTCTAAGTTTATTGAAATTAGCTCTTTTAAAGTCCAAGACTCTAGTTTGGCTGTGTTCTATTGCATGTGCTTCCAGAATTTAAATTCCAATATTGCATGATCACTTCCCTCCAAGGTTCCTGTGGCTTCGACACTTTCTATCATTTCATCTCTGTTTGTGAGAATTAAATCCAATATGGCTAATCCCCTAGTTCCCTTCTCTACTTTTTGGGAGAGAAAGTTGTCTGCTGGGTTTGTCATCCAATTTTGATCACTGCAGTAGAAAAAAGATATGGAGACTCTAGAAGGAAAGCAGGAATGAGCAACAAAGATGATTAGAAGGCTGGAGGCCAAAATATATGATGATGCTATTTCTGCTCTTACAGTATCAGACTCATATAAAATATTATTACAAAAATGATAACCAGGATAAGAGGATATTAGTTCAAGGCATAGTTCAGATTCAGCATCTTTTTCTTACTTCATACTTTCACCAGAATTGTAAACCCAAATTTGCAGTTTTAGTCATCAGGAGTGGCAGCAAGTATGGCATCTATGTTGCACGGTTCTAGATAAAATTGGAAGTGACTTCTTGTAAATACCACTTTCATAGCATATCACACTCAGATACTTGACTTCTGAAAGGTCCAATCTGAGCAAGAGCAGCAAAATAATTTTTAATTAATTCTTTGACTACGTCCAGTTCTTAACAGCGTTCATTAATCACATCATGGAAGCGTATTTGGAATGATCTTCATAACGCTGAGTTAATTTTTTCCACTGAAAAATTGAGAAAATAATCAAGAATTGAGGTGGAGGTATTGTTTTTTTGTTAGTCAACCCATTTGCACCAAAAGTTCAGACTTGTGAAGAAAAGCTGAAATCATATGCTTCATGTTAAAAAATTGGGATGTTTTTGATCCTAAGATGAAAGTTTAAGGCTATTCATACAGCTGGGGTAGCTAAAGTACAGTAGGCTACTTGAAATCACAGAATGCCTTTACCAGCCTTATTATTTTCATCAAGAAATATTTTGATCTCTCCCTATACTCAAAAACTCTTGTGAGGACTTTTTCTCACAAGTAGCTTCCATATGGAAAACCTGAATCTTGTATTCACTGCCCAGTTCCTTAAACAGCCTGCTGAAAAGACACATGCTCAAAGCCCCCTATTTTGATCATGTTCGCAATTCCCACAATTTGTTTTAGCTATTTTTGTTTTTGAGCGTCAACTGCTTTCTGGAATATGCAGGGTGTTGCCTGCATATTCAGGTCTGACTTTTTCACAAGTGTAGCAATGCCCTCCCCTATTTATAAATACCGGTACTCAGTGCTTTTTTTGTAAAAGAAAAAGGTGCCAGAACTCACACATGTCATACAACCTGCCTTGCCTACGCTACAAGGTTCCATCCAAAAAAGGTGCCGGAACTCCGTTCTGAGCGTTCTATGAGGAAAAAAAGCCCTGCCGGTACTGGGTGTTCCATCAGTGCTGTAAGTGTTTTTCAAACTAGTCAACCTTAAGATGTGTGGACTTCAACTTCCAGAATTCCCCAGCTATGCAAATCTTTTTGAAACCAGACAAGCTAGTAGTTACACTGACTGGGGAATTCTGAAAATTGGAATTCACACGTCTTGAAGTTGTCACGTTTGTAAAGCAGTGCTGTAAGAGATTGTGCAAAAACTTGTGAATAACGGAAGGAATGCTGACAATAAACCACCAAGAGATAAGAGTTTGTTTCTGAACAAACCTATCAAATTTTCTAAGATTATGGACCACATCCCTAAATTTGACAATAACAAATTCTCAAATAAATCTGTATAGTTTGTATCTTGCTGGAAGTGCTTTGAGAAGTGCTTATCCATACAGTGTAAAGGTAAAGGTAAAGGTAAAGGTTCCCCCGCACATGCGTGCTAGTCGTTTCCGACTCTAGGGGCCGGTGCTCATCTCCGTTTCAAAGCCGAAGAGCCAGCGCTTGTCTGAGGACGTCTCCGTGGTCATGTGGCCGGCATGACTAGACGCCAAAGGCGCACGGAACGCTGTTACCTTCCCACCGCAGTGGTCCCTATTTTTCTACTTGCATTTTTACGTGCTTTCGAACTGCTAGGTTGGCAGAAGCTGGGACGAGTAACAGGCACTCACTCTGCTACGCGGCACTCGGGATTCGACCCGCCAAACTGCCGACCTTCTGATCGACAAGCTTAGCGTCCTAACCCACTGAGCCACTGCGTCCCATACAGTGTACAGTTCTTCTAATCTACATCATATCTCACAAAATAGTAAACACACCAAATATTACTTCTGGGTTTCCATTGATAGGGATATCAGTTCCCCATTGTGGATTTTGTATGAGAAGAATGGGGGAATTTTCTCAATAGCTCAGACTGCCTGCTCTTCCTATATTTGTCAGATACTTAACAACTGGCTTTGCAAGCTTTTTAGCTATGGGTAATGGTACATTTACCCATTTTTGTGATGGGTAATGCAACTCCACTCTTGGCAAATAGTTTTGCTTTTCAATTGGCTTTTGCTTTCCAATCTATTCTTTTATTTGAGAACGCCACCAGAGCACTGAAGGATTCCTGGTAGACACATCCATGTTATAGCCTGTGAAATCAATTGATTTCACGTAGAGGATGGCAATATTTTAAATTGTACTTTAACTGTTTCTGGCCAGCAAAAATTAGATCAGCATCAGTGGGATGCAATCAGTGTGCTCTTGACTGATCATTGGCAATTCCCAGCAGAAAACAAGACAGTCCAGCGAAATTTCATGTTAAGATATGATTTTTTTTTAAATCCAATCTGCACTTTTTATTTTTGAACTGAATGTATGAGATCACAGTTTCACTTGATACAGTCATGTGGACTCACTGTAGTTAAACACACTTGAACTCTTTTCATTATTGTTGTTTCTGAATGTTAGTTGCTTCTTATATTATCTCTTATATTCTTCAATGAACCGGTTTTCAGTCAATGATTAATTTTTGTGGTGCAATAACAAAGACCCCTGACTGATTTGGCCAACCAGCTGGCAATGTATCCAGGGATGTGGTACTGAATGGTTTGGGTTTAGCCAGCTGCCTGACAGTGAGGCAGCAAGAAAGATCTGGCAGAGGAATATGGGAGGCAAGCCACCCAATGGATCTACTTCATTCAAACCAGAATGATCTGTAGAGTACAGTTTGAGATCCAGTACCTCCATTTCATGGAGTAGCAGGTTGTGGAATTGAGCTGCCAGATGCTTGGATAGACAGTTGTCTGGCAAAGATTCTATACCACCCTAAATGCATGTCAGTTATTTTGGGGACTAGTTTTAAAAAATTGGTTTAGTGCTCTTCTGAAACAGTAGTTCCCAAATCTTCAATAAAAATAACACATTTAAAGTCTGGCTAACCAATAACATACAGTAAACCTTAAGTAGAGGACAGGAGAGTTCTTCCAACTAAATCATGTGTTTATTTACTTCAAAACACAGGTACAGAACAGCTGTGCTTTGGTTTAGTTGAATTCACATGAGGGTTTCTTGAATATTATTGGAAACATGTAGATGTACTCTAAAAATAATTTGCTGTTCAGATTTTTTTTTTAAAAAAAATCCCCTATTCCTGGAAATCAAAGGAAAGGGGTGTCTAATGTTAACTTGTTGAGCCCTACTGTATTTCCACAAGTTTGGTAAATATTATATAGCAATAGCACATCAGAGATAAATCCATCATGGATTAGTTTGAATAATTTTCAAAGAGTTTCATCTTGATTTTAATTCTCCAGAAGGAAGCAGTATTTGGTGGCACTGGGATCTAAGAAAATACTGTAAGTTTTTTTTTTCTGAATTGGATCCCTGGTCCACATAATCCAGCAATCTGTTTTCATAATGGCCAGCCAACTGCACAAGGAACACCAGTAGTTTCCCAGAGATGGCTTTAAAACGTTGTCACACTGCCATGAAAAGCTATCATACTTTGCCCCCCCCCTGACTTTCATAAGTTAGGGCCAACCTGTTTTTGAAATCAGAAAAGCTAGTAGCCAGCACTGTATCTCATGGCAGGGAATTTCTTACTTGTATTTACAAAAAACCTTTTATCTGTCCTGATTTTTTCTAGGATTCATATTCAAAGATTGATTGTTGTGGTCTTACGGCTTAAAATGTTCTTGTCAACCATGGTTTTAAAGAGATGGCATTATCAGCTGTTATTTATTATTTCTCAAAGTAATCTCTTCGGATGAAAAGGTATTTTGCTTCACGAGTCAGCCAAGTACTCTGACACGTACATTTGAAAAGAGCATCCTTTTTTAAAATCCACCAGTGCTTGGAAGTATCAGAGTAGTAACTCTCTGTTACATAGATAGTACTGTTCAGTTTTTGGCAGAAAGCTGAAATTACATAAGATTTGTGTAGTAGTTATGAAAAATT
Source organism: Vipera berus (assembly GCF_964194415.1). Lineage (NCBI taxonomy): Eukaryota > Metazoa > Chordata > Lepidosauria > Squamata > Viperidae > Vipera > Vipera berus. The sequence continues at coordinate 64,436,470 of NC_138204.1, read as the reverse complement.
TGGCCTTGCAGAATTAGGTTTGCTCCCATATTACTGACTTTTGGACATACACTTAAAAACTATACTCTTCCACATGGCTTTCAGTGATTAACAAAGAAACTGTTACAGAATAAATTTAATAATATGGATGTAATTATAATATTGGACTTAAGACACTTTGTCTGAGGCAAGGAGCTAAATGCCTTTCTTTCCTATTCCAACTTTCTTTTGCTCTATCCATCTATCACCACTATTATTGGTTTTTTTGCTGCCCAGACCAATAGTATAACAGTATAATTATACATACAAGGGACGCGGTGGCTCAGTGGGTTAGGACGCTGAGCTTGTCGATCAGATGGTCAGCAGTTTGGCGGGTCGAATCCCGAGTGCCGCGTAACAGAGTGAGCGCCTGTTACTCGTCCCAGCTTCTGCCAAGCTAGCAGTTCGAAAGCACGTAAAAATACAAGTAGAAAAATAGGGACCACCACGGTGGGAAGGTAACAGCGTTCCGTGCGCCTTTGGCGTCTAGTCATGCCGGCTGTCGGGCTCGGCACGCCCGACATTCGGGGAGGCCGCGGAGCGACCTACCGGCCCCCGAGACCCACCGCCGCCGCCCGCGGTCTCCCAAAGAGCCGGGGAAGGGCGCAGCCGCCGAGACGGCCCAGCAGCCGCCCGCCCGACGCCTGGTGAGGCCGCAGAACAACTTACCGGCCCCCAGGAACAGCCGCCGGCGCCCACATTCGCCCGACGAGCCAGGGAGGAGCGCAGGCGCCGAGACGGCTCAGCAGCCACCCGCCTGTCATTCAGAGAGGCCGCGGAGCAACCCGCCGGCCCACGTGGGCAGCCGACAGCGCCAACGTTCTCCCGACGAGCCGGGGAGGAGCGCGGCCGCTGAGTCGGCTCAACGGCCACCCGCCCCGCACCTGGATAGACCGCAGGGCGTCTTCCCGGGTCTCGGAAACAGCCGCCGGCACCCGCGTCCCACTGACAAGCCGGGGGAGAGCCCAGTAGCCCCGGGGCTGTCCGGAAGGCCGGGGAGCAGCCGTGCGGCGGCGCGGCCGGCAGTTGCCCAGCGGCCGAGCAACAGACCGAGGAAGGGCACCGGGGCGGTCCAGGAGGCGGCAGGGCTTGCCGGCGGAACGGGGAGGGGCCCAGGACGTACACTGCATTCCCCCGGAAACCCGTTCCCGCAGACAACGCGTTCCAATGCTCTGCTGGCCTCCTTGCGTGCTAAGGGACTGCGTGATAGGCACCAGCGGCGGATGTTCCGAGCGGCGCAACTCACGGCTTGGGGACCTGAGGGGGGAGGCGAGGTTGTGCGGGGCTCAGGGGTGGCTGGGGGGTGGCTTACCAGCTGCAATGGTGGTGGGACGGGAACGGGGAGGATACGTACCTGGGGGCGGGTGCCAAAGGGCGGGAGCCAAGGGGGACGGTAGTTAAGTAGGGTGAGGGCGTGGGTAAGCAATTAAGGGTGTGGTGGTGGGTGTCGACTCTGTCGGCTACTTAACAGCGTTGATTGTGTTGTGAAATCAACGCTGACTTCGATCGTCTCCGAGTGACTGCTTGTGAAGTTAATAAACATGGCTCAGGAGAACCAGCTCTCGTTCCGGACTCATCCTTTCCGGTGATTCGTCGGACGGGGGCTGAAACCGGCCACATGACCACGGAGACGTCTTCGGACAAGCGCTGGCTCTTTGGCTTTGAAACGGAGATGAGCACCGGCCCCCAAAGTCGGAAACGACTAGCACGCATGTGCGGGGGAACCTTTACCTTTACCTATAATTATACATGTTTAAATTAATTTAAAATTTTGATGATGTTCAATGATCAACAGATAATTTTTAAAACAAGTTCACAAAGCAGTCTTCTGAATTTTTACCTATGATGTAACCAACATTAAAAAAGTGGCTGAGACAGCTATAGTTCAAGGACAGAAAAGCTTGTTTTTATTGCACTGATTTTATTACTGTACTGCTTTAAACCCAGATAATGGTATTCAGATAAGGACTGGGAAGAAAGATAAGTCTTTGGTGAAAAGGTTAGTCAGCAAACCAATGCATAAATCCATACAGGTAATGCCTCCAAATTCAACAAAGTTACTTCTGAGTGCCGTGCTGCTTTGGCACATAGCTATGTTAGCCACACGCCCATGGAAATTGTCTTCAGACAACGCTGGATCCCTCGGCCAGGAAATGGAGATGAGCATCGTGACCTCGAGTCGGACAGGGAACCCTTTACCTTTTACCTTACTTTTGATCAGGCATTAATTTATCTATTTGGCAGGGAATGAATCAGTTCCAGGCAAAAAAACCCAATATTGCTGCAGTTATACACCTGTTTTAAACCGATGTTCTGTATCTTTGAAGGTTATTAACTTGTACTCTTTGGTTTTACCAAATGTAAAATGCATTTCAGAAAGTCTAATGATGTTCCTTCTAGTTATTTATCCCTAGACATCACGGTGAGATTGGAAAGTGCTGCATATTATGGGGCAGCAGAAAATCCTAAGTTTATAGAAGTGATTTCCAACATTTCAGGTGCAGGATTGTCATCTAAAAGTTCTATATATTCTTACTGTATCTATACGCAGAAGTATACTTAATGGAAAGTGTCTGGAACTCTTGATCATGTCAAATGATACCTACAAGCCAAGTTACTCTCTTGGGGGAAAAAATCTGCCAAATTGTAGACTTTTAGTGGAAAAGACTATAGACGTATTTAAAAATGTATATATAGTTTTCCATTTTATTAAAAACACATTAGATTTACAATAAAATAATTAAAAGAACAATAAAATACAGTGAAATAAGTTCATTAAAAAAATGAAAGCCAACGCAATTCAACTATTCTTGGTGTAACTAAGTTGAAGAAATAGCAGAAGTGCCAAGATGAAAAGGTCTTTGTTGACGAAGTGGGAACCTGCCCAATTTCAGTGAGAGATCATTTCACATATAGATAGTCCTTGACTTACAACAGTTCATTTATTGACTGTTTGAAGTTACAATGGCATTTGAAGTTACAATGGCATTGAAAAAAGTGAGACTGTTTTTAACACAATCATTGCAGCATCCCTGTAATCATGTGATCAAAATTTAGAAGCTTGTCAACTGGCTCATACTTATGACGGTTGCAATCTCCCGGGGTCATGCGATCATCCTTTGTGACAAGCAAAGTCAAGCAGATTCACTTAACAATCGGGTTACTAACTTAACAACTGCAGTGATTCACTTAACAACTGTGGCAAGAAAGATTGTAAAATGGGGCAAAATTCACTTAACTGTCTCACTTAACAACACAGATTTTGGGCTCAATTGTGGTTGTAAGTCAAGGATTATCTGTAGTAGCCCTACACTGGAGAATCCTTCTGTCATGTCACTGCTCAATGAGCATCAGCAGGTCATTATAGCACAGGAAGGAAGCCATTCCCCATACAGCTGATTTTATGTTGTTTTATTTATTTATCTATTTTTTCTGAGCACCAAAGAATTGAGGCCTTTGAACTCTGGTGCTGGAGAAGACTCCTGCGAGTCCCTTGGACTGCAAGGCGATCAAACCGGTCAGTCCTAGAGGAGATCAACCCTGACTGCTCTTTAGAAGGCCAGATCCTGAAGCTAAAACTCAAATACTTTGGCCACCTAATGAGAAGGAAGGACTCACTGGAGAAGAGCCTAATGCTGGGAAAGATTGAGGGCAATAGAAGGGGACGACAGAGAATGAGGTGGCTGGATGGAGTTACTGAAGCAGTAGGCGTGAGCTTAAATGGACTCCAGAAGATGGTAGAGGACAGGAAGGCCTGGAGGAACGCTGTCCATAGGGTCGCGATGGGTCGGACACGACTTTGCAACTAACAACAACAACAATTTATTTTTTTAAAAAAAACATGGTTCCTAAAGACAACAAATGTTCAACAGTAATTATTTTAATTTGGACAGTTTAAAAATCATTCTCCATGTCCTTCTGTGACATTTTACAGAAAAGCAGACTATATGTTTTGCATAAACAGTGTGCCTGCATTCAAACAGTATCTAGAGACACCAAATATCACTCAAAATTTCCCCAGGGTCCAGGTTTCATTTCGGGTTGCTTCCCTTTGTGCAGCAAAAAAATCACTCTCAAGCAAACCAATTCAGCCGATTTAGAACTTCACAGAAATGTCCTAGGTGATAACAGAAATTCTAAAGTTAGTTGTAATGAACAAACATAAAAAAGCCATAGAACCCACCCACATTGATTACACTATTAGCCAGTATCTTAGATCACTACCAAAACCTGGTGCATATAGATTTGTAGGAAAGTAGTTCATAATCAGAGACCAGTCAATATTTCTCCCAACAGTGGAACAAAAGGGGATGTTTTCCCAATTCCTAAATCAAAGAACCCAAGAAGGCTAACACAGTACTTCAAATAAGCAACATCAAGCGACTAACAGCCTTGAGATCAATCTTAATAGCATCATGAATTTGACTTAGAATCAAGTTGGCAACCACTATAGTTCTTTCAACTCTACTGTTGCTATTAGGTATATTACCGTATGAAACAAATGCATTTCTAGATTGTTATCCACTGCTTCCTCCATATAAAATGTGCTGCATTGATCCAAATGAAAGATTGAAAGTGGATCAATAAATAAGGATAGGCAGTTATCAATCTAGGCTCAACCATAATCAGTGTATTTGGCCAGTGCTGGGCAGACTCCATAGTGCCAGGCCTCCAGTGACAAAACTGAATCAAGCATGTACACCTCCTTCAAAATAAGCTTCCTATCCTCTTTCAGATCATGAGAACCACCCACTCAGTAGGACCTCCATCTTGTCAGATTTAAATTGCTTGCCGTCATTCAACACATTATTGCCTCCAGACTGATCTAGCACATACGCTCTTGGCTCAGAAGAAGAAAAATGCTGGATATTATCTGCATATTGGTAGAACCTTGTTCCTAAATACTTGATGATCAGTTCCAGCATGGTCACACAGAGATTGAAACACATTGAAGACAGACTGGAATTTTATGAATAAATTGTTATTTACTAGGGCCAGTTTTTAATTGAGTTGAAAGTTCAGGCCTCAAGCAGACATAGGGATATTCAGCATACTGCTGTACCTCCTTATTTCTCTACAATGGGGGCAATAAGCTGACTTTGTAATAATGCCGCTTGGGGTGTGTGTGAAAGCCCTAACAAGCAGGCATATACATAGAATGAAGGCTACTGCTAAGCTTGTAAGCCGCCCTGAGTCTTCGGAGAAGGGCGGGATATAAATGTAATAAAAATAAAATAAAAAAATAAAATAGAAATGGCTTGCTAGAGTAACAGTTAAGAGCAGTGATGGTGAACTTTTTAGACACAATATGTCAAAAATTTGGAAAGTGCCTAACATGACACTACTGGCATGTCACTATCTCCCCCAATCATTGCTTTGGGTAAAATGCTCCTGAGCTGTTGTGCAACAAATCTTCTGCAGCAGCCAGGAAAAATGTGCTTGAAATAACCACCTAAAAATCAAAGCACATTTAACTGCATGTGTTACTGCTTGAATTGATACCAGTTGCAGCAATTCAAGTCACACTGAAATTTTTTTCTAAGAAGGTAACATTTTACCTTGTTTACTGAGCCTTTGTTACATCTATTGTTCCATTAGGTGGAAGCGCTGTAGTCAATGAAAAGACTTCCAGTTCAGGGGCATCGAAAAAGTATGCCTACATTAATGGGGAGCAAGAGGGAGATATCAGAATATCATAAATATCACAATCAGATATATTTTTATAGCTAGTCCTCAATGTATGACCAGTCACTTAGCGGCCATTCAAAGCTATGACATCCCCCACAAAAAGATACTTGCACCCAGATTTGAAGCTGTGATGGCTGGCTACTACCCCGTGATCACATGATCATATTTTGGGTATTCAGCAACAGGCCCACCTTTATGGAAGCTCCCACAGATAAGTGATCACGATTTATGTATTTTCCATGGACTTCTGGTGCCTGGGCAAAATGCCCTTTGTGGACAATGGATTTGCTTAGCAACCACAGCATTCATTTAATGACTATCGCCAAAAAAAGGTTGTAAATTTGGTTATAGTTACGTAATGACCTGCTTCACGATTGACATAACTTACGAGAGTAATTCCATGCTCAATTACTGTTGTGAATCAAAGACTATTTGTAATATACATGGGCAGGGAACAGTCAACACAGAAATAACAAAATATTCAAAGATGACCAAGACAGAAGATGCAGTGTGTCAGATATGGGAAAACACCACCAAAACACTATAGTAGATCTATCTGAAAAGTATAGTACTAAAGATGACGAAGGAAATAAGCCAAAAGTTACTTTGTAATTGAAAAATCGGTTAATTCTCTCTCCAATAAGCTTCCTGACGTTCCCTCCAACATATTTCTAGAGATTTTTAAGTAGTATGGTACACTTGCAACAAACGAATATACAGTGTACTGTATACTGTAAGTAGCTTGCAAATATTCTGAATGGATTCATTAGACATGTCACTAGGTCTACAACAGTTAATTAAATCTAAATAAAATCAATACTGAAAAATAAAAACTGAATAACTGAAAGGAATACTTGACAAGTTGAGAGTTGTCATACCAAACAACCAATAGCCAGTAAGGCATGAAGAAGGACAACTGTCACAATTGTAGCCATTGCGATTCTCCGGTTGTCATCTCTAACGGCAGGCCAAAATGTCATGACTAGAACAGATCCTGAAAGACACAGAGCAAATGCCACCAAAACCCATCGGAGAACTTTTTGTGGAATGATCCATAAAATCTGTAGGGGAAAAATAAAGAAATAAAAGTCCTGGCTTTACTGACTGCAAAATAAAAGATTCTAAATCTGCTATCCCTACCTAAAACCATCAAGATACACCATCCCCCATCACCTGTAAGGGAGAAACCTGCCGTGCAGGGGTAGCACATTTGTCTCATCCTATCTGCACCTCATCACATGACAAGAAACCCTATGAAATCACGTGGAGTGCTGTATCTTTGTGCAGTTCAACAGTTGCAGCCTATTAACACACATTTGGGAGAAGAATGGCTATGGTCTCTGTCATCTTCCAGACGTTTTGAAACCTTTTTCCAACTTGAGGCCCTCCCCAATAGGTAGTAGGGACTACAATCCCCAGTTGCCATTTAATCAAGAAATAATGGACTAAACAATTAAGTATGTCCCACATACTTAAGCTTTGCATGTGGAATATCAAAAACTGATATTGGTCTATTTAGCTTTCCACACATCGTCACCTGTTCTTCCTAAAATACTGAATTGTACTATACTTACTGCTGTTGGTATATAAATGAAGAGTGAGTAGCCATAAACACACACTATTTCAAGAAACGAGTAGGAGACAATGTTCACAACTTTATTGTTTCTCCACATAAGGAATCCCCAGAGAGCGAGAGGAACTAGCCAGGCATAAACATAGATGGCTGTCGCAGCTATGGAGACTATAAAGAGATGTGTTTTAGGATTACAATTCACTTCAAAATTAACAGGCATTTACATCATAATATGTTCGGCTTCATGAGCTGCAGAGTAAACTATGCAAGAATCAGTGATATCCCTCCAGATTTTCTTTAAAACTTATTAATCTGAGTGAGGACCTTCATGCTATATACCCAAACTTGGAAAGTGACAATTTCTCTGTCCCATGACTTGGGCGAAAAAAAAAGGAGTCAAGTGTTGAAATCAGTGACTGAAATCATCCCTAAGCCTCTGGCTCATAAAATTTAATATTCACATATTTAGAACTTTGCTTTTCTCCTATTCGCCGCCTTCACTACTCACCAGGTTTGAAAGTAGGGCTTGCGGGAAATAATAAATAATATACTGATTTGCCAAGGAATGTGTGGATTCTGAGGCAGCCTCTTCGCATGCCCGTTAGGAATAGGGAGCTGTTTTGGGGACCTCAAGATGTGCATGTATCTTACTAATTTACCTTTCTCTCCTTGCATGTCAACGTGCCAAGCTACGTTTTAAAATGGAAACCCCAGGACTAATGAGCAATTCAGGACAGAACTGCTTAACACAGAATTTAGCAGGAAACAAAGTTAGACTCCATGGCAATATCATTCTGAGCTAAATACCCAACTTGATAAGTTATTTGCTTCTGAGTTTATGTGAGGGGTAACTTATCATCTTGCTGCTCTGCTCACAAGTACTGATCCCACCCGTTTTGGTTACGGCTGTCTCTTACAAGGTGGACAAAGGCACAGCTCTGGGATGGATCCAGGAAGCAGCTGCTCCAGGCTGGTATTGAGAATATGTCCTGGCAGTGTAGCAGAAGCAGCCAAGCAAATGCATCCCTTTTACCAGTGAATATTCATGTTGGTGAGCTTGGCATCATGTTCTCTTCCTAGCTCTGAGAGAGTATTCCTTCTTCCTGCCTTCCCTGAGTATCAGGGAAGTTCCTTGCCTGCCTTACAACATTCTGACTACAAAGCAATCTGCTACCTTCCTCGAACTGGTTCACCGCCATCCCCGCCCCGTAGTCCCCTCCACTGAATAAAAACTGAATAGATACGAAACTTGTTTTGAAATAATTTTACGAACCTTTGCGGAAATCTGGCACGTAACGAAAATCACGTTTACCCAGATGTATGAAGAATTTTGAAAGGTTACCGCTAATTGCAACTGCAAAAACTAGCGTGGCACATATCCAAAATGGACCTTGATTGAGAGAAAAGCAAATTCCCATTTTAGTTTGATTGACGTATTTGTATTCAGCGCAAAAGCGGGAGAAGACCCCCTTATTCAAAATTATAATGTTTGCACATACCATAAAGATCAGGATTACTCCGAATGTACAGTCTCACAAAGTTTTTCCCTGGCACTGGAAATACAGAACCTTTGATTCTGTCCAAAACCTGATAATAATTAAAACAATATAGATCATATGGCTGAAGATAAATAAACTGTTTAAATTAAAGAAATACTGAACACATTTTGAATTTAACAAAAGCATCTATTGGAAATCAGGATCTTGGGCAAATTAAGTATGGTTTATTCAGTCAGAAACAAACAATGTGCACCATACTGCTTGCATTCATACATCAAGAAACCAAAAGCAAACAAATTACATTATGATTTGGATAATTAAATCCAGCCATTTTCCTTCTAATTTTTAAAAAAGCCCTGTCAGTTCCCTTATCATAGGCTTGGTTTGCAAATAAGCTGAATCATAAATTGATATGTGCTTTCTCTGAGCATTTAATGAATTCAGCCATTGTAGTCTAACGTTAGGTGTAAGCCTGGTCGCTTTGAATTCTGAAAAAACACACAAAAAACACAACATTTTTTAAAAAATAGGACAATGTGGTGATGACTATAAGTGAGATAAAACAATAAAGGTCTTTTCCTCTGAGCAGCAAATAAGGGTTTGTTAGATCAACACTATATGCATGCTAAGGTATGCCAATGGACAGTTAGTAACTGATTCAAAGATCAAACAAGATGGAAGGAGTATACTGAACTATTGTATAGTAGAAATGTCAGCATCCAAGATTCCTTAGGAAATATCTCCCTCTCACAAGAACATCTAATACTAGAAGAAGTTAAGTCAGCACTCCAATCATTACCAAGTCAGAAAGCTACAGGAAGTCACGGGCTACCCACAGAAATACGGCAAGTAACAGGAGAAGAATCAGTCAAAGTTCTAACCGAGTAGTGGCAACAAATCTGGAAAACCACGTTAAAGAACTACAATCTGTCAAGTGCCCAACAGATTGGAAGAGGTCAATCTACATTCCAATACTAAACTTAATAGAACATGCAAACTATTGTACAACATCCTTAATTTCACATGCTAGCAAAGTAATAGGATCATACAATGTAGACTGAAGCCCTACATTGAGAAAGAAATGCCAAATGTTCAAGATGATTTTTAAAAAGGACAAAAAACAAACAAACCATGAAACATTATATACCCACCGGATAAGAGAAAGGCAAAGAATACCATAAAGAAGTCAGTGTGTCTTTCGTAGATTACAGAAATGTATATTCAGTTGCGTCATTCACATGATGCTGTGGAACATGCTTAGAAAAATGGGAATCTCAGAACATTTCATTGTCCTCATGATAAACCTACATGCAGGTCAGGAAGCCACAGTTAAGGACAGGACAAGGCAAAACATACTGGCAAAGGAATGCAGCAAAGACTGTATAATATTGCCTTATTTATTCAACCTATAAACTGTACATAAAAGAAGCTGGATTGAAAAAGGGTGGGCATAATTTTAAAACTGGTGGAAAAAACATCTTGAGCTGCTGAGGATAGAACTCTGATATCCCAGAATTCAAAGGATCTGTAAGTTCTAGTAACAGAAGTCAAGGGTCATGTTGAAAAAAGGAATGAAAATTCAATATAAAGACGACCAAACTGATGGCAACAGTACAACAGCCAGTCTTAGAAACGACAATGAAAACGTCAACGTGATAAGATAGGTTCTGTCTTTTAGGATCAACCATCAATAGTAAAGGAACAAGCAGTCCAGAAAAACACCAGATTAGCACTTGGTACTGTAGCCATGAAGACCTTGGAAAAGATGCTGTGATGTGTTTGTACCTACAAAGATCAGAATAATGCAAGCAGTGGTATTCCCTAGGGCTTAGGACATAGGTCATCAACCTTTCTCCGTTGGTGGGCCAGAGGGAAAAGGGGTGGAGGCATTTTATGCACGCATATGCGCACACGTGAACAGGGCCGTGAGCACGTGTGCGACGCAAATGGAGCGGCGCTAGCGCCCACAAGTTACTTGTTAGCCCTGCCCCGTTCTTGCATGGTGCGGCATCCTGTTCTTGTGCCCCAAGGTACAGCGGCATTGTATTTGGGCTCTATGGTGTGGCATCCCATTTTCATGCCCCATGGGCGCAGTACTAATGCGAGGGGTGGGGTGCACGCACACGAGCACACTGGCCAGCCTAGCCCAGTAGTGGGCTCTGGCCCACAGATTGGGGGACCCCTGCCCTAGAACATTCGATGGAAGTGATATCTGGACTTTGAAGAAGCAGGTTAGGAGAAGTATTGACACTCTTTAATTTTGGTATGGAGAAGACTCCTGAGAATACTGTGGACAACTGAGAATCCAAACAAATGGATCACCAAACAAATCAATTCGGAGTCCTCACTTGAGATAAAAACAATGAGCCTCAAATTATCCCACTTCTTCACACATTATCAAAAATATCAAAAAAGTACAGGTAGTCTTTGACTTACAACAGTTTGCTTAGTGATTGTACAACGGCACGGAAAAAAGTGACTTATGACCATTTTTCACACCTATGACCGTTGCAGCATCCCCAGGGTGTCACGTTATTTACATTCGGATGCTTGGCAACTGATTCATATTTATGATGGTTGCAATGTCCCGGGGTCATGTGATCCCCTTTTGCAACCTTCTGACAAGCAAAGTCAATGGGAAAACCAGATTCACTTAACAACCGTGTTACTAATCTAACATCTGCAGTGATTCACTTAAGAAATATGGCAAGAAAAGTCGTAAAATGGGACAAAACTTATTCAACAAATTTCTCACGTAGCAACATAAATTTTTGGGTTCAATTGTGATCGTAGGTTGAGGACTATCTGTACACCCATTTACCACACTTTTAATGGGAAACTTGTGCCTGGTTCTCTGACATTAATCTTTGCAATGTTCCCTTCTGTCCCTCTGCTTGTCCCAAAGAAGCCTCTCCTCCGATTCTCTTTCTCCGTCCCCTTCTGTTTCCCATCTTTTTTTCCTCTCCCTCTCCCACCAAAATCTCCTCCTTTTATATCCTCTCCTCTCTCCCTCTCCTTCTCTTTTCTCTTCGGTGCAACTCCAGCTGACTCCTCTCCCCCGGTTGTGGGCACTCAGCAGAGCCCTGGCAACACTGCACCTCCAGCTGACTCTCCCACAGGCCTGTGCAGTGCTGCCGCTTTAGCTCATCCCCCCACTACACTTTTACACTTTTTTATATACATTTTTTTTACAGTGCTCTTCAACCCGTCGTGTGTGTACCATCTGCCCGGTGCCAAAGTACCATCAGTGGTCTAGATACTGTAGCCCTAATAACGTGAACTGTGCTGATTATTAGAGCCTTTGAAATTTTATGATTGCCTGGATATAGTTATCAAAAAAAATTTTTTTTTCTTGCTAATGAAACGTACAACCACTTTTCACTCTGAACAATAGAAAGGATATGCATGTAAATCTCAAAAATATGAAGACCAAGAAAACGCTTGATAAATAATACATGGCCATTAAAAGGTACAAAAATGATCATCATACCCACAAACTTCTACTCCAACTATTTAAATTGGCAGAGAGAGAAGCAGTAAATATTTGGAAAGTTTTCAAAAAGAATAGTCATGTATACCTTTTTGTTAGGACACATATGGACAAGGAAGTAGCAAAATAAATACAGAGCAGGATCTGCTATGCAGGATTGTCTCACAGAAGCAAATAAAAACATGAAAACTATTTCATTAAAGTAAACACATTAGGCACACGGTACACCATATGCATATGTGGCAATGACAAACCTGGTATGTATCCACATCAAAAAATGTCTGATAATAGTCAAATGTCCAGAATGGAGCACTTTTCTTCTGCCCAGCAAGCAACTGGAATATAGGATTTTAAGAAGAAAGTACAGGTTTATTTCTTATTCATATGTATTATTTGAACATACAAACAATTTCACTTATGTTAGAAACAGGAAAAGTTGAAAAGCAGAACTGTCAGGAAAACCTGCGCCATACATTCTATGTTAGGTTTACTTACATTGTGTTAATTCTGCAAACAGATCTTGCTGAAAGCACATGAATGTATTTTTTGCCAAGTCTCTTGTCACAAAAGAGAGACAAATATTGGTCAAATAATTCAAACCACGCTCTGGTGAACTAAAATAATGTATGTATGTATGTATGTATGTATGTATGTATGTATGTATGTATATGTGTGTGTGTATATATGTGTGTGTGTGTGTGTATGTATATGTATATGTATATGTATGTGTGACTGGGAATGATGAAATGATTTGATTCACGGTTTGACCTTTTTTTACCCATTTCTTCATTCCCAGTCCTATGTGCATATATACTGCTCAAAAAAATAAAGGGAACACTTAAACAACACAATACTATATTTAATAGTAGGATGTCTTATCTTGTGTTCCCTTTATTTTTTTGAGCAGTATATGTTCTTTCCATTCGTAGGCTAGAAAGCTGTGATTTTACTCAACCTATCTCAAAGTCTGTATAGCAGTTCAGATTTAATATTAAAGACAATCAAGTATTGTCACTAACACAAATAATGTCACAATACAATCGAGTATTGTCACCATTGACAGGGACAAAAATCCCTTCTAAAGTTCTTGGAGTGGAGATTAATATACACTTTGTATTGCTATAAGAATTGAAAAAAGTCATGCAGGATATCCAAAAGTTAACCAATCATAATCTGTGTACACACACAGGAAGAATTCAAACCAAGATTGTAACAACGACAACAGCACTGTACTGTGCTAATGGATGATTTAAGGAATAACACGACATTAAGGGGAGAAATCCTCCAACCCATTAGATGGTTTCTAGATGTACAAGTGGGTGAGAAGCTATTCAACTCTCTAGCTGCAATCTAAATTTATAGTATATGAATCATCTCAAGGCTATTCCAGTGTGTCTCTTTCCTGCAGAGAGTTGTCCTTAACAGTTTCTACTTTTTATATACATTATACATAGTGTTCATTAACAACATGAGGAAGAACAGCAGTTTGTCGGATAGAATCAGTATGTTTTCATCAAACCTCTGTTTTATCAGAATCATCTGTCCCCAGCAGTTCATCGTCTTCTTCTCTTCCAGATTCTTGGAGACGTCCATGTTTTTTCTTTGGTTTTTCGGTAGGTTCATCAATACTAATAGTGACGGCATCTGGATTGGCTGCCAACAAGTTGGCTGCATCGTCAAATTCTGAAAAACAAACATTCCCTGCAAAGACTTTATTTTTCTTAGCGTTTCCTCTCAAGGCATACAAGTTATATGGTATTAACTCTTGCATCATGTTCTAAAGTAAATATATTGTCAAATTACCAAGTCATTTGTTTACTCAGCTAACCAAAGCTTTGGATCCATGCCCTAGAATTGAGTTCACCAGAATTGTTACTTATTAAAAATGCTGTTTTTCATTATACTGCTTTCTGAAATTGAATATAAAAAAGAAGCACCACAGAGCAGAAACCCAACAGGAAGATTTGTAACAAGTAGCAGTTCAACTAACAAACATTACTCACCTAGCATCAGGAAGAATTCTGGCTTATTACAAACCTTTTTGGTTACTTGAGTTAATCTTATTGTATAACTATAACGAATATGCTTTGAATGAAACCAAAGCCCCAGCTACTGCATCTCCTGTTTTGGTCAAGGAACAATTAAATGCTGAAGGAGAAGCTGACATTAGGTTTAGCAGAATATTTTGTGGAGAAGATAAAAAGAACGAAGTAGGTATGTCATTTGAATTCCTTGGTGGATTAAAAACAATAACACCTTGAGATAATTCCCATTAGGAAAGTATAATTGTATTCCGCTCCACAATGATAACACTGCTTGTTAAAAAAATAAGTGGCAGCAACATGCAGTATAAATGAGACAGAGATTAAATTTGCAAAGCAATGACACAAAACAATCTAAAGGTTTTGGTAACCCCTTTTTGAAATGTACCTTGGAACTTGAAGTCATCCACAGCTGCCATTCATGCAGTGATATTCTTAGTTTGTTAATAGGAATTGAGCAAAATCCTAAAAAATATCAAGAGAACAAATGCTGTCTTAGACTGAAAACCATGATTCTATTCTTCATTGTTGAAACTGATTTCCAGAGCTCTTGCAGCAATTCAACATCATACAGCAGATTCTCCAGATCAGTTCATTTCATCTAGAATACAAATTTGCTCCTAATGAGAGGATACGTTAAACTACTGGACAGAAATGCCTGCGTACAATAGGGAAAAAAATGTAAATAATTCCAAACCAAGCAGGCAGTACTTTACAAAGGAAATTATCTCTTCCATGTCATCTTCTATTAATATCATTAATTCAGCCAATTTGATTTGAGAAAAATAATTTATATATCTCAATTTAGAAAAAAAGTCTGTCAAATTGTACAGAGAAGTCATAGTCCATTGTTTACATGAGATCCAATTATGAGTTGTCTTGGTAAGGAGTATGTGTGCATACAGTTTAACTTCCTGCCACCAATACTGGAAACTCACTGAGTGACTTTGTACTAGTCCCTCTCTTGACTTGGGGGGAAACAGGATGAAGGAGTGCTATGTTTACTGCCTTAAGCTTCAGAGTGAAAGGACGGATTTAAAATTGGTGAATTACAAAAAACGAACTTTAATGCAAGGAGAAGAACACTCTGGCTGACATTGAGTCAGAGAAGAAATTGTGGGAAACTTGCTTTTCCCCTCCTTCTCACAAGGAATTCCTTATAATTGTATTTGGCTAATAAAAATCTATGCATTTAGCATAGATGCATCTAGCAGATGTTGGAAAAAACAATATCTTATATTAACTATATTTCAAGCTCAATAGATTTCTTTCGACTTTCACTTGTATATTCCGGTCATTCTATGAAAAATATGTAGCAAAAGCATTTTTCCAAGTAAAAGAATCCAGTTTATAATTTCCCACAGAACATGTACATTATACTAGAAAATGTAATAATAATGTAATATGGGATTTTGCAGCAGCACTGTGAAATCTAATAGTTTTTTTATGCAGCATGCATTTTTTTTAAAAAAAATTACACAGAAATCTGTTATCTGGGTTTCTTTTCTTTCAAGCACACCCAATACTGCTGTCCTCCAACGAGTACAGTACCGTCAAAAAAAATAATCATCTGGCCATGTTTAAGCACAGGTAACATCCATCCTCTCTTTGCCCATGATTACAAACTTACAATTAGGAAGAAATAAAGTTGCAGACCCAACAGTTATGGCAATCTGCTACTAAATAGTTAGGATCGATTAAAGAAAAGCAGATGATAATAAATCGATCTGATGTCGGAGAAAGGGGTTTGATCCAACCACCCTGAGTTTCTTGAGCAGAGTTTACAAGGCTCATATGTTGACATTCACATTTGACATCTCTTGGGAGTTGGGGGGGGGGAGCCAAACATGGATTTTATCCCTGTCCCTAAAGACAGGCCGCAGCCAGAGTCCTACCCAACCACACCACCAGGCGGCGCCGTCGCTACCTCCTCGGGGCAATACAAACGATGGGAGACGCCGAGAACCAACCTGTATTGCCGGAAACAGCAGGCACTAAGTAAACCCTTCCCCCTCTTTGCAGTCTCTCGCTCTTAAAGAGACAGACATCGCTTGTAGCATCTTGACCAATCGACGTTGCTCTCCTCCTCCTCCTACCCCTCCTCCCCTTTAAAGAGACAGCAGCAATGAAATGCAAATACATTTTTTTTCCTAGCTTGGTATTATGATGTGCTCAAGTAATGTTCTACTCTACAGGAACAGTTGCAGTGCACAGAGAGCATCACGGAAAAAGCTAACTTAAATGACAAAGCTTTTCCGTAGCATAAAGCTTAAAGCCATGGCAGTTTAAGCTATAGTGCAGGGGTCTTCAAACCTGGTCCTTTTATGACTTGTGGACTTCAACTCCCAGAATTCCTCAGCCAGTGTGCCTGGCTGAGGAATTCTGGGAGTTGAAGTCCACAAGTCATAAAAGGGCCAAGTTTGAAGACCCCTGATATAGTGGCTATGTTAACCTTTCAGGTAGCAGAGTCACGTAAAAAAACAAACAGAAAATCCATTTCCTGAATGGGCTATGACGGTGACAGCAGGTAGCCGACCGTGGATGCTCTTAGGAGTTGAGTTGGATTTGAGTAGAATTTGGATAGGAGACCACTCAGCACACCCAGAACCATCAGTTAAGACCCGTGTTCCTCAACCTCAACAACTTTAAGCTATAGACTTGCTGGCAGGGGAATTCTTGGAGCCGGTATACAAATATCTTCAAGTTGCTGAGATTGAGAAATACTGAACTAAATTGGGAAGTCAAAAAGCATCTTGGAAAAAGGTGATAGCAAACAACTCGTCTAAACACTTTTCATGAATAGAACTGAGAAGTGACCAACAGAGAATCTTGGGAGATTTAATTTCCTTTACTTATAAGCCTGTGAGCTCCGGCTAGGAAGCAAAACCCATTTAACTGTAGTAGCTCCTCAGTAGTACACATGAGCTGCAGCAATATTCAGATACTGCAACCTGTCCCAAGATCTTCCAATAAACATTAATTGGTGAAAGATGCAAATATATTCTGCATTCTCCCATAAGAGACAAAAAATGCACAGACAATGTTTTAAAGGTCCGACTTCTAAAGTGAAAAAGTCAGGAATTCTATATATAGGTTATTGGTCCAGTTTTTTATAAAAAAAATGTGCATTTCGTTTCTCCCCCCCCCACTCACTTTTTAGCTGCTTTGACCAGATTCCGGCTTTTTTTTACTACTGTGATATGGCCTCGGCTTTGCTTTCTTTTCCCACTACTTCTCGTTCCGTTCTCCACTTTTGGAAATTTTCGGAAAAGGATTCGTAGATTAGACATTCGATCACGCGGAGACAAAGAAACGAGTTTTACTAAAAAAAAGAGAAAAGACCCAAAACTGAAGACGAAACGGGATCCTTAACTGTCTGTTTTTGCTTTTGCTGATACTTTTTCCTCCCCGCACCACCATGAACGGCGTTACGATGGGCGGGTTTAAAAACGTCACTGAAGCTATTACCCTACTACTGGTAGGAGAGCAGGGTTTGCTGGGAGAACATCCGGTACCGTTCACTGCCCTTTTTTGCACCATGGGAGATATTTCAACGCGGGAACAACACGGTGTATGTATAATTTCACCCTCGTATCAAACGCGCATAAAGACTTAAGTGTGACACCGATTATCAACATATTCGTCACTGCGATGAATGATTCGTGATACAAAAGTGTGTAAAGGACGCTTGCTTTCTCGCATGAGACTCGGCAATTATTGTATGCATTTGGGGGACTCGCGTCAACAAGCGCCTGGAGTTACTCAACATAGATGATGAAAATATAAAGATGTCATGCTTTTTTAATTTTAATTTCCCCCCCCCGCCCCCCGGCATGAAAAATCCTGAAATCGCCACTGGCAGATCCTTTGCTTTCAATGAAAAAAGGAGCTCTAACACTGCCAGCAGGTTTTCAGTGGCTGGGTTCACGTGGGAAGCTAAGCCGTAAGGCAGTTTCTTTGCACGAAAACGTGTGTAAATCCAGTGATTGTGATTTACAAAATATGGTTTTGGATTTTTCTGTGAAGCCAGCGTTGTCTTTCTTTCAACAATTACAATCATAGCTTTATCACTAAGCTTGTGTATGAAACCAGCCAGTACTTTAGGTCCTGAAGCTTTTTTTAAAAAAATTGTCAGGAGAAGGGGATACATTAATGAAATTTTGCTGAATTGCTGGTGCAAGAAGATTGCCCCTTTTGGGGAATTGAGCATGGGAAAGGGCAATTCTGCTCTTCATAACTTTGGGAAAGGCTACAAGTTACATACCTTTTAATCTGGTGCCATCCAGATGTTTTGGAATCACAGCTTCCAGAAGTCCCAACCAATAGTTGGTCAAGTTGGTTGAGAGTCATGGGAATACTAACACATCTGAAATGCAGGAAGTTGGGAATCTGAAGGCTAAGGATTATGGCATATTTAATTATATTTTTATCCTATTCAACCTCAGTAAGTTCAATACCGCATTTGCATACTTTATATCAGTATGCAATAATCATTCATTTTGCAACTGAAAAAGCTCCAGAGCATCTCTAATAAGATTATTAAAAATATCCTCCAAAATAATCCCTGCCTACACGTTTATCTGTCCAAAATAAATTACACACACATGAAGGGCATTAATGATTAGGCTAGCAGGTCATGAAGAGAAAGAGTTAAATGTAACCATTCTCAATAAAAGTGATGGACGGAGCCCCTTTCCCCCATATTTTTCATTATAGTAGATTGTTGTTGTTGTTGTTAGCTGCGAAGTCGTGTCCGACCCATCGCGACCCTATGGACAACATTCCTCCAGGCCTTCCTGTCTTCTACCATCTTCTGGAGTCCATTTAAGCTCACACCTACTGCTTCAGTGACTCCATCCAGCCACCTCATTCTCTGTCGTCCCCTTCTTCTATTGCCCTCGATCTTTCCCAGCATTAGGCTCTTCTCCAGTGAGTCCTTCCTTCTCATTAGGTGGCCAAAGTATTTGAGTTTTAGCTTCATGATCTGGCCTTCTAAAGAGCAGTCAGGATTGATCTCCTCTAGGACTGACCGGTTTGATCGCCTTGCAGTCCAAGGGACTCGCAGGAGTCTTCTCCAGCACCATAGTTCAAAGGCCTCAATTCTTTGGCGCTCAGCCTTTCTTATGGTCCAACTTTCACTGCCATACATTGCAACTGGGAAGACCATAGCCTTGACTATACGCACTTTTGTTGACAGGGTGATGTCTCTGCTTTTTAGTGTGCTGTCTAGATTTGCCATGGCTTTCCTCCCCAGGAGCAAGCGTCTTTTAATTTCTTGGCTACAGTCCCCATCTGCAGTGATCTTGGAGCCCAGGAAAACAAAATCTGTCACTACCTCCATTTCTTCCCCATCTATTTGCCAGGAATTGAGAGGGCCAGATGCCATGATCTTGGTTTTCTTAATGTTAAGTTTCAACCCAACTTTTGCACTCTCCTTCTTCACCCGCAACAAGAGGCTCTTTAGTTCTTCTTCACTTTCTGCCATTAGAGTGGTATCATCTGCATATCTTAGGTTGTTGATATTTCTTCCGGCAATCTTAATTCCAACTTTTGATTCATCTAGCCCTGCCTTTCTCATGATGTGCTCTGCATATAAGTTAAATAGGCAGGGCGACAGTATACAGCCTTGCCGGACTCCTTTCCCAATTTTGAACCAATCAGTGGTTCCGTGTCCAGTTCTCACTGTTGCTTCTTGACCCGCATATAGGTTTCTCAAGAGACAAATAAGATGGTCTGGTACTCCCATCTCTTTAAGAACTTGCCACAGTTTGTTATGATCCACACAATCAAAGGCTTTAGCATAGTCAATGAAGCAGAAGTAGATGTTTTTCTGGAACTCCCTAGCTTTCTCCATGATCCAGCGTATGTTGGCAATTTGATCTCTAGTTCCTCTGCCTCTTCGAAATCCTGCCTGTACTTCTGGTAGTTCTCGATCCACATACTGCTGAAGTCTAGCTTGTAGGATTTTAAGCATGACTTTACTAGCATGAGAAATGAGTGCAATGGTGCGGTAGTTTGAACATTCTTTGGCACTGCCTTTCTTTGGAATTGGAATGTAAACTGATCTTTTCCAATCCTGTGGCCACTGTTGAGTTTTCCAAATTTGCTGGCAAATTGAGTGTAGCACTTTTACTGCACTGTCTTTTAAGATTTTGAATAGCTCAGCTGGAATACTATCACCTCCACTAGCTTTGTTGTTGCTCAGCTTTTCTAAGGCCCACTTCACCTCACATTCTAGGATGTCTGGCTCGAGGTCAGTGACCACATCATTGTGATTATCTGGGACGTTAAGCTCATTCTTGTATAGTTCTTCTGTGTAATTTTGCCACCTCTTCTTAATCTCTTCTGCCTCTGTTAGGTCCCTGCCATTTTGGTCCTTTATCATGCCCATTTTTGCATTAAACGTTCCCTTCATCTCTCCAATTTTCTTGAAAAGATCTCTGGTCCTCCCTATTCTATTGTTTTCTTCTATTTCTTTGCACTGTTCATTTAAGAAGGCATTCTTATCTCTTCTAGCTATTCTCTGGAATTCTGCATTCAATTGGGCATATCTATGTTTTTCTCCCTTGCCTTTCGCTTCCCTCCTTTCCTCAGCTATTTGCAAAGCTTCCTCAGACAGCCATTTTGCTTTCTTGCATTTCTTTTTCTTTGGGATGGTTTTGGTTGCTACCTGTTGTACAATGTCGCGAACCTCTGTCCATAGTTCTTCAGGCACTCTGTCTATCAGATCTAATTCCTTAAATCTATTTGTCACCTCTACTGTATATTCAACAGGGATATGATTTAATTCATACCTGAGTGGCCTAGTGCTTTTCCCTACTTTCTTCAGTTTAAGCCTAAACTTTGCAAGGAGAAGCTCATGGTCTGAGCCACAGTCAGCTCCTGGTCTTGTTTTTACCGACTGTATAGAGCTTCTCCATCTTTGGCTGCAGAGCATATAGTCAATCTGATTTCTGTGTTGACCGTCTGGTGATGTCCATGTGTAGAGCCGTCTCTTGGGTTGTTGGAAAAGAGTGTTTGCTATGACCATCGTATTCTCTTGACAAAATTCTATCAGCCTGTGCCCTGCTTCATTTTGTACTCCAAGGCCAAACTTGCCTGTTATTCCAGTTATCTTTTGGCTTCCTACTTTAGCATTCCAATCCCCCATGATGATAAGGACATCATTTTTTGGTGTTACTTCTATAAGGTGCTGTAGGGCTTCATAGAACCGGTCAATTTCATCCTCTTCAGCACTGGTGGTTGGGGCATAGACTTGGACTACTGTGATATTGAATGGTTTGCCTTGGATTCGAACTGAGATCATTCTGTCATTTTGAGGATTGTATCCCAGTATTGATTTTCCTACTCTTTTATTGACTATGAAGGCTACTCCATTTCTTCTGAGGGATTCTTGCCCGCAGTAGTATACCTGATGGTCATCTGAATTAAATTCACCC
The DNA here is from genome assembly GCF_964194415.1 of Vipera berus. Taxonomy (NCBI): domain Eukaryota; kingdom Metazoa; phylum Chordata; class Lepidosauria; order Squamata; family Viperidae; genus Vipera; species Vipera berus. Next base: position 64,414,721 of record NC_138204.1, on the reverse strand, counting down.
ATTCCTGTCCATTTTAGTTCGCTGATACCTAAGATGTCGATGTTCAGTCTTGTCATCTCTTGTTTGACCACGTCCAGCTTTCCTTGATTCATGGATCTTACATTCCAGGTTCCTATGGAGAAAAAATCTTTACAGCATCGGACTTTCCTTTCACCACCAGACATATCCACAGCTGAGCGTCCTTTCGGCTTTGGCCCAGTCGCTTCATTCTTTCTGGCGCTACTAGTACTAGCCCTCTGCTCTTCCCCAGTAGCATATTGGACGCCTTCCGACCTGAGGGGCTCATCTTCCAGCGTCATATCGTTTTGCCTTTTGGTACTGTCCATAGGGTTTTCATGGCAAAGATACTGGAGTGGGTTGCCATTTCCTTCTCCAGTGGATCACGTTTTGTCAGAACTCTCAGCTATGACCTGTCCGTCTTGGGTGGCCCTGCACGGCATAGCTCATAGCTTCATTGAATTACGCAAGCCCCTTCGCCACGACAAGGCAGTAATCCATGAAGGGGATAGTAGATAGTGCTTTTAAACCAAATGCTGTCCAAGTATGTTAAACCTGTTTTAGATCCAAAGGGCCTGGTTTTCCTGTAGTGGGCAAATACAGACCTTTTGTGGATTGACAACTGTACATGCCTTTGCGAACTACTGGGGTACCAATCCCATGTGCTAGCAAGACTGGAAGCTTACTGGAACTTGAATTGTAAATGTTCAGCTGTGTGAATGGAGCTTTAGAATCAGAGCCAGAATTTTTTTTCATAATTCTTTTCTCTGCATGCTTCAATTCTGGCTAGCCCAGGGGTAGGCAACCTTGGCTGGCTCAGGAATTCTGGGATTTGAAGTCCACGAGTCATAAAAGAGCCAAGGTTCCCTACCCATGGGCTAGACAGACTGTGGGATCACTGACTTCCAAATTGCTCTCTTTCTCACAGCCTCTGGGTGATTTTAGTGAATTTGCCGCTTATTATGTTTTTTAGGGATGTGTCACTGCACCATACTGCTAGTTTGATATGACACAAAGGTCTGAGAAGATGGAGTAAACCGAGGGTTGCCCTTGTTTGCTAGGGAGCAACCGTCTTGGCCACTACCCAAGTCAACTTGCACTATTTGGCCAAATCATGTTTCCTTTTTTATTGTTGTTGAAATACAAAAGATTAAAATAAAATCTGTGGAAGCCTGAAAGGTTCTAGGTCAGGGGTAGGCAACCTTGGCTATTTTATGACTCGTGGACTAGCTGGCTCAGGAATTCTGGGAGTTGAAGTCCACGAGTCATAAAAGAGCCAAGATTGCCTACCCCTGGTCTAGGTCATCCAGCCCATGGTATGAGAAAGGATGGAAGTTTGTAGATGAGGTTTTTTAAAAAAAAAACTAAAGAAAGAAATAATGACGCTGAAATTGCCCTATTATGTTCCTGTTTCTGTCTCTAGTTCCCATTCCTGGATTCTAAAGGAATGGGATTGAGTTAATTCCAAATTAACTCCCCTTGTCCTGGTGACATGGGCACCCAGAGTTCAAGTGAATTAACCTGTAACAACCTCAGGCTAAACACTCTTTAAGTTATTCCACTGTGTTTTCAGTTTAACGTTTGGACTTAGCTGACATGTTTTATATAAAACTGAGTATGTGTTACCAAATGTGGCCAACATTTTTATTTTTAAGTCACGATTATCTTTTCCCACCTGCCTCTTTAAATCAGAATTGCTAATGTTTGATCTAAAGTTACTTGGCAATTTGTGTGTTGATTTATGGAAACAAAGTGCAATTTTTCCCCCCTAGATCTTAAGATGGAGAGCAACAGCAAGCATTGCTTGGTCTGTGCTATTGCTTCCTCTGTGTGTGGCAATGTTCATCATCATTAGCAGTATTGATCTCTTCCATCCTGTTCAGTGGATCACAAGTATGTACAAAATGTATCCAAGATTGGATAACCATGCTATAGAATAATGCTGCTGTGTAGTACTGTGTTGTATTTTAACTATGTTGCTTTGTACTTATTATGTTGATAACTCTTATGCAGCATTTCAGAGTGATTTTCATATCTCTGATCATGGTTTATGATAACCTCTGGTTAATAATAATAAAAAAAGCCATCTGACAAAATCTTATCAACTTAGAGAAGCTGCCAGAATAATTTAGTTGCCTTTTGCCAGCTCTTAGCTTTTAACTAAAATTAAATAAAACTAAGAATCGGGGAAAGGCAGCTAAAATTTTCTCCTGCGTGCATGCATTGTACATGCAGCCATGGACACTGAGATGAGAGCTGTGCTAGAGAGAGTGTCTGGTACTCTCTGTGCTTGGTTGTTTTCTTACAGACATTTCATTATCCAACTAGGTAATATCTTTAGGGCATTGTTCAGACTTATAGGCCCTAAACAGTTATTCCAGTTATAGCTTCTCTATAATCCTTTCTCAAAAGGAATTTACTTTTTCTGTTCCAGATTCTTTCAACGATTTGTATACATCCTATGTGATCTTTTGCATACTACTGCTGTCTGTGGTGATACTGGTAATAAATGTCTTCAATCTTCAGTTTCACGCAGGTGGGTACTGAAAGCCATATCGAATAAGAGGCGCAGCCTGGCCCCGATTAGCGTCTTAAACATATCCTTACTTTTAAGATTCATTTTGGCATCTCTCTTATTCTGTAATCCAAAGAGAAATTGAGTTATTCTCCTAATTGTTCCTTGAGTCACCAGTATCTAAGAATTCTCATGAAGCTGGCCATTATCATTTAAAAACTTCTCTGAAGGTGCTTTGATGAGCAGGATGGCTCAAAGGTCTACCTTTCATATTAAGAGGTATCTAATATTAAAGTAAAAGGGACACGGTGGCTCAGTGGGTTAGGACACTGAGTTTGTCAATCAGAAGGTCGGCAGTTTGGCGGGTCGAATCCCGAGTGCCGCGTAACAGAGTGAGCACCTGTTACTCGTCCCAGCTTCTGCCAACCTAGCAGTTCGAAAGCATGTAAAAATGCAAGTAGAAAAATAGGGACCACTCCGGTGGAAAGGTAACAGCGTTCCGTGTGCCTTTGGCGTCTAGTCATGCCGGCCACATGACCACGGAGACGTCCTTGGACAAGCACTGGCTCTTCGGCTTTGAAACGGAGATGAGCACCGGCCCCTAGAGTTGGAAACGACTAGCACGCATGTACGGGGGAACCTTTACCTTTACCTAATATTAAAGTAAATTGTTGGAATGCCATAGTTTGGAATGTGATGCCATATGAGGGAAACCTAAGGGAGTGGTTTAAGGAGCAAATGGTTATTGTTGTTTTCTTCACTTTGCAGTTGTGCCTTCTATTCACTGCTCCCGATTAGCCCTAATAAGCAAGATAATCCACCCGCAGCAGGTGATCCATTCAATTGCCCATGCTGTGATGGGGATGCTGGTAGCTTGGTGTGCTGCAGTTATGACCAAGGGGAAGTTCCTCTTTTTGTCCATGCCCTGCACAGCTACAACTACAGAAAGGTATATTCCTGAAGCTTTCCATTTATACATAAAATGAATAAAAATTGCATTATCAAACATTTTATAATAGGCCTGCTTACACACTATGGGTTGTCCAGGGATCTTCTCCGGTCAGATCTTTGTGTGCCAGCAAGAGACAAGCCATAGTGGATGGCATAGTAGGCTGGTGGGTATGTTTATAATCTTTCCCCACACTGCAAAGAGAAAAAGCAGATTTTGAGTTTGCACTTCATGTTTTTTGCCTTAATGACTTAGTTATTCATGTATGTTGTACAAACAAGGCCAATAGTGATCTTTCTCTCCCTCTCCCCCCAATTCCAAGTGTAGAAATCATGCAAATAATAAAAGACTTTGTTCAGGCCAATTGCTTCTTTTGGATTAAATCTTTATAAAAAAATCATTGGCAGCAGCAAGTGGAAATATTTTCTTTGGGCTACCTTTCAGTAGAAGCCACATTGAGGCTTCCTGCTTCTGAGACATGAATCATTGCAAAGAAAAAACCTATTTTCACTGTAGTTAATTACAATCCTATAACATTTGTACATCTCGGTGACCTAGCGCTAAGACACCTGTGCTGCGGGGAGAGAACTCATGTGCAATTTTGCTGTTTTGTTTTCAAAATAAGGGGAATTAGTTTACAAAAAAAATTCCTACCCTTTCAAAAGTACCAAATGATTGTATGTTTAAATCAGCCTTTTCCAATCTCATGATCTCCAGATGTTTTTGAACTTTATCGAATGAAAATTCCTGATAGTTCTGATCTCGGCATATCTGGAAGTTCATAGCCTTTCATATATAGATCTTTAAAGAAGTACTTAAAAAAGACTGTTTTGCTCTGGCAAATCAAAGCTTTTTTGTTAGAAATAGGCATATTCTTACTGATCAAACTTTTCTCACCTTCTATTTACCACAAGTGTCTATATAAGGTGAAGTTGGAAAAAAATAGAGCTTCCATTGCTCCAAGTACTGATTAGAAAGATTCCTAACCATGTTATTTTTAAGAGTGTGTCCCATTTTTTCAAAATCAGATGCTATATTTTTGAAGTGAAACAAAAAATAGAGTCCTGTGTGACTGCATGCACCAGTAAATTAAAAATGCTGTTTTGCTATAGTGCTGCTGATACTGATGCTGATGCTACCCTTCACACGTGCCTGAATGAATATCATCTCTTCATTTTGCTCCTTGGAGCTTTTATGGGTTATAGTTACAGTCTCCGATATCTTATCCACAATTTGAACTACCTCCCATTTCCTGCCATACAAGTAAGTGCATAAAATACAAGTGTATGAAGACCTTACATCTGATCTGCAGTGGTGGCTAGGATATGCCCAGGAAAGGAGCTTTCCTCCCTGCAAAATTCACACATTAAGCTAAGTCAACGCAGGCTTGGGTTTAGCATGATGGATGAACCCTTCCACTAAGGTTTTAAGCACCTATAAAAAGAATATCGATGTGTAGTTGCAATGCATAAATTTGAGTCTTACCCCTAGCTAATAAATATTTTACTGAATTAAAGCAGGGGAAAAAAAATAAAACTTTAACCTCAAACTTTATCGAGCAAGCTCCTGTAATGTGGCAGGATTGGAAGATTGTCCAATTTAAAGCATGAAAAAGTCTTCCCGTTCAATATGATATTCCATTCAAAAATATATGTATATAATTTTTTCAGCAGTACAAGTATCTGCGCTTCAGAAGATCTCTTCCACTACTGGCAAAACATAGTTGTGTGGAGTCATTTTATATGGTTAGGAACTTCTGTGCTGTTTATTACTTCTTTGGTAAGAGTTCCGTCTCTCTCCCTTCCTTTCCTGTTCTGCAAAATGATAGAAAGAGGTGAGGCACTGAGGTTGGTTTCAAGGCACTTTTGATTATTTGGTCGTGGGATCAGTGGAAGAGGAGTTATTGCAGCTGTTTCTTGTCTTTGTTTCTGCAGATCCATATGGGCAATATAAATGTGGGAGGAGCCTCTGTATTGCATTTACTCTATACGCTGCCCTCTTTCAGAAGCTCATAACACTCCCTCCAATTGTTCCTCCCACAGCAACCCTGTGAAATAAGATGGATGAGAGAGTGATTGATTCTACTAATGACTGAGAATGGACTTGAACCTAGTCTCCCAAGTCTGTGTCCGATTACCTTGACTATTATATCATTCCGGCTCCCTAGAAAAATTGGCCATTTGGGGAAATATAATAAGATTGTTCTCTGTGTTATGATTTATGCCAAGTACTGTATAGCAGCTAGTTTTTGGCAGAACTCAACCAGATGAGGTCCAGTACTCTGACTTCAGAAGTCCAAGTTAGTAGAGCATAGAAAAACATGTTTTGCTACAAGATGCAAAAAAACATTTCTTAATGTGTTGTGAGTAATATAAGACCTTTGTATAAACTGGTCTGAAGCCACTCAATAGACCAGGATTGCTCTACCCTCCCCTCCATACTGGTACTTCTGTGTTTGTTTTGATAGTATTGGTAGCTCCCTTAAGGTGTCACAGAAGCAGGATATGTCTTCTTTCCGTAGGGTTCAAATTCAGCTCTCTACAGCTGGAGTAGTCCATACATATAAAAAGATACTGGGTTGTGATCTTGATATAATCAGACTTTGAAGTCAGTGGAACAGGCTTATCATAACCAATCACGCCCTGTAGATAGTGCTCAGATGATTCTAATTAAATTTGGATCCAAACCAGTATCTTAAAACAAACAAAACTGTATTGGCAATATAATTTTTGCTGAAAGTCCTGCATAATTTACCAAAGTAATATATGCTTGTGATGTTATCCATTGATTGTCCTATTTATGATTTCTCAGGTTACATTCCAAGGACATGGATGATGACCACAATGAACATTCGGCCTGATAGGTTAGTAACTATAACATAGTACCTTACGTTGAATTGTATCTTGCCTTCTGTAAAGAAATAAAAAGTAAAATAAGTGATTAAGATCACAGGTTGTGATGAAATGTAGGATAAAGTTCGCTTTTTAAGTATGTTTTATTGGTGAGGGTTTAGTGCTTCCAAGAAGAGATTATATTCCAAGAATGTAGTGTGTAGTGGGGTGCCCCAGGGCTCTGTTCTGGGTCCAGTGCTCTTCAGCATATTCATCAACGATTTGGACGAGGGGATAGAAGGGGAACTCATCAAATTTGCAGACGACACCAAGCTGGCAGGACTAGCCAACACTCCAGAAGACAGGCTTGAGATACAGGAGGATCTGGACAGACTTGAACACTGGGCGCTATCTAACAAAATGAAATTCAATGGTGAAAAAAGTAAGGTTCTACATTTAGGCAAGAAAAACCAAATGTACAGGTATAGTAGAGGGGGTACCTTGCTCAATAGTGGTAACTGTGAGAGGGATCTCGGAGTCCTAGTGGACAATCACTTAAATATGAGCCAGCAGTGTGCTGCAGTTGCCAAAAAGCCAACACAGTGCTAGGCTGCATTAACAGAGGGATAGAATCAAGATCCCGTGAAGTATTAATACCACTTTACAATGCCTTGGTAAGGCCATACGTGGAATACTGCATCCAGTTTTGGTCACCATGATGTAAAAAAGATGTTGAGACTCTAGAAAGAGTACAGAGAAGAGCAGCAAAGATGATTACGGGACTGGAGGCTAAAACATAAGGAATGGCTGCTGGAATTGGATGTGTCTAGTTTAACGAAGAGAAGGGTGAGGGGTGACATGATAGCAGTGTTCCAATATCTCAGGGACTGCCACAAAGGAGAGGGAGTCAAGCTATTTTCTAAAGCGCCTGAAGGCAGGACAAGAAGCAACGGATGGAAACTAATCCAGGAGAGAAGCAACCTAGAACTAAGGAGAAACTTCCTGACAGTTAGAACAATTAACCAGTGGAACAACCTACCTCCAGAAGCAATGAATGCTCCAACACTGGAAGTTTTTAAGAAAAGTCTGGACAGCCATTTGTCTGAAATGGTATAGGGTTTCCTGCCTGAGCAGGGGGTTGGGCTAGATGACCTTCAAGGTCCCTTCCAACTACTTCTCCTTCTCCTTCTCCTTATCATCATCATCATCATCATCATTATTATTATTATTATTATTATTATTATTATTATTATTATTATTATTATTATTATTATTATTATTATTATTATTATTATCTCTCTAAGCCAAAAAGATTCTGTACAATGGTTTCAGGGACCATACATTTGCATGTGACAGCATGACCCAGTGGAGCTATAAACTACTTTTGTGAAACATTTGTTTGATAACTTTAATAAGTAAACAGCTTAAAAGATTTTCTTACAAAACAGCATATACATATTCTAAAATATTGAGGATGATATCAACACAATAACAATACCATCAGCAAAACCTACTCAAAACACATCTTTGAATATTCAATTTTTTTCCACTTATCTAATATGCATAACTTACATTAATTCTCAACAATGATTGCAATGAAGCTTTCTCACTATAGTCATAAGTCATGATAGTCGTAAAGCAGATCGCTCATGTGACTAACCTGATTTTATACTGGCAGTCATTAAACAAACACCACAGTTCTTAAGTGAACCAATTGTTTACCATTGGCTGGTTTTGCAGAAAATTGGAAGTAAATGCCAGTTTTCAGGTTAAAAAAAAAGTCATAAAATTCATTCATGTGACTGTTAGAACTGCAAATCATCGTATAGGTAGGCTGATTGCCAAATGCCCAAAATTCAGTCATGTGACCACGGGGAGGATGGCCCTCAGAACTTTGGACCCAGATTATAAATTCCCTTGGGGAGGTCTAATTTTGAATGGTTGCTATGCAACCGGTTGTAAGACAAGGATTAGCTATACTGTGTTTAGAGCTCAAAAAGTTACGCTTTTGATAAATTGCTTGCGTGTTCATGTCATACAAATAAAGTGTAGGAAGGAGATATGCTGTTTATTTCTTTATTTGTCTTTCAGCAATCTTCCTCTTCTAGACACAGTGGCTGGTCTCCTGGATTTTTCTCTTCTATATCATAGCTGGCTATGTGGTCTGTTTCTGCTCATGAATTGGTACATCGCATGGCTTCTCTTCAGAATTTTTTCAACCGAGGTGGGTGCCGCAGGCCCCCAACACACTGTCCCTGCTCTCAAAGCAGCTTTCATTTAAAAAAACCAAAAACAAAGCATTGTTTAATACACCTTTTGTTATAATGAAGTCAACATCGTCGCATTATTGGACAACTAACGTTCCCATCAGCCTGTTCATTTTGCTACTTTGACGAGCTTGCAAATGAGTATTACGCCTTAAATAATATCACTAAAAGATGGGTTCTTATTTTCGCTTCAGCCGCAGCTTATGTGTTCTGTTTTCAGGCCCATCACTTTCCAGTCCAGCCAACCTTTGCAGAAGAAGCAGACCAGTGTTTACCTAAAATCTTAAGCAGCAACCCTCCACCCCTTTTAAAGGTATGACTCTTGTATGCGGAGGCTGCCAGTCGGTATGATTATGTGTGTGATTATAATAGAAAATAATACAAGGAAAATTTGGCAGCAAAACCCTAGTTTTTATTATTGGTTGGCGTGCCAAAATCACAAGTTAGCTGTAGTTACTTACAGAAACTAGATTGGCATCTTTTGTCAAAGCCAAGCAAGCTGCACAATGTCTTAATTCAATTTGTGAATTGTGAACCCAGCCCAATTTTCTGATTGCTCTTTTTAAAGAAACTTCGTATGATTATGGTTCAACTCTGGAAATTAGAAAGCAAATTAAGCCAGCTTAGCACTATTTCTAAAACAATTTTCTCTATAGTTTTTAGCTTTACAGGACCTGATGTTTCTTTCTCAATATTCTTCTATGCGTCGTCAAGAGGTCTTTAGCCTCAGCCAACCAGGTACTTGAAACATTACTGATGTTTTATTAAATGAAAAGGGAAGTAATACAAAGTGAGAAATAAATTGATTTCATTTGAGGAGAGTTTTGTTTGCATTTGATATTTTGGATGTGAGCATGTCATGATTTTAATTTTTTAATATGAATATTGATTTATAAAATTTACTTATACTTTATATGCACAGATTTTCATATAACCATTGATTTCTGGGAATTCAAAGTGATTTACTGTCGAAAGAAAATGGGGCAAGAAAGACTTTAAGACTTTTTAAAAAGAAAATTATTAGTACTTTTTGCCCATAGGTGAATGTGAAGAGGTATAAGATAGAACATGGCAACTAGAATAATTACCTTGCATATTTTTTCTAAATTGTTGTTGGTCAATCAACTGATATCTAATATGTTGGGATATCACTTCTGACACTCCAGTATGTGTAGGCTTGGTTGTGATAACCTAACAGTTTAGCAAGAATAGAATCCTGATTAAAAGTTTATATTGTATGGAGATGTAAATTGTGTATTTCACACATTACTCAAACTTTCTTTGATTGTATACTGTTTATTACATTAGAAAACTGTGTCTCACATTATTGATTAATGCTCTTGCAACAAATGATTATTTAGTATTACTAAAACATGTTTTTTGTTACATAAGTGGTTTTCTTTCTGCTCTAAATCTGTTTCATGAAATTTCATAAAAGTTGAAAAGACTATTTAGGTTATTGTGGTAGTTGCTCATTGGCATTCTGTGTATCTCTGACAGGTGGACATCCGTACAACTGGACTTCAATTTGTGGGGAGTGTTTGAACCTTCTAAGTGAACTGACACAAAAGCTGATAATCCAGCAAGAGATTGCAGCTGCAAATGGAAGAATGAAACAGCCATCCCCAGGAGACCTGACACAGTCCTTCAGTTCTTCAGGTAATGGACAGTGTTAATCCAAAGGCTACCTAGTTGCCAAGATCTAGATGATTGCTACGTGGTAGCAAAGAGATAGAGAAAACTCTACCTCTTTGCTGTCATCTAGAGGTCATTTGGATTTGCACAATCAAAATGTAGTAGCCTTAGCCATGCATTTTTTGAGCCTTTAAATCACACCATTCGGAAAAGAGTAGGCTAGCATACTAAGGTAGCATGCTTAGCCATGATAGTGCAGTGGTTAGGATGCAATATTGCAGGCTAATGCTGCATTCCCATTGCCAGGAGTTCGATCCTGACTGGCTGAAGGTTGACTCAGCCTTCCATCCTTTCGAGATAGGTAAAATGAGGACCCAGATCACTGGGGGCAATATGCTGACTCTGTAAGCCGCTTAGAGAGGGCTATAAAGCACTGAAAAGTGGTACTTAAGTCTAAGTGTTATTGTCCAGGCTATTGCAAGCATTCATGAAAGTGAGGAAAAGGCTAGGGTGTGTTTCTGTTTCACTGGCATTTTAACTTTTTTGTCTAATTACAAACAACATGCTAATGAACTGCTTCAAATTTTATTTCTTGGCAGAGTTTCATTGGCATTTTCCCACAATTAAATTATGTCACGCCACCCCACCCCTTGCAACCACCTGACAACTGGCTAACATGAATGACTGGTTGCACCCCATAGTCACATGACCACAATTTGTGAGTTTTTTGCCAGTTTCTGGCAAAACTACCCATTCGGGAGAATGGGTTTGCATCTACAACCACACAATTTGCTTAACATCATAAAAACAGTTGTAAAATCAAATCTGGTCATATGGTGCCTCAGCCTATGACCATCATGACTTTCCAGTCCCAATTTTGGTTGTAAGTTGAGGACTCCCTGTACCCAAGTATATCATTGTGGCAATTTACATAATTTGTGTGATGACATTTTTGCACAAATTGTTCAAGTTATGTCATTTGTGTGGACTTACTTCATTTTTTTACCTCATTTGTGTAATGACATTACAAAATTGATGTACACTGCTGTGGTGTACATTGGATTTATTCAGCCACTGTCATCAAGGATAACAATGACAAGTGTGATTAAAGGACCTCAGAAGAAGGGATCTTTGATTCCCACAGGCAGAAAACCTGTAGCTAGCAGTCCACATGTGGCTCTTCAGAGATTGCACTGCTGACATTTATAAGCAAGTGGACCATTTTTAGTTATTCTATGTTTTAGTTTTTATGGATTTCCCCCCCCCCAAAAAAAAATTGGAAATTCAGTAGTCTTGAAAGGCAAGCTATTCCCATTCTTCTTAAGTGCCCACAATAGTTCCAAATCAGCTCAAAAGAAATATTTGGGACTGCCTTTTTAGACTTGGGGGATTAGAATAGAAATGCGGGTAGTTTCACCTTCTCATTTCTACTCTCAGAACCCTGAAATAAATGTGCGTCTTCCTTCTAGTAACATTCTAAGATAATCTTCAAAGATCTCAAGAAGGCTGAATGGCTCCTAGCTACTCTTGATCTTTTGAATCCTGTTCTGTAGAATTTCTATTCTGCTCCCTCAATGTAATATCTATATTGCCAGCCATTAGGTAAAGGTAAAGGTTCCCCCGCACATGCGTGCTAGTCGTTTCCAACTCTAGGGGCCGGTGCTCATCTCCATTTCAAAGCCGAAGAGCCAGCGCTTGTCCGAGGACGTCTCCGTGGTCATGTGGCCAGCATGACTAGACGCCAAAGGCGCACGGAACGCTGTTACCTTCCCACCGTAGTGGTCCCTATTTTTCTACTTGCATTTTTACGTGCTTTCGAACTGCTAGGTTGGCAGAAGCTAGGACGAGTAACAGGCACTCACTCTGTTACGCGGCACTCAGGATTCGACCCGCCAAACTGCTGACCATCTGATCGACAAGCTTAGCATCCTAACCCACTGAGCTACCGCGTCCCTATTGCCAGCCATTATTCATGATCAAAAGAAACAGAATATTCTTCAGATGTAGTGTAGCTTGCAGATTCATTATTGGATTTACATCTTTCCATAGGTCTTGGCTTGTTCTAACCATGGCTTGTTGAAGAAGCCCAAACTAAGCTATAAATTACCGTATATACTTGAGTATAAGCCGAATTTTTCAGCCCACTTTTTGGGCTGAAAAATTCCACTTCGGCTTATACTCCAGTCAACAAAAAAACTTACCGAGGACTTGTGCGCGGCCGAGGCTTTGGAGCTTCCGGGATCGCGCTCACCTCTCCCAAGCCACGGCCGTCCGGAGACCTGCCGAAGTTTGGGGAGGTTTGGGGAGGTGCGCACGCACCTCCCCAAACCTCCCCAAACGAAGCCGGGTCTCCGTTCCTCTGCGCCCTGCCTGCCTGCTTCTTTCCACAGCGGAAAGAAGCAGGCAGGCAGGGGGCGGAGGAACGGAGACCCGGCGACGTTTGGGGAGGTTTGGGCGCCTCTCCAAATATCCCCAAACGTCGCCGGGTCTCCGTTCCTCTGTGCCCTGCCTGCCTGCTTCTTTCCACAGCGGAAAGAAGCAGGCAGGCAGGGGGCGGAGGAACGGAGACCCGGCGACGTTTGGGGAGGTTTGGGCGCCTCTCCAAATATCCCCAAACGTCGCCGGGTCTCCGTTCCTCTGTGCCCTGCCTGCCTGCTTCTTTCCACAGCGGAAAGAAGCAGGCAGGCAGGGGGCGGAGGAACGGAGACCCGGCGACGTTTGGGGAGGTTTGGGCGCCTCTCCAAATATCCCCAAACGTCGCCGGGTCTCCGTTCCTCTGTGCCCTGCCTGCCTGCTTCTTTCCACAGCGGAAAGAAGCAGGCAGGCAGGGGGCGGAGGAACGGAGACCCGGCGACGTTTGGGCGCCTCTCCAAATATCCCCAAACGTCGCCGGGTCTCCGTTCCTCTGTGCCCTGCCTGCCTGCTTCTTTCCACAGCGGAAAGAAGCAGGCAGGCAGGGGGCGGAGGAACGGAGACCCGGCGACGTTTGGGGAGGTTTGGGCGCCTCTCCAAATATCCCCAAACGTCGCTGGGTCTCCGTTCCTCTGTGCCCTGCCTGCCTGCTTCTTTCCACAGCGGAAAGAAGCAGGCAGGCAGGGGGCGGAGGAACGGAGACCCGGCGACGTTTGGGGAGGTTTGGGCGCCTCTCCAAATATCCCCAAACGTCGCCGGGTCTCCGTTCCTCTGTGCCCTGCCTGCCTGCTTCTTTCCACAGCGGAAAGAAGCAGGCAGGCAGGGGGCGGAGGAACGGAGACCCGGCGACGTTTGGGGATATTTGGAGAGGCGCCCAAACCTCCCCAAACGTCGCCGGGTCTCCGTTCCTCCGCCCCCTGCCTGCCTGCTTCTTTCCGCTGTGGAAAGAAGCAGGCAGGCAGGGCACAGAGGAACGGAGACCCGGCGACGTTTGGGGATATTTGGAGAGGCGCCCAAACCTCCCCAAACGTCGCCGGGTCTCCGTTCCTCCGCCCCCTGCCTGCCTGCTTCTTTCCGCTGTGGAAAGAAGCAGGCAGGCAGGGCACAGAGGAACGGAGACCCGGCGACGTTTGGGGATATTTGGAGAGGCGCCCAAACCTCCCCAAACGTCGCCGGGTCTCCGTTCCTCCGCCCCCTGCCTGCCTGCTTCTTTCCGCTGTGGAAAGAAGCAGGCAGGCAGGGCGCAGAGGAACGGAGACCCGGCGACGTTTGGGGATATTTGGAGAGGCGCCCAAACCTCCCCAAACGTCGCCGGGTCTCCGTTCCTCCGCCCCCTGCCTGCCTGCTTCTTTCCGCTGTGGAAAGAAGCAGGCAGGCAGGGCGCAGAGGAACGGAGACCCGGCGACGTTTGGGGATATTTGGAGAGGCGCCCAAACCTCCCCAAACGTCGCCGGGTCTCCGTTCCTCCGCCCCCTGCCTGCCTGCTTCTTTCCGCTGTGGAAAGAAGCAGGCAGGCAGGGCACAGAGGAACGGAGACCCGGCGACGTTTGGGGATATTTGGAGAGGCGCCCAAACCTCCCCAAACGTCGCCGGGTCTCCGTTCCTCCGCCCCCTGCCTGCCTGCTTCTTTCCGCTGTGGAAAGAAGCAGGCAGGCAGGGCACAGAGGAACGGAGACCCGGCGACGTTTGGGGATATTTGGAGAGGCGCCCAAACCTCCCCAAACGTCGCCGGGTCTCCGTTCCTCCGCCCCCTGCCTGCCTGCTTCTTTCCGCTGTGGAAAGAAGCAGGCAGGCAGGGCACAGAGGAACGGAGACCCGGCGACGTTTGGGGATATTTGGAGAGGCGCCCAAACCTCCCCAAACGTCGCCGGGTCTCCGTTCCTCCGCCCCCTGCCTGCCTGCTTCTTTCCGCTGTGGAAAGAAGCAGGCAGGCAGGGCACAGAGGAACGGAGACCCGGCGACGTTTGGGGATATTTGGAGAGGCGCCCAAACCTCCCCAAACGTCGCCGGGTCTCCGTTCCTCCGCCCCCTGCCTGCCTGCTTCTTTCCGCTGTGGAAAGAAGCAGGCAGGCAGGGCACAGAGGAACGGAGACCCGGCGACGTTTGGGGATATTTGGAGAGGCGCCCAAACCTCCCCAAACGTCGCCGGGTCTCCGTTCCTCCGCCCCCTGCCTGCCTGCTTCTTTCCGCTGTGGAAAGAAGCAGGCAGGCAGGGCACAGAGGAACGGAGACCCGGCGACGTTTGGGGATATTTGGAGAGGCGCCCAAACCTCCCCAAACGTCGCCGGGTCTCCGTTCCTCCGCCCCCTGCCTGCCTGCTTCTTTCCGCTGTGGAAAGAAGCAGGCAGGCAGGGCACAGAGGAACGGAGACCCGGCGACGTTTGGGGATATTTGGAGAGGCGCCCAAACCTCCCCAAACGTCGCCGGGTCTCCGTTCCTCCGCCCCCTGCCTGCCTGCTTCTTTCCGCTGTGGAAAGAAGCAGGCAGGCAGGGCACAGAGGAACGGAGACCCGGCGACGTTTGGGGATATTTGGAGAGGCGCCCAAACCTCCCCAAACGTCGCCGGGTCTCCGTTCCTCCGCCCCCTGCCTGCCTGCTTCTTTCCGCTGTGGAAAGAAGCAGGCAGGCAGGGCACAGAGGAACGGAGACCCGGCGACGTTTGGGGATATTTGGAGAGGCGCCCAAACCTCCCCAAACGTCGCCGGGTCTCCGTTCCTCCGCCCCCTGCCTGCCTGCTTCTTTCCGCTGTGGAAAGAAGCAGGCAGGCAGGGCACAGAGGAACGGAGACCCGGCGACGTTTGGGGATATTTGGAGAGGCGCCCAAACCTCCCCAAACGTCGCCGGGTCTCCGTTCCTCCGCCCCCTGCCTGCCTGCTTCTTTCCGCTGTGGAAAGAAGCAGGCAGGCAGGGCACAGAGGAACGGAGACCCGGCGACGTTTGGGGATATTTGGAGAGGCGCCCAAACCTCCCCAAACGTCGCCGGGTCTCCGTTCCTCCGCCCCCTGCCTGCCTGCTTCTTTCCGCTGTGGAAAGAAGCAGGCAGGCAGGGCACAGAGGAACGGAGACCCGGCGACGTTTGGGGATATTTGGAGAGGCGCCCAAACCTCCCCAAACGTCGCCGGGTCTCCGTTCCTCCGCCCCCTGCCTGCCTGCTTCTTTCCGCTGTGGAAAGAAGCAGGCAGGCAGGGCGCAGAGGAACGGAGACCCGGCGACGTTTGGGGATATTTGGAGAGGCGCCCAAACCTCCCCAAACGTCGCCGGGTCTCCGTTCCTCCGCCCCCTGCCTGCCTGCTTCTTTCCGCTGTGGAAAGAAGCAGGCAGGCAGGGCGCAGAGGAACGGAGACCCGGCGACGTTTGGGGATATTTGGAGAGGCGCCCAAACCTCCCCAAACGTCGCCGGGTCTCCGTTCCTCCGCCCCCTGCCTGCCTGCTTCTTTCCGCTGTGGAAAGAAGCAGGCAGGCAGGGCACAGAGGAACGGAGACCCGGCGACGTTTGGGGATATTTGGAGAGGCGCCCAAACCTCCCCAAACGTCGCCGGGTCTCCGTTCCTCCGCCCCCTGCCTGCCTGCTTCTTTCCGCTGTGGAAAGAAGCAGGCAGGCAGGGCACAGAGGAACGGAGACCCGGCGACGTTTGGGGATATTTGGAGAGGCGCCCAAACCTCCCCAAACGTCGCCGGGTCTCCGTTCCTCCGCCCCCTGCCTGCCTGCTTCTTTCCGCTGTGGAAAGAAGCAGGCAGGCAGGGCACAGAGGAACGGAGACCCGGCGACGTTTGGGGATATTTGGAGAGGCGCCCAAACCTCCCCAAACGTCGCCGGGTCTCCGTTCCTCCGCCCCCTGCCTGCCTGCTTCTTTCCGCTGTGGAAAGAAGCAGGCAGGCAGGGCACAGAGGAACGGAGACCCGGCGACGTTTGGGGATATTTGGAGAGGCGCCCAAACCTCCCCAAACGTCGCCGGGTCTCCGTTCCTCCGCCCCCTGCCTGCCTGCTTCTTTCCGCTGTGGAAAGAAGCAGGCAGGCAGGGCACAGAGGAACGGAGACCCGGCGACGTTTGGGGATATTTGGAGAGGCGCCCAAACCTCCCCAAACGTCGCCGGGTCTCCGTTCCTCCGCCCCCTGCCTGCCTGCTTCTTTCCGCTGTGGAAAGAAGCAGGCAGGCAGGGCACAGAGGAACGGAGACCCGGCGACGTTTGGGGATATTTGGAGAGGCGCCCAAACCTCCCCAAACGTCGCCGGGTCTCCGTTCCTCCGCCCCCTGCCTGCCTGCTTCTTTCCGCTGTGGAAAGAAGCAGGCAGGCAGGGCACAGAGGAACGGAGACCCGGCGACGTTTGGGGATATTTGGAGAGGCGCCCAAACCTCCCCAAACGTCGCCGGGTCTCCGTTCCTCCGCCCCCTGCCTGCCTGCTTCTTTCCGCTGTGGAAAGAAGCAGGCAGGCAGGGCACAGAGGAACGGAGACCCGGCGACGTTTGGGGATATTTGGAGAGGCGCCCAAACCTCCCCAAACGTCGCCGGGTCTCCGTTCCTCCGCCCCCTGCCTGCCTGCTTCTTTCCGCTGTGGAACGAAGCAGCCTGAACGAAGCAGGCTGCTTCTTTCCACTGCGGAACGAAGCAGCCTGCCTGCTTCTTTCCGCTGCGGAACGAAGCAGCCGGCGGCGGAGGCTTGCAGAACGGCGGATCGGCTTATACTCAAGTCACCAACTTTTTCCAGTTTTTGGGGGTGAAATTGGGGGTCTCGGCTTATACTCGAGTCGGCTTATACTCAAGTATATACGGTACCATGATTTATAAAAAAAACCACAGCAGCTGTGCTCAGACAACATGCTAGCTAAGCCCACCACAACATATTTAGTCACTCTCCCATTTTCTGTCTTTGTAAATGTCCTTACCGCAGTGCCATTTAATAATCATCACTTCAGCTGCTATATAAAGTCATCTGCATGTACATGTCTATTTAAATTACTTCCACAATCTGTTTCAAGAGGTGAATCCAGAAATGCCAAGGATCTGATAATAGTAAGATGCCTCTAAAAAAAATTCATTTCTTTCATCAAGCCCATTCTGAGAAGAGTGATATTTTAATATCTATTTAGTTCAGCCACCTCAGGGCTCAGCCGTGTTGCTTTTCTTAGTGGAAATTGTATTAGTAATTTTCTTTTGTGTCTCATGCAAGTGCAAAACGAATTGACTCGTTTTTTTGCTGCACCTGAATTTAGCCGCTGCCACTTGTTGGCGCAAGGCATCCTGAATGTAGCTTTTTAAAATATGATTCCTTGCTTGGAGCAGCTCCTGAAGGAAGCTCATTTCAGACGCCGAGGACCACCATATTTCCTCGAGCCCACATGCATTCCCTGGTTAAATCGTCTCTGTTGCCCTTAAAAACATCACCTGCATCTGACCTTGGAAGCAATTTAGGATCACCTATTAATACTTCCCTTTTGGGTCATAAGCCTGGACTGTTGGAATTAAACTCTCCTTGGCATGGATCTGTCCAAAGTCCCCATATTATGAGAAGAGGACCAAAACTATGGACATCACGTTCAGGTAGGAAATATTATTCTGTCAACTTTGATCTTGGTAGACCAGTAAGATAATTATTAAGCATTTTTTTAAAGAAATAACTTTTTTTAAAAAATGGGATGGGTTTTTCTTGCAGATCTGCAATTGACAGGCTACCCTGATGAACCTCGTCCAGTGATGGTGGTTGCAAAAGATGCTAAGGAAGCAGCACAGCCAGGTTCTTTCTATATATGGCTACAGAACAAGAAGGAGCAGGTATTGCCATGAATTGCCATTTGTCTGCATGGTATTTTTTTTTTCTTTACTGGTAGTCCTTGGTGACCTTCTGCTGGCTTCCCCGTTGACTTTGCTTGTCGAAAACCAGCAGGGAAGATCACAAATGTTGATAATGTGACCACTTATGCTGCAGTGTTGTATTTTCAAGCCAATCACTGAGTGCCCAGATTGTGATGATTGTGGAGATGCTGCAATAGCTGGAACTTCAAGGACTGACCATAAGTACCATTGTTCAGCATTGTTATAAATTCAAACAGTTGCTGAATGAATGGTTGTAGGCAGGTCCACCTATATAGTGCATTTCTTTCTTCTTTTTTGAACATACAAAGGGTTAATTCCATTAATTTTAAGAATGGGGTATATTTATAGCTCAGGATCAAGCAGACTGGTGCCCCCAGATACCCAGATGCCTCCTTGTTCTGACTAATAAGGATTTTAATTAAAAGTGGCCCTGTTGCAGAACACAACTGATAGCATCATATTTATATGCAGGTCCAGCTGGGATGGTAGAGAGAGTCCCAGGGAGCTAGTTTATGTTTTGGTAAAAAAATATATTGTTTAATTCACAGTGTCCCTCAGGCCACCAATTTTGAGAATAGGCAATGATTTTATACACTAAGGTTGAAGGTTCATTCTCTGAGCTTGTGGGTTGGTTTCTGAACGTTTCATTACCAGGCTAGGTAACATCTTCAGTGGGGTTTAGGGCAGCGGTCCCCAACCCCGGTCTGTGGACCGGTACTAGTCCGCAGCATGCCAGAAACCGGGCCACGCAAATAAGCGAAGCCCCATCTGCAGGATGCAGGCAGCACATGAAAGCACGCCCCCCACGGTCCGTAGAAAAACCTCTCTCAGTGGAACCGGTCCCTGGTAACCCAAAGGTTGGGGTCCTCTGGTTTAAGGGATGTCAGTATCAGTGTTCTTCTGTTTATAAGGCCTTTGTGTGGTCAATAAGTCTTGTGATGGGTCAGATGTGGGTGTGTCAAGTGAGGGTCTTGTAATGGGTCTTGTGATGGGTCAGGTGTGAGTCACCAGTGTGAGTCTTGTGGTGGAGAGGTTACATCAGGTGAGGGTCATTGGGAGGTGAAGTGCTGGTTTTTGGGGGGGGCTTCGATGCTGTCTGGTTGGCTGTGTGGTTGATTTGGATCCTGAGGGGTTTGTAGGCTGGTTATAGGTCCATGTGTCTTTTGATGGAATTGGTTGTGGAGTGCCAGGCTTCGATGAACTCACCAGCGTGGCGGGTGGCAGCGTGGACGATGATTTTTGTATTGCTCCAATCAATTATTTGGTGTCAGTGTGGATGGAGATTAAGGATTTGGGATTGTGGCATTGGCCAGCCGGTGTTCGTGGATCCTGCTTTTTAATTGACTTTTTAAATATAATTTTAATATGTTCCTATAATTCCAGTTGTGCTTCCTGTTGTCCACTCCAGTACAGATAGTCCTTATGACCACAATCGAGCCCAAAATTTCTGTTGCTAAGTGAGACATT
Source organism: Vipera berus (assembly GCF_964194415.1). NCBI lineage: Eukaryota > Metazoa > Chordata > Lepidosauria > Squamata > Viperidae > Vipera > Vipera berus. The sequence continues at coordinate 64,394,834 of NC_138204.1, read as the reverse complement.
TGTTAAGTGGGTTTTGCTCCGTTTCACGACCTTTCTTGCTACAGTTGTTAAGTGAATAACTTTCAGTTGTTAAGTTAGTAACATGGTTTGGTTTTTGCCACTGACAGAAGATTATAAAAGGTGATTAGATGACCGCAGGACACTGCAACTGTCATAAATATGAACCAGTTGCCAAGCATCTGAATTTTGATCAGGTGACCATGGGGATGGCTGCAATGCTCCAAAGTGTGAAAAAAGGTCATAAGTCACTTTTTCCAGTGGTGTTGTAACTTTGAATGGTCACTAAATGAACTGTCGTAAATCAAGGATTACCTGTAGAGCAGAAAAGCTTTGGTTAAATCTTACAACTGGAATTATAAATTATTCTGAACTACTTCATCTCTTCTTTAATGCTTCATAGGTTTTTTTTTTCTTCCAGATCAAAAATTTTCTGTCAAAACGAGTCCTGATAATGTATTTTTTCAACAAGGTAAGACTGCGTGCATAACTCAGTGATTGGCCTTGTTTGGATGGCAAGTATTCTTACTAATGTTTTTCTTTAATCCTTAAAACTAGAATTTTGTACAGTGATTTTTGAAATGGTACTTTGAAACTCACATTTTAATTACTGATTTAAATTTTAACAATTAACTTATCAGTACTTGCAAAGAAATGAGAAATAATCAGTTGAACATTGAAACTATTAATTAACACATTAAGTAGAACTCTTGATGATTAAATGTGTATTAGTATTAGTAATACGACTAATTTCATTGATTAATCTGCAAAACATTTTACTCTTCAGCACCCTGAAGCATCAATCCAAGCATTGTTTTCAGATACCCAAATGCATATTTGGGCTTTGGAAGGTAAATAATCTCTTCATGTTTTTAAAAAAAGCTTTTTTCATTGTATTATATTTCCAAGGAAGATTACAAAAAATAAACAATACAAAAAGGAAACAGTGAAACAAAACACTATACTAATAGCTTAATGAACCAGCAAAAACCCCGTACCCCTGAAGAAGATTTAAAAAATAAATTTAAAAAAATCAGAAAATGATAGGAACAATTTCTTTATATCTGAACTATTTCCCAAAAAAGTAATACATTGCCATATATCTGTTACTTGTTCTGTTTTTTTAACATACTTGAATATCACAGATTCATCACTGGGTGGCTTTTAATGATATGTGTGTACATATCTTTCCGGGTTGGTGGTGGCGCAGAGCAGGGGAAGGAGGAGGGAAAGGGGATGATTTTGTGGGAGGGGCAGGTGCGTGTGTGAGCATGAGCGCCTGAGTGCATGCAACGTTTGCAGCGACATGCATGTTGGGCCACAAGCACTCACAATGAGGCTCGCGCAAGTGGGACTGCAAGCGCCTGCAAAGAGGCACACATGAGTGGAGCCACAAGCACCCACAACGCTCACACGAGTGGGGCCACAAACACCCACAAGGCTCATGCAAGTGGGACCGCGACCACCCTCGACACTTGTGGGAGTGGGGCCACGACCACTCGATGCTTACATGAGTGGGGCCGCAAGTGCCCGCAATAAGACTGGGAATGTGAGCAGCCGCAACGACGCTCGTGAGAGTGGGGCTCCAAATGCAACTGACAATGCTCACAAGTAGGGCCACAAACACCCCTGACAAGCGCTCACCGGCCGGCCACTCGCACGGCCCGTTGGCGATTAGGCCATGACCCAGTAGAGCAGGGGTGTCAAACTCAATTTCATTGAGGGCCGCATCAGCATTGCAGTTGCCCTCAGGGGGCCAGGTGGGTGTGGCCTGGGTGGGTGTGGCCTACTGGGTGGGCATGGCTAAAGTGCGTATGGCCTACTGGGTGGGCATGGCCAGCTCTACATCGTTCACATCAAGGGTGCCTATGAGGGCCTGGGCAGGAGTGGGACAGATCTGAGGGTCTCTGGCAGAAGGAGGGTCTCTGGGCCAGGGCCAAGGCAGTGGGGGCCGTTCCCTCACTGTTTCCAGGATGGCTTCGCGGGCCGCATGAAACCACTTGGCGGGCCGGATCCGGCCCCCGGGCCTTGTGTTTGACATGTCTGCAGTAGAGCTACAGCCTACATGTTGGAGACCTCTGCCCTACAGGACTGAAAGGCCTAACCCTATCATTGGGATTTTTATTGAGAAGTTGCAATACTTCTTTCTGTTATCTGTTTCACAGGTCAGCTTTTGGTAAGCTAGGTTAGCTAGCTTAGACCCTTATGGAGGTAAGCTAGGTTAGACCCTTATGGAGGTAAGCTAGGTTAGACCCTTATGGAGGTAAGCTAGGTTAGACCCTTATGGAGACAGGTGGTAGCACAGTTGATAGGGTTTTGCTTTTCTTCAGATCTTCCTCTATCTATTCTGGCAAATAGCTCATCTGCCCAGTCTTTGGGACTTTACTTATCCAGAGGTTTGTGAAAATTGTATTTAGATTTTGGAGACACTACAATCTAACCAGGCAGAGAATCCTCCGTTGTCAGTGAAGAATGGCTGCCACAGTTTTCATAAAAGCCTTGAACAAGAGACCGAGAAAATCTCTCCATTAGAAACCTGGATATAAATTGAATCTGAAAGGTTAAAAAGATTTTCAGTTGTTAAGATTTTTTGTAACTGTATTTGGAACACATTCAGTAAATCTTAGTAAAGAAGCCCTGAAAAATCTTGCTTTCTTTGGAGGTGGAGTGGCCAAGAAATTGGAAATTCTTTCTGCTTTTTATGATCTGATACTTGCTGCCTGCTTGCCATAGGCAGCTGTGTCTGACTGTTTTTGCTATGAGTACTGTAGCTGATTACATAGGTAGCTGCTGGCCTTTTCCACCTGTTAAGCTGCTCTTGCAGATCCCAAATATCTATCTTCCTCACCACCTATCTTGGTTTCTGGCCAACTTTTATGGCTAGATGTGATTTGGGTCTTTTTTTAAGGAGTATTAAGGTGGGGCATTCAACTGGAAGATTCCATGCTGATAGCCAAATCAGACTATGTTTGATGACAGTCCGAGTAATCTTAAGAAGGAAAGAGTAGCTCATAGCAGTGGCCTGTTCCTCTATGTATGAGTTAGAAGAAGAATCTAACTTTTCCTTTCGACCCCAAACCACCCCAGTGATGCCCTCAACGTGATGTCCCGTTGCCTGGAGGCGGTTCGGGTCTGGATGGGGAGGAACAGACTTCAACTCAACCCCGACAAGACTGAGTGGCTTTGCATACCTTCATCCCGGGTTTATTCGGACATTCCACCTCTGGCTATGGGGGGTGAACTATTACCCCCCGTAGATAGGGCTCGCAACTTGGGAGTCCTCCTAGATTCACGGCTCACCTTGGAAGACCATATAGGAGCTGTGACTAGGGGGGCCTTCGCCCAGGTTCGCCTGGTGCGCCAGTTGCGGCCCTATCTTAGCCGGGATGATTTGTGCACGGTCACTCATGCGCTCGTGTCCTCTCGTCTGGACTACTGCAACGCTCTCTACATGGGGCTGCCCTTGAGGACCACCCGGAAGCTCCAACTGGTACAGAATGCAGCCGCGAGAGTTGTGTTGGGAGTCTCCCGATACTCCCACGTTACACCTCTGCTCCGTGAGCTGCATTGGTTGCCAGTTGTCTTCCGGGTGAGATTCAAGGTACTGGTAACGGTGTTCAAAGCCCTTCATGGCATGGGGCCGGAGTACCTTAGGGAACATCTGCTGCCGGCATCAAGCTCCCTGCGCCCTGTGCGTTCCCACAGAGAGGGTCTCCTCAGGGTGCCACCGATCAGAGAATGTCGATTGGTGGCCCCCAGGGGGAGATCCTTCTCTGTGGGCGCTCCGGAGCTGTGGAATCAGCTACCGGTAGAGCTCCGGATGGCGCCCGATCTTCGCTCCTTTCGTCGCGATCTCAAGACGTTTTTGTTTGTACAAGCCGGCCTAGCCTGATGGGGATCGGTGGGGTTGTTTTATTTTTGGGTGTCTTAATTTTATCTTGGGGTTTTTAGAATTGTATTCCTATTGTTTTAACTTGGGCAATCATTTAATCTCTTTTTAATGTTTGTATTTGGTATTTTATTCTGCCCTGTGAACCGCCCTGAGTCCTCAGGGAGAAGGGCGGTATATAAATATTATTAAATTAAATTAAAAATTAAAATTACTTATCAGTTTCAAGAATAGGGAGAAGGTTGTTTCCCCCCCCCCCAATTGGGGTTTGGCAGAGTTGGGCTTCAAATTCTTCCACAGGTAGAGGAGAATACTTTTAGCTTTTGGGGAGTGGTAAAGGCCATTGAGCTGCCTTATCTCTGTTCTTTGGAGCTTTGAGGAGAGGACTGATAGTTTTTCCTTGGGGTACATAGGAGTGACAACATCAGTATGTACTCTGCTGTGCATATTCTGAGCATTTTGATTTGTTACACTACCTGTTTATTCTTAGCATAGACTTCAACGCCCAGAATTCTCGCAATGATCACATTGATTGGGAAATTCAGAGAATTCAGGCTTCAAGTTAAGAGGAGGCTGATTTTTCATTGTTGTAAGGCAGAGGCCCCCAACCTTTTAGGCACCAGGGACCGGTTCTGTAGAGAGAGGTTTTTTTGCAGACCGGAGGGGGCGTGGTTTTGTGTGCCGCCTGCATCCCATGGATGGGGCTTTGCTTGTTTGTGTGGCCATGTTTCTGGCATGCCATGGCCCGGTACCAGTCCACGGTCCGGGGGTTGGGGACCTCTGTTGTAAGGGAAGAATGTTGAAAATGAAAAGCTTTTGTAAATTGAGAGTACCATGAGACAACATTGTAATATTAAATTTCATGACAATTAACAGATTGGAATTAAAAAATACTCTTTTCTGAAGGTTTATCCCATCTTGTAGCAGCCTCATTTACTGAAGATAGATATGGTGTCGTTCAGACGACATTGCCAGCCATTCTGAATTCCTTGCTAACTCTTCAGGAGGTAAGGAGCTTTAATTTTTTTCACAAAAGAGAACTATGAAACCATAACATATTACTAGAAAAAATGATTTATTTTGCTGTTTCTTTAAAGTCTATCAAATGTTTTTTCCTATAGTTAAAGAGGGTGTATTGATTAGACTAAAATCCAGAAGGTGTTTTTAAGAGTAAGCTGGTCTATGACTATAGCACTCCTTCTGCAGCACCTTAAACCAGCTATATCTTTTTGAGATCACATGGCTACAGCTATTGTATGTTCCCTGGAGGATTTGTATTTGATTTAATGGGCTGCAGACAAGTGCTCTCTTCTTGTCCTCATATTTTCTGAAACAATTTGTTCGCCATTGAATGCCAAGCATATGTGATCCATTCTCCTGTTTAAGAATTTTATCCTCTTGAAGTCTTGAGTTAATTGTTTAAACAGTATTGTTCAGAACAGTATTCTGATTGATAAAATGTAATTTTATTGCTCATGGGGCTTAGCCTCCAAAGTTGATACTATATTCTCATCGTTAGGGCTTACCATAGTCAGTTTGCATTGGAGAAGACATGGGAAAAACTTGGAAAGCCACAAAAAATATCTAAATTATTAAAGTTGTATTAGCTTAGTCATTTTTCCAGGCATGATTTTCCCCATGATTGCATGTTGCAATAAGGGATCATATGGTTCATTAAATTTTGGCTTAGTACGGTAGATGTGTAGTCCTTGAAATTTGTAAATCATGACTGATTGGTAATTATTATGGCTTAGCATCGACAATGTGGTTGATTGACTGGCTTATTGAGTAAACTATAGTTAAAGCATGGCTTAACACATTTAAGAGTCATTTTCCCATAAGGGAAAGATTGTTTTTTAGAACTGAATTATATTGATTAGTTTTTAAAAACTTGATCTTTCTGATTTCTGAATTGTTTTAGTACTTTTCATGAGCATTTAGTATTTACTAAATGACCCTTGATGTGTTGGGTCATCCTTTCAGCGATATTTCTTTATCCAGAGAAACAGAACGACTACCTGTGGGCAAAAAAACATTGGGAGCGGGAGTGACTTCTGACTTCCTGCTGGCTTCTCCATTGACTTTGGTTGTGGAAAGCTGGCAGAGAGTGTCACAAATAACAATTATGTGGCTGACTGTGGTGGTCCTGCAGTAGCCAAAAGTTTGCAAATACAACTGATCTGAAGATCTTTGAAATTCAATTCCATAGAAATAATGACTCCCTGATTTTCTATCCATTATTAGCACATTTGAAGTAGGTTGATTAAAAAAATCATTGTCCTATGGTATGCTAGTTTGGCTAATTGAAGTTTACAAACAGACAGATAGCTTTAGTAGTATATAGATTTCTACATAAGGCTATAAATTTTGTTGTCAGCATGTTTCTTCACTGGTTTTTTTTTTTCATTCTAGGTTATAGACAAACACTTCAAACTTCCTCACGTGTCCAGCAAACCTCCCAAAACTTCAGGAAATCTTGCAGACACTTCCTACAAGACCCTTCGATTTGCTTTGAGATCATCATTAAAAACTGCAATCTATCGGATAACCACTACCTTTGGGGAACATTTAAAGTGAGTTTGAAGGATCTAAAACTGTATTAGTGTTCATTTCCTAATGTCCTAAAATATAGATGAATGAAAACCACGATGGATTGTTATGGGGAAAGATGGGGGGAAGCAACACTATCTACACCACCTTGAGCTCCTCAAGAAAAGATAAGCTTTAATCATTACATTGAAATTGTCAGAATCCATTTATATCACATTTCATAAATGTATGGTTAGAATATTGTGCTTATTCTCAGGATTCTGCCATCTCTCCGAGGGCGGGGGAGAGGATGGTTATTCAGATTGTAGTAGGCTGTTTTCAAAGACCAGGAAAGCTTTTGATCTGGGGGGAACAGGGGGAGAGAGAGAGAGATCTGGGTTGCATCTCCATTTGGAACTGAAAGGAAGAAAGCAATAACAATAAACACAAGGACATTTCCCTTTCCCAGGAAAGGGCCTGACACCTAAGTAAAGGATGTGAGCCTGACCAAATGGATTTGAGGGGAGGGGGTTGAACCGGGAATGCTTTATATAGTATTCAAATGTAACTCAATGTCAGATCCTGTCTCGTATTGCCACAACCGATCTCATCCTAGTAAACTTTTCCTTTTGGACAAACTTGGATCCAAGAGTTCTTATTTCCTAAGATGTGAATTGGGGTGGGTCCTGAAAGAAATGTCTGTGGAGATTTTCAATCATCCAGGTCACGGTTGTTCCAAAGAGCTTTTCCCAAAAGGCAACTGGCCCTCCTTGGTTTTTTCCTTTGAAAACATTTCACTTCTCATCCCAAAAGCTTCTTCAGTTCAACTGGTGGGCAGTAGAAGGATTTATATTCTTCTGAATGTAACCAGATGACTGCAAAGAATATAAAAAAGAAAAAAAACCAAGGAAGGCCAGTTGCCTTTTGAAAAAAGTGCCCTCAGAACATCACAATGAAATATAACGCATTGTTATATCAATTACATAAGTATTAAAAGAACAGCAGCAACAACAAAGCCTATCTAAAAAAAAGTAGGTAAAAACCAATCTATGCTTTCTCTGACCTTGTATTGAAAACAGTTTGGAGTGAGCATAAGTACATTCATCTTAACATGCTTGAGATCCTTATGTTCAATGTGGAAAAATTGGAGTAGAGACAGCAAGGCAGGTACTCTGCAGGCAGGTATTTTCAGACATGCGCCTTTACAAATGTCTGAATAGGGTTAAAGCCATGTCAGGATTGGAGGAAATAACACATATCTGAATTTGCTTTCTTAATTTTCTTCTTTCAGATCCCTTCTCTTCAGCCAAAGTTATTTAGAAAAATATTCCAGGAGATCATCACAACTTTTTAGTGTGTATTTTAATGCATTTTGGAATGAGTTCTGCAAAATATGTTTTTCTGATCTCTCTCTCTCTCTCTCTCTCTCTCTTTAGTGCAGTGCAAGTATCTTCAGAACATAAGAAAAGACTGCAGCAGTTCTTGGAATTCAAAGAATAGGGAAGCCAAATTGCACATACTATTGGAGGTGGACAGTAACGATGCAGCAATCTCAGATCTACCATACTGGCTTCTCAAATATGTACTTTTTTTTTTCTTTTTGACAACGCTTAAGTTGATGTGTATGTATTTTGAAAAACATACACATGTATTTTTTTAAACTTTTGGATTGTTTAACTCTGATACTTTGTATAATAAAAAAGATATTTAAACTAAAAACACTTTGGATTAATTGAACAATATTTTTATTTATGTGTGGCTGCTTTAATATACTTCTTGAAGCTCTTGGTCCTCTATGATTTACTTTGTATTGGTAACTGTTGAGAAAAGATAAATTCATACAGATCCGATTGTCACCCAGTTGCCACGTGCATACAGATGCTTCCATAGTTTATGGCATTGGCTAGAGACAGGTTACTGCAAAATTGGCCTCCAGATGAGGTTTTTACATACTCTTAAATCAAAGACTCTTCTGAGAAGAAAGAAATGCAGCCCACAGTATTCCTCAGAACATGGACATTATTGACTGTTGATTGGGGACTCTAAAAGTGTAAAGCTAATAAATTTTGTTTAGCGGGCGGGGGATAAATCAGAATGGAGAAGGCCTCTCTGTGAGTTACATTTTTGGACTTTATAGACTGGCATAGTCTACTGTGTTCTTTTAGGTTTTCTTGTGTTTCTATCAACTGTCTAAAATATATTGTACCCAAAAGAACAATCTGATGTCTAACAGCCTTGGTGGAGCAATGGGCTAATGCCTCCTTAAGTAACACCAGCTACCTGCAATTAGTGCAGGTTCGCATCCCACCAGGCTCAAGGTTGACTCAGCCTTCCATCCTTCCGAGGTAGGTAAAATGAGGACCCAGATTGTTGGGGGCAATTAAGCTGACTTTGTAATAATGCCGCTGGGGTGTGTGTGTGAAAGCCCTAATAAGCAGGCATATACATAGAATGAAGGCTACTGCTAAGCTTGTAAGCCGCCCTGAGTCTTCGGAGAAGGGTGGGATATAAATGGAATTAAAATTAAAAAATTAAAAAAAAATTAATTCAGTTCTATACTTGTTATACTTTATGGAAATCTCAGGAACTTTTTTCAAGGGGTTGCTTAAATAACATCTCTGGGAAATTGGCTTTTTTTCGTCCTCAACAATATGCATCCGTCTAGCACACCACTGAGGTATAATGTTTCCATCAATTTCAGCAATGAGTGCCATATGGTTTTTGCTGTTCCCTTATAATCTTTGCTTTAGCTTTATTCAAGAGGCTGAAAAATTTTCTAAAACAATGTAATCAAGTACAGAGGAGCCTCTGCCCCATTATCCCTTTTACCTATCCTTTCTATGTTAAGTGGGATGATCTAGCCCACCCATGCCAAGTCTTTCAGTGGTTCCAGGTAATGATTGAATGCAGGCAATCTGAAATGGGCCTTAAGAATTTTCTGAACATTTTCTGTTTTGTTAGATTTGCAAATATTTTGGCTGGAGATTTGGAGAAGCTTTCTAATTAAGTGCTTACATTAAGTTCACAATTTTCTCAGGATATTTTTTCAACAGAATTACATTTTTTTTACTTCATTCAGAGCAGAATGTGAGCCTCTAAACTTGCTGAGATGTTTGCTTCTAAGTTGAAGTATTATATATCTGAAAAATTGGGCTTGGAAAGAATCATCATTATTAGAAGTATTAATCTAGGTCAAGTAGGACAGCCTGGGTATCCATCTGCAAAATATTAAAAAGTTAAGATATTCCTATTCCTACATACAACAGGTCTCATCATATGTTCATAATTAATTTTGGGGGGTATAGATGGACTAGGAGAGCAAATTCTACAATCCCCCATTTAACTTAGGTTGGGTGGGTCGGACAATAATAATTTTATCAAATGTTTCAAATTCAATTTGAAAATGGCATTGGAACATGACAAGTTTACTGGCTTCTAATTTCAAAAGACTACCTAAAATTACTTTATGTTAAGTATGACATTTCTCTTAATTCCATACAGTAACTTTTCCACCAGTTTTATCTTTCAACTATTAAACACTCGCTTGGTTTGGGGGGAAAAAACACCTTTAACTTTTTCCAGAACTTGTATAATTACAATTTGCTTAAATTTCACTCTTGTGAATTCTAAAAATTTGTGACTTTCCTTGTTTAAAAAAAATGAGAATTTGGATCTGTCTATTGATCATTTCTTACAATGATCCCACAAAGCACATACATTCTAAATGCCCACCTTTGCATTTAGTTGTATTCAATAAAATTTGATCAAGGTTTGATAATCCATAGAAACCTGGGCCAGCTGATTTAGTTTTTCCACTTACCAGTCACTATATAATATGTAACACGTATAGAGCATTATTTGTCATTCTGATCTATAAAAGGCTAATCTGGAATTGTGCATTTTTGTGTTTGCTCTTTCTAAAAACTTGGCCTGTTGACAGCATTATATTCAGCATCTGTTTCATTATAGCAGAATGATGAATGGACAGGATCAGCAAGATCATACTATTGTCTCAGTATAGAAGTAATTTTTGAGGTTAAAATCTGAAATGGGCCTTAACAATTTCCTGAACATTTTCTATTTGTTAAATTTGCAAATCTTTTGGCTGGAGATTTGAAGAAGCTGATAAAAACCCGGCTCCAAAGATGGCGGACGCGCTGGGGAGAGCTCCGTAGCCCCCAACAGTAAGGCGTCCCCCCAGGAGCCCCCCAGGGATGTCAATGGACCCCTGGGGTGGGGCCAGAATTTCGGGCAAATGAGCTGGGCAATTATGCCGCCCGCTGCCTCCCGAAACAGCTGCAGAGGTGCCGGGACATCCCCGCCCCGCCGCCTGGGCCGTTGGCAACCGTTATAAACGGGGCCAGCACCTCCGCCCTGCCTCTACCGCTTGTCAAACTGCCGGGCAAGGGCGGCGCCTCCGCGGATCAGCTGTGCGGCGGAGGCCCCGGCGGCAAGGATGGCAGCGGCTGCAGCGACGACTTTCAAGCCCCCAGGCTGGTCATTGATCCAGGGAGCCTGGCAACGGCGGTGGCGGTGGCGGCGGGGCGTCTCCAGGCCCGCCCCTGGCCATCCAAGAGGGGCCGGAGGCTCTGCTCTGCGCCGGCCCCCTGACCGGCTCCCGGGTGACGGCGGCGTCTCCGGGCTATCAGCGGAGACGCCGCGGACCAGCTGGACCAGCTGGGTGGCGGAGGCATCTTCGGCGGCGCCGGAGGTGAGAGACCCGCCCCTGGACCACGACAGCCATCGCAGCCATCCAGGAGGGGCCGGAGGCTCTGCTCTGCCCCGGCCCCCTGAACGGCTCCCGGGGACGGCGGCGTCTCCGGGCTATCGACGGAGACGCCGCGGACCAGCTGGACCAGCTGGACCAGCTGGACCAGCTGGGTGGCGGAGGCGGCGTCATCTTCGGCGGCGTCGGCATCGAGAGTCCCGCCCCTGGACCACGACAGCCCTGGACCACGACAGCCGTCGCAGCCATCCAGGAGGGGCCGGAGGCTCTGCTCTGCCCCTGACCGGCTCCCGGGTGGCGGCGGCATCTTCGGCGGTGAGAACCCAGCGAGCCCTGGTCTGCGGTCTCCTCCGATGCCGATCACCGGGCAAGGGCGGCATCTCCGCAGATCAGCTATGCGGCGGTGACGCCGGCAACGAAACCAACAGCAGCAGCAGCGGGCAGCGGCGGCGTCTCCGAGGATCAGAGGAGGCGCCGCGGATCAGCTGGGCGGTGGAAGTGGCGGCAGCGAAGACGACGGCGGCCGGGACTTTTTCTCCAGGCCTAGTCGTTCGCCACCCAGGGGCCTTGACAGCGGCGGTAGCACTGACGGCGTGGCATCTCCGGCCCGCCCCCTGTACCGCTACAGCCGTTGCAACAATCCTGAGCGGGGCCGGAGCTGCTGTTTTTTGCCTCGGCTGCCTAATCTGCTCCCGGATAGCGGCGGCGTCTCCGAGTGATCAAGGAGACACCGCAGACCAGCTTTACATCGAGGCGAGGCATCTGCGGCCTACACCCCGAGCCACCTCCTCGAGACACCTGGATCGGAGACGGCAACAGCAGGGGCATGACACCAGGGACTCCCATACCTCTGGGAGGCCACGCTCCGGTCGGTCCCCAACCAGCAGGGGCCATGGAGCTGCGGCCGGGAACAACGCCCAGAGGATCAGGGAGGGAACTGTTTGGGCGGCTGAACCACCAGAGCTGACACCAATTAATGGATCCCTCAATCCTGCCTTCTGCCCACTCTCAACCATCCTTGCCCATTCTCTCCCCACAGGACATAACGGGCCTGGGTGCTAGCCACGGTGGCAGAGTGGCTGGCCTTACACCTGGAACCCCATAGAGGTGAGAGCTCTATGGGGTATGCTTCACCCAGAGTACGTTCTGGACCACCTCCGGAAGCAGAGACACAACCCATCGTGAGAGGATGAGGAGTGGCCTGCTTCTGGGGGTTCGCCCGGCCAAGTGGCAGTGGCAGGGCGACGATCCAGAAACGCACCTACCCGACTCGACCCTCCTGCAAATTCACCATCCAGGGGACAGCCTTCCCGGAACCACCTGTGACTATGCTCGTTCAATACTCTAGCATAGTACTGCACGCCCTCAGGGGTTCCCCACTCTCCTGGGTGCGACCCGCCTGCATCACATCCAATCTTGATGACGGGCCCAACCACTGGGCCTCTGAGAGATGGCCGGGCAGGGTCAGGGGCCTCCAGCATAAGCCCAACAAGAGGCCCCTGATTAAGTTCTTAGTTAAGTTTTTTGTGGGGTTAGGGAGGGGGGAGGGAGAAGACTATGGTTGCGCGGGAAAGGCACGCCTTCCAGCCACCATAACGCATGCCAGGCCCACGGCCGTTCGCGACGGCGTACAACAAGGACCAGTCGCCGATAACACCCAGTGGCGTACTGACATACGTCCCATCCCTAGGATGGTGGGGAATGGCAGAAGGTGCACAGACAGAGGGCCGTATCGTCACCGGGAGTGTCATCTCCGCTCTGTACAAGCGGTGAGACGCTCCGACCCTCTGTTCTCCCCCGGAGGACCCGGGAGCAAAGGTGCGCACCCTCCCATGCTAAGGCTGGTCTACCTGAATGCAAGGTCCGTAGCTAACAAAGCTCACCTCATTCGTGACCTAGTGGAGAGTGAGCATGCGGACCTGGCCTGCATCACAGAAACCTGGCTGGGCCCAGAGGGGGGTGTTCCTCTGGTTGACCTCTGCCCGCCAGGTTTCCAGGTACTGCACCAGCCTCGGGCTCATGGGAGGGGCGGGGGAGTGGCTGTTATCATCAGGGAATCCCTTAGCCCGCGAGAGACCACCGTCCCTCAGATGGTCGGGTGTGAGTCTCTCCTACTGAGATACGGCCCAGGGGCGCAGTTGGGCCTGCTGCTGGCGTACCTACCACCTAATCGTGCAGCGGCGGCCCTACCCGAGCTACTCGATGTCCTCTCAGGGTTGGTGGTTGAATTCCCAAGACTCATGGTCTTGGGTGACTTTAATCTACCGTCCCTGGGAGGATCGTCCGAACTGGCTCGGGAGTTCATGGCTTCCATGGCGGCCATGGACCTGTTGCAAATAATTTCTGGGCCGACTCATGAGAGAGGCCACAACCCAGACTTGGTGTTCTTGTCTGGACGGTGGCGTGATGATATCGGTGGGGGTGCCACAACTGTTACGCCCCTGTCATGGACCGATCACCACCTCCTGCGGCTAGACTTCCCCCTTGCCACCCCCCACCGTGGGTGCACGGTGCCAGTCAGATGGTACCGCCCTAGGCGCCTAATGGACCCCGATAAGTTCCAGGCAGCGCTTAGGGACACGCACGCACCCCCTGCCCACAGCTCGGCGGATGCCTTAGTGGAAGCCTGGGAAAAGGCAGCCACGGAGGCTCTGGACCGAGTTGTACCCTTGCGGCCTCTGACCCGGCGCAGATCCCAGCGAGCCCCATGGTTCACCGAGGAGCTCCGGGAGATGAAGCGTCGGAGACGGGGCCTAGAGAGCCGTTGGAGATCCAGTCGATCCGAATCCGACCGATTGCGACTAAGAATCCTCACCAGGTCTTATCTCGCTGCGATAAGGGTGGCAAAATCCAACTACTTTTCCACCCTCATCGCGTCCGCAGATAATCGCCTGGCTGCCTTGTTCAGGGTGACTCGCTCCCTACTAAACCAAGAGGTGAGGGAGGAACCCTTGCAGGGTCGAGCCGAGGAATTTGGTCAATATCTGCTGGATAAAATTGCTCGGATTCGAACTGGCCTGGACTCCAACTGGGCTGAGATGGAAGAACAAGACATGGACAGTCTTGTCGACGTCATCTGGGAAGAATTTGATCCTGTAACTCCTAAGGAAGTGGACAGGATTATGAGAAGGTTGAGCTCCTCCACTTGCTTACTGGACCCGTGCCCTTCCTGGCTGGCCTATGCAGCTCGAGAGGGGACATGAGGCTGGTTCCTAGCGGTCATCTCTGCTTCTCTGAGTGAGGGTCACTTCCCCACCGCCTTGAAGGAGGCGGTGGTGAGACCTCTCCTCAAGAAGCCCACCTTGGACCCATCCTCTTTGAATAACTTTCGTCCAGTCTCCAATCTTCGCTTCCTTGCGAAGGTTGTTGAGAGCGTGGTGGCGCACCAACTTCCTCAGATCCTGGATGAAGCGGTTTATCTAGACCCGTACCAATCGGGTTTCAGGCCGGGCTACAGCACGGAGACGGCATTGGTCGCTCTGATGAATGATCTCTGGAGAGCCCGGGACAGGGGCCATTCCTCTGTCCTAGTCTTATTAGACCTCTCGGTGGCTTTCGATACCATCGACCATGGTATCTTGCTGCGACGCCTCAGGGGACTGGGAGTGGGAGGCACGGTTCTGCGTTGGTTCTCCTCCTTTCTCCAGGGTCGCTCGCAGTCGGTACTGACAGGGGGACAGAGGTCGACCCCGAGGCCTCTCGCTTGCGGAGTCCCTCAGGGGTCGGTCCTCTCGCCTCTCCTGTTCAACATCTACATGAAACCGCTGGGTGAGATCATTCGCAGTTTTGGAGTAGGGTACCATCAGTATGCTGATGACACCCAGCTTTTTATCTCAACTCCAAACAATATCAGTGATGCCCTAGACGTGATGTCCCGCTGCCTGAAAGCGGTCCGGGAATGGATGGGGAGAAACAGGCTTCAACTGAACCCGGACAAGACTGAATGGCTGTACGTACCGGCAAGCCAGGATATTCAGAACGTCCCACTGCTTAACATTGGGGACAAGTTACTTCCACCTGTTGATAGGGCCCGCAACCTGGGTGTCCTCCTAGACTCGCAGCTCTCCCTGGAAGACCACATAGGAGCTGTGACCAAGGGGGCCTTCTCCCGGGTTCGACTAGTTCGCCAACTACGGCCTTATCTGGACCTGGATTCCTTACGTACAGTCACCCATGCCCTTGTGACCTCTCGCCTAGACTATTGTAACGCTCTCTACATGGGGCTGCCCTTGAGATCCACTCGGAAACTTCAACTGGTGCAAAGTGCGGCGGCACGGACACTCTTGGGAGCCTCCCGATACTCCCATATCACACCTCTCCTCCGTGTGCTGCACTGGCTTCCGGTTGCCTTCCGTGTGAAGTTCAAGGTGCTAACAATGACATACAAAGCCCTACATGGCATGGGTCCGGACTACCTACGGGAGCACCTTCTGCCAATGTCAGCACCCCACCGTCCTGTGCGCTCCCACAGAGAGGGCCTCCTCAGGGTGCCACCGCTCAAGGAATGTCGGCTGGTGGCCCCCAGGGGGAGGGCATTCTCAGTAGGTGCGCCAGCCCTCTGGAACAGCTTACCAACCGAAATCCGGATGGCCCCTGACCTCCGTACCTTCCGTCGCGACTTAAAAACTTTCCTGTTCCAGCAGTCTGGCCTGGCATGATAGCGTTAATTGGGGTCCCAGTTTGTTTTCATTAGTGTTTCTTATTATTTATTGTTCAATCTGTATACATTCCTTCCTCTGTACACCGCCCCGAGTCCCTCGGGAGAAGGGCGGTTTATAAAAACTAATAAATAAATAAATAAATAAATAAACTATTTCTTTGAAAACATTTTTTTCAACACAGACAAAAAGTTGTAAAACTTGTAAAAGTTTTATTAAAAGAATTTGCTCTAGGGTTATTGTGGAAAATATTTCAAGTAGTATTGTCTTCTTAAACTAGGAGTAATTCCTTTGCCACTGTTTTCCCAATATAGAAATAATAAATATGGTTAAATATATTCCATTTACAGGCAAGTCTTTTGTGAATAAATGAAAGTATTCTCCCATGTTACTTCTTCAACCTGTTGCTTTTGTGTATTGATTGGACTAAGAAAAACTGCTGTCCAGGAAAACAGAAAAAGCTGAGCACTACAGTGTTGTAAACTCAGTAGTAAAAAGACCATCCAGAGTTAGATAACTCAACGGCTGTTGTTTTCCAAAATCACAGAATAGTATCAGTCCTCTTTATGACTGGCGGGAAAAAGCCACTTTCCAGAAGGAATTACATCCTAAAAGTAAATTAGCTACTGTATCAGATCTTTCAGATTATTTCCATCGTTTCTTTGATATACATTCATTCATTATCCATCCCAAATATAAAGAGTTGGATGTCACATTGGCAGAAACAGAGGAGGTAATTAGAGCAGCAAATTTAATGTGGATTGTCTTATATATGTACTTAAAAAGATTTCTTAACTTTTCCTTCCTAAGTTTTCTTGCTTAATTTTTGAGTTTTCTGTTGTATGAAAGTTAAGCAGTCCCATCCACATAAAGGAATCCCGGACAACTAATCAATTTTTAGAATGTCTGCTGATAAAAAACATAATTTGAACTTTTGTTGTATTCATTTGACAAAAAATATTATTTAATAAGGAGGCACTTATCTACGAGCATAGATGCTATTCCTCACATAATAACTTATGGTGTTTCTTAGATGTAACTGCTTAATGAAACTTGCTGCTTTATGAACAGATTTTTAATAGAGAACAGAAATGTTCCTGCACTAAATCTATACATAATAAACTTATTTTTATTCTTGTTAATAAATATTTTTGAAGACATTACCAAAAATGCTTTGCATCTCTGCTTTGCTTTTTAAATTCCACACTATTCAGATACATCTTTTAAAAGTTGATCCAAGATTTTCTCTGTACCCTGGTATGAGAAATTCCACAATCGGATTGATTGATCAAAAACATTTCTAGACTACTTTTCATTAAACAAGATCCTGAGGCAGATGATTAAAAATGATTCAGAAATGATCAGATTAACTTAAAATTCATGAAACTGTTGAGAGAACACAAATCTTAAATCAATGCAGAGGAATGATGTTGAGTCATTCTGTGTGCAATGTATTTGTCAGCAGTTTTCAGTTAAGTAAATTAAAAGATCAGATAAACATACTATTCATTTTGCTCTGGGGAGAAAAAAAATACATAAAACACATTTCTTCTAAATACAACTTTATTTTACCAGAAGAGGTCACTGTTCTACATTTTGTGTAAATGTGCCAGCATATTCCTGTCCTCAATGACTTTCTGCTGATCTAGGCAGTGCTTTTCTAACCTGGGGGAATCAAGATGTTTGGTTATAATTTTCATTATCCCATCCAGCCTAGTCATAGTTCAACATAACTAAGGGGCACAAAAATGAGGGAAGGCTAATCTAGGTCTTAGTTTCTGAGTTGAAAATCATAAAACTCCTTACAGATTGGAAAACTTTCTTTTCCCCAACAACTTCTATGATTCTGTGAGTTAAGGGGGAAAAACAACCTTTTCAAAGTTGAATGTCAACCAATGTTAGATTTCTTGGAATTGCTGTATCTTTGTTTGCTTAGAAAGAGCTACTGTATAGATATAGCTACCATATCTGCTGCAAACAGAGAACTCATTCTTACATCTTTTTAATCATCCTAATTTTTACAACCCAGATATAGTAATTTCAGTCAGACAGAGAGAAAAAATACCTTGCATGGGCTGGGAGAAAAATCAAAGATGGTGAGACATAAATTAGGGAAAAGTTAAAATTAGCTAGCATATAAAACCTAGAAACAATAGGCAGCACACAACCATTAACCCTGACAGAACCAGGCTGTGAAAATTAATTTTATCAGTTGACAAAAAAGTGTAAACCATTTCCTCCAACATTTGCCTTAAAAGTGAAGCAAGACTGAATCCTCCTTTGCCTGGGAGGATTGTTCTAAATGTTGAGAAGGAAGGTTTGGTCACAGAGCTATTGTATCTTCAGGTATCACCACAAAGCTATGGAAGAAGGATTTGTGATTTTCAGTGTAGTTGTATGTATTTGCCACAGCCAATTTTAAAACATCAATTCTATTATCTCAAAGGTATATTTCAGAGGATTATAAAAGGAAGTTGTGGCTGTTATGGTGTTTGGTGAGGTTATCCTGACTCTATCATACTTGCAAGCTTGATTTGAATGAATACAGAGCTACCTTCATATAGTTTTCCCCCATCTCCAGTGTATCACAGTTGTATTCCTTGCTAAAAATGGTGTTAGGAATTGAGGCCCATTACATCTGGAGGGCATAGGTAGAAAAATGCCCTGTGTGTAATACAGGGAGCTCTTCATCCCAATCTTTGAATACTCTTTGAGTAAACATATTTTTAATCAGAAATAGTTCTTTTTCTATGCATCTGATAGATTCCAAAAGAAGTGTGAATACTAAGAAGTAAATACAAAATCCGACAGTCAGGTTTGAGCAAATTCTGTACAAGTAGCTCTAATGATGATCTTTAGCATGAGTGAGGAGGTATTTTTTCATTTTAAAGTCTGCATTTATCTGGTTGGACTGTGTTGCATTCTAGAAATAATTGTGAGCAGGTAGTGTATTTATATGGAAATATCTATAGATTTTACATCTTTGTATATTCATAGGCACACAGGGCTAAAACAGGGAATTTTTAGCCACAAAAAATAGAGGCTTGGCTCAGACATCATGCTAGATAGAATGCAGAGCTTTAGATGCTGCATTAAATCAAAGCTAAATTACGTAATAATATAATTGTATGTGCCACAGTCTGTTATTATCTGCTCAACATTTTTTGGTTCTGATATTTCCTCAGGGAAACAGATACTGATAGGAAAGTAGGCAGATATCACATTGGAACATGAAAATGAACTAGCAATTTTCCATAGTAGACGACAATTCTATATATTCTTGTCTGCCTCTCTTTCAGCAATTTTTCTTCAGATTAGAGAGTGCAAAAAGTGTATGTATTTCAATCTTATAATAGTTGGGTAACCTTATTGGGCCATAACTCATGGCATAATTCTGGATAAGACAAAAAAGATTACATTTGCCCTGTGGTGCAAAAATTATCCATCCCTGGACTATTTAGACTCTGAGATTTATCCAAACCAGAATTTGTTTTCAGATGGAATAATCACTTTGGAGAGAATATAAACCATTCACCTGTATAGCGTGATCTTTTAAAATGTGCAATTTTAAAGAGGTTTGAGTCTGCAGCACAAGCATCTGCAGGGGAGGTTAAAGAAAAAAATCAAGATGGTGGCTGTACAATTCAACCACAACTAAACCTCCACTTTTTTTTTAGGCGTAGATGTTTTCTTCCAGAAGGAATACAATACTGTAATAACACTCTCCATCTGATTTCTTGTATATGGCCTCCAAGTTCATTCTATCTCCTCAGTAGCATTACTTGAGAATTCTACTTCAGACTACGACATTATTTGAGCAAAGTGTGCCTTCAAGTCAGGGCTGACTCCTGGCAACTGTCTAAACTAGGCCCTGCAGTTTTCTTGGTAAGATTTTGGAAGTGGTTTGCCATAGCTTGCTTCTCAGAGCTGAGCATGAGTGGCAGGCTGAAGGTCACCCAACTGGCCGTGTGCTAATGGTTGGACTAGAAGTCAGAATCTCCCAGTATCTAATCTGGTGCCTTAGCCACTATACCAAAAATAGCTCACTACACCAAACTGGCTCAGGATCAAACTACTATCAGAAAATAAACCTATCATGATTAGATAATTTGCAAAAATCCAAACTGTTGCCAAATGGCAGCAAAAGTAGACTGAACACCCAGTGTTTGTTAATCATCTAACACGTCAACCAGAGTTTATTTGGTGATGTGGGTTTTTTTGCAACATACTGTATATGACAGGCCCATCAGAGGAAGATTGGGAGACTGGTATTTTAATCTCTTGTATGCACATATATGTCAGACTGGATTCATATTACTCTAAGACAGGCACGTCAAACTCGTGAAGTCACGTGACGTCGCGAGATGTATCGGGACTATTTTGCCATTGCTGGCAATGGGGTGGGCGTGGCTTCCAGATGACGTGTCCGGCCCGCGGGCCGGCAGTTTGACACCCCTGCTCTAAGATATAATATTGCTTGCTTGTTTGTGGCTCACTCTGATGTGTAAACCCAGCCAATAGGTTGTGTTAGTGGTTTCTTGAAATTGGTTTAATATGAAATAAAAGATAAAAACCTGGATTTTTGCATAACACTTGGATGAATTTAATTTGAAATCATTTTTCTATAATAGGCTCTTATTGTATTATCTTTTCAGTAAAATTGTTTAAATAGCCATAACTATTTAAAAACAGAGTGATTTTAAAAGCAATATCTATCTGAAATTTCTGTCGCATATTTAGTCAACTGGTTTATAGTACACAAACATCAACAGCTGAAAAAAATGTGTTCCTATCCTGCAGCTTATCTAAACACCCCAGAGATTCTTGTACAATTTGTCACCACATTAAAGCAATACAACCTAAGTTTTGTATCACTCTGTATGAGGTGATTAAATTGGTACTAGTTTTAGTTCACCATTAATATTTGGAAAACTGCAATTGCAGGGCTGGGCAGATGGAAACACAGCTTCTGTAATGCTGTGTAGCAGGGGAAAAAACAGCCAATTATTAATTATTTGATTTTCTATTATTGCATTTTTATTATAAGCAAAGGAGGTGGGGTTCCATGGGATTTTTAGCTAAAATAATTTGGCTGACATTTGGTACAATGTGCTCTAGCTACAGAAGAGGAACAGGGTTTTCTGCCTTTTTCAAGCAGTGAAATAACTTGGATGAGACTTGCCTGGATTTTGGTAGCTGGTTAATACGGCTTTTTTGTATTTTCTGCTAGACAGTTGGCCATTGTTCAGATATTTCAAGTTATAATCAGATAAGATGGGCAGCCAATACATTTTATAAATAAATAAATACTTCACAAATAATTACTAACACAGAAATAATGTTTCTGTTGAGAGAAAAATGTATATTTAATTTGAATGATGGAGAATGCGTCTCAAGTGTTGTCACAACCTGGACTTGGAAGAGGTCATGCATGTTAACTTTTTAACATGCCTGGAAAGAAACCCACATGTTAAAATGTTTCTTTTAATTTATATTCATTTTAAACATGACAAGTGAAATCTTAATGTCCACAGGTAATACATGAAATTGTTGTTGTGACAAACTAAGAACAATTGCTTGCTTTTCCTGAATGTGTGTCAGTACACTACTACAGGCACCTCCAAATTGGTGGGATGAAGGCAACAGCGTGCTGTCTTGTAAAGTAGTCTCTAGACTAGAAATACTAAGGTCCATGGAGAATATTTGGATAAAACTGGGCATGTCTGCCCTTCTACCATACTGGACAAGATGTACCAAAACCAATCAGTACTGATTTTAGAGATGGAATGCTGCATGCAAACACCTGACAGTTAACATCTTCTCCATACAGGTAATCCTCAACTTATGATCACAATTAAACCCAAAAATTCCATTGCTAAGCAAGGCAATGTTTTGTTAAATGAGTTTTGCCCCATTGTACTACCTTTGGTTTTTTGCCACAGTTGTTAAATGAATGACTGAAGATATTACGGTAAGTGATTCATGTGGTCGTTAAGCAAATCTGTCTTTCCCCGTTGACTTTTGTTGTTGGAAACTGGGAAAGGCACAAATGGTGATCATATGACTGCGAGACAGTGTAACTGTCATAACTACAGACAAGTTGCCAAGTGTCCGAATTTTGGTCACATGAACTTGGGGATACTGCAATGGCTTTAAGGTGAAAAACTGGATGTAAGTCATTTTTTCCAGTGCTGTTGTAACTCTGAATGGTCACTAAATGAATGGTTGTAACTCACGGACTACCTGTACTTATTACTAAAACACATTATGCAAAATCCTTGACTATCTAATATCATAAATTAGTCAGGGAAATCAGTGTTTACGGGTCCTCTGGGGATGGCAGTGGCACCTGGAGTATTGCAACTCAGAATGTAAGAGGAGTAAATAAATGGTAAAGTAAATGAAACAGTATTTTTTAGAAAGCACATAAGAATAGGGAAGAATATAATAAAAACGAACAAAGATGGTCTGATATTGTTGAATGGATGAGTGTACACAGGAAAGTGGTGTAGATTTAATAATCAATGAAAGGGATAAAATGTTTGTCAGAAAATATGATCTGATATACACAGAGTTAATGATTGCATATGGAAGTAGGCAGGGCTTTTTTTCTCATAGAACGCTCAGAACGGAGTTCCGGCATCTTTTTTGGATGGAGCCTTGTAGGGTAGGCAAGGCAGGTTGTATGACATGTGTGAGTTCTGGCACCTTTTTCTTTTACAAAAAAAGCACTGGAAGTAGGAATCCTTAGATGAAGGACAGTTGCATATTCTACTTCACTGAAATGGTAGCAATTGGAAATCCAAGAATGAGTTGGTGGAAGAATTGTGGAACATTCTGAATGGTCACAGTCCAAATTACAGAATAATTCTTCTAGATCATATGAATGGGTGGGAATAAAGCAAACAAGAAACAGAAATTGACCTATTTGGAGATCCAAGAACAAATTAAAATAGTAGTGTTGGATGGTTATCTGCCTAGAAAAAGATCTCTGTGTTTCAGTCATGGTTTAAACATAAAAAAGAATATAACATGATTTGATTATTTTTGAAGGTTACAAGTGTGATGGGAGGTTTTGAACATGGAAAGTACAGGCTTTATCCTATGCAGTGGACGTACAAACCAGACTTTTGCTCTCCCAGTAGCAGACCAATTAAATCTCTGAAGGAAAACTAATGTAATTTTGCTGAATGAAAAAGAGCACAATAAAGCGAATTACACTATATTTTGCATGAATATAAAGGTTGACGTTGATTAATGCATGTGCTATAACTGGTACTATGAGGAATAATGCTTGTAAAAGAACAAGTGGAACAGTTAGCAATGATTCAACGTTGAGGAGGAGGTGAGACAAGGTAGAGTGATATCCCCTTGATTATTTATTTGTAGAAAAATGTCTATATAATGCTTGCAATGATTCATCTAACAAGAACTGTCACTAAGAAGACTGTTTATCCATGGAATATTCATGTCTCCTGGGACTAGTAATAAATTCATGTTGGTCAATATAACACATGGCTTCCCAGAAAAAGCTAATTAACTTTATAAGTACCTAGTCCAGAGGAAAACATAAAAGCAAAACATTTTGGCTGTAATTTGTTTTGTTTTATTAATTTTAATTATTAAATAATTAGTTTTAATTAATTATAAAGAAAGCTTCTGGTAAGCATCAGAGTGCAGAATAGAATTAAATGCTTTTTTGACTAATATGTTTGTGAAATATTGTAACATTTTTGGAAGTAGGTTTATTATTAATTTGTCTAAATTGCATACCTTCCAGGTTTGTTATTAATTAAATTTATTATTTAGTCAATATGTTAAGAACAGGCAGAAGGACCTAGCTACCTTGGCTGATTTGAAAAAACAGGAAAAAAGCTACATACGATAAGATGTGGTAAATATTTCAATGACAGACCACAGACACATGACATATGATGGTATTCTCGGCAGGGCTTTTTTCCTCATAGAACACTCAGAACGGAGTTCCGGCACCTTTTTTGGATGGAACCTTGTAGCGTAGGCAAGGTGGGTTGTATGACATGTGTGAGTTCCGGCACCTTTTTCTTTTACAAAAAAAGCACTGATTCTCGGTATATTGTTTAAAGTATGTTTTGGTCTTTTGTTTTAATTTGTTGTGTAAGTCACTTAGAAAACTATAGTGTGGTTGGTGACTATAGACATTGCTTAAATAAGTCAATAAAACCATATTGCTCTTCAAATGTGAGATTCCAATTCTTATTATTTCTATTACCCATGATGGATAGGACTAATGAGAGCTGGGTAGAACTGATGATAGTGAGTTTAATCAGATTTGGTCTTCTAAGATCTGGAAGGTTACTGGTTCCATGATTTATTTATTTATATTTTATTTATTAAATTTTTATGCTGTCTGCTTCACTGATACAGTGACTCTAGGCATCTTACAACACATTACAATGATTTAGGTTTTACAGGTTGTCCTTGACTTATGACCATTTGTTTAATGATGGTTCGGAGTTACAAATGTGCTAAAAGATGTCTTACAACCTGTCCTCAAAATTATGACCATTATACTACTTGCATGGTCAAATGATCAAAATTGGGCGTATGGCAAAAAGCTTGTATTTACAATAGTTACAACATCCTATGATTATCTGATTGCAGACAACCATAGGATGTTGTATAGGTTGATGTATTGCAGGACTTGGGTTTGTCTAATCCAGGGGTCTTCACACATGGCCCTTGTTATGACTTGTGGACTTCAACTCCCAGAATTCCTCAGCCAGGCATGCTAGCTGAGGAATTCTGGGAGTTGAAGTCCACAAGTCATAAAAGGGCCAAGTTTGAAGACCCCTTGTCTAAATCTAATGAAAATGAAAGACTAGGATTGACATGATAGCAGTGTTGCAATATTGAGGGGCTGCCAGAAAAAAGAGGAGGGGATCAACCTATTTTCTAAAGCACCAGAAGGCAAGACAAGAAACAATAAATGGAAATTAATCAAGGAGAGAAGCAGCTTAGAACTAAGGAGAAATTACCTAATAGTGAGAACAATTAACCAGTGGAACAGCTTGCCTTCAGAGGTTCTGGGTGCTTCATCACTGGAGGCTTTTAATAAGACAGTGGACAGTCGCTTGTCTGGAGTAGTATAGGGCAGGGGTGTCAAACTCAATTTCATTGAGGGCCGCATCAGCATTGCGGTTGCCCTCAGGGGGCCGGGTGGGTATGGCCAGGGTGGGCGTGGCCTACTGGTTGGGCGTGGCTAGAGTGCGTATGGCCTACTGGATGGGCATGGCCAGCTCTACATCGTATCAAGGGTGCCTATGGGGGCCTGGGCAGGAGTGGGACAGATCTGAGGATCTCTGGCAGAAGGAGGGTCTCTGAGCCAGGGCCAAGGCAGTGGGGGCCGTTCCCTCACTGTTTCCAGGATGGCTTCGTGGGCCACATGAAACCACTTCGCGGGCCGAATCCGGCCCCCGGCCCTTGTGTTTGACATGTTTGGTATAGGGTCTCTGGCTTGTGCAGGGAGTTGGACTAGGAGACCTCCAAGGTCCCTTCCAACTCTGTTATTTTGTTATTCTGATCACAATTTGTGACCTTCCGCTCTGGAAGCAAAGCCAACAAGCAAAGCCAGAGAGAAGCTAGATTTACTTAACAACTGTGGTGATTTGCTTAATGATCATGGCAAAAATGATCATAAAATTGGATCCAGGCGCAAGATGATTTGCTGAATGACCACATTGCTTAGTGTCCAAAATTCCAGTCCCAATTGTGTTTTTAAGTCAAGGACTATTGGTAATACATTGTTTGGTCTTATTATATGATGCATCTGAAGAACAGTGATACAATTGTAGTTCACTTTGTATATTATTTCTTTAGATAAAAAAAACTAGTTTGTTTCATGTCTTCTGGGATTGTGCTATTATTTTTGCTTTCAAGAGAATACTAGGAACGATTTGGAAAATAAGTGATTGTAATATTAGTTTCCAAAATTGACATCATTTTATATGAAGTAATAAAACTGACAGACTTGTTAGAATCTGCAAAATATTGACGTTGCAGCAGTTTGAGTGAGGGAAATACCGTCCGAACCCTTTAACAATTTTGGAATTTGTTTTTGTTTATTAAACTGTCACTATTCAATATTTTTAGAAGCAAAATATATTTGTGTGTGGGGAAAAGAAGGGAAATAAGAATTAATACTGTATGCTGGATTGATAAAAAATTCCTATGTAAGCCATCTTCAATTATTGTATCCTGCTGCGGCGTCTCAGGGGGTTGGGAGTGGGAGGCACCGTTTTACGGTGGTTCTCCTCCTACCTCCAGGGCCGCTCGCAGTCGGTGTTGACGGGAGGGCAGAGATCCGCCCCGAGGCCTCTCATTTGTGGAGTCCCTCAGGGGTCGGTTCTCTCGCCTCTCCTGTTCAACATCTATATGAAGCCGCTGGGCGAGATCATTCGTGGCTTCGGGGTGGGGTATCATCAGTACGCTGATGATACCCAACTTTTTCTTTCCACCCCGAACCAACCCAGTGATGCCCTCGCCGTGATGTCCCGGTGCCTGGAGGCGGTTCAGGTCTGGATGGGCTTCGTCTCAATCCCGCCAAGACTGAGTGGCTGTGCATATCGGCGTCTCGGGCTAACCAGGTTATTCCACCTCTAACGATGGGGGGTGAGGTGTTACCCCCCGTTGATAGGGCTCGCAACTTGGGCGTCCTCCTGGATTCACGACTCAATTTTGAAGATCACATAGGAGCCGTGACCAGGGGGGCTTTTGCACAGGTTCGCCTGGTGCGCCAGTTGCATCCCTATCTGGACCGAGACGCCCTACGCACAGTTACTCATGCGCTTGTGACCTCCCGTTTGGACTACTGTAACGCTCTCTACATGGGGCTGCCCTTGAAGACCACTCAGAGGCTTCAACTGGTGCAGAATGCGGCCGCGCGAGTTGTAATGGGGGTCTCCTGATACTCCCATGTAACACCTCTACTCCGCGAGCTGCATTGGCTTCCGGTTGCCCTCCGGGTGAAATTCAAGGTGCTGGTTATCACCTATAAAGCCCTACATGGCCTGGGTCCGGGGTATTTGAGGGAACACCTGCTGCCGGCATCAAATGCCCTTCGCCCAGTGCGCTCCCACAGGGAGGGTCTGCTCAGGGTCCCACCGGTAAGAGATTGCCGGCGGGTGACACCCAGGGATAGGGCCTTCTCAGTGGGGGTGCCTGCCCTCTGGAACCAGCTGCCAGTGGAGCTGAGGACTGCCCCCGACCTCCGATCATTCTGCTGGGGCCTGAAGACCTGGCTCTTTGAACTCTCGGGCCCAGGCTGAGGAGAAATTTATTTTAATTGGGGTTTTTAATTGTACAGGGTTGGTTTAATCTTTTTTAAATTGGTTTTTTAACTTTTGTATGGTTGATTTTTAACTCCCTGTAAACCGCCCTGAGTCCTCAGGGAAAGGGCGGTATATAAATGCAATAAATAAATAAATAAATAAATATTTTTCATGCAATGAACTGTATTTGTGATGAGATTTAAGCTTTAAAGTTTAAATGAGTTTTACCACTTTGAGGTTTGATACTGAACACAATCTCTTTTGCCTTGTGATGCCTGCTCTTTGGAAGGGTAAGCTTATTAGCCGATTGAAATGAACCTTTATTGTCAAAGTACAACTATGTGTACATTGAGATTAGCTGAGCCTCCCTTTGTGCTCCCACCCCCCAACACACAGTGACAACAAACCCTCCATCTTACTACACCATGTGAACCAACTACACCACACACCGGCCTCCCAAGTCAATCCTGCATAAAATTCACAAAAGTTATTTCCCATTCAAAAGCCTAACAGCCCACGGATAAAAGCTGTTTTTCAGCCTGTTGGTGCGGCTGGCTATACTCCAATATCTCCTAGCCAACGGTAGGAGAGTAAAGAGATACCGACCAGGGTGTGAGTCATCCCTGAGAATTTTCCTCACTCTTTCAAGGCAGTGAGCCCTGGCGATGTCATCCAGTGGTGTCAGGGGACAGCCCACAATGTCTTGTGCTGTACTCACCACCCTCTGTAATACTTTCCTATCCGCGGCTGTCAGACCAGCATACCAAACCACAATACCATATGAGAGGACGCTCTCTATAGTAGACCGGTAAAAGAGGGTCATTAGCTGTTGTTCTACCCTGTTCTTCCGCAAGACCCTGAGAAAGTGAAGCTTCTGCTGGGCCTTTCTGGCCACCTGGGTTGTATTAACTTTCCAGGTCAGATCTTCACAGAGGTAGACTCGCAGAAATTTAAAGGAGGAAACTGTCTCCACACAGTCCTCCCCGATGTAAAGTGGGGCAGGTTCCTCCTTTTTTCTCCGGAAGTCTAGCACCATCTCTTTCGTCTTGCCGATGTTCAGGTGCAAGTTGTTGTTACTACACCATATGGATAGTTTTTGTACCTCCGCCCAGTATGCTGTCTCATCCCCACCTGTAATGAGACCCACCACAGTTGTATCATCTGCGAACTTAATTATCTCAGTGGATGGGTCGGATGATACACAGTCATATGTGTATAAAGAGTACAGGTAGGGGCTAAGCACACAGCCCTGTGGCGAGCCGGTGCAAAGCTGCTTCATTATGTGCAATCCTACTTTGTGCAGGTGAACCAGTCCTCCTCCTGCAAAAGCATGGCTATAAGTAGTATGTTATCTAATAAACACTGAGGTCTTATTGAGAGGAATATTCTATGTGCAAGTATGGAGGTTTGCTCAATTTAATGAGGAACTCTGTTATTTCCCCTTATAGGAGAAATTAGAACCCTGGCCTTTTGAACAGCATACTTATACCAACAGAAAAGAATATTTGTAGCTCAGGGTTGAACTGTGTGGCCCTTGGTGCTCTCTGAACTTAGTGGTTTTCTTGCAGCCATTTCGTTACTGAACTAGGTAACATCATCAGCGCTCAATGTCTTTCTAGACAGACTCTGAGATCGCTGACTTCCAAACTGCCCTCTTTCTCACAGCCTCTGGGTGATTTTAGTGAATTTGCCGCTTATTATAGCTGGCTCAGGAATTCGAAGTCCACGAGTCATACTACCCCTGGTCTATGGAGATTTCCAGTCATCCCAAAAGTGCTTTTTCAAAAGGGAACTGAACTTTGTTTTTAACAGAACAGAATAACAGACTTGGAAGGGACCTCGGAGTCTTCTAATCCAAACCCCTCCTCAAGCAGGAGACCAGATACCCTTTCAGACAAATGGCTGTCCAATGTCTTCTTAAAATATCCTTTCTTAAAAACCTCCAGAGTTGGAGCACCCACAACTTCTGGAGGCCAACCTGTTCCAGCGGTCAATTGTTTTCACTGTCAGGAAAACTTCTCAGTTCTAGGTTGCTTCTCTCCTTGATTAGTTTCCATTCATTGCTTCTCGTCCTGCTTTCAGGTGCTTTGGAGAATAGATTGACACCCCCTCCCTTGTTTATGGCAGCCCCTCAAATGTTAGAATACTGCTATCATTTAATCCCTAGTCCTTCTTTTCATCAGAGTGCCTTGATTAACAGCTCTTTCTTATTCTCACAGTCCATTACACCAAGTGAAGAAGTTTTCTGAAATCGGAGTGGGCGTTTGAGGTTCCCTCCTAACTCTAATACCGGTAGTCAAAATAGAGGAGACCACTGCAAAGTTCAAGCCCACTTCTGCACTGCTTGCAGCAGAAAGAAGCACTGAGGAGACCAAGGGGATTCAAGGTGCTAGTGATGACCTATAAAGCCCTAAATGGCATGGGTCCAGATTACCTTAAGGGAGCACCTGCTGCCAGCATCAGCTTCCCATCGTCCTGTGCCCACCCACAGGGAGGGCCTCCTTAGGGTTCCGCCGGTTAGAGATTGCCGGCGGGTGATTCCCAGGGGGAGGGTGTTCTCTGTAGGTGCGCCCGCCCTTTGGAACGAACTGCCGATGGAGCTTCAGACTGCCCCCAACCTTCGCTCGTTTTGCCGGGACTTAAAAACCTGGTTGTTTGAATTGTCTGGCCTGGACTGAGGGATTTTAAATTCTATTAATTAAATCAAATCAAATAAAATTAAATTAATTTTAAAATTTTAATTTTTACTGTTATTATTAATTGTGGGCTTATACTAATTTCATTTTATTCTCTTTTTGTACTGTTTTAACTGCCCTGTAAACCGAATAGGGCGGTATATAAATTCAACTAATACATAAATAAATAATAAATAAATGGTGGCTAGTAGGACTGTATTTTCCTTGAAGACCTTTCGCTTCTCATCCAAGGAGCTTCTTCAGTTCCGAATGAGTTTCTACCAGCCTGCTAACGCTAAAAGATTTTTTTTAACAAAAAAAAAAGTTAAAACGCCAATATTGTGCAGCGACGGGGGTGCTACGGGTCGTCTTTATAGGAGAATTGGAGAGGCGGGTCAGTCAATTCGCCTGAAGAATACACGGGCAAACACGCCCGGCCACGTGCCGACGGGGACCGCACTTTGCACACGTGCCTGCCCCTTTTGCACGCTTCGCTCTGCGGCTCGGGCACGGAGGAGGCGGGTCCCTCGGCGGCTCCTCTCGCCGCCCAATCTGGCTCAGGGGCCGGGTTTGCTTGGCCACCGGCTCGTCTGAAGGGCAATGACCAGGTTGCTTTACTCTGGAGCCGGGCGGCGCGGGAGAAGCACCGGCGACGGGCGAGTTGAGGTTAACCGAGGCGGGGGGGGGGCAGGCGGGGCGGGGCGGTCGGCTCGCGCCACGGATAGAACTCGGAGCGCTCGCGCCAAGTGATACTATGTGCCAGCATCGTCGTCTTGGGTAATCTGTAGCGGGACATGTGTGTCTTCGTGTGTGTCTGGAGGGGGAGGCGTTGGGGAGGGGGAAAGACCTGGTCAAGAGCAGTCCTGTACTAAGTTCTCTGAGAGAAGGGCGGACTCGGGTTTCTCACCTGCAGGGCATGGGTGTTGTTTGGGCGGGTTTCCCAATTTTCTTGGGGTTGCAGTTGATTTAGATGAGAGAAGCGCCCGTCCGGTTGTAACTTCTAAGGGAAAGTATCCTACCCGGTTGGATTGGAGGCGCTGGTTTTGGAAATATTGGCGGAGCATCTGTTTTGTGATACCCGGCTAGCTACTATGTTATGAGGCCGCCTGGTTCCTCAGTGGTAAAAAAAAAAAAGTTTCGTTTCTGCAGAAGGCTTCGTTTAATCGGCTTAAGAGAGCGAAGCTAAAAAAAGACGACGAAGTAGGCAGTTCTGCTATTCGGGACGAGTGAAAAACCTCCTTTCTCTTCGCTAATCGTGTTGCACCAACAGTGGGGATTTTACATTGCTCGCATCCTTTTGTTGCAATTTAGTCTGGTTAGCGAAGGTTGAGGGAGGAACCGGCAGGAACGAAACATCCAAATCCTACACTCAACTCTTTTTTTTCTGAAAGGGAAAAATTAGATTGTTTTTTTTTTAAAGAATAAGAATAAGAAAACACACAGAACCTCTTTAAATTTCTGGCTCCAAACATCCAACAGCAATTATTTACTTTGGACAATCCCAGGTTTTTGGTACCCTGGTAATATTGTTCTCTATAAACAGACGTTTAATTTATATTATATTGGGCAAATTGGGGAATAGTTGTAGAAAGCTATAGCTAGTCAAGAGACTGACTGCTGAACCATTTGGATTTTAAATTCAGCAGGAGAAATTGTTTTGTTTTTTTGGTGCATCCGACTAGAACGTTCTTGGGGTAAAACATCAGGAAAACATAATTCACCAACTGAATTATGCTGAATAGTGGTGTGAGGTCCTGCCACTTAATAATGGTTATGTCTCATAGTACATGTTTAGCTATTTGGTCTTTAGAAATCATTCCTCTCCTAGTAATTGCAACTAGCTACTGAAGACACTATGTTTGAATCAACCAATCTCTTCACTTTCTGCATCAGAGGAAGAGAAATCATAACATGCTGGAATAGTGGGATGGCCACATAGTTCACTGAATCTCTTGCTAAGTTTGTACTTTACATCACAAATGCCATGTTACATTGAAAAAATAAACAGAATATTCTTTTAATGCAACTCTTCTTTAGAGTTGTTTGGTTTATTACACCAGTTAATGAATAGAGATAAATCCAGATTGCAAGTCAGATGCCTCTGACTCTCTGCTTGACCAGAAAAGCTGATGCTACAATAAAGTAATTTGACTTTAAAATTTTATAGGACAGCTTGTTTGAATTGCAGTGAAACTAGTACAACTGCTCTGCTTGAAGTCTATAAGGGTTAGTGTGCTACAAAAATGTGTTACTTTCCTCATTCCTCTTATGTTAATTCTGCAGCAAGTAGTTTAAAATTAAAAGCAATTGACCAATTTATCTTCCAGCTTAGAAACCCATTTCTTTGTGGTCGCCTTTCTCTTGCAGCTGTGAGTGGCAGATTTAAAAGTATGAGTTCATTCAGTAAAAGGCTGTTTCTAATGTATTTCCCATCTATTGACAGATTCCATTGCTCTACATTTTGGTGTTTTGTGCACCCCTCAATATAAGAGATTTGGAAAGGTCCATCCCAAAGAGGCATGTCACTATGCACTAGTAGAAGTCTAACAGCAGTGCAGCATTCTCTGAAGTCCTTGACAAATGTCACGTTATTCCTATGAAGAAGCTACCCCAAGTCAACTGTTCCAACAGTGGCACACTTTCTTGAATTCCCAAATGTCTTTTAAAATCACTGTCAGCAACAGCGGCGACAGTGCTGAAATTCAGCGGAGCCCACCTGAACTCCCAGATTTCTTTCCAAAAAGGTCTAGCATCTTTGAGAGACTTCCTGTTCTGCAGAGAACACAGGAGACAAGATGTCCTAAAACTGTTAGAGAGGATTTCCAGCAGAAAGGTGAGTTTTTTTTTAAATGTTCATCAGAAAATATTTCCTGTAAGATAGTTGTTTTCTTTCCTTGTTCGTCAGGATGTTTGTTAACTGTATTCATTCACTTACGAGTAATTTTGCAAATATCCTTTACCTTCTCACTAGAAGATCATTTAGAGCAGATTTTCTTTATAATTGACAAATTTATATCACTATATGTAAATGCAAGAGTAGGGTCTGCGATATAACACTGAAATTATATCGGATAAGGAAACCTCTTTCTCTTTCATTTAATAATAATGTGAAACTATCACTCTGATGGAGACTGTTGGTAGGTCTTTTTAATGTTTTTATACAAATATTATGGGTAATATACCGTAACTGAATTTCCACTTGGAATGTAGAAATTATTTTACAATGCACCGTTTTATATTGTTTTTAATTGCAAAACGATAAAGATCTTTGTCATAAGTGTTCTTATTCAGAGTTTGTGAGGAGAATGGTATTTATGTTCTGCAGAAGAAGTTAACCTGAATGATGGAGACAAAAAAATAAAACTCGAGTATAGGTCGTTCAGAATGAGCATTGATAATATTTCTATCTAGTCAGCCGGATCAAGATTAACATGCTAATTCAGTAATTCTTCTGGTTGTTGGAAATAAGTTGGTGTGTTCTGGCCTATCATTCCCCCTCAGTTTCATTATTTCTTCAGCTTTTAATCTCAGCTACCTCATTCTTTAACAATTTAGAAACATAAGTCAAGATTCTCTAGTTAGTTAAGAAGAACTGAGGTTTCCCACCAGCCATAATTCTAAACAAACCTAGGTTTGAGGTTACATGACTTTCCTAGCTGTTCCCTGTAGCAGAAAAAAGCGATGATCGTGCAACATATGCAGTCTTTGAAAGCCATAAAAAAATCTTCTAACACAAAAATAGTTCAGTAGAAGATAATATCTAGCAACTAAGAAATAAAAGATATTTTTGAAGGGATGCATTAACATATGGTCTCAAAAATCTTCATCAGGCAACCCTGTTTTTTGGCAATATTCTTGGTGGTGGACTATTACTAGTCCAAAAGATGTGGGACATTTAAAGAATATTGTATAGACGGTTTAGTAGTTGGTTGCTAAAATGCGTTTTGATTCCTTTATACTACTTAGTGCTTTTGCATTGTGTGACTGTGGTGATATCTTTTAATGCCTTGGATGAAGAAACTTTAAGTTCTTTTTCTGGGTAGCAAATGATCATTTAATTTCTATTATGATTTCCCTTTTAAGATTGCATCTATTTCATTTTTATTAAAAATAAATTCATCAGCTTCTTAGCTGCCAGTTTTCTCATTTAATAAAAATGAAATAGATGCAATCTGTTTTGCCTAAGGACAAAAGGAAGGAGTAAATTAGAGTCATTGATTGATGTAATTAAGAAGAAAATGGTTATTTCTTTAAAATTGGGGATAGGTGCCGTAGCAGCCCCCTTTGTTGCTTTATAAATGCTCATACTGAAGATTCAATTATATTTAGCTATCCCTACGTTAAAATATTTATTTCTTTAAAAGATGTGTGTGGCCACCCATTTTAAAACACGACTTTGGACAGCCAAGCATGAAGTAGTGGTTGGTGGCTTTTTTTGCTTATCCTACCATGGATTTGGTATGGGTACAGACTGATACAATTTGACGCCCCTCACCAACCATTCACCAACCAATTCCATCTCTTGGGGGTGGGATTAGGCCAGCAGAGATTGGCCAATTTAGGTTCATGCAAATACACGTCCTCTCCTTTGGTCTAAGGATATTTTTGTGGGCTTTTCTGCTTGGGGCAACAGGAAATGCAAGTCATTTTAGACTGAATACTCTCCCAGTCCAGTCAAATCTCTGAGCCGATCCCAGGATTGATGACCTGGATCAATCTGAAAAACATCTGGCCAACGATAGTGGTGGGGGCAGCAGTGGATAGGAATGGTACAATGAAGAAGGAGAAAGAGAGAACTGATATCAACGATTAGTTGGGTTGCATTTGGAGTCAGGACCTCACCATCTTTTGTGGTAATGAGTTCTTTAGCTTAATTATGCACTGTGTGAAGAAATATTTTCTTTTGCTTATTTGAATCTTTTCTAAATCAACTTCTTTGGCTAGCCATTGATTCTTGTGTTGGATAATTTTTGTCCCCTGTTTCTCCATACCATGCACGATTAATAATGTTTTCTTATGTCTTTGCATAATCTAAACATTCCCAGATATTTTAACCTTCTCCTATAGGTAAGTGTTTGATTTGCCCCAATTCATTTTCACTGCCTTCTCTTACATTTTTTTCTAGATCTATTATAACCTTTTTCAAAACTATACAGTTTTTCAAAGTCTGACATACTATAGATCTGCTTAAGGCCATTATAGAGTTGACAGCTTTATTTTCAGTTCCTTTCCTAAGGACCCATTCAGCTGAATAGGTTTTCTCAAAGTTGCTATATACTGATTCAGCAATTTCATTATTCATTATCACCCCAGATCTTTTTTCTAAATAGTTACACGCACTCAGACCTCCATGAGTATACAGTATGTGTGAAGTTAGAAGGGTTTTCCTCACTATGCATCATTTTACACTTAACAAATGGTGCTGTTGATCTGTCACATTATTGTGTGAGATTAATCATGATAATTACTCTTATTTTTCAAAATTCTTCCTATAGCATATAAAAAAATACAATTTCAGTTGGCCAAGTAAACCTTTTGCATTGTTGTTGGGCCCATATTTGTAAGAATGTCCAATTTCATCATTGTAGGCAATTTGGAGACTGCTAGAGGCAATTCAAAGAAGCATAGGTGAATTATGCACACAGAGTTAGTTGTGAATACATGAATTACTTAAATAAAGGGTCAGTTTGGTCTAGTGGTTAAGGCTAGAAAGCATGAAACTGTGAGTTCAAATCCTGTCTTAACCATGAAAGCCAGCTGGGTGAGCCTGAACCAGTCACTCTTTCGCAGTCCAACTCACCAAAATAGGAGAAGGAAGGTGTGTTAGATATGTTCGCGAATTTGAGTTATTTATAAAAATAATAAAGGTGGGATACAAATAAATAAAAGATACAGCTGCTTGATTTTTTTTCAGTTGTTAAATTTAAGATTTGCTCTTGGTTATAACCTATTCCTAGTCTAAATTATTGTGCTATCCAGCAAATACCTGTACAATTGATTTATATTGGTTGATTGATTTGATTAATTCTACACATTCCAAGTACTTTGTGTGCTCTGTCTTGGTCTTAACAATAACCTGCAAAACAAAGTAGACCTATATAGTAGCTATGAGAAGTGCGCCCAGGTGACCAGCTCCAACTCAACACTTTATTTATCCAATCTTTTCTTGATTAGCTTGCAATTTCATTTGGAATTTGGAATAATTTTAGTATTTGAACAATGTACTGGACTACGGTGGTTGTATTATAATTTTATTTCACATAGAGATAAACAGATAGCTGCACGTGTATATATCTGTGTGCAACTTAAATATTAAATCAATGTATAGCATGTGATTTGACTTGATGTGCAGATTTTTAAAAAATTCTAAATTGTGAAGTAATGGTCCACAGTAGGATTGGGGGAAATCTCTTATCAAAATTGCTTCTCTGTTGTACTTTTCACAGGAAGCAAGCGGTTATGTTTTTTGAATCTGAATTTCAAATGTGGAAAATCTTAATTTTGATTGGGAGTTTATAGGTTAAAATGCCAAAGCCATCTTTCTCGTGCTTCTATTGTGGCTTAGGACCTCCCTGCATCAATTTAAATAAAAAAAATGCATAAGAGAGAATGGGTTGCTTGAGATGAGGTCATGTTCATAGATGAGGTCATGTTTAAATTGGACAAAACCCAAGTCTTGCACTTTCTGCCGTTACGTTCACTGTTGCTAGGATAGGAGAAGTTATATAGAGACCTTATTGCTCGCAAAGGGATTTTGAAATTACACTGTGGATTACAAAACATTTAAGACCAGGACTGCAATTATATCTAAGACTACAGATTGCCTACCCTGACTTAAAAATGTTTTAAATATTTAGTTATTTAAAATCATATGATGATAACGCCATTGTGGCAATACATGGACAATTCTTCATGGATTGTCCTTTGAAGCTTCTCCAGAAACATATGGTTTCTGAATGAATTATAGCTATAGATGGATTTTAAAAAATCAGTTTGCCTTGAAAGATAGCATGACCAGAAGACTGATTATAGCTTTTTTTTTTTTTGCAAATTATCTTTCTACATGCATAGACCCTCTGGGGGACCATTTGGGCAAGTGTCCCATGGTAGGATAGTACATTGTGGTAGAATGCTGGAAGGAAGATGCTATATTTGAATACTTTCTTGGGAATCTGTTATTACATTAGGAACACATTGACTTTGGGCTGTGAATTGCAGGGAGCCGTGGTGGCGCAGTGGTTAGTATGAAGTATTCCAAGTTCCAAGCTAATTCTGCCGACTGCCAGCAGTTCGATTATCACCGGCTCAAGGTTGACTCAACCTTCCATTCTTCTGAGGTTGGTAAATTGAGGAGCCAGATAGTTGGGGGAAATATACTGACTCTGTAAATCGCTTAGAGAGGGATATAAAGCACTGTAAAGCAGCATATAAGTCTATTATATGCTATTACTGCTATTACTATGTCCACTAAAGAGCAATCTAAAAAGACATTTGTCAGACGATATTTGCAGATATAATTCTGTTCAAATTCTACCTTTATATTGGATTTGACAACTTTTGCAAAGTAGTTGCCAGGTTTTCTCAAACTCCTCTGTACTGATAAGGCATACTCTGTCTGAATATTTTCTTATTTGCACAATATCCGCTTCACTGCTAACTTGGGAAAAGGTTTTCCCCCTTTTCTGTGGTTTAATTCGTGTTTTATTAAATGATTATTCATCACTGATGATTACTGGGAAATATGCTGCTGTACGAAATACTATAATCCAATTTATGCCATCTCAGTTTTCATGTGGTTTTTTTAATTCATGAATTGCAAGAGCTTATTCAAACCATTGCAAAGTAATGAAGCAAAGTCTATCTGGCCAATCGGTGCATTAACATAAATATTGCAAGGCTTGATGTTGCTAGTTGAATTTGATTGGTTTTTCTTTTGCTGTGCTTGAATGGGGCTTTGATGGGTTTATACAATTTTTTAACAAAAAACCCAGTAAAATAAGTCTCAATTATTAATATACTTAAAAGAGTTGAGCAAATGATTTTCAGATTCAAGGACATTCTTGATAGTGACAGACGTCAAGATAGCAGCAAGAAGAGAATTGATCCAAAAAGCAAAATAATTTAATTCTGTGTTTTTGTATATTTACTTTGGGGGAAAATTGCCCTAAAAAAGACATCAGCAAATACTGTAAAACTAACTTTTTAATGCACATTTCAATTGCTGTTATTTTAAGCTCTTAAGGGGTTGAATATTTAGTTTATTCTGGAACTTTGCTGCACTACATGAAATGTGACGCCTGGGACTTAGTATTTTAAAACTTAGAAGAAATATGTATAATAGTAGATGATGTATTTTGCCTGCCTTCCAGATCTGAAGAGGTTAGACATTCTGACTAAGGTACTGGGTATCGCTTAACTTTCCCAAAAAATAATAATCTTTCAGTAATCAAATAATTTTACAAGTGAGTGCACATGCAAGAATAATATATGCTACAAAACTGGAGCCAAGTACTTTCCCGGCAACTGGTGTAAGGCCTGAATTTCATTGCCAATATGTGTCAGTGATTCATTGCTATTCTATGAAGTATTCCACTGAAAAGGTTAAAAATTAAAGCCACCAACTTGTGGGTGATAAAAATAACAGTGTTAAATACTTCATAGAAGTGAAATTGAATAGTATCCATCATCAAGCCATACTCTCTTTTAGATTTCTTTACATAAAAAGCCACCATAAATATCTTGCTTTTGTTTAAAAACATTTTTGTTTTTGGAGAGTGTGACGAGGCTGCCAAATAAAAAATGAAACTACTCTTTAGTTAGATGTGCTCTTAGTACTTAATGCCTAACATAGACCGAGTTTCTTTGTAATATATTTAAGTAATAATTCTTAGGAATGTGGGATGGCTAGAGCAAAGCACTTAAATAAAGTGTCGTTTCAGATATCTAGGAGCAGGTTTATGAAACGGGATAGTTGGCTGGGAAGGCGGAGCCTCACACTTCAGAGCTATGAGCCTAAAAACAGCACAGAAGGGCAGTAGAATATGTTAAAATGTTAAAAAAACATTTATTTGACTAAAAGACCTTATGCTTTTGGAAATTAGTTTCATGCATGTAGAAGAGAAGCTTTGCACAATTTTTCAATTGTTTTCTTGAGTTTTACTCTCCTCCACTGTCCCTATTAATTGAGCAGCTGGGTTTAATTTATTCTGACTTGCACACCAAGGGTAGGCATTTGTAAGACCCTGATAAAATTTGCTGTTTCCTGGAATTGTCTTATGTTGGTGAGTAAATCCAAAATAGTATTGGAGTAGTGCTTGAAGAAAGCTCCTGATGAACTAGACCACCCAACTATTTTTCCTAATTTTTTTTAGTAAGTCTTGACTCATTCTGTCTAAGCAGTTGAGTCTGAGGCTAATGTGAATTGCAATGAAAAAAAAAAGAATGGGTTGTTTTATTGTTTCATGTTGTCTCAGAAGTTTTATCTACTGTAAGGCACCCTATCTCAATCTAATGGCCTCTAAATTATTGGGACTGCAACCCTCAGAATTCCTATCTTTCATGCTTTGGTCACACTGGCTGGGGATTCTGGGTGTTACAGTATCAACACATCTGGAAAGTGTCAAGTTAGCAGACTTTGCTGTAGGGGATGTATCGTATACTCAGGATTGCTAGAGCTGCTTGCATTTTAAATCAAAGGAGCATATTTTTTCAAAGAGGAGAACTTGGCTGTGAAGTTTTTATGGAATACTCATCCCAGTTGGACTCGAGGAACAGAGGCAATAATCTTATTTTGTTCATCCCGAGTTAAAAATATGGTGATATTGAAGGTGGTGGGGGGAATGATACAGTGGAGATTTGTGGTCACCTTTCCCCTCAGATGGCATCTTTAGGTTCTTTGTGCTATTTCAACAACAGTAGCAAAATGTCAAAAACACTGTTCTAATGAAATCTGCAGTAGGATGGGGGTACATAAAAGCTTTTAAACCTTGACATATTATGATATGATATGGACGGTCACACAGTCAACCAGATGTTTAGACTGGATTTGGCATTTTTCTCCAACTATCAAGTCCTTCCCAAGGACCTCGGATAGGCAGATGTTGTTGTCTAATAATATTAACTATATCATCGCAGAATATAACCTGTTCCAAGTAAAAATGCCTTTTGTAATTGACTGATGTTGACTTTACCAATGCTAATGGTATTCAATTGGTGCTCTGGATATTTTGAAATTACACCTAAGCCACCTATTACAATTTGTACTATCTTCTCTTCCTTTTGCCACAATTATTCTACTTCTATTTTCAGGTCTTTATATTTTATGATTTTTCTCCAGTTCTTCTATTCTGCTGTCTCCAAGTATTTCATTGCTACTAGTCAGACTTTTTTATTATCATATTTTTCATACAAACAGCCGGATGTTTAGACTAGATTTGGCATTTCTGTCTAGCTATCAATTCCTTCCCAAGGACCTGGGATAGACAGAGGTTGTTGTTTAATATTAATATTATTATTTATATAATAATTATTATTTATATATTGTTGTTGTTGTTAGCTGCGAAGTCGTGTCCAACCCATCATGACCCTATGGACAACGTTCCTCCAGGCCTTCCTGTCCTCTACCATCTTCTGGAGTCCATCTAAGCTCACGCCTACTGCTTCAGTGACTCCATCCAGCCACCTCATTCTCTGTCGTCCCCTTCTTCCATTGCCCTCAATCTTTCCCAGCATTAGGCTCTTCTCCAGTGAGTCCTTCCTTCTCATTAGGTGGCCAAAGTATTTGAGTTTTAGCTTCAGGATCTGGCCTTCTAAAGAGCAGTCAGGGTTGATCTTCTCTAGGACTGACCAGTTTGATCGCCTTGCAGTCCAAGGGACTTGCAGGAGTCTTCTCCAGCACCTTATTTCAAAGGCCTCAATTCTTTGGCGCTCAGCCTTTCTTATGGTCCAACTTTCACTGCCATACATTGCAACTGGGAAGACCATAGCCTTGACTATACCCACTTTTGTTGACAGGGTGATGTCTCTGCTTTTTAGTGTGCTGTCTAGATTTGCCATGGCTTTCCTCCCCAGGAGCAAGCGTCTTTTAATTTCTTGGCTACAGTCCCCATCTGCAGTGATCTTGGAGCCCAGGAAAATAAAATCTGT
Source organism: Vipera berus (assembly GCF_964194415.1). Taxonomy (NCBI): domain Eukaryota; kingdom Metazoa; phylum Chordata; class Lepidosauria; order Squamata; family Viperidae; genus Vipera; species Vipera berus. The sequence goes on along the minus strand of NC_138204.1, from coordinate 64,353,906 downwards.
CACTACCTCCATTTCTTCCCCATCTATTTGCCAGGAATTTATATACTAGGATATTATATTATCACTGCTTTGCCTCTTGGTGTTTAAATTGAAAGCCAAAATGGAATTCCTTATTGGGCATCTTTTTTCTCTGAACAACATTATAGTGTAGTTCAGGGGTGTCAAACTGCCGGCCCGCGGGCCGGATGCGTCATTCGGAAGCCGCGCCCACCCCATTGCCGGCAATGGCAAAACTCTCCCGATACGTTGTGCAACGTCACATGAGTTTGGCATGTCTGGTGTAGTTCATTACAATTGTGTCCTTCTGTTGTTACAAAGAAGCCAATGCAGCATGTTACAAAGACAACATAGTATCTTAGTTTATCATGCTTTTGAAGCTTCTGAATCAATTAGGTTTCATATTGTATGGGTTGATACCACTGTAGTGAGCCTTCCCTTCTTAACAAGACAGTATTATATGACATTAATTCCCTTTTTGTTGTATAATAAATATTATATACAGATGATATATGTGTGACTTGAAGCCTTGATAGCAACTTTTTTATGTCTTATTGAAGAATTTTTTTACTAAGTTAAAAAGATAAATACAAAGCAATATAATGAAAGAGTTAGAAAAGAGAAAAGATAAGCAAAAAAGTGTTACAGCAATAAAGAGAGAAAAATAGAAAAAAAACAAGGAAGATTCTTAAAGAAGCAACTTCCAATCTTCATAGTTGTTATAAACATATTTAAAACTGTTTCTCCCGTTCAAAATGAAAGAACATGGTTTCCTTCTCTCAATATTTTTCCTTTATTAATCAGTAAATCCAGAGATCATTCAGTTTATTTTTATCCATTTTCAGTTTTACAAAACATCTCTACTGGCTTAGAAATTTGGTAATTGTAGTTCAGTTTAGAGAACACCAGATTGAAGAAACTGACAGGGCTTAGTACATGAACCAAATATTTTATAATATTTATGGTAATAACAGTCTGGACATGTTTGAAAATACATTGTTATGCATGTGTAAATAACATACATATATATAAACATATACATATAATGCCATACATAAATCTGTGCCTGCTTCTTATCCCTGATATGAAATCCTTTATTCCTTTTGTTCTGACATGCATACAGTCCCCGAATACATTCAAGTGACGAACATACCACATATTTCAACAATCAGTGTAGCATGTTCATCAGATTTTTAAAAAACATTTTCAAGCAGATTTTCATAGATTTTGTCCATTTTTCTTGGCATTATTTTGTGTTATGCAATATAGTAATGTATTTCAGGTTTTTGGGTAGTGTGGGAACAATTAAATAGGATAAAAATAACTTTTTCTCGTGCTGCTGATTACACTTTTTCCCTTCCTCAACTAATATGGTTTTTCCTCGCCAAAACTTGATTTACCCCCACCTTCTCTAAATGGCAAAAATTCTGTTTCTGATTGCCCAGTGATTGCTACAATGACTTTTTTAGCATGCCACTAAGATCACAGCCTGCAATTTACTTCTGTTTTCTTTCTGTGGGGAGACCAAAAAGCTAACTTGCAAATAGCCTCTTTAGAAGTTCAGTTAGTCACACATTTTTAAGACATTCCAAAAATCCTACTAAGCTCCTTCTGAACTCATTTGGTTGACTACTAATTGAATCAAATAGTTAAAAGCTCTCCTTTCAGATTAGATTTCACATGTTGGGTTTTTCGTTTTATTTAAATAAAAATTTATTTTATAAATTTGCAACACTATGTAATTGATATCTGGCTTTCCTATTTCTTATTTAATAAAATAAGTTCAATTAGACACGTAGAGAGTGTGTCTAAGACAGTTTTAATAAATATGTCCAGGACAATTTGGGAAAGATAACTTATTTTTAATAAGATTTTTCAGAAAGGAAACCTTCCTGGTGAGGTTATCATGTATAGTTTGTTATAAATTTGTGAGAGGTTATGCATATAACTGTGTTTCTGGCTACTAAATGTATTAGAAATAAAATTCATATAAAGAGATTAGAAATACAAATAAATATAAACAAACGAGTCTCAGGAGCTCTCTTATAATTAAGACGTTGTTATCTCCTAGGACAGAGGTCCCCAAGCTTTTTTGGCATCAGGGACCAGTTATGTGGAGAGAGGTTTTTCTGCAGACTGGAGGGGGCGTGGTTTTGTGTGCTGCCTGTATCCCACAGATGGAGATTTGCTTGTTTGTGAGGACTGGTTGCTGGCATGCCGCGGCCCAGTACTGGTCCATGAACCGGAGGTTGGGAACCCCTATCCTAGGATATATTGTTATATGTTCTTGAGAGCTACTTCTTTGAATAAGGGTGAATGTATGTTTTGTGTGGTGTGTGTGTGTATGTGTGTGTATATGTATGTGTGAGAGAAACTAATTAAGTGGTCAATATAGTGAACCAGTGGTTCTCAACCTTTTCTTCACCACTGATGCCCTTTAAATAGCTTTTGTGGCCACGGACCCCCAAGATTGAAATCCTAACATTTGTTTTTGTTTTGTTTTTTGAAATCCTAACATTTGTTCAAGCCTTTGTGGACCCCCTGTGACAACATCGCTGCCCCCCAAATGTCCGCAGAACACAGGGTTGAGAAGCATTGCAGTAAACCATTAATAAAAACAATAATGCTGTACAGACAGGAGTAAATCAACCAATAAGCATTTTCATTATTAAATCCATGTTTTCCTACCGATCACGCAAAATGTATAGCCATTTAAATGTTTGTAGAGACTGACTTAGCAAGAAGAAAGCACTCATCTTTTCTCTATGATCTAAACTAGTTGGCATATTGTTAATTCAGAAGGCCAGCAGAAGGCATCCTAACATACACCTGAGACTCACCCCTCATTATGGGAACATAGGCCATATTGCAATGGAATTTTATTCACCTTTCTGTCCAGAACATTAAGTCAAGAAGAAAGGTGCAGAATGAAAAGGAGTCTATTAAAGGGGGCATCTAAAAGGCTTACTACAGAGGATAATTTTACATTGACGAAGAACTTTACTTCTCTTTCTGCAAAAACAGGTCAAGGATTTACTGCTTTGTCTCTTAAGGTGCTGCTCTCAAAGCATCAAGAACTAGAATGAGGGACCATAGTAATTTAAGCCTACATTTATGGTTTTCTTCCACGAAGCAGTCACATCAAATAGAACTAACTGGACCAAAGATTTTTCTGTAGAGGTCCTTGGAAGATATACAGCACAGCTCTTTAAATATATATATATTATATTTACATATTGTTTCAATCAGTATAGATTCTGGAAGGCATACAAGGAAACCTTCTTCCCAAATCCTAGCTCACACAAAAGATGGTTATCAATCATCTAGATGGCTATCAACAAAACTCACTATGGGCAGAAAGGCTGCTGAAAAAAATAATTTTGAGGGCTTTCTGGAACACAAGATGAGCTGGAGACAAGTATAAGGCATTCCATCATGGGAGCTATCAAGGAGAAACTGGCCTTTGGCCCTCACCCTTTAAACTTCTTGTGGTGGAGGATTCTCAAGGAACAGATGTTCAGACTGGACTAGCAGAATCATGCTCAGTAAAGTGGTCCACAATATTCCTTGGCTTGGAAGAAGGTGATGCACTCCTTGCCCTAAAGCAGCCTATGTAATTGCCTCCTCCTCATGCCTTCTTTTGCCCATCACAGTGTCTGTATGAATTCTGGGAGGCTAGCTTACAGTCACTCATGTCTCAGTCACTTCTTGGATTATTGTAATGTATTCTACATGAGGTTACCTTTGAAAATCATCCAGAAATTAAACTGGTCCAGAATGTGGTGATACATGCAGTTTTGAGCTTCCCTTGGTTTGCTCATATTAGATCATTGCTGCAGGAGCCACACTGGCTTTCATGTTTTTTTCGGGGATGAATTCAAGGTACTAATTATCATCTTTAAAGTCCTACATGGCAGGGTACCACCTTCTTCCTGAGCATATCTCTGCATTCCAGATCCTTTCCTTTAAATGTCCCCTGGCAGGATCTAGGAAGCACCTTTTCCATAGGAGTCCTTGCCCTGTGGAACACCCTCTTTCCATTTTGGAAAGCCTTAAAAAGCTAGTTCTTCCATCAAGTGCTGGGATAAGATGAAGCTGGATCCCAGTGATTTGTGTTTCTAATGGTTAATGGTTTAGGAGCATTTATCAGAGCCCTCAGAATTATTTTTGGATGTCTTGGAATTTGATTTTATTGATTCCTTTGATTTTATTATGGCTTTATGAGCTGCCCAGAGTTGTGATACATAAGATAGGCAGCCATACAAAGTCTTACAAATAAATAAATACAGCTGAGCAAGTACACCTGAAAAAAAAGTTAATCTGTCCCTCATTTAGCATATGTAGAGACCTTATAGAAAAACTCCCATGAACTAGTACAGAACTAAAAAGGAGTATTTTGCAACAGATTCAAACCAGAGGTTCTAGTTACGTCAGGCAGAGAAATATACATCTGTTCAGCTCAGTTGGGAAAAATTACAGTTTACCAGTTTCAGAACAGATAGAAACCTTCAAAAACCAAATTGCATGAACTTTACACTTACAGGTAGCCTTTGTTTAGTGACCATAATTGAATCAGCAGCTCAGCTGTTAAATAAAGCAGTCCCTAAGTAAAACTGAAGACTGTGTTTATGATCTTCTTTCAGCTTTCCTTTCCTACAAAGGTTATAAATATGAGGATTGTAAAGTTATTTTTTCATCACCATCATAACTGCAAATGGTTGCTAAATAAATCAGTTGCTAAACAAGATCTACCTTTACATTTTTGTTGCATGTTATTGGAGGATATGTTCACACACCACACCAAATTTGGGTTGTCTTCAGGCATGCCTGCTTGTCCCAGATGTTTCCTAACTCCAAGTGATGTGACTAGCACACAAATACCCTCTTTGAAACTTAAAGCAGCAGGATGTTTGCAAGACATACCTGGGTACAACTAATTTACTGAGCAATCCCCATGATAAACCTATAAAATTTACATCAGATGAACTATAAGCTTAAGTATCAATTGTGGGCAATTATTTCCTATGAAAAAATTCAGAAGGAATGTATGGGCAAATTCAGTAAAAATTTCTTACAGCTTAGTTCATCCATATGTTAACATATGATGTGGTCTGTGTTGGACAGCCATGTGAATGCCTTAATAAATAAATTATGAATAATAATTAAATCCTAATTTAATTGGGATTTGAGAAAAAAGTGTGTGATTGTGCAACTGTTACATATTTTGTTCATGTTTTGGATTTTTAAGTTATCGTACAATGCTATGGACCAGCTCTCTAAGATACTGAATTTAAATAATTACTTGATTATGATAATTACCTGCCATTAAGTTGATATTAACTCTTAGTGACCACACAGATTTTCTCCAAGATGATCCATTCCTATTTTGTTTCTTCAGGTCTGGCAATGGTGCATGTTCACCCATCTTCATTGTAATTAAATCCATCCACTATGTTCCTTTTCTGTCTTGTCTTCCACCTTTCCCATATTATAGACTTCTCATAATGTGTCCAAACTATGGTAATCTGAGCTAATCATTTGTGTTTCTAATAAAAACTCTGGATTGTATGTTCATTATTCATGTGTCTGCTTTCTTGTCTCTCTTTCTCTCTATGAAATTCTCAGGAGTCTTCTCCAACTTCAAGTGTCAATTTTCTTTATTTTGATTTTTCAAAATCCAACTTTCACTTTCTAGTGTCACAGAGAAAACTCTGGCCTGCAGGAGATTATGATCTTTGTACATACAACAAAGCTGCTTAGATCCCTTTATATATTTATAGCAGCAAAAACGTCTATCTAGTTTTCAAGCCAATATTGCACTTACCCCATCTTCTATTTATCATACATAATGAGTTCTCTGGATCAGGGGTCACTGATCCCCGGGCCATGGACCAGTACTGGGCCGTAGCATGCCAGCAATTGGTCTGCACAAACAAGCGAAGCTCCATCCACGGGATGCAGGCAACACACAAAACCACGCCCCCTGCGGTCCATGGAAAAACCTCTCCTCGGAACCGGTCCCTGGTGCCCAAAAGGTTGGGGACCTCCGCTCTAGATCAGCAATTCTCAAACAGTTTGGTCTCAGGGACCTTTTACATTTTAAAAAATGTTTGAAGAGTCCAAAGAGCTCTAATTTATGTGGGTCCTATCTATGGATATTTACTGCATTAGAAGTTAAAACTGAGAAAATTTAAAATATTTATTTATTTGCCTTCACAGCTAAAAGGGTGTCTGGTATCCCTAGTGGTCCCCAGATCATTGGTCTAGATAAGATGATTTTATAGCATTGTTGCCAGCTTGAGAAATGGTTGTGCAGATCCTGTTATCACAGGGGTCTTCAAACTTGGCCCTTTTATGACTTGTGGACTTCAACTCCCAGAATTCCTCAGCCTGGCTGAGGAATTCTGGGAGTTGAAGTCCACAAGTCATAAAAGGGCCTAGTTTGAAGAACCCTGTGCTATCATATCAGACTTAGAAGCAATGATGGGATTTAACAGGTGCCTCACAGGCATGGCTATTGTGTAATCATTATCTATATATCAGGATTATGTAGATCAAAATTGCTTATGTACACAATTAATTGTGAACACTGAAAACATTTCCAAGCACAAAACAATGTGCTGAGTTCCATTTTAAGATGTTTCAGCTCAGAGGACACATATGTTTTTGTTTTCTTATTTGTGGTATAATGTGTTCAAGGCAGATTTATGTCACAACCTTTGTTTATTGACTTGTCCTTTTTCAGCATGAAAATAATGGAACATGACATGATAGTTATAAAACATGTGTTTCTAATTAAATTACACTAGCATTAAATCCTGATAAAAGAGCATATTTTAAAGGACAGGTTACTAGAAAGGTTAGGATAGTTGCTTGATTGAAAATTTTATACAGAGTTATAAATTGTTGTCTTTTGATTGACTACCATTAACATTTAATGGTTACGACATTTGGATATTGCCTAAAAGAAGGTAGCTGAATTTGTGACAATAACTTGCTTGCCTTTTTAGTAATCATTTCTTAAGCAGATAGTATCAGATGATCCAATGTTCACTTATTTTTAAAAGAGTTTCTCACTTGTTAAGTTAAAGTTTGCAGCTTAAATTACAACTGTGTGCATTCCTATTTGTTAGTGTCCTCCATCGCCTTCAGAGGGGTTATTTTTTTGCAAATATGATTTTAGTACTATAGCTTTATGGTGATAGTCATTCAAGAGTATTGTGTTTCTAATTGATTTACTTTCAAACTAAAAAAATCCATCCGCCTCCCAGAATTTATTTGGATTCTTTTAATTCTACTCTGAATTTTAAAAGTCGTCTTTTTTTTTTTAAAAAAAAAACTTATTTCACTAATTTCAGTTCGTCTGAAAGGTGTTTTACTTCGGTTTGCCACTGCATGAACCTTTATAGAGACACACATTTACTCCTAGCTCCTTCATAAATTTACCTACGTGATCCACAGTGTAGTTACTTGTATAGTTTACATTGATAGAGAGATATCCAAAATATATAATGTGTGAAGTAAATTAATTTAATGTAATTACATGTAATGAAATTAAGCCCTTAATTTAGGGCTTTTCCATGCAGTAGCTTTTAGCTGCTTGTCTTCCGAATGTAAATTGGCTGAAAACAAAGAAACCAACTTAAGAAAAACCCTTTCTGAATTTCAGCCTTTTCCTGTACTTTGGAAACAATTGTGGTGGCCAGTTGTTTCACCTTTGCTTCTCTTAATTTCTGTAGAAGCTTCTGTTATAATAGAAAACGAGTAGGGTACTCACATTCAGTAATGCAAAATATTACCAATTTGAAACCAAACAGAAATAATACCATTATTGTTAATTATTATTATTTTGTCTGGGTTGGGCAGTTTTCTTAAAAAGAAATCTGGTAGAGTTTTGAAATGCTGCTCTTTCCTTCTTTGGTCTCCTCAAACTCAGTGAAAAGTTCCCTGCAGGAATTAACTTTTTGAGCTACATTTTTGGGAGCTGGAGTGAAATTGACAAATTGTTGCTGGTTTTCCATGATACCTTAGGTCAGGGCTTTTCAACCAGTGGTACAGGTACCACCTGTGGTACATTGGCACCTGGCAGGTGGTACGCGACCATCCTAGAGAAATGGTAGTGGGGGTGGGGAATGAGCTGAACCGGTGGCAACACCGCACAAGCCTGAGCGAGAGACGGCTGGAGCTGCAGGGCTGTCAGGGCTCAGCGGAAGCACCAGGATCAGCGCCAGGCTCCAGCTGGAGCTTGGCACTGATCCTGGCGCTTCTGCTGAGCCCATAAGAAACGCCGATCAGCTGGAATGTTGCAGCATCTCCAGGGTCTTGTGATTTACATTCAGATGCTTGGCAACTGATTCATATTTATGACGGTCACAGTGTCCCAGGGTCATGTGAAGTGACCAAAACCTGCTGTAACCACCCAGCAGATGGGGGGAATAAAAACCAAACACCCCCCCACCCCACCCCCGCTGCCAATCCTCAACAGAGGATTCAAGAGCCTTGGTGGAGCAGTGGGCTAATGCCTCCTTAAGTAACACCAGCTGCCTGCAATTAGTGCAGGTTCGCATCCCACCAGGCTCAAGGTTGACTCAGCCTTCCATCCTTCCGAGGTAGGTAAAATGAGGACCCAGATTGTTGGGGGCAATTAAGCTGACTTTGTAATAATGCCGCTTGGGGTGTGTGTGAAAGCCCTAATAAGCAGGCATATACATAGAATGAAGGCTACTGCTAAGCTTGTAAGCCGCCCTGAGTCTTCGGAGAAGGGCGGGATATAAATGGAATTAAAAATAAAAAAATTAATAAAACAGAAATGCTCACAACAATGAAAACCTCGGACAGGAGGAAGAGTGCTGCTGGGTGAGTAGGCAGGTGTCTTGCTCGGCTGTGGCTTTGGGGGCACTTTTTTCATTGCCATTGTAACTTCGAACAGTCACTAAGCGAACTGTTGTAAGTCAAGGACTACCTGTACTTCATCACTTTTTTCCTTTTTCCTTTTTTTTTTGGTCATCAAGTTTTTGACACCTTGCTAGGCGACTGGTGGTACTCGGATATTGCCATATCCTAAAATGGGTGAAAAGGTTGAAAAGCCCTGCCTTAGGTAAGAGAAACAAAGATAAAACATCCACCATTGATTTGTTTTCTTTTTTCTTTTTTAACAGCATTCAAGTGGATAGCTTAGAGAAAGAAAAGAATAGTAAAAAAATTGCTTTTGCCTAGTTTTAACTGATGATGTGCAGCATATGTAGTACCCATAATGCCACTGAGTGCAGGAAAGATTATGGAGTCAAATCTGAAAAATGCTTTTTTTTTAAAAAAAAAGCTAGTTCTTATGTATGTGTGTTCATTTTGATATTCTAACTTTGTAACTTGCTATAAGTCATAACCAAAACCAAAGGGTCAATTGGATGGTATGTAACCACCACATACACACTGTAAAAGGCACTGTATTCATGCCAGGCATGAAGTCAGGACTGTTAAAGGTCTAATCAGTTATTTTAACTCTTTCCCTTTGGAAAAATTAATATATTATTTCATTAAACCCTTCTGATGAGGATCTTCAGTTTGGCAGCACAAGATTAAAAGGCAGTGGGGGGGCAACCATCAGGTATCTGAAGGGAGGAGGTGTTCCTGTCACACACGCACTAACCAATTGGTGTGGGGTACTTGCCACAATGCAGTGACCCACAGCAGTGACCCCTTTTGGAAAAAGCATCTTTGGGGCAACCATGACCTGGATGATTGAGAATCTCCATAGACAAGCAGATTAACTATTCATCATCTGTAGTAGTAGACACTGGATTTCAGGAAAACACAGGCAGAAGTTGCATTCATTGGAGGCCCAAGGATAGGTTTAGGATGCCATCTAATATTCTTGCCATTCAGAAATGGTAGATGGTTCATACTTGTTCTGGACCAAGCAGGAAGTATGGATCTACCTTAACCCCATCATAATAGCTTTTTGTTGGATGAGTTCAGTGCCACATTAATTGTTCTTTACCCATGTGGAATCAAATGTGCTGAAATCTGGATCTTTTAAATCTCAGTCTAAAATGTTTGAAAAGTTGTTGGAATAAGAAGGCAGCTTTGTATCCAGAGAATGCTTGTTTGTTTAATTCCTGTACAAGTTTTCTGTTTTATATTAGTTCTTTATTGTAAGCTTAAGATGTCAGATTTCCTGTAATAAAATAAAGATGCATATGCATTTATAATACATTCGTTTAATCCAAACAAGAGAATTAGGCTAGTATGTGCAGAATTACAGAATGTTCTCAAAATGAGCTCTAATTCCAGATAGGGTGATTTTTGTTAAATATCTTTCTAGTTTTGTTCACCAACTCAGTTAACATAGATAAGAATTATTATTTAGCAAATCAACATGGTCACAAAGTTGAACTCAGAGGTTGAACTCTGAGAAGTGACCAGAACAGAAAAAAGAATACTCTCTTATAACAGAATATAGGAAAAGGATCTCTTTCCCCAATGTGATGATAGCATTTTAGTGGCATTTAATAAATAAATTTACTCAGATTTAATAGATTAGATTGAAACATATTAAACCATTGTTTAATCATGATATGTTGAGTAAGCCACACTTTATTGGTAAAGTGGAGCTTAATTTCTGATTGCTGTTAGGAAATCTTCCTAATGTTTAAACTGAAATTGACTCTCCAATAATTTAAACCCATTTTTCTGTGACTTTTTTCTGGGATGACATAGAATAGGCTCAATATTTAAGTACTTAACAATACTTAAGGTCAAGTTTCACGCTAGTGGCTGAAAAGATAAATAATAGCAAAAGCCTGAAACAGCACAAGGGCCTTAATTCTGGAAACATGGTATAAAAATTATACTATATCACTTTTCTTAAAGGTTATCTCATTAAGTAAAAATGAATAGAGGAAAATCACAACCAGATGCACTTTTATTTGATATGGCAAGTTTTATCTTGTACAGAGAGAAAAATCTAGGAAGGTTGTAATTTTTCTAATATCAAATTAAGGAAAAATGTTCAGTTCTGTGTTTCCTATATATTAAATTTCCATGCAAAGTATTTTAATGAACTGAAATGTGGAATGTCAGTGTAGCAGTCATTTGCCAGTTCATTTTATATTCAGTATGAAGACTGCCAATTGAAAATTAATGAAATTCAATTTTGTTATTAATGAAACAAAAATACATTTTTAGCCAATAGAAAATTAGAAAATTCCATTTTTCAAACTTGGGAAATTTAAATTATGTTGTATAGTTAAAAAAACAAACAAACAAAATTTGAGGCTTTACAAAGATGCATTTTGTTTTCTGGATTTCATTAGTAATTGTTAGTATTAGATAGGAAGACTGTGTTTAAAAATACTTTCCAAGAAAGAACATTGGCTTAGATGCAGCAGAAATTAGTGTATATACTATAGTATAGAGAGTGTGTTGCATTGTGCTTGTAGATATTTGTAGTCAAAACTATGCAACCACAAAACTAATTGGGCACTCTTGGCCAATCTACCTTGCAGCATTGTTGGGAATGCAGAGATGAATATATCCGTAGCTATGATATGAATGAAACAAACAAACAAACAATAACATTAAAATAAATATTTTTTGTGGGCTAAAGCAATAAGAGTATAAATTGTGTACAACAAACATGTCAAACACAAGGCCCGGGGGCCGGATCCGGCCCGCGAAGTGGTTTCATGTGGCCCACGAAGCCATCCTGGAAACAGTGAGGGAACGGCTCCCACTGCCTTGGCCCTGGCCCAGAGACCCTCCTTCTGCCAGAGACCCTCAGATCTGTCCCACTCCTACCCAGGCCCCCATAGGCACCCTTGATGCGAACGATGTAGAGCTGGCCATGCCCACTGTACAACATTTTTGATATCTATGGGACATAGATATCAGTTCATTTGATATCTATGGAACATAAAAATATGGCCTTTTTTGATTTGAACTACTGTATCGTGTTCTCAAGTACTGGTATGGTAAATGTGATAGTCCATTTCCCAGAGGAGAAATGAATAACATGTGTGAAACAGATCTGTTATAGAAATATTCATTGTGAAACACTTCTGAATAGTTATTTGAGATGAAAGTGAAACTAATGGCATGAAATAGGCCTAAGGGAGCAGATTCAGGAAACCAACAAAAAGTAGAGCAGAATTTTGCTACTAGCAATCCATGAGCAATGAATGGATTAGGAGTTTCAAATAATTGTTAATATCTCCTATAATTCTGACTTTTTTGAAAATGTTTGTTTTTGTATTCCCCACAGCCTAAGAAATGCCATTAGTTCTAAAAAAGATATAACTTTAATTCTTCCTCCCCAATACGACCAATAGGGCTATCTATTAGTTTTTTTTGCAAAACGAGGTGTTTCGCAAATGTGTATTTTAATTTTTTGATACTACTGTTAGCTTGCATGAATGAATGATAAGCCATAAATGTGCTGTTGTTTTACTAAGGAAAAAAGATAGATGAGTCTTTAAGGTTATTCAGTTCTATTAACTCTTGTTCTGTAAGCAGAGTACAAATTATTTTGGGGTACTGATAACTTTTATTTCTTCATTAGTTCCTACCATGCAGTGGCAGTATATTTGCAGTATACTATGATTTTTTTATGAAACCCAAAAGTTTGTAGAGATTGTTTTTTTAACCAGATTCAATAAGCTTGCAAGAATTGGCTACCGATATCTTTCTGTAGCCTGCTATGAAAAAATAGGCAAGATATCTTTCTGTTTTGTAATTTTAAACAATTGTCCTTCAGTAAACTTGAATTACTCTGATTAAACAATGACATCATGACTCAGAGTTTCATGCCACATCTCACAGCTTTCATTCCACCTATTACACTGATAATGATTCCAGTTACATTTGACAGAGGTTAGAGGCAATCAGAAATATTGTTTTGGGGATGAAACTAGGACCAAACTCATAAAATAAAAATAGGAAAAACATTAATATAACAATAATAGAGTTAAAAGGGAACTTTGAGGTCTTCTAGTCCAATCCCCTGCTCAGGCAGGAAACCCTATACCATTTCAGACAAATGGCTGTCCAGTCTCTTCTTAAAAACTTCCAGTGTTGGAGCATTCACAACTTTTGGAGGCTGGTTGTTCCACTGATTAATTGTTCTAACTGTCAGGAAGTTTCTCCTTAGTTCTAGGTTGCTTCTCTCTTTGGTTGGTTTCCATCCGTTGCTTCTTGTCCTGCCTTCAGGTGCTTTGGAAAATAGCTTAACTCTTTGTGGCAGCCCCTGAGATATTGGAACACTGCTGTCATGTCACCTGTTGTCCTTCTCTTCATTAAACTAAACCTACCCAATTCCAGCAACCATTGTTTATATGTTTTAGCCTCCAGTCCCCTAGGTGATTGTCCACTAGGACTCTAAGATCCCTCTCACAGTTACTACTATTGAGCAAGGTACCACCTATACTGTACCTGTGCATTTGGTTTTTCTTGCCTAAATGTAGAACCCTATTTTTTCCCCCATTGAAATTCATTTTGTTAGATATCGCCCGGTGTTTAAGTCTGTTAAGATCCTTCTGTAGTTGCTGTTTTAACATGAAACAAAACAAGTCTTATAAGGACTTTCTTTTCTGTAAATAGTCTTAGACTTATACCATTCCTGGTGCAAGATACAGCCATTGAGGTGGGTAGGAAAATAGGGTGAGTTTAGAAAAGTCCATGTGACAGAGATAGCAGTGCAAATTTTATTACTAAAACAAATGTACTTGTCAGAAAAATGGCATGGTTTTTTATTTTTCAATTAAATTGTCATGTTCTTAAAGTTTAAATTATAATTTCCTGTTCTGGGATTTCTCCTTGCTGTAAATTAAAAAAAACATGCAGTGGATTACTAAAGGCAGTGGATTACTAAAGGCAGTACCAAATCTTCTTTAGAATATCCTCCAACTGCTTGGAACAAATTTGGAAACTGTGGCAGTTCCACTGGAAGGACAGAATTGGCTATATTCAGTGTATTTTAATTTTTATTATGTGAGTAAAACATACCTACAAAATATCCATTGTGATTTTTCCATGTTGACTTCTGTTCTCCTTATTTTTCATTATCCACCCAGTGGAAATTGGAACATTCCACAATTGCTCTCATATGTCCATGGCTGAGAAACAAATTAGAAATTTCAATGCTGCATTTCATTCTTTTGATTAACTGCTTAGATATCAAGATGGCGGCTCCATGGTCACATCATATAGCCTCTGAATCACATGAAAAAATATATTGATGACACCAAAAATCACTCATTATTAACATCAGGGTACCAAACCATCAATTTTTTAACATGAAAAGTACATACGTGCCCTTTAGAAATATTTCTTGGAAACCAGTATTCAGTGAGGGGAATTGATTTTCTTCACAGGATTATTTTAGGCAAACTGATAAAAAGTAATAAAGGAGAGGAGAAAATCTAACTATTACACTTATTTTTAACAAAATCCTGCCTCCACCTCCTTTCACCTTTATTTTGAAATAATTTTAGTATATTGTGCCTGACATTTTGAACAACAAAGTACTTGTTAATCCTTCTGCCTGAAGACAGCCATTATTGGATTAGGAATGTATACATCCCAGTGCAAATTTAGTGATGAATTTTAATCTGTTGTTATGGAACAAGTGTATGGACTTAAAAATACTTATAGAGTTGTAACTGAAAATAAGAACACAGAGATTGTGCGATGTTGACATTTGCCTGTTTAAGGCCATTGAAGAAAAAAAAAACCCTCATCTACTGACTCTGCATATCAAAGAAGACTTAAGTAGACAGCAAAATAAACACCAACCAGATGAGAAGAACTTGCTATCCATCCTTATTCATATTACTGAAATAATTATTTGCAGTCCTCCAAAGACTGGAGCTTTATCTATAATAATTCTCACATATAAGAAAGGGGATAAATTTGATCTGGCCAATAAATATCCAGGTAGGCTCTCAAATGTAATAAGTAAATTATAGTTGTGCTTTTTTTTTCTGAAAATGTCTGAGCCAGCTTGAGCAAGAGAAAATTCTGCAGATGTTTAAGCATGATTTAGAGAAGAGAGGTCAACATTTGATCATTGTTCGTGTTGTTCATCTTAATAGAAAAACATCATGGATCCAGAATGGAATGCTGTATACTTGCTTTTATTGATTTAAAATCACAGTTTGACTCCATGGTTAAGAATAGACTCGGCTGGAAAATGTTCCATTTGAGGCTTACTCTTAATTAAGAAATTGCATGAACATATTACCATTTTGTGCCAAAATCTCCATACAGAAAGGACTACATATTGGCTTTTCTTATTATTATCAAAACTCTGTAACTAAAAGTGCATTTCATCTTCAACAATTGAATAAGGACAATGTGACTTGACAACAGAAGTTGTTAGATTTAGAAGAAAGTTTTAGCCGTAGCAACAAGTTTTTATGAAAAAACAGCTAAGCAATAGGTACCCCTAGAATCAAGATTGTGATCTTTTCAAAGGTGGTCTGGTGTCATAGACATTGCTGGCAAATACTGTAAATGGAAACTAAATAGAGCAAGTCAGGTGCTATGAATATCTTGGACTGACTTTCAACTGCTCTGGATCTTAGAGCAAACAAATTAGGTTAGCTGTGGAAAAGGCTGACAGGAGTGCAAGGGCTGTGTGGGGGTTTCTTCTATTCACGAGGAACACGTTCTATACTAATAGTTATTAAGTTCTTTAAAGAAAAAGCAATTTTTCAAAAACAGTATGGTTTTAGTGCGTACCTACAAATAGTTAACTCCAGTGGGAACCATCTAATTTAAAATGTCAGAAGTCTTATTTCAAGTTGTTTGCTGTAAAATTTCTAACACATCTACGTAACGTGAATCTAGTTGGCCTAGATGGTTTGACTTAGTTGTGGGCTTGAATGAAATGTTCTTCAGATTCATTAACTTTTTGATACTTTGATACTCTTCGATCACTTAAGTAAGTCTTTAAGGCCAATTTGTATCGGCCATGCTTTGGATTGGGATAGAACTAGGAAGCTGCTTATCTCAACAACATATCTCTGTGACGTAGTGTGCTTAAGTCACTACGGAACCATCAGTACTACCTAATAATAACCCTGTTTGGGAGCAAAGATGTCCATATGAGGTTCAAACTAAATTTCTATCTGATATACTTCCATTTTCAGCAGGATCCCGTACTCTAATGTTGTTTAATTCTCCTTGTACCTTAAACTTGGTGGAAAAGAGAATTATATCTATTTTTTTCTTGAGTAGCATCCTGAGGTCACTAGAAAATTCCCATTGCCATTTTACTGCACTACAGTAGTGGCCCAAATTGTGGAAACCTTTTGGGAAAAGTGTACAGTAGAAATGCCACCTTTGGTTAAGTTTCCACCAATTTTTCTTCTAATTTCTTTATAACTGTACCCTTGTTCACTTAATAATACTATTTTACATCGCTTTCTGGGCAACCAGTCAACTCTTTGCACCATTACTTTAATTTTATTACGTTTTACAAGCTCACTAAATGAAAGAACACAAAAAAACCCAACCAACTTGATAGCAATCGCATAACACACTGACAAATGTCCTCCTCTCAGCTTCAGTACATGACATCAATAACTGAATCCTACTGTGATCTGATTGGCTCATTGCCAAAACAAGATGACACCTGATTAGCTCTCTAAAAACTTATCTCATTGGCTACAATCAGATGAAGGAAAGCTACCTGATATCAACCTAAGCAAGTTGTGCTTCCTTTTTCTGGTTACTTGGCTATAACTTTTCATAGAATGTAGTACAGATAATTGAACAAACTTTGTTGCATGACATTCTTGATTAAATTAAAAGTACACTTTTCCCAAAAGGTTTCCACAATTTTGACCACTACTGTAGAATGTATTAGATAAGCCTAGTTTATGTGAATTGCTTATCCATCTGTGATATTCTTAGTCTTCCCTTTGACTGCTGTTTATTTTTTAAAAAAATAATCTCTTTTTTACTTTGTTTTTTCTGTATAATGTAGTATTTGAAATAATACCTGAAATCATATTATGATACATATTTTTAAAGTCAAAATGATGTGAATGTGAATGCAGTACACACATGTCAAAATTCATGCATAGACATAAGATATTCAAGTACGCACTCTCTTCATAAGGCTCCTACTACGTCAGGGGTGTCAAACTCAATTTCATTGAGGGCCGCATCAGCATTGCAGTTGCCCTCAAGGGGCCGGGTGGGTATGGCCAGGGTGGGCGTGGCCTATTGGGTGGGCGTGGCTAGAGTGTGTATGGCCTACTGGGTGGGCACGGCCAGCTCTACATCATTCGCATCAAGGCTGCCTATGGGGACCTGGGCAGGAGTGGGACAGATCTGAGGGTCTCTGGCAGAAGGAGGGTCTCTGGGCCAAGGCAGTGGGGGCCGTTCCTGTGAGGTGTTCTCACGATGAATCGTTAAAGGAGCTTCCAAGCAAAGGCATCACGCAGAGATGCAATCATATTTAGCTTTATTCATGATAGATCAAAGAGAAAGAAATACTTGGCATGAAAGCATTCATGCCTGCATGTAAGAGAGAAATAAAATAAAACAAAACAAGCTAGGATTACATGACTAAACTAACTAGGAATAGAAGCAGAACAAGAAGTAGAAAATGGAGAACTAGAACAAAAGGAGAGCTAAGAGCAGCCCCTCGTGCAGAGGTATTTATGGGGGGTCTTGGCCCCTCCTTGACCATAAAACACTCTCACCAATGGGGCTGTGGGTCCGAGACCCTTGGCTCATCAGTGGAAGCAAAGAAGCCTCTTTGCCTCCATCTGATGACCCTTTTGGGGAACTGCCAATGGCTGGCACTAAACATCTAACAATTCCCCTTCTTGCCAGCCAATGACAGGGACCAGTGAATGTATGTAAGGGGCGAGCAGGTGTCATAGACATGTATGAAAACGTTCAGAAGGCCAAACACAAACGCTTACACAGAAGGTTGTGCCGGTCAACGGGAACAGGCTTGGTAAACAGATCAGCTATCTGGTCAGCTGTATTACAGTGCTCAACATGTATAAAACCCTCTTTCGCAAGGTGCCTGACATTTTTATAGCGTATGTCTATATGGCGAGATCTGGAGCCTACTGCATAAGCCTCCGAGATTGCAATTGCGGCAGTGTTGTCCTCTAGAATTTGGATGGGCAGAGGGGGAGATGCCCAGATGTTTGTTATCAGCTCATTGAACCAAGTCAAATCATTGGCCGTGTCTGACAGACTAGCAAATTCAGCCTCGGCCGTGGAGCAAGAAATAAATTTTTGCTGCCTAACATGCCAATGTATTGGGCAGCCATTTAGCAATATGAGGAAACCAGAAGTGCTCCGTCTACTTTTGGAGTCGCCAGCCCAGTCTGCGTCTGAGTAAGCGGAGAGCTGGGCCGTCTTCCCCTTCTCTGGTTCTAGCATGAGAAGAGCATCAGCTGTGCCCTTTAGGTATCTGAGCACCCTTTTGACAGCAGTCCAGTGGAATTCCTTTGGGTGTTCCACGTGCCTGGACAATAGATTCACAGCTAAAGCTATGTCAGGTCTGCTCCAATTGCTGATGTATAGCAAGGAGCCAATCACAGATCTGTAGAGCGTGTTATCTGTGAACTCAGGACCGTCCTTATGGGTGTGGTTGTAAAAGTCGCTTTGCATTGGGCTATGCGTAGGATTGGATTCTGTCATTTTGCATTTGGCCAGTAATTCCTCTATCTTTTCTTTTTGAGATAGAGCGAACCCCCCTTTAGTGGCCAAAATATGCACACCCAAGTACTTGTCAACCCGCCCCAAAGACTTCAGAGTAAACTTTTCTTCCAGGGCCTTGGCAAATTCATCACACCTTTCCTTGTTAGGCCCTACATATAATAGGTCGTCCACATAAACTAACACCCGTTCTGTGGTTCCCTTGGAATTGCGTGTGAAAACACATTGATCTGCATGAGATTCTGAGAAACCAACTCGTTCTAAACTCTTTCTAAGACAGTCATACCATAATTTCCCTGACTGCTTAAGACCATATAACCCTTTGTGAAGCAACCATGTATTTCCCCCTTCTTGCTGGTAGCCAGGAGGAGCCTTCACGTAGATCTGCCGGTCCAAGTTGGCGTGGAGGTAAGCCGTCTGGATGTCAAATTGGAAGACTTCTTCTCCCAGAGCGGCTGCAGTCACGAGGGCGGCCTTGACGCTCTCTGCCCGGACGGTTGGAGAGTAAGTCTCCGAGTAGTCTTCCATATAACGCTGAGCGAAGCCCTGGGCTACCAAACGGGCCTTATACAGGTAGAGGCCATTGGCAAGTGGTTTGGCCTTGTAAACCCACCTTGTGCCAATGACTTTCCTCTCCTTTGGAGGTTGCTGGGGGGTGAAGACCTTAAGTTGTTTTAAGCTCTGCATTTCCTTCTCCATCGCGAGCTGCCATCTCTCCTGTTCCTCGATGGGCAGCTCCTGGATGTCAGAGAAGGATTTTGGGGTGACCACAACGCTGTTGACAGACGCGATGTGGCCAATGTCAATTCTCTTTGGCGGGACCCCCTTGTTGGACCGCTTTGACCTCCTTACCTTCTGCCACTCACCGCTCTTTTCTTCCGCGGGTTTCTGAGGTGTCGCTGGGGGTGAAGACGGTGTGTCTTCCTCCATGGGACTGGACGCATCTTCGTCTTGTTCCTCACTTTCGTCGGTGGCAGGGTACGAGGTCGCCTCTGGCGATGTCGCGGTCGGGGTGTCCTTGCTGGGTCGGTTGGCATATGGGCTCAGATCATTTGAGTGGATCTGAGTCCAATTGGAGTCCTCTTCGAAAGAGGCAGATTGGGAAGTCACAGGCCTGCCCCCTTCTCCCAGGAAACGATAGGCCTTGGAGCCAGGAGCATAGCCCAAGAACCTTAGTCTCTGGGAAACAGATCTCCCCTTCTTCCGCAGCTGCTTGGGGATGTGTACCCATGCATAGGAGCCAAACACACGCAAATGTGCCAGATTTGGTTTCCTACCGTGAACCAGGAAATATGGGGTCTGGTTCACGACACTGCTCCAGGTGCGGTTTAAAGTGTAATTGGCATAATGAATTGCCTCCCCCCAGTATGACTCTGCGACACCCGCGTCTGCAATCAGACTACGCATCATGGTTTGCAGGATTCCATTCCTTTTCTCAGCTACACCATTTTGCGACGGGGTGAACGGTGCAGTTAGAAAATGGCGGATGCCCTTACGCCTTACCCAGTCCTGGAACTTCTGAGACATGAACTCAGCCCCGCGATCGCTCTGCAACTGTGCGATCTTGGTCTTGTACTGAGTCTCTACGAAGTTGTACAGCGACTTTATGGCGTCAAAGGCTTCAGATTTCTCTGTGAGAGTATACACATGACCGTAACGTGAAAAATCATCAACGGCAGTGAGAAAATACCTTTTCTTTCCTAGGGATGGTGTAAAAGGCCCAACCAAATCAACATGTACTAGTTGGTAAGGGTGTTGAGTCTTACGGGATGACACCTTTGATATAGGAGCAGCCTTTCTCTTTGTTTTCTTGCAAATGGCACAGTCCAGAAACACGTCACAGTCCTTGAGCTGGACTCCCTCAGCAAATTCTCCCATCTTTTTAACTACAGGGAAGCTTGCATGACCCAGCCTTCTGTGCAATAAGTGGGCGCACTTATCGTGAATTGGCTTCCCTATTGACACTCTCTTGGCTCTGGTTGCTTTGAGTGGTGCTGCAGGTGCCTGCTGAGATTCAGGCTTCTTGCCCACACTGCCCTTGGAAAGCCTTGGGGCAGGTTGTGGTGCCTTGGGAGAAAAATATGGCAAGCCATTTACTATTGTAATATTTCCAATGACCTTCTGGTCTCGGGTGACATGACCTCCCCCCTTGCGAAATAGGACTTCCACTTTGTCATCGTCACACAATTTGGTGATGCTCAAAAGGTTGTTGGCTATAGAAGGGGCGTGCAAGACACCCTCAACTTTGCCAAGTCCAGGCAGAGAAACAAAACCCTCCCCAACAATTGGAGCAGTGTCACCGTTTGCAACCTTGACAGATGAGTTAATTTTCTTTAACCTTTTAAAACCTTGACTCATATTAGTAATGTGAGAAGAAGCTCCAGAGTCCAGTAACCATAAGTCAGTGGAGCTATCAGCCCTTGTTGTGGGGGTGAGGGAACAAGTATGCAGTGAATTTCCTTTGCCCCTGCCACGCCCCTTTCCTCCCCCTTTGCTTCTTACTTGATTGGGACCACGTTTAGGGGCTTGATGTTGATGGGGGCAGTCTTTCTTGAGGTGCTCCTCAGAGCCACAGATGAAACATTTAAGCAGAGCATTAATTTGCTCTGAGTTGTGGCGCCCCCTTCTGGCTTGCTGAGTGGTGACTCTAGCGTATTCTCCAGCATTTCTCCTTCTCCGATCTTCTTCGATCAGTCTCCCTGTGAGGTAGGACAGATTTATGTCTTCCCTCTTGACCGCTTTGAGTGAAACAATGAAATTGCTCCAACTCCTGTCTAGAGAAGTAAAAATTATGGAGAGCATGCTCACATCAGACACAGGAAAATCTCTGGAAATCAATTCTGCCCTGAGTGCCTTTAATTTCGCAAGATGTTCAGGCATGCTGGCACCAAACTTCAGTTTGGTTGTATAAAGCTCAGTTGTATATCTGGTGATGGAACCAATGGTATTGCTGTTGAATAAATTGTATAACAGTTTCCAGACCTCAGCAGCTCTGAGACCAGCTGGAATGCTTGGGAACAAGTTATTGTCCAGAGAACTGAGTAGAGCAGAATAAGCCTGCAAGTGTCGCAGCTCTTCTTGACGTCCCCATGGGGGAGGGGGGGGGTTCCGAACCATTTGTAGAATCCCATTCTTTAAGAGATGTAGCTGTATATCTTTACTCCAACTGCTATAATTCTCCCCATCCAGCTGTAGTTTTTTAAAATCATTTGGCAAATTTGTTACAGGAATAGAGTCCTTATCAGACCCACTTTCAAAATTTTTTGATATGTCCATTGATGTAAAAGGAAGCGGAAAAATGCTTAAGTCTGAAGTGAGTCCTTCAGTGAAAGGGTTCCCTCTAGTGGTCGAGGAGGGAATCCTTTCTTGATTACTTATTGACTCCAGGTGGGCGTGCCCGGGAACCACGTGACCCGGGGGAGGGCGTTGTTCAGGGTTTCTCCCTTCTTCCCATGAGGCATTGGGGGGGCGGAGCCCAGATTTGCCGGCCGGCATCCCTTTCTTGTTGCTGCAAGCACATGGATTTTCATCATTGTCTGTTTCTCTTTGCCCTCGCTGGTCATGAAGACCTGAAGAGAAGGTGGGAGGCCGCGGGGGTTGATTGTTGGGAGGCTGCAGGCTGGATTCCCCCCGGCAGTTGGGCTCTGGGGAGAGGATGGGAGGCCTTGGAGGGGGGGTGGGCACCCCCGATGTCTGTTTGGCCGCTGTCTTGTTAGCCTCTAAGGCAGTGGCCAGAGCTTGCATGGCCGTCTGGAGGGCCGTTGTAACAGTTTTGGCTGGACAGACATCATTGCTATCATAGCATTTTAGGCTTTGTGGGGGGGAGAAATCAAAAATATGCATGTCATTTCTGCTGTATGCCAGGGACTGCAGGCTATTTTGGTTGGAAGCCAGGGACTGTTGGCTTTCCAGACTTAAAGAAATCAAGTCTTTGTTAGATATAGTGGGGTTACTGGCAGCCGCCATCTTGTTTCCTGTTCCAGACCATGTGGGCGGAGCCATCTTGTTTCCGCTTGCCCCCGGAAGCTGTAGCTCACGGCTGGGAGGGCGGGTTCGCGCCAAAAGCCTTGGGGTCCCGGGGTCACTAAGGGAGGCGGGCGCCATATTTGGGGGCCTCGTGGTCTCTAGGGAGAGGCTCACCAGGGGTTCTGAGGCTTTCTGAGCTGTTCCCTGGGCTGCCCCTCCCTCCTCCTGCATTGCAAGGATCTCTTTAAGCAGCTCTTCACGCTCCTGTGCAGTCAGTTTACTCACGCGGCGTTTGGTCTCAGCCAGGTCCGTCTCTGCAGCATCTGAGCAGCCTTGGACAGTTCGCAAACCTTGTATGCTCTCCTCTGTGGCGTTCAGTTGTAGAGAGGCATATGAAGGGGTCCTGGACGCTCTGCTGGATCCTCTGACGGAATGAAGGCCATCTGTGCTTTCATCTGCAGCTGAGGTTGCTTCAGGGACTGAAGTCTTGGATGTAGGCAGGGAGGCTGTCTTCGATCGATGACTCCTGGTCACGATGGGAGAAATCCTGCCATCTGTTATAAATGGATTGGAGCCGGGCCTTTCAGACATCTCGTTGGCTAGTTCCTGGCTGGCTTGGAAGCTTTCCTTTAAACCATCCTCTGCTACCAACATGTGAGGTGTTCTCACGATGAATCGTTAAAGGAGCTTCCAAGCAAAGGCATCACGCAGAGATGCAATCATATTTAGCTTTATTCATGATAGATCAAAGAGAAAGAAATACTTGGCATGAAAGCATTCATGCCTGCATGTAAGAGAGAAATAAAATAAAACAAAACAAGCTAGGATTACATGACTAAACTAACTAGGAATAGAAGCAGAACAAGAAGTAGAAAATGGAGAACTAGAACAAAAGGAGAGCTAAGAGCAGCCCCTCGTGCAGAGGTATTTATGGGGGGTCTTGGCCCCTCCTTGACCATAAAACACTCTCACCAATGGGGCTGTGGGTCCGAGACCCTTGGCTCATCAGTGGAAGCAAAGAAGCCTCTTTGCCTCCATCTGATGACCCTTTTGGGGAACTGCCAATGGCTGGCACTAAACATCTAACAATTCCCTCACTGTTTCCAGGATGGCTTTGCGGGCCACATGAAGCCACTTCACGGGCCGGATCCGGCCCCCGGGCCTTGTGTTTGACATGCCTGTACTACGTGTATAAAAATTTTTTTTTCATTAACTTGCTGCTTAAGGGTCTATACAATAATGAGGCTTCTCTGAAGCAGGAAGCTAAAAGTAAGAATGTGACAAGACAAAATAAAACATTTATATATTTCACTTAGGCTGATAGGCTACTTCAATTGTAGATGAAACGTACACAACAATATAGTTTGATATAATACAAAAAAATAATACAGTATTAAGTCTTCATCCTGAGGAATGTCATGTTAAAAACAGTAATCTATTATGGAATGGGAATCTACATTCTAACAATCTTTGAAGGTTTCTAAAATAAGCTACGTTTTGGCAAATATTCCGAATGTTGATCTGATATGATGCTAAGGGAGTCACACTAAAGGAATGTAGAGAGATTTAGTTAAGACTGCAATGCAAATTCTACCCTTGTTTTGCAGACACATCACCTCAGCTACAAGCATCATAATAAATCTAGGAAAGCCTTTTTATCATTTTGTTAATTTCTTTTTATAGTCAAATTGCCTTCTTAATCCTTCTTTTATTCATTTTTGCAATGCTGGACAGATGATGATTTGCCTAAGGCTATCTATTCCTTCTGTGATCAAGCTGGGATTTAAACATAATCCAATAGCTTTGATGAACAGGGTTTCTTGAATTTAATGTATTAATATAATTTCCATTGTGCTTCAGTTTATCTTATTAAATGTCTGAATCTTTTTGACATTCGGTCATAACCATTATTTATAATGTGCTGGTCACTTTTATATGACACAATACATGCCATATAATGTATGTTTTATTTAAATTCATTTATGTAGACTTTTGCTCCTGTTACCAATCTGTGAAGGATTTATTAGCCCTAATTTCTGTTTCCATTACTGTTTCCATTTAATTCATCTTTCTATTTATTTGTAAGAACTTTGTAGGGAAACTAACAGCTTTTAAGTAATCATGATTTCAAGTACTAAAACATAATATGGATGAAATAAAAAGTAAAAAAAGGACAATAAAACCACCATAAAAATAAAGTAAAACCAAAACCCATTAATGTTAACATACAGATATAATTCATGAGAACTCTAGTGAAATGAAAATGTACGTGTTGTAGAGGTGCTGTTGCCAAAAAAGTGATCCAAATATCAAGCTACTTGGTCTGAAAAATGTTGCTATTGGACACTTAGGTCTACATGCTCCTTTTTTCTCTTCTTGAGTTGCAATTCTTTCACTTTTTTCCCTTTCTAGTTGTAGTAGACTACTATCTACCATTTTGTTTCAGATTTTCTATTTTTTTATTTTTCTACAGTTGTTTTGGATTTGTATTCAATCTAGGTAAGTACTTATTGAAAATTTGAAGCAAACTGTAATGAGCCAGGATTTACAGGAAGAAATCATGGTACGTGAATTTAGAAGTAAGAGGAAGCATGTGAGTCTAAATCTTAAGTTGTGCTAAATTTTTATATATAATACAGTCACCTCCTATGTACCTCCCTTACTTCCATTAGAAGTACCCAATAAATAGTTTGTTACTTTTATATATTCCATCTTGTCCAAAGGATCTATGGCACTTTTGAGTAGATTTCTCATTTTATCTTTGTAACATACTTTGATGGTTATTTAGGCTGATGTACAGTGGTTTGTTCAAATATATCACCTGGCTGAGCAAAAAGACCACATTTCCTTTTTTGTGCCTTTTAGCCGAATGAAGAAATGATATATTAGACCACAAAGGTTCATTCATAGGTGCTCCTAAGCAGAATTGCTGTTTTGTGGAAAGATTTATGAACTTGAAGGAAGACTCTATCCACAGCTGAGCTCAGCTTCTTAAAACTTTGGGAGTATAGCTGTTTCCTTCTGAGAATAGACCACACAGTAACAAAAAACTCATCATCTGCCTCCAAGCATTCCAGAAGAACATCTGTAAACTAGTAACAGTCACAGATTGTTGACAGAATTCAGTGTGTTAGCTAGTTAATATGCAGATATGTCTCCCAGCTTGCTATTATGGCTTTCCAGTCCTTTTCATCTTTATTCCTGAATCACTAAAACACTTGCTTTAGTAGCTTAGGGCAAGTACCAAGCTTCATGTGTAGGCAGAATATTACAGATGAATGCAGAGTGGAATGGTAGTGTGTTTAAGAAACCTTATATTATAAGAAACCAGAAAAATAAACAATAATAAATGCTTATTTAAAGAAAAGAAGCCATGTGTTTTAAGATGAAATTATGCTCTTGGTTAATGTTCCCTAAAGAGGATGATAACACAGTGTACCTAGATTATGTGACTAAAGATTGGTTAATCAATCAGTCAAAGAGACATGCTGAAATAACTTATCCTGATTTGTTCATCGAAAGGCAAGTTGGTAGTTTTTCAAAAGATTTAAGTTTAAGTTTAAAGATTTCTTACCTACTTTCTATAAAGTGCTATTTGGTGACCAAAACATGTTAGCTATATAAATCCCATTTATTTTTGCCAAATACGTATGATCCCAATTAAATGTAACAGGTGCAGGAAGAGAAATACAATTATTTAAAATAATAGTGATTCTGTATTTTAGGCCTGGCAAGAAGATACTAGGATTGTATATGAGAATTAACAAAGACAGTGTACTAATTTAAATGGTAAAAGTGGATTCATCACCTTCTGAAGCCTTTCTTTTTTTAAAAAAAAAAGGTATTCAACTCAGTTCAGTCACTTTAGGTTAATACAGTTGTCTTTTAATCCAAACTTAGCATATTCTACTGACATCATCTTCAAGGCACTGACACTATTTAACATGATGACATGTTCTTTCATCTAGATTTTTATTCTGTATTTTCAGTGGTGCCCCAATTTTCTAACTCATTCTTATCACAATAATAGTGCTGGTTTTTCAAGTATCTATCATTAAGAGTGGTGTATAAACTTGGGGGTGATTGATGACTTGAGGGTGTGTACCCTCTGTCTTTTTAACTCTGCTTTTAGATGGTTTTAACTCTGATTTTCAACTGTAAATTTTTATATGGCTTTACGGCTTTTACCTGTAAATTTCTCAGCGTCACTCAGACATATGGGTGGTGTATACATTGATAGACAGAGAAATATATAGTATTGCCTGATGTATGATTCATAAATATTTTATTTATGTACTTAAGCAAATGTAATAGTTACCCCTCTATTAAAAGGGGACTCTGGTGTTGGTATGAATATATATAAATGGTTCTGTGTATTAAATGATTACAAATTCTACAACATCTTTGTTCTAAGTTATATTTCAGTGAAATTAGCCAGTGCTGTTATTACCCATTCCCTCTATTTTAAAACCTGTTTTTCTCTCTTTTTGCCCTGAAATACTGTAGACAATACATTTACCCTATCATTGTTTAAGAACTGCAGTATGTTTGAATATGTTCAATTAAAAGTATTAGACAGAATTTAGGAGTATGTTATTTGAGAACTACCTGCTCCAAAGTAAATACAACCTGGAATGAAGATCATTGGTATTATGACTAGATATTATGACTTTCAAACCACATTTTATGGTTATAGATCAAGGTTCTTTGGCACTTAACTTGCTAGACCACCTTACTGAACTGGGAAGTTGACAATGGCCAGCAAGACAAATTCTCAATTACTTGATTGTGGTTACTGTCCAGGTCTGTATAACTGTAATAAAAGCTATAGGAACTTTTAGTCTTTCCTATTCATTTTTGCCTCTTTTTCTCTCTATTCTCTGTTTCTGTCAGGCTTTAGTTTCATAGGTAGGAAATACAATATTTTCATAATTAAGTTGGTTTTTGGACATGACTCTTATAGGCTGATATATATATATGTATATGTATGCGTATATGTATATATATGCATATACTGTGTTTCCCTGAAAATAAGCCCCACCCCGAAAATAAGCCCAGGGGGATGGGCGTGACTAGCACAAGTGGCGGTGAGCGGCGGGGCCCAACGGCATCCAGCAGCCACTGCAGCCCCCCGGCCCTTGATGCAGCGTAGGTAAATCCGAGCATGGAGGCAGAGGTGGGGAGAGGCAAGCAATCTGGATGTGCTGTGCGGCTGCCTGGCTCGTGAGAGGTTCATGTGGTAGCACCGGCGGAGGCAAAGGCATGGGGGGAGGCAGGCGATTCCAGCGCAGCTGTGGGCAAGCTGAGAAATAGTGGGACAGAGTGCCTCCCCCCCGCCTCTGTCTCTCCCTGCTGCTGGTGCTGCTGTGCAAGCCTCCCACAAGCCAGGTGGCTGCGCAGCACGTCCGGATCGCCTGCCTCCCCCCTGTGCCTCTGCCTCCGCCTGACTCTGCCGTGCACTTTTTGCCCAGAGGGAGACTGCAAGCTTCATCTCCTTGCAAATGGGGTGCTTACCAAATAGATGAGGCTTCCAGTCTTGGGCGAAAAGTGTTTGGGTGCCTATGGGGCGCTTGGGAACAGAGCAACCCACTCCGTTTCTAAGTGCCCCATAGGTACCCAAACACTTTTTGCCCATACGGAGATATGACGGGAGACTGGAAGCTTCATTTGCTTGCAAATGGGGTGCTTTGAAACAGAGCTAATCCCTCTGTTTCAAAGTGCCCCATTTGCAAGCAGACGAAGTTTCCAGTCTCCATCATTTCTTCGTTCAGGTGAAAAGTGCATCTGCCCTGGGATGCCCTGTAAGCCGTTGCAGCTGCAGGCAAGCAAATGTGGGATGGAGCAGCCAGCAGGCTGCAAAATAAGACATCTCCTGAAAATAAGACCTAATGGATCTTTTGGTCCAAAAATAATTATAAGAACCTGGTCTTATTTTCCTGGAAACATGGTACGGGCAGATTAACAGGTATCACTTTGATGTTCCGTACGTCTCAGCGTACAGTCATGCTAGCCACATGATTATGGAATTGTTGTTCACACAATGCTGGCCAAGAAATGGAGATGAACTCTGCTCCTTAAAGTCAGACACAACTGGACAGGAAAACCTTAACCTTTTTCTTTAATATACATATATATCTGTTGTTAATTTCTATATACTTCAGTTCTTTTTCACAAGAATTCCTTTCCAAAATGTTCAATGTTTGAGCAGTTTGAAGGTAAGCACTATAAAAACTTAGAAAGGAAGTGATCGTGCCTGATTGAATGAGTGTATTAACGTGAAAGTACATCTGCAGTTTTGCAAATGTACGTATCCTCATTGTGCCCGCAACTGGATAGTTTGGCTTCTTTTGTGGTCTTTCAAATGAAGGTAAGAGTATTTTCTCTGAATAAAGAGTATTTTCTACTTCATTGTTTGATTTTGTTCTGGAGCACTATATAAGCTTGCCATTGCTTCCATCCTTTGATGCTTTTGTTTGTGTCTTTACTTTCTTCCAATAGCTGCAGTGTCTTAAATGTGATTGCCTTTTTAGAAAATTAAATTTCCTTTCAAGTTTGTAATGTAACAATTTCCAAAACTTGTTTACTGTGCTCAATAAAAGGAAGATTATTTTGGTGTGTTTTCCAAAAGCAGGCCCTTCTTGCTGCCAAAAGAGACTGAAGCCATGATTTCTTGTGCATCAGTGAACATGGAATTTAGTCTACAGTATAGAATGGAACAGTTGTTGCACTGTGTTTATACTGAGTGACATTTGGTTCTACAGAATTTCTGCTTCTTACCATTGTTTGGTATGCTTTCTGCCTAATCTGGGCAGGCAACTTGTTTTGAAAGTGTTGCACTTGTTTTGAAAGGGTTGGTGATGTGCAGGGAAGAAGTGGTCCCCATCGTACCTGCTAGTCCAGGGGTGTCAAACTCAATTTCATTGAGGGCCACTTCAGCATTGCGGTTGCCCTCGGGGGTCCGGGTGGGTATGGCCAGGGTGGGTGCAGTCTACTGGGTGGGTGTGGCTGGAGTGTGTATGGCCTACTGGGTGGGCATGGCCAGCTCTACATCATTGGCATCAAGGGTGCCTATGGGGGCCTGGGCAGGAGTGGGATAGATCTGAGGGACTCTAGAAGAAGGAGGGTCTCTGGCCAAGGCAGCGGGGGCCGTTCCCTCACTGTTTCCAGGTTTTTTTTTATTTTTATTTTTAATTCCATTTATATCCCGCCCTTCTCCGAAGACTCAGGGCGGCTTACAAGCTTAGCAGTAGCCTTCATTCTATGTATATGCCTGCTTATTAGGGCTTTCACACACACCCCAAGCGGCATTATTACAAAGTCAGCTTAATTGCCCCCAACAATCTGGGTCCTCATTTTACCTACCTCGGAAGGATGGAAGGCTGAGTCAACCTTGAGCCTGGTGGGATGCGAACCTGCACTAATTGCAGGCAGCTGGTGTTACTTAAGGAGGCATTAGCCCACTGCTCCACCAAGGCTCAAGGATGGCTTCGGGGGCCACATGAAACCACTTCGCAGGCCGGATCCGGCCCCCGGGCCTTGTGTTTGACATGTCTGTGCTAGTCCTTACTAGCTCAGTTGTGTAAAACAGTGTTCTTTGTGGATAAGGGTTGCAATAGTGGAGAGGAGAAAGCCATTGCTAGGGAAAAGCAATTAAATATATTTTCTGGGGGTGGGGGGGGCTTGGCATTAGCATTAGTTTTTTTAACTGTATTTGTGAGAAACTGGAATCTTGATTATTACCTGAAGAGTTTTCTTGGCATGATGGGATGTCATTTTGTGCTTGGGTATTGCACATTATTTGTAAACTGAATACGGTAATTGTTCTGCATAGAGCTTAGAGAAATGAACAAAATTAAGTTAAATAAACATAAAATTAAGGATCACTGTGAATACCTGCACTCAGCTGCTTTCTTCTTGTCAATTTCCACAGAGAGATAAGAAGTCTAATAGTTATTTGAATTCAGTTGTGCTGACATTGCAGAGTCAATAACAGGTGCACGTAAGAATACGAATTGGATGATGCCAAAGACAACACTTTGAGTGTGCCAGTTGAGGCTATAGATCAGGCATGTGATGTTGTGCAATGTATCACAACTTTTCCCCCATTGTCGGTTTCAGTATGATGATGCATCTGGCCTGCAGGCCAGCAGTTTGACACGCCTGCTATAGCTTGTTTAGAACAGTGTTTCTCAGCCTTGGAAACTTTAAGATGTGTGGACTTCAATTCCCAGAATTCCTCAGGTAGCATGCTGAAGGTTGCAACTTTCAACAGGAAAGTAGTTTCTTATACCTGCTATAGATGATGATAGAAAAACATAGGCCTTTGGGACTCAGCAGAAAGCTTATCTTTTGCTCATGTTTTTTGTTTTTAATTTTTGCACTGGCAATTGATAAAGGCAAGCAAAAAACGAATGTCTCATATGGATTATTCATACTAATGCCCCATTCCATATTCTGCAATTCATTCGCATCACATTTAGGGCTATTCACTCAAGTTGTGACATTGTATGATTACTTTTCCTGAGATATATGTTGGTATGGAAAGTAACCCTATATATATCATTGCTATGGTGTTGAATCCAAGAATGTGGTTGAACCATTAAGCATGAATAGTTGTTAGACGTAATGGTAGAAAACTAAAACGGTTACTCATTTGAAATAGCAATGCTCATTCTGCATTTAAAACATTTTTTCCTCCAGATCATTTTCGGAATAATCTGTCAGTACTATCCACTTTGCATCATACTGTATAACTTGCCTAGAGAAAAATTGCAGTGCCAAGAGATTTATATAATCTATAATGATAGTTGTTGTTATTTAGAGCATATCTGTCTTGTTAGAGGCTTAGTTGATTTATTTTGGAAAAATGAGAATATCCAGGAAAATAAGAGGATGGCTTAAATGACAAAATGTTGGATTTAAATAGCACAGAATTTTCTTCCCTACCCCCTCCTTTTCTATTTATCACTTTAATTGCTTGAAACATATTTCTTAGAAATAGTCAAAATACAGACCCAGACATACTTTATATTTAATGCATCCCTGCTGGTAGTTTTTTGGGATGCGTGACGGTTCTGCCAAATCTGTGGAGATGTTTAGATAGAAAACATTGAGTAATGAAAGTCTTGCTGTGAATTCATTACGGATAGTGCTGCAGTAAGTCAGAATAGTGCTTTGCTATATCTTTTTCCCTGCCCAGCATTTAGTCAAAAGTGATTGAAGTATTGCTAATCAGCTCTTGGGACAGGTGGTAATCGGGGTTTGGGCTTTTCTGGAACGAGGTCTGTCTCTGCATCAGCAGAAAATAGCTTGATGGATAGAAATGGAAGTGGGTTGAATTGCAGAATGGGACAACTCTCTGCAGCCAACTCATCATGGTCATCTCACCATGGCTGTCTTGCTGTGGCCAACTCACTGTAGGACAAGTCACCATGGGAAATTCCATGTGGACATGGACAAAAATGAAAATAATGGCAAAGAAACAGTGACTGATAACATTTATCATGTTGAGTTATCCTGCGTGGAATTGTCCAGTGGTGAGTTATCCCATGGTGAGTGGGCCACGGCGATTTGTCTCAAGGCGAGATGGCCACAGTAAGTTGGCTGCAGCGAGTTGTCCTAGACCCGTTGAATTGTATAAGCTTATATAGATAAAGCCATAACCATTAACCATAACCAGTGTAATGCGTATCATTAAAAGAAGCTAATTAAAGCATTGGATAAAAGGAACAAAAATACTGCTTCTGTCTCTTGATCTGCCTTGCAGCATTAACTGGTCTGTATTGTATAAAAGAAATTTATGCAATGCACATCCAAATCTGAGAGACCGTTTGCTTAACAAATGTGGCTATTCAACCCTTTACAAGACAGGATAATATGGAGGAAGAAAGCTCAGATAAATTATTATCTGTGAATATCAATTGTAGCAGCCAATTCAAGTTCTGAATTGTACAGACAAGTATAAATAAATGGAAGATTACATTTAAAATAAATATATACAACTGGTCAGTGTAAAATTCAGTAGAAATTCCTGGTATTCCAGCCACAGTTCTAAACTGGTGATGCAGTATTTTAAGAATTGATAATGGTATAACTGAGTTCTTTTGGTGTGCAGTTAATTTATTTTGTGCCACTATCCTTTATAGTCAGTTTGTGCAGGTTTTGATATTCTTAGACTGTAGAGTGAATAGTCAAATAGACATCATATTTGGCCAGACATGATAGAGAGATATTAAGAGTTCTTTGGCCTTTAATTTTTGATCTTCTCCATTGTGAATTTAAAGTTCAGAAGAAAGTTACATTATTAGAAGTGTTAGATTATTTTGAGTCTTTTCAAAAGCCAATGGTAAGGTAAGCTTAGAGGTGAGGAATACACTTTGACTCAGACCATTAGCAAAACTGGCTGTAACCTATATAGTGTATTTGTTATCTTGAGGCATAATGCAAAGATGAGAAGGTAACTATAAAACATAAAGTTCTTTAAGAAGAGTGAAGTGAAGGAAGAGAGAAAAAAGCAGACATTATGTAATTTCAGTAGACACATAAGAAAAAAAATTGTGCATCTGAACTTATGTTTAACCGTTGAGTGTACAGAAATTCATCAGGAGGCTCAACAAATAGGGAATTAATATGTATTGCTACACAGACATTCCAAAAATAAAGCATCAATGCCGATGAGATAATTACATGAATAGCAAAAGAAGATCAGTTTACCTTATGAGGTTTTTTTAAGCATATATAAAAAATGTATTCAGACATCAAAGTTTCATTTTTTTGCTATCATGTTAGCATGAGTGCCTTCACCAGAGAATCTGGTCTGTTTGGTTCATTTATACACTATGGGACAAGTTAATTTGGCAGCATATTTCTTCATTCTAGAATATTGAACCAATGTTTGGTTTAATTTACATTGCACACATATTTGATGAAAGTGCAGAAAATGAGTTGGATTTCACAGTACATTAATTTTTCTGCTTAAAATTGTCTTATTTGAAATGAAGAACATTGTCTCCTTAAGGAGATATTGCTATGCAAAATTGCGATTTGTTGAATCAGCATGTGGGAAGCATATAAGATTAGCTGTATGTTGGCAGCAATGTGCATAATTCATTATCAATAAGTATTTTGGAGATGAATTTTATTGAAGTCGTTAGGAAAGACATAATTCAAGTAGCAATTCATACGTTTTCAATTTTATGCATATTTTGTTTCATTTAATGCATGTAAATTTAGTATTATACTTTTTTGAATGATGAAAGACTTGAAAATGGCTTCTTTCAAATTAAATTATAAAACAAGGTGATGACAGAGTTTGTAAGTGTAAAATTAAACACTATTCCCATTTTTTAGATTAAATGGACCTTCATTCAAAATGTAAGGAAAGGCATTTATTGATAAAGTTTTCCTCAAATCAAAGAAACCCTAGTTTATTCTGGTAAAGAAGTTACATCTGTCTTGCAATGTAGGAGAAGAGTACACTGTGGCTCCCAGTCACCTGGTGCGCACGCACCTCTCCGAACGGGCAGTGGTGTGCGCACACCTCTCCAAACGGAGAGTGGCGCTGCCCGTTTGGAGAGGTGCGCGTGCACCTCTCCGAACGGGCGGAGGTGCGCGCGCACCTCTTGGAACGGGCAGTGGCGCCGCCCGTTTAGAAAGTTTTTGACACCCTGCTAGGCGACTGGTGGTACTCGGATGTTGCCATATCCTAAAAGTGGTGCAATGGGTGAAAAGGTTGAAAAGCCCTGATCTAGTAGGAGCCAGCTGGTGTGCCTTTTCTCCAACAGCATTTGCACTCTTGAATACTGTTTCCCCTGAAATCAGATCAGCCCCAACTTTGCTGGCTTTCTGTAAATCCCTTAACTGCGTTTTTTTCCCCCAGGTTGGGAAGTTGCTGAGTAGCTTACCATGCAATAAAAACACAAATGTGAAAACATTAAAATTAACAGGAATTAAATAAAACTAGGAACCACAAACACAAGTGGTATGGAGGTGGGCTCTCTCTTACTCCACTAGCCATATCCAGCTTAAAGCACTCCCATTGAGTCCCTCAGCCAAATTGACAGAGCTAGGTTTTGAGGGCGTTCCAGAACATCAAGAGGGTGGGTGATCTCACCTCCAGCAGCAAGGGCAGGGGCCACAGTAGAAAAGCTCTTCTACTAGACCCTGCCAGACAAAATTCCTTGACCAACTGTTAGCTACTTTATGTAAGATGAGTGGGCATATAAATCTAATGAATAAACAAATTAAATAAACAATTGCCTGCATTGTAGGAAATAATATTTATTGAAACCAAAATACTTTTCTAGCTAGAATGTCTAAAGCTAAACACCTAGAGCGTATGCAACCTTGGCTCTTTTATGACTCGTGGACTTCAATTCCCAGAATTCCTCAGCCAGTCCACAAGTCATAAAAGAGCCAAGGTTGCCTACCCCTGACCTAGGGAATCAGTCAGAATATCAGTTCAGTTTGGAGTACTACCTAGTAAGACAGTCATTTAAACATGAGCCAGCAGTGTGCAGCAGCAGCCAAAAAAGCTAATACAATCCTTGGTTGTATAAATGGAGGCATAGAATCAAAATCACATGAAGTATTAGTACTGCTTTATAAAGCCTTGGTAAGCCCACATCTGGAATACCGCATCCAGTTTTGGTCACCATATTACAAAAAAAAATGTTGAGACTTTGGAAAAAGTGCAGAGAAGAGCAACAAAGATGATTAAAGGCCTGGAGATTAAAACATATGAAGAATGGTTGCAGGATTTGGGAATGGCCAGTCTAGAGAAAAGAAGGACTAGGGGGGGAAATGATAGCAGTATTCTAGTATTTGAGGGGCTGCCACAAGGAGGAGGAAGTCAATTTATTTTCCAGAGCGCCAGAAGGTAAGACTGTTGTGATTCAGGGTCAGCCTGTGGGTTCGGCAGTTGGGTCGGACGACTCAGAGGAGGAGGGGGTGTTGAAGACCTTGCTGAGGGGGTTGAAGATCTTGCTGATGAGAGCCCTCAGCCAGGCCCCTCCCACTTGGTCACCACGGAGACCCAGCTGTGTGAGCCTGACAGTGTGGATGAAGATGACCCACAGCTGGCCCTGTTCAAGGACGCCCGACGCAGGAGGCAGTCAATTAGGAGTAAACAGAGGAAGGCAATGGGGCTCCTCGGAAGGAGGCACAGAGAAGCCACGCCCTGAACTCTATATAAGGGGAATGTGTGGGAGGGCTGGTTTGCTGAAGGCAACCGCTTGGATAGTTCATGTTTCTTAAAGCTTCTGTTTCTTGGTTTGTCTTGTTCCGTTTGTTTTTGTGGTAATAAATTTGGCAGGCGTAATTCCAGCCTCTTGCCTTCTTGTAAAAGGGGTTGTCCCTGCCTTTTCTGCAGGGCCGGTAGCAGGCTGGTACAGAACAAAGACAAGAAACAACAGATCAAGGAGAGAAGCAACCTGGAATTAAGGAGAAACTTCCTAACAGTGAAGACAATTAACCAGTGGAATAGTTTCCCTTCAGACATTGTGGGTGCTTTATTACTCAAGGTTTTTAAGAAGAGACTGGCTGAAATGATATAGGGTCTCCTGTTTGAGCAGTGGGCTGGACTAGAAGACCTGCAAGGTCCCTTCCAGATGTATTCTGATTGATTGATTGATTGATTGAGTTATAAAGCTAATTGAAATTCTGTTTTCTGAATCCTGTAATTCTGCTTTGTTTTTTAGAAGTTTTCATAGAAGTTTTTTCCAGCCTTACTTTGAGATGGTTGAGAATGAACTTAATCCCCTTTTCATGTGCCGCTCTTCTTAGTTATTGCTAGATATTTAGGAATATCCAGCATGGGCTCTGCATGTTTCAACTTGGAATTCTAAATTCAATTAGAAAATGATGATTTCACAGTGATCACTCTTTTCAAGTTTTCTGTAGAACATGAACTTGGGGAGAAAATTTGTTTTTTAAAGGAATTCTCTCATTAAAAATAATATAACTCAATTTGCGTTAAAGAGTGTTATTTTGGCGCAAGATCTTAAGCCTGTCTTCCAAATAATTTTTGGACAGCCTTAATAACCAATCTTATTAAAATCTATTGATGGAGAATTATCTTATCCTGGCTGTATCTTTTGTTGTCAGTCTTTAAAACTGGTTGTTCCTTCCAGAATCAAACAAAGAAAGATAAAAAATTAAAAGGATCTGAAAAACCAAGTTCTTAAGATTCAGCAGATGCCATATTTTGTTTCAAAATATTGGGCTGAGATTTTAGCTAAGTACTTCCTCTGATGTAAGAAAATGCCAAGGGGAATATTGCTGCAGGTTCTAGAGTTAACAGTATGACTAGAAAGTTTGTTGCATTAAGATAGCATCATTATCAACAGGAACTTTCAAGTGTTTCTTTGGGAATTCTTTTTTTTTTGTAGAAAAAATTAATTTATTCAAAGAAGGTTGAAATACAAAACACTAAAATATTTAAAAAAGAACAAAAGAAAAAAAAGAAAAAAGACATTAACAAGAAAAAAGTGTCCTAAAAAAAGACTTAACACATATACACATAACATCTTCCCTAGATGAATGCTGGTTAGTATCATACAGCAATGTTGGTTTCTACCCCTTGTGAAACAGTAAAATAATTTTAAACTGTTAAATTACTAAAACTATTTACAAATTGTTAGCTGTCATCTATAAACTATATTGATAACCAAATGGTTAGCAGAAAAATAAAAATAATAAACATTATTATTATTATGTAAAAGTATAAATGTGATAAAAATTGTGAACAGTAATAAGAGAAAGATAAGGTTGAAATTTCAAAATCCTCTATTAACAAACTCTTATTGTAATCAACTCGTACAAAATTTACCATAGCTTCAATCCCCAATCACCCCAAATATTAACCTTAATTGGTCCTGGATCAAATATCCATGTTTGTTTCTTTATACTATCTCTTATCAGTTGCTGATTGATTGAATACAATAAGCCTAATCTCCAAAGCCAATCTATTTAAACCCCGCAAAATCATTCCTCAATTAGATTTATTAAGTCCATTTCCCATTTTCCTTCAAACCCATTAAAAAAAACATTTGCCACTTGTCCACCGAGAGAATTCTCTGCTATTATATAAAAGCACAGAGTTTATATTTCTTCCTGGGCAGTTTACAGCTGGAAAAATCACATTTCTTCTCAATGTTTGCTATCATTTGTGTTATTTCTATATCTATATTTCTTCACAATGAATCTGCTGCTTTAAAAGCAAGCTGTCCTTGTAGGTTTAAAGTATTTAATGTCCATTTAAAAAAATGTTTTGCAGTATGACTAGAAGGTTTGTTGCACAAGATAGCCACGTTGATTATCAATAGAAACTTCAAAGTGTTTCTTTGGGAATTTCTATCTTTTAGAAGCAGAACCAAGACAAAAGCTTTTGTCATTAAGATTTTAATGGTTAATTAATGTTCATTGTGTTACGTTACATGTTCAATTTTCTATTTTTGTGGTACTCTGCATTTTATTAAATGTTAATCACTTTGGGTGCTCAGACTGAGTAGAAAGGGAACATAATTAATTAATTAATTAATTAATTAATTAATTAATGTTAATTTGTATAGTCCACTGTTTACACACGTTATCAGGGACAGTGAACAGGATGAAAAACAATCAGTTGACATAGTAATTAAAAAACATCCTGTTGGATAGAAAAAAAGTCCACAATTGTACAACAAACCATCTCAGTTTTGATAGTGATCCCACTCAGTATCTCACCCCCAGTGCCTGTGGAAAGAGCCACGTCATAGATTAGGTCCATCTGGGTCTCCTGGATAGATACAGCAAGAGACACGTCATACCTCCTGGGTCTTATAAATTTACATTGGATAGCTGGGATCTAAAGGATGGGATCTTTTAGATGTGTTGGACCTAGCAGATAAAATTGGAGGGAGACCAAACAAGCAATAGCCTTTTATGCATAGATTGTGTGAATGCATCTTGTCTTACCTTGTGTGTTTTCTATTTGCAAATTGCTCTTGAAGGCCTTTGCCAGTTGGATTGGATAAAAATTTAATACATAGCTTGTGAAAGGCCGTTTTGTAAATCTGCTTCTGTGATTAATGTAATTGTTCCATATGTTATGGAGGTGAGGTTTTTGAATTTTGGCAGAATTTTGTTCATGTCTGTTTCATGCTGTGACATATCAGGCAATCATGTTGTAGTATTGTGAGACTATTTGGCAGTGAAGGAAATAATTATGCTATATTAAAGAGGCATGGCATGTAAAGTGAATTGAAAACAAAATGGTTCCCACATTGCAATACTGGATTGCTTAGAAAATATAACCTATTCTGACAATTCAGAACTTATTATTCATGATCTTTTCAATGCTTAAATCATACCAAAAATTGATGCGCTGTTCTTATACCAATTTTCAAATAGGCACATCTGTTCCTATCAAATTTTCTCATAGAGTGCTGTCACCCTTCATTCGGGTTTGCTGAGGAAAAGCAAATTCTTCATTGGTTTGGTAATGGTCTGAGTTTCTCATGAGGAATTTTTAGTTTGGAGTTTTGGAAAGTGGAAGAATTGAGATTGTGGAGAAACTGATGAGCTTGCAATGGAAGGAAATCCAAAGCGCTGGAAAAGCCTAGAAAGAGACAGCTGCAGCATGTGACACTGTAAACATTCACTCTACAGTTAGTGTGGAAGCCTGAGCATGGTGGAGTATGATTTACAGTATCCCTGAAGCCCAAGTCTTTGTAAAAGCAGACACCCTTGTGCTAGATAACGGGGATTATATTTTGTTTATAGGAGACTTTATATCTACCAAGTCAAAATGGAACTAAAACCTCACTTTTTAGTCCTGTTATTCATAACAGAAATGTAGTAGGGATTCTAAATAATATAATGTATTTAGATCTTCCTGTTTTTATTCTAACTCAGTACATAGAAATTTTCCTGATATTCCAATGCATGGTTTTCTGGTTGTGATTTTTCGTTGTTCTGAATAAAAATATTTTGCTGCTTTTATTCTTTTGTTTTGTTTTAGTAGTAAACATTGGTGCCTGTTGTTAAGTTTCAAAATGCACAATATGCATCTTGAATGAAATCACGTTCACCATTAATTATTACCATATCCCTATCAGAAAACCTGTTTCAGGTTTTATTAAGGAAGAAGATGCAGTAGCCAGCATTGAAATTATTAAGGGTGTTTTTTTCTTTTCTTGCCAAAAATCATATTAAGCTCCACATTTCAAACTGGAGTATGAAAAGTAATATACTTCAGTATAATTAAATGGAATTAACATTCAAGCCATTATTTTATTATTTTATTTTACCAGCTTCTAGGCTTTCTGACCCCTTCATGGATTATTGCCTTGTCATGGCGAAGGGGCTTGTGTAATTCAATGAAGCTATGAGCTATGCCGTGCAGGGCCACCCAAGACGGACAGGTCATGGCAGAGAGTTCTGACAAAACGTGATCCACTGGAGAAGGAAATGGCAACCCACTCCAGTATCTTTGCCATGAAAACCCTATGGACAGTACCAAAAGGCAAAAAGATATGACGCTGGAAGATGAGCCCCTCAGGTCGGAAGGCGTCCAATATGCTACTGGGGAAGAGCAGAGGGCTAGTAGTAGTAGCGCCAGAAAGAATGAAGCGACTGGGCCAAAGCCGAAAGGACGCTCAGCTGTGGATGTATCTGGTGGTGAAAGGAAAGTCCGATGCTGTAAAGATTTTTTCTCCATAGGAACCTGGAATGTAGGTTCCATGAATCAAGGAAAGCTGGATGTGGTCAAACAAGAGATGACAAGACTGAACATCGACATCTTAGGAATCAGCTAACTAAAATGGACAGGAATGGGTGAATTTAATTCAGATGCCCATCAGGTATACTACTGCGGGCAAGAATCCCTCAGAAGAAATGGAGTAGCCTTCATAGTCAATAAAAGAGTAGGAAAAGCAATACTGGGATACAATCCCCAAAATGACAGAATGATCTCAGTTCGAATCCAAGGCAAACCATTCAATATCACAGTAGTCCAAGTCTATGCCCCAACTACCAGTGCTGAAGAGGATGAAATTGACCGGTTCTATGAAGCCCTACATCACCTTATAGAACTAACACCAAAAAATGATGTCCTTATCATCATGGGGGATTGGAATGCTAAAGCAGGAAGCCAAAAGATAATTGGAATAACAGGCATGTTTGGCCTTGGAGTACAAAATGAAGCAGGGCACAGGCTGATAGAATTTTGTCAAGAGAATATGATGGTCATAGCAAACACTCTTTTCCAACAACTAAAGAGACAGCTCTACACATGGACATCATCAGATGGTCAACACAGAAATCTGATTGACTATGTGTTCTGCAGCCAAAGATGGAGAAGCTCTATACAATCAGTAAAAACAAGACCAGGAGCTGACTGTGGCTTAGACCATGAGCTTCTCGTTGCAAAGTTTAGGCTTAAACTGAAAAAAGTAGGGAAAAGCACTAGGCCAGTCAGGTATGAATTAAATCATATCCCTGTTGAATATACAGTAAAGGTGACAAATAGATTTAAGGAATTAGATCTGATAGAGTGCCTGAAGAACCATGGACGGAGGTTTGCAACATTGTACAAGAGGTAGCAACTAAAACCATCCCAAAGAAAAAGAAATGCAAGAAAGCAAAATGGCTGTCTGAGGAAGCTTTGCAAATAGTTGAGGAAAGGAGGGAAGAGAAAGGCAAGCGAGAAAAAGAAAGATACGCCCAATTGAATGCAGAATTCCAGAGAATAGCTAGAAGAGATAAAAATGCCTTCTTAAATGAACAGTGCAAAGTAATAGAAGAAAACAATAGAATAGGGGGGACCAGAGATCTCTTCAAGAAAATTGGAGAGATGAAGGGAACGTTTCCTGCAAAAATGGGCATCATAAAGGACCAAAATGGCAGGGACCTAACAGAGGCAGAAGAGACTAAGAAGAGGTGGCAAAATTACACAGAAGAACTATACAAGAATGAGCTTAATGTCCCTGATAACCACGATGAGGTGGTCACTGACCTCGAGCCAGACATCCTAGAATGTGAAGTGAAGTGGGCTTTAGGAAAGCTGAGCAACAACAAAGCTAGTGGAGGTGACAGTATTCCAGCTGAGCTATTCAAAATCTTAAAAGGCAATGCAGTAAAAGTGCTACTGTCGTGTCGAGCGACCGATCAGGGTTCCGGCCTCAACTCTTAGAGCCCCGTAACAGGGGTGAGAATTTAGAGGGACCCTGGCAAGGGTGAACACCTTGAATATGGAAGGATTTTGCCCTTTGCCACCGACCCAGTGTGCCGGACGTTCCGACGGTCACACTTGGGAACTGCGATAGCGCAGGAACAGGATCCTAGGACAAACTGTGGCACCAACACAAGTTTGTTCAAGGTGAGAGAGCACAGAGTGCCCGGGGTGGATGGTGTTGCCCCCCGAACAGCTTTGCACAGCACTCTTTTATTGAGCAGTTTCATCAGGGAGGGGGAAGTACACACATGAGGAAGCAACATATGGAAGGTCATAGGAAAACATAGCTCATTGCATACAACTGCTAATGAAGAGGGCAAAGGTCATCACAGGAAACAATAAAGCATAACTTATCGTATACAAATGCTAACAGAGAAGACAAGGGTTATCACAGGAAGGCATAACTTGAGGCAAGGACAATTACAGGAGACAGGAAGCCATATCTTGAGGCAAGGGCAATTACAGGAGACAAGTCTTGTTATATACAATTGTAAATGGAGGAGGCAGAGGTATTTGTTGTATACAATTGTAAATGGAGGAGGCAGAGGTTTATCACTAGGGACAGGAATGCAGAACTTTATAACTTTCAATATAGATGGCAAAAAGGTCTTTGGGAGTCTAGGATAACTACATGCTACAATCAATTTGCCAGCAAATTTGGAAAACTGAACAGTGGCCACAGGATTGGAAAAGATCAATTTACATTCCAATTCCAAAGAAAGGCAGTGCCAAAGAATGTTCAAACTATCACACCATTGCACTCATTTCACATGCTAGTAAAGTTATGCTTAAAATCCTACAAGCTAGACTCCAGCAGTATGTGGATCGAGAACTACCAGAAGTACAGGATTTAGAAGAGGCAGAGGAACTAGAGATCAAATTGCCAACATACGCTGGATCATGGAGAAAGCTAAGGAGTTCCAGAAAAACATCTACTTCTGCTTCATTGACTATGCTAAAGCCTTTGATTGTGTGGATCACAACAAACTGTGGCAAGTTCTTAAAGAGATGGGAGTACCAGACCATCTTATTTGTCTCTTGAGAAACCTATAAGCGGGTCAAGAAGCAACAGTGAAAACTGGACATGGAACCACTGATTGGTTCAAAATTGGGAAAGGAGTCCGGCAAGGCTGTATACTGTCGCCTTGCCTATTTAACTTATATGCAGAGCACATCATGAGAAAGGCAGGGCTAGATGAATCAAAAGTTGGAATTAAGATTGCCGGGAGAAATATCAACAACCTAAGATATGCAGATGATACCACTCTAATGGCAGAAAGTGAAGAAGAACTAAAGAGCCTATTGTTGCAGGTGAAGAAGGAGAGTGCAAAAGTTGGGTTGAAAATTAACATTAAGAAAACCAAGATCATGGCATCCGGCCCTCTCAATTCCTGGCAAATAGATGGGAAAGAAATGGAGGTAGTAACAGATTTTATTTTCCTGGGCTCCAAGATCACTGCAAATGGGGACTGTAGCCAAGAAATTAAAAGACGCTTTCTCCTGGGGAGGAAAGCAATGGCAAATCTAGACAGCACACTAAAAAGCAGAGACATCACCCTGTCAACAAAAGTGGGTATAGTCAAGGCTATGGTCTTCCCAGTTGCAATGTATGGCAGTGAAAGTTGTAACAAAAGAAAGGCTGAGCGCCAAAGAATTGAAGCCTTTGAACTAAGGTGCTGGAGAAGACTCCTGCGAGTCCCTTGGACTGCAAGGCGATCAAACCGGTCAGTCCTAGAGGAGATCAACCCTGACTGCTCTTTAGAAGGCCAGATCCTGAAGTTGAAACTCAAATACTTTGGCCACCTAATGAGAAGGAAGGACCCACTGGAGAAGAGCCTAATGCTGGGAAACATTGAGGGCAATAGAAGAAAGGGACAACAGAGAATACGGTGGCTGGATGGAATCACTGAAGCAGTAGGCGTGAGCTTAAATGGACTCCAGAAGATGGTAGAGGACAGGAAGGCCTGGAGGAACATTGTCCATGGGGTAGCGATGGGTCGGACATGATTTCGCAGCTAACAACAACAAGGCTTTCTGACTCATGGTGAAACTATATAAGTGGTACTGAGAACAGTATCAATAAAGAAAAAAAGTAGTGGTGTGAAGACAGACTTTTATAAATAAACAAACAAATACCCCATTCAGCAGGGATCTGCTGTTAACTGTTGAGGAGAATAGTCTGGTCTTCAACAGCTTCCTGAACATAGGGTGGGAGACATCTGTATCTCTGACATATAAATGATGATAATTTCATATAAATTCTCTTCGCTGACATATACTTTGCTGACATTCAAGATTGTGGGACAAGGAATGGAAGGTGAAGATTTGTATTATGGGGGTGACTTGATCCTGATGGGTCAGAGTAACCTTTTTAGGCAGGTGTTAGTCCAGTTACATGTTAAACTGGTGTCAGAATTGATTGTTGTCTTTCTAGAAGTGATATCCACATTTCAGTTTTCTTTCAAGGAGAATGATGTGGGCTAGGATAATACCTCTATTGCACAATATTGAAAGAAATCCAAGCCTGTTTTTGGACTTGGATATACAGTGTTTAGCAAATGAAAACTGGCATCCATATTACAGGCTTCAGGAGAGAATGAGACAATTTTAAAAGGATTTGTTGTATCAGCTGGGAATACTTTGATATTATAGAAAATAAGAACAATCTGGGGAAGGTATAAGGGGAGAGTATTAAAAATATGAACAACAATAGGCCATTTTTAAAAAATGCTGTATTTGCCTCACAGCTTTGTTCTAATCTCTGTCTTCTCTGTCACTTTCATTTCAAGTCTGTCAGACTTCCTTAGTAAACAAACATTAAGTTCAGCATAA
Organism: Vipera berus; assembly: GCF_964194415.1. NCBI lineage: Eukaryota > Metazoa > Chordata > Lepidosauria > Squamata > Viperidae > Vipera > Vipera berus. Next base: position 64,309,214 of record NC_138204.1, on the reverse strand, counting down.
ATGTCATTCTTATAGACAACATCTTAAAAGTAACATGAGGATTTTGTTTTAATTCCATCCATAACCCAAGGCTGTCTGCTTTGGTTGTTAGAAATGATTTCTGTTATGAAAATAATTTTCATAACTTTAAAAATGTTAATCTTCCAATAGGGACCAATTAGATATATGTTGTTGGACTTTTGCCTCAGAATCTTATTCAGCAGTAGATGCATCTTGGTTCAATTTGTGCCAAATGGTGGGAAAGCATGATTTGAACATCTTGGTTTTTGAAAAAGTCTTATGTGAAGTCAATTTATAGCTGTCCTGTCTTGGCTTTCAATACCTTGTCCTCTTTGAATAAATGATACAGAAAATTACTGTTTTCTCCATTGTTCTAAATAATATCCCATGTTTTGCCTAAAAATGGAGAATTTATGTTAAAAATGGGAATCAACTATTATTTCTTAGTCCTAGTGATCCTACAGTCTAGATGCAGCCTATCATAATACCTAATCTAAATGTTTGTTACATCATAGAATATTGTATGTGAAGACCAAAAGTAGATACACTTCATAATTTGGACATCAACCAACTTTTTTTGTCTTCTGCCACTTGAATACCACTGCCCATATCTCTATACTTCTTTCCTAATCATTTGGTACTAACTCCTCCAGGCTGCCCCTTTATATTGCCTAGTTTCCCTGTTCTCTTGCCTTGTAACCCTACACTTTCTTTTGAACAGTCTTGTAATTCTTCCATTACTGTTTTGTTTTGTTTAAAAAAGTAGTCCTAGAAATGCAAAGTGATCAAATCTTGGCAAAATATAAGAATGACAGGAAAGTAGCCTATTACTGTTGAAGTGCCTTTGTTTGCTGAATGCCCATAAACACGTCATCTGCTTGTTTCAATTGTTTACTATTTCATCAATATTTTTCTTTTTCGAAATGCAGCAACCTTCTCTAGTTTAGCCCACCACACTAATATAGCAATTCTGCTGGAATCTGCATTTATTTAATCTCTGGGTAGTACAGTCCCCAAAGCAGTATATTCTATACTACTTGCTCCATCCAGCAACATTGATGTTCTGAGGAGTTTGAAATCTCATACATTATTTGGATGCTTTGACAAAGCCAGTGTCCTAAAGTGTGCTTAGAATTTTTTCTTAAGGCTAGATGACTACCGTGACTTTTTATTGCCAATAGTAATCTTGGGAGGAATGTGTTTGTTGATTTTCTTTTCTGTTTAGGAATAAAAACTTGGTTTCCACAGAAACATTCTGTTTTGGTTTCTTCCTTTCCCTTGTTATTTTTTCTGAAGGCTGTGGTAGATATTAACCCACAAAATTTAAGAAAGTAAGTTAAACTCCTGTAGAAAATTTTAATTATAAATTATAAATTTTGTCCCAATTGTAATTTTTGAAATATATTTCTGGTCATTGGAAACTGTGACATGAGTCTGGAATATTCTGCTTTTCAAGGTTGGATTACTGAAAGTTCTAGTACTGCTGATGTCAAATAATGTTAACCATGATACACTCTGTTGTGATAAAATATGTGAATATGGTAGTTCCATTGTTATCTGATAAGTTTTTAACTGTGAACCCAAAGAGACTTGATGTAGGTGAAGTGCTATTGTGTGAAGTGCTACTACTGCTTATACTCCCCACACTTGAAATACTGCATCCAGTTCTGGTCACCACAATGCAAAAAAGATGCTGAGACTCTAGAAACAGTGCAAAGAAGAACAACAAAGTTGATTAGAGAATTGGAGTCTAAAGCATACAATCAACGGTATGTCTAGTCCAGGGGTAGGCAACCTTGGCTCTTTTATGACTCGTGGACTTCAACTCCCAGAATTCTTGAGTCAGCCACGCTGAGGGAAAAGGGAGAGGTTTCTAAGCTGAGCCATGCTGGCTCAGGAATTGTGGGAATTGAAGTCCACAAGTCATAAAAGAGCCAAGGTTGCCTACCCCTGGTCTAGTCTAACAAAGAGAAGGACTAAAGGTGACATGATAGCAGTCTTTCAATATTTGAGGAGCTGTCATAGAGAAGAGGGGGTTGACCTGTTTACCGAAGCACCTGAGGGCAGGACAAGAAGTAATGGATGGAAACTTATCAAAGAGAGATGCAGCCTAGAATTTAAGAGAAATTTCCTGACAATGAGAACAATTAATTAGTGGAATGGCTTGCCTCCAGAAGTTGTGGGTGCTCTATCACTGGAGGTTTCAATAAGAGATTGGACAGCCATTTTTCCAGGGTATCGAATGGCATAGGGTATCCTGCTTGAGCAGGGGTTGGACTAGAAGACTTCTAAGGTCCCTTCCAACTGTTATTTTGTATTCTGGATCTCCTTTATTGAACCTGCTGTCTGCCTCCCTGCTTTAAAGCTGTAGTGGTGTGAGAGAGTGATTGAATGAATGTTAGATATAAACAACTAATAGATAGCTTATCTCAGAAACACCCAGGAAAAAGAGCTTCAGAACCTTCAGAGGCTTTGCCTAAATCAGGGGTCTTCAAACTTGGCCCTTTTATGACTTGTGGACTTCAACTCCCAGAATACTTTGAGAGGATGGGCTAGTTATTTATCTTTTTTTCTTATTTCCACAATCGTGGGTCTGCTAGCCGTTTCAGGGGAAGTGGGAAGCCACGTAACAGGGAAATTGTCATGAAGTATAAAGTTATCAGTGGGTGCAGGTCGTGATGGCGGTGTACTACTTTCAGTACTGAAACTGTCTGAATATTGTTTGCTGGGAAATATAAATAGAAACATACAGCAGCCTTCAAGCCCTGTGTGTTCTGTACCAGCCTGCTACCGGCCCTGCAGAAAAGGCAGGGACAACCCCTTTTACAAGAAGGCAAGAGGCTGGAATTAAGCCTGCCAAATTTATTGATACAAAAACAAACAAGACACGAACCAAGAAACAGGAGCTTTTCAAGCGGTTGCCTTCAGCAAACCAGCCCTCCCACGCATTCCCCTTTTATACAGTTTAGGGCGTGGCTTCTCTCTGCCTCCTTCCGAGGTGCCCCATTGCCTTCCTCTGTTTACTCCTGATTGACTGCCTCCTGCGTCGGGCGTCCTTGAACAGGGCCAGCTGTGGGTCATCTTCATCCACGCTGTCAGGCTCACACAGCTGGGTCTCCGTCGTGACCAGGTGGGAGGGGCCTGGCTGAGGGCTCTCATCAGCAAGCTCTTCAACACCCCCCTCCTCCTCCTCTGAGTCGTCCGACCCAACTGCCGAACCCACAGGCTGACCCTGAATCACAACACTGTGTACGGTTGTCACTTTAAAGTCTGTTTGGTGATTCTAAGAAGGTATCTGGGCTAGACTAGACTTTGTTGTGGACTACAAATCTCATCTAAAGATTATAATTAGTCCTAGAACTGTCCAAATTAACTTTCAGGCTTGCTCCATAGAGAAGTGATCCTTTAAGCCAAGGATTTAACAACTTACGGTGTTTTGTTCTCGTGGTTTTCTGTTTTGGAATCCCCTTCAGCTGCTTCCATTCCTTTAAACAGATTAGTTTCTTTCATGAGAATGTTTTTAGCTTGTAAGGGGGGGAAGTCAGTTCCAGATTTGTTTGTTGATCACTTTCTTAGCTTTGGAATAATTCACATATTATATGAATAAGGAAATGTTCTATTTGAGTGGATTATCTATACTGCTTGTAAATGATTCATGTGTATGTTGCGCACCCCTTCATAGATTCTGCTGCACATCATTGGGGGTAAGAAGAGAATGAGTATTGATACAGAAATGTTTCAGGAAACCTTTTCTCGCATACAGGTTGTCCTCGACTTACAACCGTTCATTTAGTGACCGGTCAAAACTACAACGGCATTGAAAAAAGTTACTTATGCCCACTTTTCACACTTATGACCGTTGCAGCATCACTGCGATCAAAATTCAGATGCTTGGCAACTGACCCATATTTATGACGGTTGCAGTCTCCTGAATCACCTTTTATGACCTTCTGACAAGCATAATCAATAGAGAAGCCAGATTCACTTAAGAACTGTGTTATTAATTTAACAACTGCAGTGATTCACTTAATAACTGTGACAAGAAAGATCATAAAGTAGGGCAAAGTCACTTAACTTAGCAACAGAAGTTTGGGGCTCAATTGTGGTTGTAAATTGAGGACTAATTCTACCAAACTCTACCAAATGCTGAGCCAGATTTGCTCCTTGCAGACTTATCTTGCTAGAAATGTCAAAAGAATAATGTTGTTCTTACCCATTTTTTATTTTTGACATAATGAGCAAAATTACTACCCTAAGTAAAATAACATAACATAATGAAAAATAGAACTCTTAACAGATAACATTGGGAAACATTTGTATGTAACAGAGTTCTGTTACTTTCAGAGAATGGAAGGACAATCTTAATTTTATTTTGCTATGTTACCGTTCAAAAATCTTTGCATGTCTCTAGGTAATAGTTCTTTTTGGAAATTATGTGCCATGTTAATGAAAGGGGGAGGGGAGGAAAGGGATGTACAGGTATTATTTTTATTTTTAAACCTCATGTTTTCTCACAGTTGTTTTAATCTTTTCTGAAAACTGAGATTTCATTAAGAAAAACTATGAAAAGATAGGTTCTTTGCACAATGTGTGTTATCAGAAAAATATCTAAGGATCAGTAATGAAATGTGAATTTATTTTGGGGACTATGTCCACTGCAAATGAGCATGAACAAATAGATATTCTATCAGGTGTGAAGAATCAAGACCAAACATTAAGTTTCAGTTAAGATTTATTGCTGAATCCTATTCATAAGAATCTAATCAACTAACAGTCAGTGCTCAACTGATGCTAGATGAGAGTTAACAGAATTTAAGGGGAGATGGATTTGGATCACATCTGGGAACATAATGACTCCAGATTGATTCCTCTCTTGACTCCGGCTCCTTGCTCTGCCATTTCTTCTCCTACATATTCAGGATAAATTGGATGGTACTAAGGAGACAGCCATACAAATAATCTTAAGAAAAATGTCTCTATGACTTGTATTCTTTGTTGTCCTACCAGACCCCATTTAAGCCAAATTAGGCTTAATTACTGTAGGTATAGTAGGGATGCGGTGGCTCAGTGGGTTAGGACGCTGAGCTTGTCGATCAGAAGGTCGGCAGTTTGGTGGGTCAAATCCCGAGTGCCGCGTAACAGAGTGAGCGCCTGTTACTCGTCCCAGCTTCTGCCAACCTAGCAGTTCAAAAGCACGTAAAAAAGGCAAGTAGAAAAATAGGGACCACTACGGTGGGAAGGTAACAGTGTTCCGTGCACCTTTGGCGTCTAGTCATGCCAGCCACATGACCACGGAGATGTCCTCGGACAAACGCTGGCTCTTCGGCTTTGAAACGGAGATGAGCACCGGCCCCTAGAGTTGGGAATGACTAGCGCGCATGTGCGGGGGAACCTTTACCTTTACCTTTACTGTAGGTATGCCTGTCATTTTTATTGTTCTCCTGTCTTCTCATCATATTTAGAATAACTTGCTGCAATCTGGCTATCTCTCTAATGCTGTAAGGCTGTGTTTCTCAACCTTGTCAACTTTAAGAAGTGTGAACTTCAACTCTGGCTTGGAAATTTTGGAAGTTGAAATGCATACACCTTAAAGTTGACAGGATTGAGGAAAAACTGCTATAAGGTAAATTTGCATTTGCCCAATGAAGAACAGTCCACCTGAAATACGGTAGGGCAGAGGGAAGCAGCGTGAACATATGAATCATTTTGCTAGATCAGGGCAAGGTCTTTTTCCTAGAATGATCAAGCAGGAAGCTGGGGCAACAATTCACTTTCAGTGTAGATGTAACAAATGGAATTCAGTGATGACGAATCCATGAAAACTGGAAAGTATTGATTGGAAGGTGGCTCATAAAAGAGAATGAGTTGCTTAAAATTGAAACCTGTATTACAAAATTTGCAGTACTCTAATTGGACCCGGTGAATGCAAAGGGATGAGTAGATTTCTGCACTCTCTCACAAAGTTGTACTAATCAAAAAAGGTGAATTCATGCGTTGTCTTGTAGATACTTTCCCACAAGGTTTGTATCAGTTAGATAAGAATTGTAGTTATTGTATCAATCAGATAAGAATTGTAGCTATTAAATAAGGATACATCAAAATGAAATAGACCTGGAATATTGGAACAGTAGTGTATTTCATTTCTTCCTTTTCTTCTTGTCCCACTGAATGGGGAGAAAGGTGCATGACAGACATGGATAGGCAAGCATGTACTGTTCCGAATCATCCTATAGGAAAGAATGAGGACCTGAAGAGAACAGATGTGCGGTCTCAAGCAAAACACAATTCTGAGGTCAAAGAGCATCACTGTGGGATCCAAGCCCTGGGAGACCTGTCTAGTCAAAGGAGCAGAGCCTAAAATTAACTGCATTTTGTTTATTCCCATGTCATAATCTCTTTAGTCAGAAAAACAAATTCTGATTAGACTCTAAACAAACAATTCTCCTTGCTACAGAGCAGACTTATATCATTTGTACCAAAGAGAGAGTCTCAGGAATACTTGTAAATGAAGAATTATGGTACTTCCTTTTTTTGTGTTCTACTTCAGAAATTATTTTAATTCGCCTAATTTTATTTCATTTGGGAATAGGGTGAGACATATGTACTGCTCAAATGTTTCAATAGGTTTCTCGTTCTCTGATAATGACCAACCTGTTTTTTGGTATGTCTTGACTTTTTAACATCTTCATAGACTCAGTTCTGCACATAAATTCTTGTTATATTATGTACTCTGCAGCTACTGTCCTGCTACCTTGATTCATAGGAAGGAATATTTTTGAATATGAAAACTTGATATTTTTCAGGACTACGCTAGGAGACTTATGGATGTCAACAGAAACTATCTCTTAAAATTCTGCTCCTTAGAGTTATTGATCCTAATGTTGGATGAAATGCCACTAAACACTGTGCCATTTTGCAGAATGCATGACCTTACTGTCAAGACTAACTTCTGTGAATCAGTTATGCTAGTTGGCTTGTACACAAAAGCTCTTGATGATATTCTTGAGTATGTCACCGTGTATTGTGTTGCTAGTATAAAGGTAAAGGTAAAGGTTCCCCCGCACATGCGTGCTAGTCGTTTCCGACTCTAGGGGCCGGTGCTCATCTCCGTTTCATAGCCGAAGAGCCAGCGTTTGTCCGAGGACGTCTCCGTGGTCATGTGGCCGGCATGACTAGACGCCAAAGGCGCACGGAACGCTGTTACCTTCCCACCGGAGTGGTCCCTATTTTTCTACTTGCATTTTTACGTGCTTTCGAACTGCTAGGTGGGCAGAAGCTGGGACGAGTAACAGGCGCTCACTCTGTTACGCGGCACTCGGGATTCGACCCGCCAAACTGCCGACCTTCTGATCGACAAGCTCAGTGTCCTAACCCACTGAGCCACCGCGTCCCTTGTTGCTAGTATAGAATGATGTAAATTCAGTGTTCAGTAGTTCACTGTCCTCTATCAGAATGCTACTTGTATCCAGTATGAAGCCGTTCATGGCTTCTGTATTATATATGATATAACATGATGTAAACATTCCCTTGAGTGTATATGTTAACAGCACAAAAGCATCGTCAAAGCATATATAAGGGAAGCCGCCTGACAGGAATACACGCGGGAACTTTGACAGCTGTCAAAGTTCCCCGTACTGCGCAGGCGCCTCCACTGACAGCTCGCGGCTGTCAAACTCCGGACCGTGAAGAAGACTGAGCTGTCAAAGCGTCCGCCACACTGCGCAGGCGCAGCCACTGACAGCTCGCGGCTGTCAAAACACCACACCACGCGGAAGCCGGAGCTGTCAACAGAAGACGACGCTGATTGGTCCCTGCCTGACACGGCGCCAAAATAAATACATCTGATTGGTCCTCGCTACCAGCTGCCGGCTATAAAAGCCGGACAAGTTATTCTCTGTCTTGCCTTGCTCTAAATAAACTTGTTGTTTAACTAGCCTGTCGTCCCGAGCGGTCCTTCGGCTACTTCACTGGCGACGAAGGTGGGATTGCTCCGGAGCTGAAGTCACGGCCGAGGAAGAGAGTTCCCGGCAAGAGCTGACACGGAAGTTTTAACTTCCATCGGAGCAACCCAGGACCGGACGACATGGCAAACTTCGGCCGTGTGAGGGAGTTTGATACCCGCCATCCCGAGAGATGGCAATCACACCTCGGCCAAGTTGAAGGATTTCTTCTCGTCAGTAAAATTACTGACGACCGAGCAAAGGCCGCCGCCCTGCTGTACATCAGCGGGCCCCCGGTGTACGACGCAGCCGTCGGGCTGTTCAGCCCAGTGCCCATCACGGACGTCTCCTACGCGGACCTGGTGGACCAGCTGAACAAGTACTACATGCCGGCTCGCTCGGAACTGTACTGGCGGGTGCAATTCGCACAAAAGAAACAACGGCAGGACGAACCCGCCAACGAGTTCATCGCCGGGGTCAGACACGCCGCGCGGAACTGCTGCTTCCCCGACCTGGAAGACCGCATCAGGGACCAGGTGGTGATCGGTCTGAGGGACGAGAAACTACAAAAAAAACTGACGTCCAAACCTGACATGAATCTGGCTGAGCTGACCAGGGAGATCATGGCATATGAACACAGCCACAAAAAGAAGCCGACGAACATGACCCCAGAGACCCCGGCGACCGTCTACCAGGAAAGCGCAACCTTCAGCGACAGCGGAGAGTCGGTAGATTTCACCGATGGAGAAGCCCTACAGCGCAGGATGGAGCACCGACAGCCGAGGAGGGGAAAAACGTCGGACCGCCGAGGAGTCAGGGACCCTCCACCGCCACCCCCGCGTTACGTGCAACGAGCCGCCTGTGCCAGCTGCGGGGGCAACCATGCCCGTGGAAGCTGCCGCTTTAGGAACGCAAAATGCCACAACTGCGGGAAGACTGGCCACATCAAGCCGGTGTGCCGCAGCAAGGGCCGGGACAACGTCAATGAGGTGGAGGCAAACCCCCCAGGTAGGCCAGCTGCCCAGGCCAACAGGGAAACCCCACCAGGCAACCGGGTTGAGACAATCGATAGGGTAAACTGCATAAGTTCCAAGGTTAAGGTCTGGGTCAGAATTCAGGGGGTGCCTTGCCACATGGAGGTGGATTCAGGGTCAGCGGTCTCCTTAATTTCGCTAACTACCTATCAGGAGATCTGTCAGAAAGGCCGAAGACAAATTCCCCTGAAACAAACTCAGATTCACCTTGCAGACTTCCAGAAAACCCCTATTCCGCTGGAAGGGAAAGCCAAGGTCCTTGTACAGTATAAGGGGTTCAAAGGCACCCTGGAGGTTTTAGTTACGCCAGGGAACCGTACAAACTTGATAGGGCTTAACTGGTTCACGCCACTAGGCATCGCCTTATCTGGGGTTAATACCATTCAAACACCCAGCCTGGAAGCCGTTTGCGAAAAGTACGCCGACGTTTTCGAGGGCACTTTAGGGAAATATACAGGTCCCCCCATTTCCCTGCAATTAAATCCAGCAATCCAACCAATTAAAATAAGAGCTAGGAGGGTACCCTTTGCCCTCAAAGAAAAAATTGAAAATGAGCTTGACCGACTCGTGAGTCTAGGGGTGCTGGAGCCAACAGATGGGGGAACCTGGGAGACCCCTATTGTCACCCCAATCAAACCTAATGGCGAAGTGAGAGTATGCGCTGACTATAAGGCGACAGTCAACCTAGCCCTCAGCCCCCATGCTTACCCGGTGCCAGCGGTAAGGGACGTATTTGCTTCCATCCGCTCTGGCACCATTTTCGCCAAGCTCGACCTCTCGCAGGCATATTTACAGCTGCCTGTCACAGACGACACCGCGGAAGCGCAAACTATTGTCACCCACCGCGGTGCTTTTAAAGTTAAGAGGCTTCAGTTCGGCATATCTGCAGCCCCGGGTATCTTCCAGGGTATCATGGAAAAGACCCTGAAAGGAATACCCGGGGTCTGCCCCTATTTTGACGATGTTCTCATCGCCGGAGAAAATGAAGCTAGTTTAGCTGACAGGCTGTCAGCTGTGCTGAGCCGGCTCAGAGAAGCCGGTCTCAAACTTAAGCGGGAAAAGTGCTCCATTGGAGTCACTTCTACAGAATTCCTAGGGTATAAAATCGATAGCCAGGGCATCCACCCCACCTCTGAGAAACTAAGGGCTATTCAAACCGCACCCAGCCCTAGGAATAAGCAAGAGCTTCAATCCTTTTTGGGACTGTTAAACTTTTACCATGCTTTCATTCCCCACAAAGCCACTATTGCAGAGCCTCTCCATAGGCTCCTCGATAAGGGTACAACTTGGTCCTGGACCAAAGAACATGAAAATAGTTTCCAATCGTTAAAAAAAAATTATCTGTCAAAGCTCAACCATCACCCTTTTCAGAGAAGACACCCCAATATGCATCGCTTGCGATGCCTCTCCCTACGGAATTGGGGCAGTCTTAAGTCACCTATTCAAGGATGGCACACAACGACCCATAGCCTTCTATTCTCGCACTCTGACCAAAGCAGAAAGAAACTATGCACAAATTGACAGGGAAGCCCTAGCGATAGTAGCAGGGGTCAAAAAATTTCATGATTATCTGTATGGAAGACCATTTACGATATTTACAGATCACAAACCCCTGCTAGGCATATTTACTTGGAATAAAATTACACCACAAATTCTCTCCCCGAGAATCTTAAGATGGTCAACGTTCTTAGCAGCCTATTCTTATCAACTAATACATAAACCAGGTAAGGAATTAGGACATGCTGACTGCCTCAGCAGACTGCCCATACAAACCAGGGACTCAGATCCAGCCCCAGCCAGCCTAATTTTAGCAATCTCTCAGCTTCCAGAATGCCCCCTGACGGCAAACATTATAGCTAATAATTCAGCAAAAGATAAAATACTTGCCAGAGTCCTCAAATGGGCCACAACAGGGTGGCCAGCTCAAAACCCACAACCCCAATTCCAACCTTATTATAACAGGAAAAACGAGATTTCAACACATAGAGGATGCCTACTATGGGGAAATAGGGTCATCATACCAGAGAAAAACATAGACCAAACATTACACATTTTACATGAAGGGCACCCTGGAATTGTAAAAATGAAGGCAATGGCTAGAAGTTATGTATGGTGGCCTGGCATAGATAAACAAATTGAAAAGTATGTGGGTGGGTGTTATACCTGTCAGGAGACCAGGAGTAAACCCCCCCAGGCACCGATCCATAAATGGGAGACTACAAGGAACCCCTGGTCACGTATACATATAGATTTTGCAGGACCTATCCAGGGCCAAAGTTTCTTAATAGCAGTAGACAGCTATTCCAAATGGCTGGAAGTCACGCCCCTTAGGAAAACAACGTCCGCAGCCACTATTCAAGCCTTAAGAAAAATATTCGCAACGCACGGCCTACCTGACACCATAGTTTCCGACAATGGACCTCAATTCACCTCTCGTGAATTTCAGATCTTCGCTACGAAGAATTGTATTAGGCTGGTCACGTCGGCGCCGTTCCACCCGTCGTCGAACGGAATGGCTGAAATTATGGTACGATCCACGAAAGAAGCATTAAAAAAATTCGTTAAAGGGAACTGGCAGAGGCGACTCAGCCAGTTCCTCTTGTCACAACACACAATGCCATGCTCCACAACGGGCAAATCACCAGCGGAATTAAGATGGGGGAGGAGGCTAATAACACGTCTCGACAGACTGCACCCCGACACATATCCAGAAGAAAAACAGCACCCCCACCCCGGCCGCACACTCAACCCTGGTCAATTAATATGGGCAAGATCATACACAGATAAAAACAAGTGGGTTCAAGGGACAGTAATAAAACAAACAGGGCCCATCTCATACCTCATAGCTACGCAGGCACAGGGCAACATACGCCGCCATATTGACCAGCTCAGACCCAGACAACCGCCACACAATTCCAAGCAACCAACCAACGCCGACTTACAACCCCCACCGGAAATGCTGCCTATCCCAAACCAGGAAGTTGAACACCAAAACGAAGAACCAGAACCAGATCATCCACCACCCCTTCGCCGATCATCCAGGAATCGAAGACCACCCACCTACCTAAAGGACTATCAGTGGGCAGGGTCAAACATCCAAGAGGAAAGAAACGCACCAGGGGAGGGGTAAGGGGTGTATTATATATGATATAACATGATGTAAACATTCCCTTGAGTGTATATGTTAACAGCACAAAAGCATCGTCAAAGCATATATAAGGGAAGCCGCCTGACAGGAATACACGCGGGAACTTTGACAGCTGTCAAAGTTCCCCGTACTGCGCAGGCGCCTCCACTGACAGCTCGCGGCTGTCAAACTCCGGACCGTGAAGAAGACTGAGCTGTCAAAGCGTCCGCCACACTGCGCAGGCGCAGCCACTGACAGCTCGCGGCTGTCAAAACACCACACCACGCGGAAGCCGGAGCTGTCAACAGAAGACGACGCTGATTGGTCCCTGCCTGACACGGCGCCAAAATAAATACATCTGATTGGTCCTCGCTACCAGCTGCCGGCTATAAAAGCCGGACAAGTTATTCTCTGTCTTGCCTTGCTCTAAATAAACTTGTTGTTTAACTAGCCTGTCGTCCCGAGCGGTCCTTCGGCTACTTCAGCTTCATAGTGTAGAGAAGTATAATTCCAACAAGAGGAGATTGTTTCATAACAATAGAACCAACCTTGGTCAAAGTGTGCATTACTTTTTATACAGATCAGCATTGCTACTGATGAATTTGTTGTGGTATAATTTCCTGTAGTTATATATAGTATGATAATTACAAGGCTACAGTCCTGCACCCTTTGCAATAGATCTACCTGAACTCTGGAAGGGAGGGAGGGAGGGAGGGAGGGAGGGAGGGAGGGAGGGAGGAAGGAAGGAAGGAAGGAAGGAAGGAAGGAAGGAAGGAATTTGTGTAATGTATTATATTGGTTTCCACTAGTTCATCACAGGCTGATATACTCAGTTATTTTCATTATGAATAAAGATGGTGAGAATTTGTTTTGTACATATCTGATAATAAACTGAACTACAATTATCTTTTGAATTCTCCAATCATCCAGTTGTTTGGATGAAGCTTTCAGAGTAAATCAGTTCTATTTATGAGGAAAAAGAATAATACAGTATTTAAAAATGTGGTTATTTAGTAAAATGACTCCTGAAATGCATATACAATACAAATAACCTTTGAGTGTTTTAGAATAATGAATACATTTCATTAACAAAATTATTTGAATTTTTTTTTTAAAAAAAAACAACAGTCCTAGAATCAAACATTCTCTAGTAATCTGTTGGTTGTTGTTTTATTTTTTGGTGAATTTAGTGATTGGTTTACTCCTAGTATTTGGGGATTAATGGACTTTATCAGTCTCCTATCATGAAAGATAGTCCATTATATGGTTGCTTCCTGACCTTCAATTATTAGCATCTCTTTCCAGGTCAGTACAAAACATGGAATCCAATATGGCTTACTTAGTTAATTTGCTGAGGGCAAACGTTAAGTACAAGGTAGAATATTTTAATCCTAAATTGTAATTGTAGTGATTTATTATTAATAAGGGAAACTAAAGTATGTGCCATACCACATTCAACCCTGAAACCCTCAAATGCCTGGAAAATGCACTACGAGAAAATGAGATGACATGGAACTCTGAAAGGCTGAAGAACAAGATGAGATAAATAGGAAGTTGATACTATGAGCCAAATTGCTCTACAAAGCAGAATGACATCCCAGAATGATATCCCAGAATGAGCCTAAATGCCTTGTTTGCAAACGTTCTTTATTCCAAGATCTACAAAATATAATACTACTTTAACATACGGTATATTTTATTAACTTCTGTTACACTTGGGTAAGCACATCTAGCATACATACACTTTTCTTTTGTTATGCTGAGGTCATTTGCCATTACTACACCCAGAATTTTCATTGTGTAGTATTATTAGTATTTTTTTATTACTCAGCTCAGGTCTCCTATATAGAAGGCTTTCCTCTCTTGGCTTTATGCCTTGTTTCTTACAACTGTGTGTAAAAACAAAACAGAGAATTATTTTAAGAAACAGAGGTGCTTACAACATTTTAAAATTATTTACAAGTATGCAGATGTTTGCTGCTTAGCTTTCTGTGTCCATAGCAGCAGTCCATGAGAATCAAACTGGATTCCCCCCCCCAAAAAAAATACCATACTGATTTCTCTTACTTAGTAGTTCAAGAGGCAGATACTGAGTGTTTATGTGTTAATGTTGCAAAGGAGCAGCATAATACAGTAGAATGAGCAGTAGAAGAACAAAGGATAAACAAACAAGATTTTCTTTTATGATAGGACCTTCCTCTAGTGTATTAAAGCATTCTTTGGGAACATATTTTTATATTACTGTATATTTCTTTTGGTGTAACACAGCACTTCACAAAGTTAAGAATCTCATGATGGAGTGGGTTTTGATTTAAGAGGTTGTGGTTCTTTGCTCTCATCAAAATTACTGCATTAAGGAAAAGCTTTTAATTTCCATTTTCATTTAAGTGCCACTAGGGGGAATTCAAATCACTGAACTCATTCAGCACTGTTTCTCTGTGATTCAGGCTGAAAATAAGCTTTGAAACTAATGGCATTGGTAGTCAAAGCTTTCAGATGCTAGCTCCTACTTCATTAGGCACTATATGACATGATTTCCTAATCTCCCAATTGTAGTTTTATATCTTTAAAGCATGTTGAGATGAAAAAGAGTTGATAACGATCAGGTTCTTTCCAGTGCCACTGGTGTCTCAGATTGGCCACAGTTCACACTGTTTCTGAAAAATGAGAAGTTTTGTAGTATGCATAGATATTCTTCCAATCACTGTTGTGAACTTAACAGCTGCATTGCCTGCTTTAAAATGAAAATTGGACAGGTTCATAGAGAATGAAAAGCCTAGCAGATACCAGATAATAATAATAATAATAATAATAATAATAATAATAATAATAATAATAATAATAATAATAATAATAATAATAATAATAATAATAATAATTTTATTTGTATACCGCCCTTCTCCCGAAGGACTCAGATACTGTTCAGAGGCTTTATATCAGACTACCGTATATTTAGGATATGTAAATTCAACTTCGTTAGTAATGTGTAAGGACTTTTTTTTTTTAGCTTTGCTGCTGTTTTATCATATGGAGTTTTGATGCTATCTAAGCTTGGTGGTTTCTTGTATGTGTTTCATTGCCCAACTAGGTTACATCACTGATTAATACTTAGTTGCTTTACTAACTAACTTCCAGTTGATTACTAACTAAATGATTCATTACTAGTTAGGTAATCAAATGTGTGCACACAAGCAACCAAGGACTCCATAGCTCAACTCTGACCTGCATACTTCTTTTCTATAGTTTTATATTATACAGGTAGTCTTCAACTTACGACCACAATTGAGCCCAACATCTCTGTTGCTAAGTGAGACAGTTGTTAAGTGAATTTTGCCCCATTTTATGACCTTTCTTGCCACAGTTGTTAAGTGATTCATTACAGTCATTGAGTTAGTAACAGGGTTGTTAAATAAATTTGGCTTTGCCTTTGCTTATCGGAAGATGGCAAAAGGTGATCACACGACTCCAGGATTCTGCAGCCGTCATAAATACGAGTCAGTTGCCAAGCATCTGAATTTTGATCACATGACCCTGGGGATGCTGCAATGGTTTTAAATGTGCAAAATGGTCATAAGTCACTTTTCCCAGTGCCATTGTAATTTTGAATGGTCACTAAATGAACTGTCAAGGAATACCTATATTTAAGATCTGCCCTTCTTCCAAATGATAAGGAAGACTGAGATTTGAAAACGAAGAGACTTGGGATAGTGTAAAAGAGAAAAGCAGTCTTCTTTAGAGAAGGAAGGGGAGGGATATGCTGATTTTTTTTTGTTTCCTAAACTATTGTTAGAACATATTCATCTCAACAGCAGATAGAGTAGTGCAAGCCCATGGACCGGTCCTTTTCTGAGCCAAGAAAACATAACTCAGATAATTTTATTAAAATTGCATGCCTGCCAAATGGTATATTAGCTTTCATACTATGCAGTACATGAGAAGATGTAAGAAAAACATGCCCAGCCTGTTTGCACTGTGGTGAATCTACCTGGAAGTGCATTCATACTGTCAGAATAACCCTCCTTATTCTTCTCATTAATTTCTCAGCCCTTTATGCTTTAATTGTGGCAAATGGAATAGTTGCTCTACAGAAGTCCAATAAAACTGCAGCCTGTCTTCCCAGTAATCAATCACAGATTATGAATTGCACAAAGGAAAAAAAAATCTCTATTCGATGTTCTCCATGTCTAGTATCTTGGGTTATTTTCATGTCTTGTGGTTTGCATTTGGCCACTGTCATTTTGAAGGAATTTCCTGCCATCTGCATTCAATTGAATTTTCTCACAGATTTGGACTTGCTTATAAATACTGAGATCTGGCAAAGGGAGAATCTTTGTTGTCAGGGGCATTTCTTGAAAACCATTACTATGGGATTGGCAGTCTGCCGGTTTAGAAAATATGCAGAAGGTAAAAAAAAAAAAGGTACATTCTATTTTCTGGATGTTTTGAATGGATGAAGCTACTTGCCCTGTTATCAGCTACTGTTGATGGTTCAATGCAACTTTCTTCCTGCTTAGTTTCTTCTGTCCTTTTAGGTCTTTTTCCCCCTTATTGGCAGAGTGCAAACCAGGATACAGCGGAAAACCAAGCAGTCCTTAGAATTACGGTATATTTCCTGGAGGTTTTTTTTTTTTTTGCAATGCACTAATCACACCAAGACTTGATTTGCTATCTTCCCCAAAGAAAGGAGTTTGGCTGTTGGTTTTATTTTGCATATTAATAATCTAACAGGAAATAGCTATGACCCATGTTTTCTTTCATTCAGCCGGGTCTTTACTATATTGTCTGAATGCCTAGCTGAGCGTTGGAAAGTGGTATATTTTTTATTTATATTTTAGACAAAGGATCGTTTTTAACAAGCAAAAACATAATTTAAAACAATTCTGCATAGTATTTTCAGTGGCCTACCTGGGGGCTGGGTAGTTTAGATTTAGTTGAGATGCTTCCCAGCCAGCAAATGCTGGCAGAGATCACACTGGCATTAATCTTTGTGAATTAAAAAACAATGGGCCAGCAGTGTTTTTACCAGGGGTAAGAAGAATATTTGAATAGGGGAAAGGAACGCGGCTTCTCTCATAGTCAGCTACAACGGTGAGATTTTCACTGAGGGACAAGAAATTTAGAAGTTAAAAATAATATGGAAATAATATTCCCCCGTTTTAATTTGTCTGGATTTGGTGATACAGTTCAACTTCAGGTTCCTGTAATATTCGGAATGCAGATAAAGCATAACTCAAATGCTTGGATCAGGGAGTCCTAACACAGATCTTGGATGTACCAGTATATCTGCAGGCGTCCTTCTTGCTTTGCATGATTTTTTTAAAAATTAATCTGTTTGGAAATGGAAAGTTGGCATGCAGCAGTAAAAGCATCAATCTGCATTATTAGCTTTATTTTCTAAGAATGCCTTTGGGCGCCAAATGAATTGCAAGCTATCTTTCAAAATGAAAGCAATGAGAGTTTTACAGCCTGATGCTTTGTTTAGAGAGTAGTAGGACTAGAAGGAACTGTTGGGTGAAAAGTGGCAGGGTAGGAATTAAGACAATCACTCAAAACATTCTACAAGTGGTCCTCATTTAGTGACTACACAAGGGACTGGCAACCCAGTCATTAAATGAAGCGGTTGCTAAGCGAAACCATGATACAACTCTGCTTATAATCTAGTAGTAGCTTTGGTGCAGTAATTTGGTGCTGATTATACACCCCACATCTGTCTTTCTACAAATGGCAAATCTTCTCCAGGAACCATTTTACAAGAGCATCCACAGCATATTTTAAAAGCATGCTAATCATCTATTGTAGGTTGGAAACTCCTACCCTCCTTTGTTCCGATTCAATAAAATGTTGGAAAGAAGTGATGTAACAGGGCTCAACTCTGTTGGCCCTTCAGCAGATAAACTGAACCGAATGCAACCAAATACGGTGTGGCAGGGGAAGCCAGGAAAGGGAAGATTGAATTAGAAAATGGGCCTCATTTGGCAGAAAAAATATAATGCCCATTGCATCCCTTTGTGAGAAGTAAACAGGCAGCAGCTTGGAATGATGGTCACTGTTACATTCTCAGTTTTCTCCTGCCACCTTTGCACTAGTAATGTGACCTAGAACAGTGCTGGCTTTTTCTGCTATATTCTCCATAGCCTTCCCTGTATTTCCCCCTGCATGGCTAAATAACCTTTTTTGTTCCTGGAGACACTTGATCTCAGATATCCAGCATCTTCTGGATTGGATGAAGTCTTTTTGCCAGGTACTCTGAGAGGAGATCATGGATAACAGTAGCTCAAAACATATTTTAAATGATCTGAGCTGTACATTTAAGTCATATTTAGAGGCTGTGTACAGATCCCTGCTCATCTAAAGAGGAGAATGCCCATGATCAGGTCAATTACCCATGCCTAACTATGGAATGCTTTTCCCAGTGAGGTGCATCGTAACTATATTATTGTGTGCCCTTAGATAATGGTTATTTTATCAGGCCTTTATATGAATATTCTATTATTGTACATATATATGTTGTGGAAAAACATTTGAATGCTGGTATACCTTTTACATATTGTACATTAAATCATCCCTTTGTTTAAGAAAATATATTGTGATTTTAAGAATTGTAATCTGTTCTGAAAGAATTAGGTTTTGCAAGGATACACACATTAAAGAGAAAAACTTTCACAGTTGTATTAAAATAATCATTTCTCAGTAACTTGGCTACTCCCTGATTTAACTATTGAGCTAACTAATTGCAAACAACACAGAGTAAACAGTATTTATTCAATTAGATTTGTATTAGACATCCTAATATGCTGCATAGCAGGGCTTTTCAACCTTTTCACCCATTGTACCACTTTTAGGATATGGCAACATCTGAGTACCACCAGTTGCCTAGCAAGGTGTCAAAAACTTGATGACCAAAAAAAGGAAAAAAGTGATGAAATACAGGTAGTCCTTGACTTACAACAGTTCACTTAGTGACTGTTCGAAGTTACAATGGCACTGGAAAAAGTGCCCCCCAAGCCACAGCCGAGCAAGATGCCTGCCCGCCTGCCCGGTGGTGCTCTTCTTCCTGTCCGAGGTTTTCATTGTTGTGAGCTTTTCTGTTGAGGATTGGCAACGGTGGTGGGGCAGGGGGGTGTTTGGTTTTTATTCCCCCCATCTACTGGGTGATTGCAGCAGGTTTTGGTCACTTCACATGACCCTGGGACACTGTGACCGTCATAAATATGAATCAGTTGCCAAGCATCTGAATGTAAATCACAACACCCTGGGGATGCTGCAACATTCCAGCTGATCGGCACTTGTTCTGGGCTCAGCAGAAGCACCAGGATCAGTGCTGAGCTCCAGCTGGAGCCTGGTGCTGATCCTGGTGCTTCTGCTGAGCCCTGACAGCCCTGCAGCTCCAGCCGTCTCTCGCTCAGGCTTGTGCGGTGCTGCCACCGGTTCAGTTCATTCCCCTCCCCCGCTACCACTTTTCTAGGATGGTCGCGTACCACCTGCCAGGTGCCAATGTACCACAGGTGGTACCTGTACCACTGGTTGAAAAGCCCTGCTCTGTACAGTAGAATAGGGTAAATTAAACTGGAATATTTTTATGTGTCTCCCCACTCTACACAATAAAGTACAGTACAAAAAAGTTACAACCTGAACTTTTTGTTTTAAATTTCTAATACATACAAACCATTTATATAATCATAAAGCTTATCTAATTCTCAAAACCTAAAAAGTGTTGTTTTTTCCTACTTTAAAATAAAGTTCAGAAGTGAATTCCAAGTGGAAACAAAATTGGATAAGTTCTCTAATTAAAACAGTCAGCTTTGCCATCTTTGTCAACTCCCATCAGTTTTACCATTCTTGCATTGTGGGTATTTATGTGTCTTTCCATTTTTATGCATATAAAATTCTTGCCACTGTAAACATATATAATAGCAAAATTCCAAAATTTTCTTTTAAGTTCTTTGTCCAACAGTCCTAAAAATCCCTTCTGGATTCAATTTTATATTAATCTTAAGAATATTCTGAGTTAAGATAAAAATATGGCCCCAATATTTCTCTGCTTTATCACAAGTCTATCAGAGATGGTTAAAAAGCACCTTCTTTACAATTACATTTCTAATATACATTTGAGACACCATCTTTGACTATTTATTGGGTATTGAATATCAATGATACATCAAGCACCGTTAGATGTATCTGTAGCTGGCTAACAAACCGTACTCAGGAGTAGTCCTCAATGGTACTACATCCACATGGAGAAAAGTAAGCAGTGGGGTATCACAAGGCTCCATCTTAGGCCCAGTACTCTTCAATATCTTCATCAATGACTTAGTTGAGGGAATAGAAGGGGAGGTCATCAAATTTGTAGATAACACTAAACTGGCAGGAATAGCCAACACCCCAGAAGACAAGCTCAGGATTCAAAAAGATCTTGACAAACTTGATGGGCCCTATCCAACAAAATGAGTTTTAATGTGGAGAAAAGCAAAGTTTTATGTTTAGGCAGGAAATCAAAGGTTTAAGTACAGATTAGGTGAGACCTGGCTCAAAAACAGTAACTGTGAGAGGGACCGTGGAGTCCTAGTGGAGTGTGCAGCAGCAGCCAAAAAAGTTAATACTATCTTGGTTGTATAAACAGAGGCATAGAATCAAGATCACGCGAAGTATTAGTACCGCTTTATAAAATGTTAGTAAGACCACACCTGGAATACTACAACCAATTTTGGTCACCATACTACAAAAGAGTTGTTGAGTCTTTGGAAAAAGTTCAGAGAAGAGCAACTAAAATGATCAAAGGCCTGGAGACTAAAATATATGAAGATAGCTGCAGGACTTGGGTTTGGCTAGTCTAAAGAAAAGAAGAAACATGGTGATATGATAGCAGTATTCCAGTATTTGAGGGGCTGCCACAAGGAAGAGGGGGTCAAACTATTCTCCAAAGCTGCAGATGGCAGGACAAGAAACAATGATTGGAAACTGACCAAAGAGAGAAGCAACCTGGAATTAAGGAGAAAAGTCCTAACAGTGAGGACAGTTAACCAGTGGAACAGCTTGCCTTCAGAAATCGTGGGCGCTCGATCACTGGAGGTTTTTAAGAAGAGACTAGACAGTCACTTGTTTGAAATGGTATAAATTCTCCTGCTTAAGCAGGGGGCTGGACTGGAAGACCTCCAAGGTCCCTTCCAGATTCTATTCTATTCTATTCTATTCTATTCTATTCTATTCTATTCTATTCTATTCTATTCTATTCTATTCTATTCTATTCTATTCTATTCTATTCTATTCTATTCTATTCTATTCTATTCTATTCTATTCTATTCTATTCTATTCCTATTTTATCATTTTGTAAAAAGTTTTGTTTTTACAGATTATATTTCAGTGTAACTTTTACTTCATTTGTCCACATATTTTCCCACAGATTAAATATTATATTATAACCAAAGATTTTTGCTCATTGAATCATACAATCATTAACATATTTATTTTCCAAATCTCAATGACAGTTCATAATCCTCAGCTATTTGTCATACTTTTCTGGTTCATGTTTCTTTTGAGCTCAAAAGTGTGTATACCTGCTTCTCTCCATCTTTATTTTATTTTCACAACAACTCTATGAGGGTTGTTAAGTTGATAATACTGGTTGATCCAGTTTATTCTGGCCAAGTGGAAATTAAAAGTTTATCTTTTCCCAAGATTTAGCTTCAATTGTTTTTTTCTTCTTCTGTTCAATCATGTCCAGTTCTCGCAGACTGGACAGGTCCCTGCAGTTTTTTTGGGCAAAATTTTCCAGAAGTAGTTTGCCAATGGCTCCTTTCTAGGGCTGAGAGAACATGACTGGCCCAACGTCACCCAGCTGGTTTTGTGCCTAAGGTGAGCCTAGAACTCCAGATCTCCTGGTTTCTAGCCTGATGCCTTAACCACTGCACCAAACTTGCTTTCATTTCAATATATTAATTTTATTCTGGATCACTTAAATTAGGTAAAGGTAAAGGTTCCCCCGCACATGCGTGCTAGTCGTTTCCGACTCTAGGGGCCGGTGCTCATCTCCGTTTCAAAGCCGAAGAGCCAGCGCTTGTCCGAGGACTCTTCCGTGGTCATGTGGCCGGCATGACTAGACGCCAAAGGCGCACGGAACGCTGTTACCTTCCCACCGGAGTGGTCCCTATTTTTCTACTTGCATTTTTACGTGCTTTTGAACTGCTAGGTTGGCAGAAGCTGGGACGAGTAACAGGCGCTCACTCTGCTACGCGGCACTCGGGATTCGACCCGCCAAACTGCCGACCTTCTGATCAACAAGCTCAGCGTCCTAACCCAC
The DNA here is from genome assembly GCF_964194415.1 of Vipera berus. Classification (NCBI taxonomy): domain Eukaryota; kingdom Metazoa; phylum Chordata; class Lepidosauria; order Squamata; family Viperidae; genus Vipera; species Vipera berus. The sequence continues at coordinate 64,286,816 of NC_138204.1, read as the reverse complement.
TGAGCCACCGCGTCCCTTACTCACTTAAATTACAGTTACTTTATTTATTTTAAAAATGATTTTGTTACTACCATTTTTGTCACATTTATTCATGACATTCTTGATAGGATATAGAATTGCATTAAAAATTCAGTTAATAAACTACTTTCTTCTTTCATTTTTGGAAGTCCGTCTTTCCCATTCCACTGTGTTCCTGATGGGCTGAATTATAACTGTCATCATCTCAGTCTCCTGCTGGTTATGGATGATGGGAGCTATAGTTCAAATGGATTTGGAAATGGTCAGGAGAACAATATGTGTTCTGCTTGACCACAGTATATTCATTAGGGAGCATCTGGAGAAATACTCTTTGAAACTCTTAAAAGGCTCCAATCCTCAGAGATAGAGGGAGGGAGGGAGGGAGGGAGGGAGAGAGAGAGAGAGAGAGAGAGAGAGGCGCAGAGAGGCTTTTTGATTTCAGCAAAGTTTCCAAGATTCTTTGGGTCACTAGTTTATAGTTTATTTATTTACTAAAGAAAGCTGTACATTGCCCAAGCCAAATAAGGCTGGCACCACAAATAGAAAACAGATTCCACTTGTTGCATTAGTCAGCTTTTCTTTGAAAATGTACAATTACGTACAAATAATACAATGATGTTCCCTAGTTTGCTGGCCTGTAGGCCTCTGAAAGGAAGGCTCTTAATTCTGTGCATAAAATGTTCGCTGTTGCCCTACTTTGTATTTCCAAAGCAGCCTGGATGGATTAGCTGATTCATAACTCTATTGTGGTTCCGTAGTTTGTTTATTCTTTGCAAGACAAAAGTCTTCAAGTTGATTCATTGCTGTGTCATGACATAGTGGTTAAACTACTGGACCTCCTGTCCAAATCCTCAGAAAGCAGAAGATTGGTGAATGTGTATGACCTTAGTTAATCCGTCTCAAAGTGGTGGTATGAGAATAAATAGAGATAAGGGAGTGACATGTCGGCTAGTTTGAGTGCTTGGAAGAAAGTTGTAAGTCCCAAAAAATAGAATAATAAAACACACATACCCAGTATGGGTAAATAAATAAATGGATAAATACACTCTCCTTCCTAATTCTTTAAATCACAGGTGTCAAACTCGCCGCATCATGTGACATGTCGCGACGTATCGTGACTTTTTTCACATTGCTGGAGCTGGGGTGGGACCGGCCTTCGCATGATGTAACCGGCCCATGGGCTGGCAATTTGACACCCCTGTTTTAAACAAAAGTATTGGACAGAGACTCAAAATGTGAATTAGTATTTCATGCTCTTTGAAAATAATCTGTTGTTTGGCTAGCTGTACAGGTTTTATTTTTAAAGGCATTCTTTAAAGGGCAGTGGATGATAAAACTGAAAATTTAAATTTGTGTATAAAATACAGGTAATCCACAACTTACAACAGTTTTCATTTAGTGATGATTCAAAGTTACAGCAGCATTTTAAAAAGTGACTTATGACCATTTTTCACAGTTACCACCTTTGCAGCATCTTCATGGTCATGTGATCAAAATTCAGATATTTGGCAATTGGTTCATCATATTTATGACAGTTGCTGATTCACTTAACATGAGGTTACTAATTTAACAATTACAGTGATTCACTTAACAACTGTGACAATTGTTGTAAAATGGGGCAAAACTCACTTAACAAATGTCTCAACAGAAATTTTGGATTCAATTGTGGTTGTAAGTTGAGGGCTAGCTGTAATATCTTTACTGTACCATCAACTCCATCAAACAATAATATTTGCCTAACCCAGATCATTGGGAATGACTTGATAGTCAATAAATAGCCCAAATCCAGTCTAAACGTCTGGCTGACGCTGTGATGAGCAAAGTAATAAAATGCCAAATCTAGTCTACTATCCAGCTGACCCTGTGATGAACCATAATAACAATTATATAAGTGTATGTGTGGCCCTACTCCCAGCAACAATATTGTAGAATCACTGCAACAATGAGATAGACTTCATACAAATTTAGTAAACAAGTTCTGGATGGAAGTATGGCATTTTTGTATCATCACCAGATTGATTTCTGTATTTATAGGAACAAATCTCTGATTGGCCTCTTTCTTGTATTCAGTTTTGTGGCCAAGGTATATATCTTTTAGCTTCTCTGGCTTAACATTTGTAAAATAGTGTTAAAGCAGACACTTTCTTTTTCTGTTTCCACATTTCTTTTTGTAGAAACCACAACAGCAAGAATAAGTATGTTTTTTGTATACACATAGTTTACATCCATTTTTGAGGGCTGGGGAATATGGCTTCAAGTCAGTTATTGACTCCTGGTTACTGCATGGATAGGACTTGCCAGTTGTTTTGGCAAGGATTTTCTGAATGGCTTGCCATTGCTTCTTTCTTTGGGCTGAGAGAGAGTGACGTGCCTAGGTCACCCAGCTAGCTCTGTGCTCTGAGAACCCCTGGTCTCTTGAGTTTCTAGCCTGGACCAAATTGATTGGACCAAACTGATCCTCCCATAATGTCTCAAAATCATCATAGGCCCACCTTAAAGCCTCAGTTTGTATTGGTGGTAAATACTTTGCAAGACAGAAAGGCCTAAGAATTTCTGAAGATTTCCACCTCCCTAACTTCACCCTGTGTCTTTACAGGATCATATTTCATATCATCCTAAGGATTTATTGACATAGAAGATTGGCTTTTTAAGGTGAGAATAGAGACTACGGTGAGGGAAAAGTGATGGAAAGTCTCATTTTGAAAAAGAAAGATTGCTTGCGGTCCTCTTGGGCAGGCTAATGTCACAGTGCTATAAATCAAACCTGAGACAATGTGATTTGACAGTGGCATCATTTGATTACCTATAAAAAGTGGTAGCGTGATGGATGGCAGCAGAAGAGCTTGGGAGAAACATTGATTGCTATACAGCTTGATACTTCAGTTTGTTAGCGAATGAGGTCAAACTGGTGGTGCAGACTTGCCCAAGCATTTTTGGCAACTTGATTGGAAATTGTGCTTTCAATTAGAATAGAGCTAGAAGGGACCTTGGAGGTCTTCTAGTCCAACCCCTTGCTCAAGCAGGTCTTCTAGTCCAAACCCTTGCCCCTCTACCATTTCAGACAAGTGACTATCTAATCTTTTCTTAAAAACAACCAGTGATGAAGCACCCACAACTTCTGATGGCAAGCTGTTCCACTGGTAAATTGTCCTCACTGTTAGGAATTTTCTCCTTAATTCCAGATTGCTTCTCTCCTTGATTAGTTTCCATCCATTGTTTCTTTTTCTGCCCTCTGGTGCTTTGGAATATAAGTTGACCACCTCTTTGTAGCAGCCTCTGAAATACTGGAATACTGCTATCATGTCCCCCTTAGTTCTTTTTTCTAGACTAGCCAAACTCAAATCCTGCAACGTTCTTCATATGTTTTAATCATCTTAATTACTCTTCTTTGTATTTTTTCCAAAGTCTTAACATCTTTTCTGTAATGTGGTAACCAAAACTGGACGCAGTATTCCAGGTGTGGTGTTACTAAGGCTTTATAAAGTGGTACTAATACTTCACACCTTTTTGATTATATGCCTCTGTATATGCAACCAAAAAGTGTGTTAGCTTTTTTGGTTGCCGCCGCACACTGCTGGCTCATATTTAAATGATTGTCCACTAGGACTCCAAGATCCCTCTCACTGTTACTGTTTTGGAGCCAGGTTTTACGTAATCTGTATTTGTACCTATGGTTTTTCCTGCCTAAGTAAAACCTTGCTTTTTTCCACATTAAATTTCATCTTGTTGGATAGGGCCCTATTGTTCAAGTCTATCACAATCTTTTTGGATCATGAGCTTGCCTTCTGGGGTGTTGACTATTCCTGCCAGCTTAGTGTCACCTGCAAATTTAATGAGTTCCCTTTCTATTCCCTCATCTAAGTCATTTATGAAAATATTGAAGAGTACTGGGCCTAAGACGGAACCTTATTGTATATTTCTGCTTAGTTCCTTCCATGTAGATGTAGTACCATTAAGGACCATTAATTGAGTACAGTTTGTCAGCCAGTTACAAATCCATCTGGTGGTGATGCTGTTTATCCCATATTTTTCTAGCTCACCAAGAAGTAGGTTGTGGTCTACTTCGTTGAATGTCTTGCTGAAGTTTAAGTATACCATGTCCACAGCGTTTCGCTGGTCTACTAATTTAGTCACTTTGTCAAAAAACAAAATAAGGTTGGTTTGACATGATCTATTTTTAACAAACTTGTGCTTGCTACCACTTATAACTTTGTTTGCTTCTAGTTGTTCGCAGATCTGTTTTTTTGATTATCTTTTACAGTAACTTCCCAGGTATTGATGTTAGGCTGATTGGTCTGTAGTTTCCTGGGGGTCTGTTTTTCTCTCTCCCTTTTTTGAAGATGGGAACCACATCAGCTCTTTGCCAATCCTCAGATAATTCTCTGGTGTTCCAGGATTTTTGAAAGATATGGTACAATGGTTCTGAGATAATATCTGCCAGCTCCTTCATAATTCTGGGCAGGTTCCAATGATTTATATTCATCAAGATCAGATAGGTGTTCTCTAACCATTTTCTTGCTTGTTTTAATTTTTTATTTCTAGTCTATCTTTTACAGTTAGGTTTTTAGTAAATTGGGCTATAGTTTCTTTTTGTGAAGACTGATGCAAAGAATGACTTAAACAGTTCTGCTTTCTCACTACTGCTTGTTACTTCCTTGCCATCTTCTTGCTTAAGTGGACCTATTGTTTCCTTGACCTTTTTCATGCTTTAACAATGGATGTATTTTAAAAACAAATGAAAAAAGCAGCCCATTAGCATTAGTAGTGGTGGTGATGGTAGACAGGAGTATTGTGTACTTTACAAAATCCCAAAGCATTTTGTGGCCAGCAACTTAGTTTTTATTTATTTGATTTGGGGAAAAAACCTCTGGTTTCTTTTCTTTAATAAACCAAATTCTTTCTATATTCTTTCATGTAACCAGCAAAAGTTATTTAAGAGTTAAAGTGGGTCTTAAAAGTTTTTCTCATATACAGAATGAATTTATTATGTGCAGGTGTTTATTGTGGTCAGTTCATGTCCTTCATTTTAGGTAACTAAAGTAGCTATGTATCCTGCATATAAACTGTGAAAGAACTGAAAAAAGTTAAACATAATAAGTCAATATACAATATATCTCCAAAGTCTAAAACTAGAGTTTAGTGTCGCACATTGGCTCGTTATGTCATACTTTCAAGACTTAAATATTTTCAGAACAGAGTGAGAATTAAGTGATTATAAGGAGAGATGAATTAAAGAAACACTTATTACAGCCACAGCCTTCCCAACTCATCTGTGCCTGGATTGATGCTGTCATATTCTTTGCAATAATTCAGTGGTTAGAATTAGGTTCATAAGCTAAGAAAATATTTGAGAATCACATCTTGAGAGGAACTGAATCATTCCAAATTTGCCACTTGTTTAATGCATTTTGTCTTTCATTTTCTTGATTATTTATCATTGTGATCCGGTAGTGAAATAATAGCAGATGTCTGGTGTGTTGCCTGGGTACTGACTTTTTCTGTCATTCTGTTTACCATGCAACGTAAAAGAAATTCTGTAGTTTATATATTTTTCATCTTTTACTGTTGTGTTGAGAAAAATAGTAGAGGTTTGATGGATCAGAAAGTGGCAGAGAGAAACGGACTATTTTTCTAGTCCGTTTGCATGGAGTCTATAAATATCTTAGCATTTTCTCTCTCTCTGTGTGTGTGTGTGTGTGTGTGTGTGTGTATTAATGATAATCTTTTGATCAGGTAAATATGTGTCTTAGATGTTTTTATGTGTTAATAATAGGATTAGAGTCCTTGTGAAATATAGCTGTCAAGCCCTGTGGGCTTGACACTGACAGGAGGGGGGAGGGGGACAAGGGCAATGCCTGGGACGAGGCCAGCGACCAACCCAACGGCGACAGCCCTTCCCTCTCACATTACCTGGACCTGGACTGGCTGAGCATGGTGCCGTGGTCATCAGCTCCGTGGTCACACCGCTGAACAGCCAGTCGGCTCCAAGGCTGGCCCGCCAACCAGCTGTTCGGCGCTGAGAGGCACCAGGAAGCCAGAAGCCTGCTGTGCGTCCCGACGAGCAGCTGATCAGCGCAGGGACATACCAGGCAGCCAGAATCCTGCAACACGTCTCGAAGAACAGCTGAGTAAAGGAAAGCTATGCGGAGGCGTAAGCCTACAGGGCGTCCTGCCTCGCTACTCATATCACCTCGCACACTGGATGCTGGTTAGGTGGATGTGGGGGGGCAGGTGGGAAACGCATATATAAGGTGCTGGGAGGCGATTGCTCCCAGTGCTAACTTTGTTTGCCGTTGTGCATGCCAGAACATTCCGTGATTGTGAACTCAACTCAGCATTGTTTCCTGTTGGAGCCAGGGGTGTGGTAAGGACTTCTGACAATAGCTGTGAAAATATTAGTGATATAATGTAGTAATTGAACAAATAGTTAAATGCTGTCTGAGTTTAGACAGATGTTTGAAAGTACATTTGCCGTATTATTGCGTTGGACATTGCAATTTTATTTAAAAAGTTCATTTTAAAAAAAACCTGTGTTATAATGTAGCAAAATGTTGACTTCTTTTTACACAAAATGCAGTATAATAGCATGGATAGAATGTATATTCAATTTCTGGGTGATTTGCAAAATATTGGCAAGGATTTTGATTCAGAAATGTTTAGCAAACAAACTAAATTATTGACACAAACCCCACCCCCCACCCCCATTCTAATTATTCTGCTAAAGCAAATAAGAGTTGTGGTTACCAGGATTGATTTTTCCTGCACACAATCTTAACCAAAAGACCACCAATATTTGTATTATTTGTGGGCCTTACCAGGCAGACCAGACAGGAAACAACCACATCAGCTTATTTTACTTTGTTGTAAGGTAAAATTAATAGAATCTTGCAAGTCTGAAAGTAAAATTCTCCCTCCCCCATCTCTTTACTCCAAGGAAATTAAAGGTTTCCTTTTATCCTCTTGCCCCACCCACTACCAGCTGAGGACAGTGCTCTCTCTTATCTAACTTTTCTCTAGGCAGTGCCTCTGGGCCAAGTCTCCCAAGGTCATTCCCACATACCATCGGAGTATATCCTTGGGAGCAGGGGTAGGCAACCTTGGCTCTTTTATGACTCGTGGACTTCAATTCCCAGAATTCCTAAGTCAACCTGCTTGGGAGAAAGAAGGAAGAGTTGCAGCCTAAACAGCAATCTTGTAAACGAAATTTGAGTCCTAAGGAGGAGGGTGATGAAAGCATCTCAGAGAGACCTCTCTCCCTAGTTTTCAGGAGAGTGAATGAGGGATAGAAGAGATAAATTCTGCAAAATTCTGTTAATGTAACCTTATACTAAGAATAGAATTAATACACCTGAGTATGCTACTTGTCTGGGCTACCTTATAAGTCTTGACAGTGTGGTGCTGAGAAAACATGTCTGAGTTTAGAATTATATTTGTCTCTTTTACACCTGATCTTAATTTTTTTCTTTAAAAAAACCCAGATAAAACTGTAATCATCAGGGAGCCATAAACAGCTGGTTATTGTCAACCCCTTGGAAAAGAGTGATGAAAAAGATCCTTGATCAGAATAATGAATGAAAAAAACAAGACAAACTTTAGCAAACCTTGTCTTCTACCCCCACCACAGATTCATAATGTTTAGTTGCAAGAATGTTTTAACTTTACTAAAAGATTTTGAGCAATAAAATTACTGGTTTGTTATCTGTCATAAATGTCTGGTTTGTTATCTGTCATTTTTTTGAGCAAAGGTGCTTATGGTTTATGATAACATGTTGATAGATGTAAAAGTTTTGCTCTGTGAACCAGTCATTTCGTATACGATACTTTCTGTAGAAATGTAAAAACAGTGACTGGTGATTTTCGATTTATATTGAGTCTTACACCTGATCTGACTCCAGTTTTAAATTTATGAGTCATACATCAAGAAGAAATCTGAATATAAGGTTCATAGTCAATTTTATAATATTATGTCTGTTCCAACAGTTTATTTCTTTAACCATTTGATTCTTTCCATATGAAAGGGGAAAATCATTGGGATTTCTGTTTCTTTCTTTAGAAGTTGAGTAATTTTTACCATGGGTATAGATTCTTTCAAATTTACATACATAAATCAAACTTGTTGCATTTTCTTCTGATTCGTAGTGTCCTTAATATTGTATGATTAAAGATATTGCAATTTACTAACAAAAGATGCATTTTTGAAGAGTAAAGGTCAGAGCAGTACTTGAAGATTTCCATTGCCTGAAATGCCAAAAGTAATTTTAATCAAGCAGTTTTTCTAGGCCATCATCAAAGTGCTTTTCCTTTCATGATTGAAAAAAGCTTTACTGCTGATGTTTATAATTATGGTGTACCACCATCAAAATCTTTGTTCATCAAACTTCATTACAATGATTTATTTGACATGCTGTAAGTCTGCTAATGCAGAACAGAAATGAAACTATAGATGTACTAGCAAATTCATTAAGATATTGTAAGCCTTAATGCCAATATGTACAGCAAGAAAATAAATTATCTAGTTTTACCTATTAACTTTATAGTTTCTTTGCCATTGATCAATTCCATAAAAAAAAACAGATAGGCAACATTTCCACACATGAGTGAGTAATTCTGTGACAGCTTCCTTATATTCAGCTGAATGGCTGAGCACTAATAATATACCGTAATGGAAAAATTCTACATGCAAAGAAACCGTTTTTTCCCCTATGCGGTCACAATGTAGTAAACATGATAATATATGTTTCTAATTTATGATGAAGAAACAAAAAATAAATCCTTGTCAATCCAACACAAAGTCTTCTGCAACTGATTTTTGCAATGTTTGTGTTCATTAAATTCAAAGTAGTTATTTGGACAATTGGTGCTTATATTTGTTAAAATCTTGAGAAGGCATTTCCAATACCTGTTCTTGTGTTTTGTTATTATTGTTTATTAAGGTAACTTTGCCTTATTTTCTTCAGAGAACACACGCTTAATTGGAGAACATATTTCTGTTGATTCTACTAGGTTACATTGACTTTTTATTGCACTGATGTATTTGGATACAGAATATATTTTAGCATGGTAACTTTGCTGTAATGTTTCTTATATTACAATGTGATATTTTTATGTTTCCATTTGGCGGACTCAAATATACTAACACCCCATTGTACTGTCAAACAAATGACAATCCCTTACCTAAAGATTTGTATGAGACATACCAATTCTCTAAATCAGTGTTTCCCAAACCTGGAAAATCACCCAGAATTGGGTTAAAGTGGTTTTTCTTTGGGTAATGTCAGTAAATATCAGTAAACCAATTATTCAATCACTACTGGGACATTTAAGTAGGGAGATTTTAATAAGTGGTAAAAAGGACTTTCTGCTAACCAGTTTTGGGTAATAAAGGAAACACTTTGGGAAGTACTGCTCTAAATAGTTACCTTAACTTTTTAGCAACAAAATTGAGGCCAAATTCTTTTTTGTGGTTACTAGTAGAAGGCTCTCTATCTTAGAAGGGAAAGCATCTGGAGCTCTCAAATTAGCCCCATTTCATTTGCTCCAAGGGACAGATGTAATGTTGAATATTTGGAGAATTGCCTTTTTTTAAACCCTGCTTTCCATTTTGTTCAGTTTATTTATTATTGTTTCCCTGGCAGTTGTGTGGCTTGCTTTTTGTGGTTTTGTCAGCTGCTGTATAGAACTCTTCCCCAGGACCAGCTATTGAATTTATCTCCTGCAGTGGCATGAATTTTATATTAAAATTGTTTTGTGCCATAGATTTAAATAATTAAGAGGATAGGGTTCCCCCCCCAAAAAAACCTGTTTTCTTCCATTTTAGAAAATCCTTATCTGTCCATTCTACCACATAATAGGGAGATTTCTCTCTGTACATATTTTTGACTGATTTGTAATGAATTAGAATAAAAAATATTATGCTAAAATTTAGTAGCCAGTTGAAAATGAATCTAGGTAAGTTCTTCTCCATTTAAAATGATGTTAAAGTTTGACTGCACAAATCGGCAAATTACCAATCATTATTTTGCTCTATAAATTATTTTTGGGTAATATTGTACCACTACTAAATCCAGTGCCTGATCTAATCTGGAAATTGTCTTATTCAAAGATCTTTCTATTATAGAACAGCTCACAGCAAAACTGTTACAGTGCTGAGATTTAGAATAGAAATTCTGGTTAACAATGAGAACTATCAACAAAAACTTTCAAAGAATGCCAGTCTCAAATTTTATTGGAGCATTAGAAACCTTTATCTTCATCTGATCTTCAATTGGATTTCATCAGAAAAATAAAATATTAAAGCCCATTCAAACACATAAATAGTTGGCAAGGTGGCAAGGGGAAAGTGTACCCCGTTAAGAAAATTAGTTTCTATTCATCATTGTTTCCTTTTCTGAGAGCTTTGTATTAATTATTATATTTATTATGGGAAAAAATGCCTTCCTCCAGCCCAAGAGGAATTTTGTTTCCCTTAAAGGTAAAATTTAATTCACTCAAACCAAAAGTGTTTGGGTGCATTAGAGTGGGATCTGAGCAAGAACTCCATTAATAAGATACTTAGGAGAGAAATAAAGTATGGACTGTTAAAATGTCTGATGTGGTGGAAAGCTTTTTTTCATCGCACCATTACTCTGGGATTCAGCAGGGAGAACCTGGCCCCCATACAGTCTTCTTTCCAGTATTTTTGTTGATTTGCAAAGGTGAAAAAAAATATCCCATTGCCCTAATGCAGACATGTCAAACACAAGGCCCGGGGGCCGGATCCGGCCCGCGAAGAGGTTTCATGCGGCCCACGAAGCCATCCTGGAAACAGTGAGGGAACGGCCCCCAGTGAGGGAACGGCCCCCACTGCCTTGGCCCTGGCCCAGAGACCCTCCTTCTGCCAGAGCCTCAGATCTGTCCCACTCCTGCCCAGGCCCCCATAGGCACCCTTGATGCGAACGATGTAGAGCTGGCCACGCCCACCCAGTAGGCCATACGCACTCTAGCCATGCCCACCCAGTAGGCCACGCCCACCCTGGCCATACCCACCTGGCCCCCTGAGGGTAACCACAATGCTGATGCGGCCCTCAATGAAATTGAGTTTGACACCCCTGCCCTAATGTATTCTAAAGTGCAGAAAACTGGCTTGTCGGATTTTGTAGGCATACTGCATGCGACTAAGCATTTTGTAATGCTTGTAATCACATAGCTCTTACACGACACACAGAATGCACACGAGAGGCAGAAACAATAGGAACAATCCCATCCTTATTTACATACTTGTAATACTGTGACATAGTGAGAGGGGAAGAACAAGTAATGGATGAATGACTGCAGCTCTGACAACAGGACCAAAACAAAACAAAATAGCTCTTCTACATCATTTATCACCGGAATGATGTTTCAAATACTCATTAGATGGGATTTTACTTTTATTAATTTACTATGGATTATGAGCCCTTTTATACTGAACTCAGGCAACCTGTTTTAAATGAGTTGAGCTACAGAAAGTTAATCTTTCCATTTTTAACTCTACCCAGATTGTCACTGGTTGTTATATTTCCAGACAGTTGATTTATTCCTTTATCAAACACAATAATGTTCTTTAGGGATACGATGTTTGAAAATAAATGATGACAGTTAGAAATGGCTATTTAGTTTAGAGGATGACTTGGAACTTTTTAATATAAATGTCCAGGGTGTATTGTTGGTATCTAATGACCAAAAATTTGCCAGTGTTGTATGGAGGTGTTTCAAAGGTTTGTTGGAAATGTAATTTTAAAAACTTTTTATCTTCTTTGTTGGCCTTGTGTTAAAGCAAAGAAATATTGGGATCAAATTACATCTTAATTCAGAAGATTCTGAAAGCAAATTTAAAACTGAAACCAGAAGTTTTCCTTTTAGGGTTGTTGGATAAAGAGTCTGAAAGAAAGAGCTTTGTTATTATATAAGTTGGTATCGGTGAGAATCATTTATGTACAAAAATGGAAAGACAAGTCAATACCCACAATGGAAAAATGGATGGAAAAAGTGATGGAGTTGGCGGAGATGGCAAAGCCAACTGTTTTAATTAAAGAGAAGAACTTATTGGAAACCAGTTCTGGACTTCATGCATGAAACAGATAAAATTGAAATTTTGATCTTAGATTTTGCTGAATAGGCCAACTTTGTGACTATAGAAATTCTGGCTAGGGAATTCTGGGAATTGAAGTCCACAAGTCTGACAGTTGCCAATTTTGGAGACCCCTGGTCTAGACCATTATGGTGTCCGTTGGTTTATTGATGTGGGGTGGGGTGATTATACATTGAAATGTTTTTTTTAGCATGGAAGCAGCAAACAACGGATTAATGGAAAGTGGCTTGCACAAAATTGCAATTCACTTCTATTCCTAATTCTAGAATCTAGGAGTTGAGTGGTATAATCAGAGGTCTGCTCTTCCTCCAAATATATGGCTAGAATATTGTTTCCAGTTGTTCAGCTGACGTTAAGGAACAGCCCCCTTTCCTGCCAGTGTACATATTCTATATAGCAAGAGAACAATTGGATATTATTTTCTTTAGAAAGAACATACGGTGTTCTTACTATTCTTTGGCAGTCATTTCAAAGTGAAACTGTTGTCGTCTTTTTTCTGCTCAGTGTCAAGACTATGCTCAGAAACGTGTCCCAATAGAGAAGTTCTGCTTCTTTCAAATTCTTTTTCTCCTACATTTTAAAGAATGGCCTTGTCTATGCTTCCCATCCCAATTTCTTTCTATTTCAGGGCTTGGGGTGATTTTCCAACATATGTAGTGGCTGCATCTATCTGATTTCTCTGCATGATAAATAATGTTCATGTGTGATAGAAACAATTGTTTTTTGTTCTGTAAGACAGGGCTTTTCAACCAGTGGTACGGGCACCATCTGTGGTAGATTGGCACCTGGCAGGTGGTACGCAACCATCCTAGATAAATGGTAGTGGGGGAGGGGAATGAGCTGAACTGGTAGCAGCACCGCACAAGCCTGAGCGAGAGATGGCTAGAGCTGCAGGGCTGTCAGGGCTCAGCAAATGCGCCAGGATCAGCACTTCTTTGGGGCTGTCAGGGCTCAGTGGAAGCACCAGGATCAGCGCCCGGCTCCAGATGGAGCTGGGCGCTGATCCTGGCGTTTTTGAGCCCAGAAGAAGCGCCGATCAGCTGGAATATTGCAGCATCTCCAGGATCTTGTGATTTACATTCAGATGCTTGGCAACTGATTCATATTTATGATGGTCACAGTGTCCCAGGGTCATGTGAAGTGACCAAAACCTGCTGCAACCACCCAGCCAGACAGGGGGAATAAAAACCAAACACCCCACCGCCATTGCCAATCCTCAACAGAAATGCTCACCACAATGAAAACCTTGGAGAACACGCCACTGGTCGGGCAGCCAGGTGTCTTGCTTGGCTGTGGCTTCAGAGGGGGAACTTTTTTCAGTGCTATTGTAACTTCGAACAGTCACTAAGCGAACTGTTGTAAGTCAAGGACTACCTGTACTTCATCACTTTTTTCCTTTTTTTTTGGTTATCAAGTTTTTGACACTTTGCTAGGTGACTGGTGGTAGTCGGATGTTGCCATATCCTAAAAGTGGTACAATGGGTGAAAAGGTTGAAAAGCCCTGCTGTAATACAGCAACCACTAACTGGAAACAACATTTTTAAAAAAGATATAATTCTTACTTTAACAAACTAATGTCAGAAACATTTCAGATACATAAATTAGGGATAATTTATTCTAAAAAAATGGGATTTGGATCCAAGTAGCAATAATGGCATTTGGACCACATCTTAATGTTTACCAATGATATGGGTAGTTGGCTAAAGATATTGTATCAGTTACCTAGAGGTTACCTGTGCTGGTAACAAAACATTTGGAAACCAACCTACAAGCTCGGAGAACGAACCTTCACCCTTATCCTACCCCCGAGCTACAGATATTCGGCTCTATTGCATATTGTATCAGTTCTTGAAGCAGTTCTTGAAACTGCATTCTGCACTCTGATAGACATGCACACCCAGTTCAGTGTTCATTGCATGCAATATTAGCCAAGTTATTCTGGCAGCCAAGGATGGAATTTTCTAGCCATACAGAAGTGCAATAAATTAAACAATGTACAGCTAAATGATCCCCTTCATGGATTACTGCCTTGTCGTGGCGAAGGGGCTTGCGTAATTCAATGAAGCTATGAGCTATGCCGTGCAGGGCCACCCAAGACGGAAAGGTCATAGCAGAGAGTTCTGACAAAACGTGATCCACTGGAGAAGGAAATGGCAAACCACTCCAGTATCTTTGCCATGAAAACCCTATGGACAGTACCAAAAGGCAAAACGATATGACGCTGGAAGATGAGCCCCTCAGGTCGGAAGGCGTCCAATATGCTACTGGGGAAGAGCAGAGGGCTAGTACTAGTAGCGCCAGAAAGAATGAAGCGACTGGGCCAAAGCCGAAAGGACGCTCAGCTGTGGATATGTCTGGTGGTGAAAGGAAAGTCCGATGCTGTAAAGATTCTTTCTCCATAGGAACCTGGAATGTAAGATCCATGAATCAAGGAAAGCTGGACGTGGTCAAACAAGAGATGACAAGACTAAACATCGACATCTTAGGTATCAGCGAACTAAAATGGACAGGAATGGGTGAATTTAATTCAGATGACCATCAGGTATACTACTGCGGGCAAGAATCCCTCAGAAGAAATGGAGTAGCCTTCATAGTCAATAAAAGAGTAGGAAAAGCAATACTGGGATACAACCCTCAAAATGACAGAATGATCTCATTTCGAATCCAAGGCAAACCATTCAATATCACAGTAGTCCAAGTCTATGCCCCAACCACCAGTGCTGAAGAGGATGAAATTGACCAGTTCTATGAAGCCCTACAGCACCTTATAGAACTAACACCAAAAAATGATGTTCTTATCATCATGGGGGATTGGAATGCTAAAGTAGGAAGCCAAAAGATAACTGGAATAACAGGCAAGTTTGGCCTTGGAGTACAAAATGAAGCAGGGCACAGGCTGATAGAATTTTGTCAAGAGAATACGATGGTCATAGCAAACACTCTTTTCCAACAACCCAAGAGACGGCTTTACACATGGACATCACCAGACGGTCAACACAGAAATCAGATTGACTATATGCTCTGCAGCCAAAGATGGAGAAGCTCTATACAGTCAGTAAAAACAAGACCAGGAGCTGACTGTGGCTCAGACCATGAGCTTCTTGTTGCAAAGTTTAGGCTTAAATTAAAGAAAGTAGGGAAAAGTGCTAGGCCAGTCAGGTATGGATTAAATCATATCCCTGTTCAATATGCAGTAGAGGTGACAAATAGATTTAAGGAATTAGATCTGATAGACAGAGTGCCTGAAGAACTATGGACAGAGGTTCGCAACATTGTACAAGAGGTAGCAACCAAAACCATCCCAAAGAAAAAGAAATGCAAGAAAGCAAAATGGCTGTCTGAGGAAGCTTTGCAAATAGCTGAGGAAAGGAGGGAAGCGAAAGGCAAGGGAGAAAAAGAAAGATATGCCCAATTAAATGCAGAATTCCAAAGAATAGCTAGAAGAGATAAGAATGCCTTCTTAAATGAACAATGCAAAGAAATAGGAAAAAACAATAGAATAGGGAGGACCAGAGATCTTTTCAAGAAAATTGGAGAGATGAAGGGAACGTTTCATGCAAAAATGGGCATGATAAAGGACCAAAATGGCAGGGACCTAACAGAGGCAGAAGAGATTAAGAAGAGGTGGCAAAATTACACAGAAGAACTATACAAGAATGAGCTTAATGTCCCTGATAATCACAATGAGGTGGTCACTGACCTCGAGCCAGACATCCTAGAATGTGAAGTGAAGTGGGCCTTAGAAAAGCTGAGCAACAACAAAGCTAGTGGAGGTGACAGTATTCCAGCTGAGCTATTCAAAATCTTAAAAGACGATGCAGTAAAAGTGCTACACTCAATTTGCCAGCAAATTTGGAAAACTCAACAGTGGCCACAGGATTGGAAAAGATCAGTTTACATTCCAATTCCAAAGAAAGGCAGTGCCAAAGAATGTTCAGACTATCGCACCATTGCACTCATTTCTCATGCTAGTAAAGTTATGCTTAAAATTCTACAAGCTTGACTCCAGCAGTATGTGGATCGAGAACTACCAGAAGTACAGGCAGGATTTCGAAGAGGCAGAGGAACTAGAGATCAAATTGCTAACATACGCTGGATCATGGAGAAAGCTAGAGAGTTCCAGAAAAACATCTACTTCTGATTCATTGACTATGCTAAAGCCTTTGATTGTGTGGATCATAACAAACTCTGGCAAGTCCTTAAAGAGATGGGCATACCAGACCATCTTATTTGAAGAGGAACTAAAGGAACTAAAGGAAGAGGAACTAAAGAGGAACTAAAGAGCCTCTTGTTGCGAGTGAAGAAGGAGAGTGCAAAACTTGGGTTGAAACTAAACATTAAGAAAACCAAGATCATGGCATCTGGCCCTCTCAATTCCTGGCAAATAGATGGGGAAGAAATGGAGGTAGTGACAGATTTTATTTTCCTGGGCTCCAAGATCACTGCAGATGGGGACTGTAGCCAAGAAATTAAAAGACGCTTGCTCCTGGGGAGGAAAGCCATGGCAAATCTAGACAGCACACTAAAAAGCAGAGACATCACCCTGTCAACAAAAGTGCGTATAGTCAAGGCTATGGTCTTCCCAGTTGCAATGTATGGCAGTGAAAGCTGGACCATAAGAAAGGCTGAGCGCCAAAGAATTGAAGCCTTTGAACTATGGTGCTGGAGAAGACTCCTGCGAGTCCCTTGGACTGCAAGGCGATCAAACCGGTCAGTCCTAGAGGAGATCAACCCTGACTGCTCTTTAGAAGGCCAGATCCTGAAGCTAAAACTCAAATACTTTGGCCATCTAATGAGAAGGAAGGACTCACTGGAGAAGAGCCTAATGCTGGGAAAGATCGAGGGCAATAGAAGAAGGGGACGACAGAGAATGAGGTGGCTGGATGGAGTCACTGAAGCAGTAGGCGTGAGCTTAAATGGACTCCAGAAGATGGTAGAGGACAGGAAGGCCTGGAGGAACATTGTCCATAGGGTCGCGATGGGTCGGACACGACTTCGCAACTAACAACAACAACAACAGCTAAATGATACACTCTTTCAGAAATCTGATGTTTAAGGAGACTGTCTCACTTTGTTCAATAAAATAAACTCTGGGTGACCAGATTATTCTCTATTGCTATACAGGTATATGTCAGGACCCACCCCAAACCACGTCTTAGGAAGACAAAATTCTTGGAGTCAAATCTGTTCCAAAAAGAATCTTTACTATGACATGCTTGGTTGTAGGAACGAGACAGGACTTAATATTATTCCACTAAGTAAACCCTTATAAAGAGTTCCCGGTTTAACCCCCCTTAACCCCCATTTGGTCAGTCCCCCATCCTTTCTCTCGTATCATCCATCTCGTGGGGAAAAGGAACTTAGGACTCTTCCTGTTTATTGCTGTCTTCCGTGACAAAAACCAGATGCTAGCCCCCCCTTTTGTTTCCCCAGTTCAAAGGGTTTCTCCTTTCCTTTGAAATACACATCTATTCTCTTCTCTTCGGGAGATGGCAGAATCCATGGAATAATGTTTGAAACATTCCATTTATGAATATGATATAAATGGATTCTGACAGTATATCCCATATAATTCTATCAATCGTTCCTTCACTCTATAGCCACAGTAGCAGCTTTTCTGAGCACTCGAGGCTTGTGAAAGTATTTATGGTACTCCAGATAGAGGGACTACATGTCCAGATGACCTCAGCCAGCATGATCAGTGATGATGTATACTGGGAGTTTACTGGGGGAGCCATACGTTTGCTATCTTGGTGTTCAAGAAAGAAAGAAAGTTTAAGTGACTTTGGTACTGTATGTTCAAGCTTAAAAGTTTGGAAATGCTGAAGATTATCAATTTCTTATTTTTATTTTAAGGTTTATTGTTCCATCTTTCTAGATAGAAGTGCCAATTTAAGTTGAGGAAGGGCATGTTGCATGGGGTAAAGGAACGTATTTTAGAATATGTTGGGTGTTTTGTTGACTAAATGACATTGTAGTTACAGCATGATATATGTAAATCCCTGCATTTTGAAAAATTAACAAACTAATAAAACAATTTTGTGCAGGGTTTTACAGACTGATATTGAACAACTTATTTAATTTTCTTCTGAATTATTAGACGGTAATCAGTGATGCTTAATTTAAAATCTTGAATAGCAGAAAATTAATTAACACACACATATAAATAATAGTTACTAAAACATTTTTAGTTAACATAGTAAAAACTAATACAAATTAAACTAAAAAAGTTTAGACTGCAGAAAAATGAATAGAAATAAATAAGAATACAGTAAATAAAAATATACAAAGAAATGCTATTCATAACAATAAGCATAAACAATCAGTAATGTATCACCTTCTCTCAAAATTATTCTGGGTAGATTTCATCCCAGTATTCATCATATCGCCATTCACCATATTCTTGATCTTACCACAATGCTGTCTCCTCTCCTTCAGAAATTCTTAGTTTGCCATGAATCCTTACGGAAAATCATTAATTAATGCACAGACACATGATTTCATTGACAGTGAGACAAGATTAATGGCAGACAGAGATCACCGCACTTACAGAGTAGTTGCATCTATAAAAATGGTGTTTGATGTCCATGTTGAAAACATTTCATTTTGGAATTCCTTTTCCCCTTCTTCCACCAAATTCTATACCAGGGGTCAGCAACCTGAAACAGTGAAAGAGCCACTCGGAACCGGTTCCCTCACAAAAGGAAAAACTGGGAGCCGCAAAAAATGTGTGCGCATGCGCGTACATGCACACATGCGCAGAACAGGGTTTGATTGAAGAGTGGAGCCAAGGCGAAATATGCACCTACCCTGCATATTTGAATTGATTGGTTGAAATTTTTTAGTCCCGCCTTTTTTTTTTTGGACTGCACATAGCAGAGGACTGGGAGCCGCGGGAGATGGCTGAAAGAGCCGCATGCGGCTCCGGAGCCGCATGTTGCAGAGCTGTGTTCTATACAAAGACTCATTCTTCATCAAAATATTGCCATCTCATTTACTCCTTTTTATATCATAAACTCAAAAAATGGTTGTTACTCAAATTTGTATTTATCATCGCTGTTATTTAAATTGAGCATTTTATTCAAAACTGTTGCCTCCCATAAAAGAAATGCCTTATGTCATTTCACCAGTTTTTATTTTGACATCATGTGGAAAGGCTGTGTGTGTATCCAGCTCTGTGGTGCATATAATTTATGACTTCACCCCAGAGTAGCTATTCACCTATCCTGACTAGCCAGGAATGCACTATCTGAATGGTTTATAAACAATCTTACTGCAAAAGACTCTTTTTTAAGAAAGGAAAATTTCATTTCTCTTAGACTAATAAATAGGTACTTGTCTGTTGTGAAAAGACAAACTGGAAATGTAAGAGCAAGACAGGTGCTGATTGCTCTGATGGATGATTTGATTTATTTCAAATTAGACTCATGTAATGCCTTGTTCTAAAAGGATGCCTGACTAGTAGCTGCCAGTTAAAAAGTAGTTATCTTTAGACATGTAGGTGCATTGTGTATGATGTCTCAAAATAGTAAGAGTAAGCAAATGACTTAGTTTGGCAGATGTCACAAAAGCCACAAAGTCTCTAGGGTTAGTTCAGTGTGTTAGGCTAATATTTCAAACCCATCTTTGCTTGGAATGTGAGTCATTAGTTTTAAGTGTCATTACCACTATTTGTTCATTGTTCCTAATTGGGTAAATTCCTAAAATACAAACTCTGTTTCAGTTGGTTGCCCTTTCCATCCAGCCTTTGCAATTTCACTGTAAAATTCCATTGGTGAATTTTTTTTTGTACTTTGGCACATATATTGGATAGCTGTTTTCATTTAATCTTGGCAAAATTGAGGGTCTTAAACCCAGGGTATAATCCATTTTGTAATATTGTTAATATCATGCTAATTTATTTGTTATATAATTAGGGAACTGGGTAGACTTTGAGCATGTGTAATTGGTTTCAAATTTAATACAGTACAATGAATTTTGAGTTTGAGTATCCATCTCAAGTATTACATTTATATGTACAACAAAGAAATTATTGTCTAAAAATAATAATAATAAACAATTTCACTTAATATGCTACATATATTTAGAAAAAAATATAGATAGTCCTTGAATTACAGTTGCAACGAAACCTGCCCTTTCTAATCATATGTCGTGATGGTCATCAGTTGGGTCATCCATGTGACGACCTGATTTTACAGACTTTTTTATGGTGTCTACTAAGCAAATGCAGTGGCTGTTTAGTAAAGCTGGTTTTCAGCAAAACTACAGAATAAGAAAATTGGAAGGGACCTTGGAGGTCTTCGAGTCCAACCCACTGCTCAGGCAGGAAATCCTATACCATTTCAGACAAATGGTTGTCCAATCTCTTAAAAACATCCAGTGTTGGAGCATTCACAACCTCTGGAGGCAGGTTGTTCCACTGATTAATTGTTCTCACTGTCTGGAAACTTCTTAGTTTCTCAGTTGCTTCTCTCCTTGATTAGTTTCCATCCATTGCTTTTTGTACTGCCTTCCAGGTGCTTGGAGGATAGCTTGACTTCCTCTTCTTTTTCACAGCCCCTGAGATATTGGAACACTGCTATTAGGTCACCCCATGTCCTTCTTTTCATTAAGTATGTGGTCACATAACTGTGAGGCACTGCAAATAGAGCCTTGGTGGAGCAGTGGGCTAATGCCTCCTTAAGTAATACCAGCTGCCTGCAATTAGTGCAGGTTCGCATCCCACCAGGCTCAAGGTTGACTCAGCCTTCCATCCTTCCGAGGTAGGTAAAATGAGGACCCAGATTGTAGGGGGCAATTAAGCTGACTTTGTAATAATGCCGCTTAGGGTGTGTGTGAAAGCCCTAATAAGCAGGCATATACATAGAATGAAGGCTACTGCTAAGCTTGTAAGCCACCCTGAGTCTTCGGAGAAGGGCGGGATATAAATGGAATTAAAAAAAAAAAGATTGTAAATGCTTGTAGTTGCTGACTGCATTGAAATATGGTCATTTGACCCCCATGAACTTTGAATCTGGATCATAGGTATCCCCCAGGGAAGTCTATCATAACTTTGACTGGTTGTTAAGTGACCGGTCATAAGTTGAAGACTATGTTGAAACACCACCATTAGCCATTTTAATTTGAAGACAGACCCAGGAATAGAAAGAACTGTTTCTACAAATAAGGAATCAGAAGGTAAATGGCTTCACTTCATCACAGCAGAGAGAGTAATAATTATAAGTGGAAGAATACCAGTCAGAGGGCAGAGCTGATGACAGTAATCTGCACTGCAGCACTGAGAACATATTTTAGGAATCTGAAAGTCCCCTGCATTTAACCTGTTGTGAGGTGATTGGATTTATTTATCCAGACTCAGTTTTTTTGCATGAGAGATTGTTAGTACCTTTCCTTTAAATGTGAAAGCTGGCTAGTTGTAACTATTTATTCAATAACTTTGTTATATTCTTAGTTGCCAGTATTGCCAACAGTGTTTTACTTTCTTGAATTAAAACTACACGATGAAGCTAATTGGTTGCAGTCATTCTGCAGCAGTCTTGCTCATAGGAACAGGTGATATAACTTTGGTTCAAAGCTGATTTGATTTAATCAAAAATTAGACACTACATCCCTAGGAAGCTATAGTATATTAGCAGTGATAAAATCAGATTTCAAAATCAATAATGGGACTGAAAATGCAAAGCCACAGTAATCTTTCAGTAGTTTGTGAATATCTTACATTCACAGGAAGGAGATGATCTATTCACATGAAGTACCTTTATACATCTTAGCCAACATGTATATTGGAAATGTGAACAACAAGATGGAACATTATCATTCCTAATGGACAAATAGAACAGCTAAAATTTTGGATTCAAATACATATATTAACTTAGAAGATCTTAAAGATTAATACAGTATACAGTTTACACCAGAGATATTCCTTTTGCGACTGCTGGGCAAACAGTTGGAAAAAAAACTCACAAAACCTTCTTTTTGTATATAACAACAGGGCACAATGATGGAAAGATGTGACACTGTCCACAATGGAAGAATGAATATTGGGTTGAAGGAGCTGACTGAGATAGCAGTATTGACAGTTTTGATTAGAGAAAAGACATTGATTGACTTTAAGGTTCCTTGGAAACCCTTTTAGATTTTTTGCATGAAACAGAAAAAAAATAAAATTATGAAGTGAATTTGTTGATTGTAAGAAATGGTAGACAATAGAAAAATGAAAGTTATGGTAATGTCTACTGTAAAAGAAAATCAGAAGGTTGTTGAGAGCGTGGTGGCGCATCAGCTCCCTTTGTTCCTGGAGGAAGCTGATTATCTGGACCCGTACCAATCGGGCTTCAGGCCCGGGCACAGCATGGAGACGGCATTGGTCGCACTGGTGAATGATCTCTGGAGGGCTTGGGACAGGGGTTGTTCCTCTGTCCTAGTCCTATTAGACCTCTCAGCGGCTTTCGATACCATCAACCATGGTATCTTACTGCGGCGTCTCAGGGGGTTGGGAGTGGGAGGCACCGTTTTACGGTGGTTCTCCTACCTCCTGGGACGTTCGCAGTCGGTGTTGGCAGGAGAGCAGAGGTCGGCCTTGAGG
Organism: Vipera berus; assembly: GCF_964194415.1. Classification (NCBI taxonomy): domain Eukaryota; kingdom Metazoa; phylum Chordata; class Lepidosauria; order Squamata; family Viperidae; genus Vipera; species Vipera berus. The sequence goes on along the minus strand of NC_138204.1, from coordinate 64,264,104 downwards.
CCTCTCATTTGTGGAGTTCCTCAGGGGTCGGTCCTCTCACCTCTCCTGTTCAACATCTATATGAAGCCACTGGGTGAGATCATTCGTGGTTTTGGGGTTGGGTATCATCAATATGCTGATGATACCCAGCTTTTCATCTCTACCCCAAACCACCCCAGTGATGCCCTCGATGTGATGTCCCGTTGCCTGGAGGCGGTTCGGGTCTGGATGGGGAGGAACAGGCTTCGGCTCAATCCCGACAAGACTGAGTGGTTGTGTGTGCCGGCATCTCAGGAAATTCAGATTATTCCACCTCTAATCATGGGGGGTGAGGTATTACCCCCCGTAGATAGGGCTCGCAACTTGGGTGTCCTCCTAGATTCACAGCTCTCCTTGGAAGATCATATAGGAGCTGTGACTAGTGGGGCCTTTGCCCAGGTTCGCCTGGTGCGCCAGTTGCGGCCCTATCTGGACCGGGATGCCTTGCGTACAGTCACTCATGCGCTCATGACCTCTCGTTTAGACTACTGCAATGCTCTCTACATGGGGCTGCCCTTGAGGACTACTCGGAGGCTTCAGCTGGTGCAGAATGCGGCTGCGCGAGTGGTGGTGGGCGTTTCCTGATACTCCCATGTAACACCTCTACTCCGCGAGCTGCATTGGCTTCCGGTTGCCCTCCGGGTGAGATTCAAGGTGCTGGTAATGACCTATAAAGCCCTAAATGGCATGGGTCCGGATTACTTATGGGAGCACCTGCTGCCGGCATCAACTTCCCTTCGTCCAGTGCGCTCCCACAGAGAGGGCCTCCTCAGGGTGCCGTCGGTCAAAGAGTGTCGACTGGTGACCCCCAGGGGGAGGGCGTTCTCTGTGGGCACGCCAGACCTTTGGAACCGTTTACCGGTTGAGCTCCGGATGGCTCCTGACCTTCGCTCCTTCCGCCGTGACCTAAAAACTTGTTTATTTGAACAAGCTGGCCTGGTCTGATGGGTTTGGCGTATTTTAATATTAATTTTATTAATTTTTACTGTAATTGGGCTACATTATTTAATTCTTTTTTAACTTTTGTACATTGTATTTTTATTGTACTTATTGCCCTGTACACCGCCCTGAGTCCTTCGGGAGAAGGGCAGTATAGAAATTAAATAATAATAATAATAATAATAATAATAATAATAATAATAATAATAATAATAATAATAATAATAATAATAATAATAATAATAATTATTATTATTATTATTATTATTATTATTATTATTATTATTATTATTATTATTATTATTTCCTTGTATTTCTTTTTGTTTCTGCACTTTTGGCTTTACTTTTCATTCTTTATTCTTTCTTTTATTTTAATTATTAGTTTGTGTTAGTTTTTATTTGAAGTTATTTAAGCAAAAAAAAGTAAATTACTCTGGTTACTCCAATAGAATAGAATTAGTCTACAACATACAAACATAAATTCTATATAGATGGATATTGAAAAAAACTATTTGATTTTGCTAATGTATAAAATCTAACATTAATATAAAATTGGAAATTACTATGATTTTCTTCAAACAGAATCAGATATTGAATAGAATTCCTTTCTGTCTGTTATTGTGCTAGTCTATGCCTATAATAAATATTAATTTATGTGTTAGTACGCTTTAGTTAGTATATAATTTAAAAGCTGCTCTCTTGAAACTTTAAAAAAAAAGAACTTAGCTCCAAAGCTATACAATTCGCCATGTCATTTGTAGCTGTGATTAAGAAACTTATTATTATTAACCTGGAAACAAATAAAATTCTTGTTTAAGTCAGAAAGTATTTTAAGTTGACTTTCTTTTTTTCTTAATTAGTTTTCTTCTAATTAATATTGGTATAAACTAAATATATCCGACCGATTGCAGTTAAGAACCTTTATAAGGTCTTATCTTGCGGCGATAAGGACGGCGAAGTCTAACTACTTTGCCGCCCTTGTTGCGTCCGCAGATAATCGCCCGGCCGCCCTGTTTAGGGTGACTCGCTCCCTCCTTAACCAGGAGGTGAGGGAGGATCCCTTGCAGGGACGAGCCGAGGAGTTCAGTCATCATCTGACGGACAAAATCGCTCGGATCCGGACCGGCTTGGACTCTGACTGGGCAGAGTCTGATGTGGAGGAATCAGGCGGTCTTGAGCATGTTATCTGGACTGAGTTCGACCCTGTTTCCCCTGATGATGTGGACAGGATCATGGGGAGGCTGAGCACCACCACCTGTTTGTTGGATCCGTGCCCCTCCTGGCTAGCTTATGCGGCTCGGGAGGGAACACGAGGCTGGTTCCATGCAGTAATAACTGCTTCTTTGAAGGAGGGTGTCTTCCCTGCCGCCTTGAAGGAGGCGGTGGTGAGACCCCTCCTCAAGAAGCCTGCTTTGGACCCGGCTGTTTTAAACAACTATCGTCCAGTCTCCAACCTTCGCTTTCTGGCGAAGGTTGTTGAGAGTGTGGTGGCGCATCAGCTCCCTCTGTTCCTGGAGGAAACTGATTATCTGGACCCGTACCAATCGGGCTTCAGGCCCGGACACAGCACGGAGACGGCATTGGTCGCGCTGGTGAATGATCTCTGGAGGGCTAGGGACAGGGGTTGCTCCTCTGTCCTGGTCCTATTAGATCTCTCAGCGGCTTTCGATACCATCGACCATGGTATCCTGCTGCGGCGTCTCAGGGGGTTGGGAGTGGGAGGCACCGTTCTACGGTGGTTCTCCTCCTACCTCCAGGGCCGCTCGCAGTCGGTGTTGACAGGAGGGCAGAGATCCGCCCCGAGGTCTCTCATTTGTGGAGTCCCTCAGGGGTCGGTTCTCTCGCCTCTCCTGTTCAACATCTATATGAAGCCGCTGGGCGAGATCATTCGTGGTTTTGGGGTGGGGTATCATCAGTACGCTGATGATACCCAACTTTTTCTTTCCACCCCGAACCAACCCAGTGATGCCCTCTCTGTGATGTCCCGGTGCCTGGAGGCGGTTCAGGTCTGGATGGGGAGAAACAGGCTTCGTCTCAATCCCGCCAAGACTGAGTGGCTGTGCATATCGGCGTCTCGGGTTAACCAAGTTATTCCACCTCTAACGATGGGGGGTGAGGTGTTACCCCCCGTTGATAGGGCTCGCAACTTGGGCGTCCTCCTGGATTCACGGCTCAATTTTGAAGATCACATAGGAGCCGTGACCAGGGGGGCTTTTGCACAGGTTCGCCTGGTGCGCCAGTTGCGTCCCTATCTGGACCGAGACGCCCTACGCACAGTCACTCATGCGCTTGTGACCTCCCGTTTGGACTACTGTAACTCTCTCTACATGGGGCTGCCCTTGAAGACCACTCGGAGGCTTCAACTGGTGCAGAATGCGGCCGCGCGAGTTGTAATGGGGGTTTCCCGATACTCCCATGTAACACCTCTACTCCGCGAGCTGCATTGGCTTCCGGTTGCCCTCCGGGTGAAATTCAAGGTGCTGGTTATTACCTATAAAGCCCTACATGGCCTGGGTCCGGGTTATTTGAGGGAACACCTGCTGCCGGCATCAAACGCCCTTCGCCCAGTGCGCTCCCACAGGGAGGGTCTGCTCAGGGTTCCGCCGGTGAGAGAGTGTCGACTGGTGACACCCAGGGATAGGGCCTTCTCAGTGGGAGCGCCTGCCCTCTGGAACCAGCTGCCGGTGGAGCTGAGGACTGCTCCCGACCTCCGATCATTCCGCCGGGGCCTGAAGACCTGGCTCTTTGAGCTCTCGGGCCCAGGCTGAGGAGAAAATTTTAACTGGGGTTTTTAGTGTACAGGGTGAATTTAATGCTTTTTAACTGGTTTTAACTTTTGTATGTTTTGATTTTTAATTCCCTGTAAACCGCCCTGAGTCCTCAGGGAAAGGGCGGTATACAAATGCAACTAAATAAATAAATATTGAAATACTTTTTAAAAATATGATTTGTCTTCTTGGTCAGTTTTTTCATTATTAGAGTCTAATAAACTAACGTGTAGGTGAGAAGACAATATTTTATTTTTATTTTCTATTATTTTACTTCTGTTGACATTGATTTCATTTTTCTTCCTTTTTATTATGGAAAGCCGCCTAGAGTAGTAAGATTGGCGGGAAGTAAATTAACAACAACAAAAAAACCCCAAATAAATATTAGCTACTAATAAAGAGAGATAGTTGTCAGATTCTAAAATTATCGTCATCTTTAAATCTTGTGCAGAGTACATCGGGCAGCAAGTGAAATTTATTTATTTATTTATTTATTAATTTAATTTCTATACCACCCTTCTCCCGAGGGACTCAGGGCGGTGTACAGGGGAATAAAATGCAATAAAAGTACAATATACAAAAGTTAAAAATGAGATTAAATAGACTAGCCCATTACAATAAATAATTAATTAAAAATTACAAATTAAAATACCCCAAACCCATTAGACCAGGCCAGCTTGTTCAAATAGGTGAGTTTTCAGGTCACAGTGGAAAGAGCGAAGGTCAGGAGCCATCCGGAGCTCAACCGGTAATTGATTCCAAAGGTCTGGCGCGCCCACAGAGAACGCCCTCCCCCTGGGGGCCGCCAGCCGACACTCTCTGACCGACGGCACCCTGAGGAGGCCCTCTCTGTGGGAGCGCACTGGACAAAGGGAAGTTGATGCCGGCAGCAGGTGCTCCCGTAAGTAATCCGGACCCATGCCATTTAGGGCTTTATAGGTCATCACCAGCACCTTGAATCTCATCCAGAGGGCAACCGGAAGCCAATGCAGCTCGCGGAGTAGAGGTGTTACATGGGAGTATCGGGAGACCCCCAACACAACTCGCACGGCCACATTCTGCACCAGCTGGAACCTCCGAGTGGTCCTCAAGGGCAGCCCCATGTACAGAGCATTGCAGTAGTCTATACGAGAAGTCACGAGCGCATGAAATACTTTATTTAAAATACTTTCCTGGATTTGAGCTTTCGATCTTCTGCAAGAACCATAGAGATAGTGAAGATGCTTTCACTTTCTGAGGTTGGTTTGTTGGGCCCAAAGGACAGAGAGTTTTAGACATAGGGAATTTCTTTCAATCTTTCTTCTTACTAATTTAGGAAAGGAATCAAGATTTTCTATTTCAGTAGGCCTTTTTATTTTGCATTAATTGATACTTGATTTGGATTGTTTTCACGAGATGTCTCTGGTTTTATTTTTTACTGTTAGTTGTCTGGGGGAAAAAAGCAGGGTTCAAAATAAAAAAAACAAACAGAAAACATTGGTGCTCATTCCTTTCGGAAAGAATCCTGCTAAAACTGTAATACTATCTGGGAAAATCAATAATAATCAATCAGGGTAGATCGTTCTTTTGGAACTGAATCATGATTAATCTGGATCTTTTGTTTTTTCTCCTGATTTCATGAAACCGGTTGTCAAAAGCAGGTGGAAAATGGTGGAGAGGAAGAATGAGAGATACTTCAGCTCTTTTAGTGAAGAGTTCATACTTATTTTTCTCTTTCACTTCTCCTTCTTTTAACAGTGAATGGTGGTTACAGCCATTATAATTTGATCTCTGAGAATAACGTGGTGGACATGGAGATGACAAATAGTTTGGGGCCTGTGTGTAGACAGAACCTGCTTTCCCACTCAGGAAACTCACTTGCCCGAGAACACCTGTTGCCGTGTGAAAGACTCCTCCAAGTTAGTCAGCTGAACATGTCTTGCGCAGATACCAGGTATTGTTTTCAGCTTTGTTTATCCTACACACACAAGCATTTTTCATGTTGTATCCGTCCCCCACTGAATATGGTTCCATATTTGCATATCGTCCCTTCACCAGCTTTTCAGTTTGTTCCAGTGACACTTTATACTCAAGTGCACCTCCTGTGTCATAATTTAACAGAAGAACATTGATGATTTAGCTACAGTCCGAAAAGAAAATACCTAAAGAGAACTGTTTAGTCCTCTAGCTATAGTCCAAAAGGAAAGCAGTCCTTGCTTGACTGTGGGACCTGCAACTCTGTTGTTCAACAATGTGATTGTAAAGCAGAACTTCATGTGATTGTGCCAACATGATGGCAGCTGTGGCAATCTCACTTGTGGTGGTTATGTGAATTCCACGCAGTTGCAATATCCTATGGTCACACGAGCACCGTTTGCAACCTCCTGCTAGCTTCTCCATTGACATTGTCTGTTGGAAGCCAACAGTGAAGGTTGCAAATGATGACTGCGGGATGGTGCAGCTGTCATAATTATGAGCCAGTTGTTGAGCACCCAAATTGCAATCATATGGTAGTCATAGGTTCCCCTCGTTCAGCACCCTTGTAACTTTGAACAGTCACTGAATGAGTAGTTATTCAAGAACAATCTCATGCACTTTGAAGAGAACACATTTAGTCCTTTGTCAAATAAAAATTCCTGATGGAGCATCCCTTCTCATGGCACTTCTAATTCAAAATTCCTAATTAATGTAGTAACCCACCTACTTTAATTAGGAATTTTGAACTAGAGGTGCCATGATAAGGGATGCTCCATCAGGAAATTTTATTTGGCAAAGGACTATATCTGTTCTCTTAGGACAATCTTCTCTATTATCATAGAATTATAGAATCATACTAAACCATATTTGGTTTTGGCTTATTGTGTTTTGTGAAGGCAGTCATTTTGACATATTCCGTGAACCATGGTTAAATAAATTGTGGTACATTGCCATTTCTTTTGATTTATATAAACAAATTTAGGGCTTTAATTCTGGAAAACAGTTCTGCTGTGGTTTAGCAATGGTCCTTCCTGTATCTGAACAATGCCATGGTATCTCAAGTTAATTAATTTCCAGCATTGGTGTGGTTTCCTAAAGCCAAATTAATATTGGCTAATCACTGTCTAAGATAGTAATTTAATCAGACATAAAAATCTCTCTCTTTCAACATTGCCAACTTTATGTAGTATAATATATGTTGGGTCTCTTGAACTTTATGAGGGGAGTTAGAATATCTGTCGCATTTTTCTCCAGAGTTGAGTACTGCTTTAACAGACCACAATTTCTGTGTATTCAAATTGGTCTCCAAACTTTTCCATGCACTCTGGTGGATAAGGAGAAAGAAATTACATTTGTAATCCAGGTTAAAATAAATCATCTACTTGAGTTTAAAATGGATCAGAGGCTTCGTTTCAAATACCAGAAAGTAGATATTTCCAAGCTAAAAAAATATCTTTCCTTGGGAGATAATGGCAGATGTACTTTTGGAAATCAGAATTGGCAAGGTTTGTTTACGTTGTTTGAGTATAACTATCTCTTTATAATTACTCAGCAGAATAAGTGCACTTCAAATTACTGTACCATAAAATCCTATTTTTGTATAGAGAACCCCAATTATTTTGCCTATTACTCGATTCTGTATTTTGTTGTTAGCTGCGAAGTCGTGTCCGACCCATCGCGACCCTATGGACAACATTCCTCCAGGCCTTCCTGTCCTCTACCATCTTCTGGAGTCCATTTAAGCTCACGCCTACTGCTTCAGTGACTCCATCCAGCCACCTCATTCTCTGTCGTCCCCTTCTTCTATTGCCCTCGATCTTTCCCAGCATTAGGCTCTTCTCCAGTGAGTCCTTCCTTCTCATTAGGTGGCCAAAGTACTTGAGTTTTAGCTTCAGGATCTGGCCTTCTAAAGAGCAGTCAGGATTGATCTCCTCTAGGACTGACCGGTTTGATCGCCTTGCAGTCCAAGGGACTCGCAGGAGTCTTCTCCAGCACCACAGTTCAAAGGCCTCAATTCTTTGGCGCTCAGCCTTTCTTATGGTCCAACTTTCACTGCCATACATTGCAACTGGGAAGACCATAGCCTTGACTATACGCACTTTTGTTGACAGGGTGATGTCTCTGCTTTTTAGAATGCTGTCTAGATTTGCCATGGCTTTCCTCCCCAGGAGCAAGCGTCTTTTAATTTCTTGGCTACAGTCCCCATCTGCAGTGATCTTGGAGCCCAGGAAAATAAAATCTGTCACTACCTCCATTTCTTCCCCATCTATTTGCCAGGAATTGAGAGGGCCAGATGCCATGATCTTGGTTTTCTTAATGTTAAGTTTCAACCCAAGTTTTGCACTCTCCTTCTTCACCTGCAACAAGAGGCTCTTTAGTTCTTCTTCACTTTCTGCCATTAGAGTGGTATCATCTGCGTATCTTAGGTTGTTGATATTTCTTCCGGCAATCTTAATTCCAACTTTTGATTCATCTAGCCCTGCCTTTCTCATGATGTGCTCTGCATATAAGTTAAATAGGCAGGGCGACAGTATACAGCCTTGCCGGACTCCTTTCCCAATTTTGAACCAATCAGTGGTTCCGTGTCCAGTTCTCACTGTTGCTTCTTGGTCCGCGTATAGGTTTCTCAAGAGACAAATAAGATGGTCTGGTACACCCATCTCTTTAAGGACTTGCCACAGTTTGTTATGATCCACACAATCAAAGGCTTTAGCATAGTCAATGAAGCAGAAGTAGATGTTTTTCTGGAACTCCCTAGCTTTCTCCATGATCCAGCGTATGTTGGCAATTTGATCTCTAGTTCCTCTGCCTCTTCGAAATCCTGCCTGTACTTCTGGTAGTTCTCGATCCACATACTGCTGAAGTCTAGCTTGTAGGATTTTAAGCATGACTTTACTAGCATGAGAAATGAGTGCAATGGTGCGATAGTTTGAACATTCTTTGGCACTGCCTTTCTTTGGAATTGGAATGTAAACTGATATTTTCCAATCCTGTGGCCACTGTTGAGTTTTCCAAATTTGCTGGCAAATTGAGTGTAGCACTTTTACTGCATCATCTTTTAAGATTTTGAATAGCTCAGCTGGAATACTGTCACCTCCACTAGCTTTGTTGTTGCTCAACCTTTCTAAGGGCCACTTCACTTCACATTCTAGGATGTCTGGCCAGTGACCACCTCATTGTGATTATCAGGGACGTTAAGCTCATTCTTGTATAGTTCTTCTGTGTAATTTTGCCACCTCTTCTTAATCTCTTCTGCCTCTGTTAGGTCCCTGCCATTTTGGTCCTTTATCATGCCCATTTTTGCATTAAACGTTACCTTCATTTCTCCAATTTTCTTGAAAAGATCTCTGGTCCTCCCTATTCTATTGTTTTCTTCTATTTCTTTGCACTGTTCATTTAAGAAGGCATTCTTATCTCTTCTAGCTATTCTCTGGAATTCTGCATTCAATTTCTTTTTCTCCCTTGCCTTTCGCTTCCCTCCTTTCCTCAGCTATTTGCAAAGCTTCCTCAGACAGCCATTTTGCTTTCTTGCATTTCCTTTTCTTTGGGATGGTTTTGGTTGCTACCTGTTGTACAATGTCGCGAACCTCTGTCCATAGTTCTTCAGGCACTCTGTCTATCAGATCTAATTCCTTAAATCTATTTGTCACCTCTACTGTATATTCAACAGGGATATGATTTAATTCATACCTGAGTGGCCTAGTGCTTTTCCCTACTTTCTTCAGTTTAAGCCTAAACTTTGCAAGGAGAAGCTCATGGTCTGAGCCACAGTCAGCTCCTGGTCTCGTTTTTACTGACTGTATAGAGCTTCTCCATCTTTGGCTGCAGAGCATATAGTCAATCTGATTTCTGTGTTGACCATCTGGTGATGTCCATGTGTAGAGCCGTCTCTTGGGTTGTTGGAAAAGAGTGTTTGCTATGACCATCGTATTCTCTTGACAAAATTCTATCAGCCTGTGCCCTGCTTCATTTTGTACTCCAAGGCCAAACTTGCCTGTTATTCCAGTTATCTTTTGGCTTCCTACTTTAGCATTCCAATCCCCCATGATGATAAGAACATCATTTTTGGTGTTAGTTCTATAAGGTGCTGTAGGGCTTCATAGAACTGGTCAATTTCATCCTCTTCAGCACTGGTGGTTGGGGCATAGACTTGGACTACTGTGATATTGAATGGTTTGCCTTGGATTCGAAATGAGATCATTCTGTCATTTTGAGGGTTGTATCCCAGTATTGCTTTTCCTACTCTTTTATTGACTATGAAGGCTACTCCATTTCTTCTGAGGGATTCTTGCCCGCAGTAGTATACCTGATGGTCATCTGAATTAAATTCACCCATTCCTGTCCATTTTAGTTCGCTGATACCTAAGATGTCAATGTTCAGTCTTGTCATCTCTTGTTTGACCACGTCCAGCTTTCCTTGATTCATAGATCTTACATTCCAGGTTCCTATGGAGAAAAAATCTTTACAGCATCGGACTTTCCTTTCACCACCAGACACATCCACAGCTGAGCGTCCTTTCGGCTTTGGCCCAGTCGCTTCATTCTTTCTGGCGCTACTAGTACTAGCCCTCTGCTCTTCCCCAGTAGCATATTGGACACCTTCCGACCTGAGGGGCTCATCTTCCAGCATCATATCGTTTTGCCTTTTGGTACTGTCCATAGGGTTTTCATGGCAAAGATACTGGAGTGGGTTGCCATTTCCTTCTCCAGTGGATCATGTTTTGTCAGAACTCTCTGCTATGACCTGTCCGTCTTGGGTGGCCCTGCACGGCATAGCTCATAGCTTCATTGAATTACGCAAGCCCCTTCGCCACGACAAGGCAGTAATCCATGAAGGGGTCGATTCTATATATAAAGTAGTAATTGTGGAGCAGGGGGTCAAAATCTGCAAGGTGGTCACACACATCTACAGAAGGAGCATTTTATTGATAAAAAACAAAGAACTATAAACCAACATTTTTGTGAATATTGACTAACTAATTTGATCATTTTAATCTGATTATATCAGTGGCAGATTTATTTCCAAGTCTATTTTGTTTAAGAAATTGAAACATCCCTTTTAAATCTAGTGTTGTAAAATAACATTTTATCAAGTTTTCAGTTAAGTTGCTTCCTCAGTAGATAGTTAATTTCTACTGAAGAAGAAATTTGCTACAAATAAAAAAAATATACTTCCAGTATTTATCATGTTTGAGGAAACACTTATAAATAAGATATGGCCTTCATATTCTATAGCTCGTGGCCTCCAAATCTAATTTGGAGGATTCCCTCCTCTCTTTAGATCAGTTTTTGTGGCCATGCTGAAGACTGTGAGGTAAATGGCCTCCTGTCTGTCCACTGACAGATAACCTTCTTTTGCTGAGAGTGATTGATAAACACCAACCCTTTTTTTTAACCAAACCTTGAAATATTTTGCTTCTTTGAAAATTTGAACAGTAGCGGACAAAAGCCCTTCAAAATTTCAGCTTTTATTTGGAATGCTGTCTAATCCCAGTTTTTACAGTCCCAGCATGAGACAGCAATGATTTCAATTCAGTCATGGAAGCTTTGCTGTTTTTAATTTTATTATGTATGTTAACCATCTTGACCTTGTTAGGAATCCACATGGTGCTTACTATTAACAAGCTGGTTTTATTCTGTCATTGACGACAATTATGATGCAAAGATAATTGGGGTTGGAGCAAACAAAAGGAGGAAGAGAAGACACGGCTTAGATCTTTTCAGGAGCTTTTTCAAAAATCCATAATGAGGAAATGACAGATGTCTGTATTCAGGAGATCATAGTATTCCCTTATGAAACATGAACTCCTTACAACTCTGTTTCAGAGAAGATTCCCAGAACAACACAGGATTATATGCCACAGAACATGAAAGAGATGCTATTGTGATATAAAGCAGCAGGTGACTGAAATAATTCCTTTTATTCCTGAAACCTGCCCTAGGTTCTGTAGTTTTGCCATTTTCTCAGTAATTGAATGGTGAATATATATCAGTTTGCTGATCTCATCATTAGTTTGCCTGCTTTTGGCATCACAGGTTCCATATAAATTTATATCCCTCTCCCTCTTCCTCTCTCTTTCTCTCTCTCTTGCGCGCGCGCGCGCTTGCTTTAGCAGTCGAAGTGGTTATGCCTTGTCTTTCATAGTGCAAACAAGTTGTACACTTAATAATAGTTTCCTTACTTATCACAGTATTCAAATCCTTCAAAGCAAGTGACTGTTGGATAAGGAAGCCCAGGTTGTTATGGTAGGTTTCTCAAGAATGCCCCCATTGCAAGCTGAAAGAGACTGCTTTGGTTTCTGCAAATTAATTGGGCTTCTGGTCAACAGAAATTTGTCATTATAGACCATAGTTATATTAAAAGAAGAGCATGTCACCATTTCTTCAAGTTTAATTCAGACTACAGGTTTACAGTAGTTACGACCACAGTTGAGCCCAAAATTTATGTTGCTAAGTGAAACATTTGTTAAGTTAGTTTTGCCTCATTTTACCACCTTTCTTGCCACAGTTGTTAAGTGAATCATTGCAGTTGTTAAGTTGATAACATAGCTTTTAAGTGAATCTGACTTCCCCGTTGACTTTGCTTGTCAGAAGATCGTAAAAGGTGATCATATGACCATGGGACACTGCGACTGTCACAAATATGAATCAGTTACCAAGCTTCTGAATTTTGATCATGTGACCAAGGGGATCCTGCAACCGTCGTAAGTGTGAAAAACGGTCATAAGTCACTTTGTTCAGTGCTGTTGTAACTTGGAACAGTCACTAAATGAACTGTTGTAAGTTGAGGACTAGCTGTATAATGTTTGCAGTGTGATTAGTTGACAAACCAGACTTTAAAAAGTGAAATTCAAGAAGTAACTGATGGCTGGATGTGACTTGTGATCTATGCTTGTAATTGATAGTATCAGCCTAATTTCATCCATTGTGTTTAGAATTTTAGAATGCTACCGGAAACATGACTGAACCCAGCATTGCTAGATAATGCTGGTAATATGGTTGTGGCTTGGCAAAACATCTAATAAACACTGTCTAGTGCTGAAACTACTACCTTTTTTTCTAATATCGATCCATGGAACACGCTAATATCCTTGTGTTTAATGCCTGTTTAATATAATTTGTTCTGTTTAGACTTTCCATTGATGATTGTTTAATCAAAATCTTAAGCATATAAAAATACTAGTCTAGGTTATCTCCCTGCAGCAATATATTACTAGGATTATATAACACTGTCAATGCTTTTCAGTAATATTGTAAGCACAGTTTTTGTGTCCTATCTCCCTACAATTCCTAGCAAATGGAGCATTTTCCCAATTATAAGGAATAAGACAAATGCATTCATCATTTTTACATTGTACTTGTTGCTTCCATCTGTCAGTTTGTCCCATTATTTCTGTCAGCCTGCCTGACACTTCCTACCCTATGAAATTCAACACTGCATATGTGTTTGAAAATATTCTTACGCTGCATGCTAAGATGAAACCAAATCTGCAACAAATTTAAGTCAGTTGAAGAAAAATGTTAAGTGGACTTCAATTGTGTAAAATACCTTGAAACCTCATCTGATAGTAGCTGATCCAGGGCTTTCAATTTGTTTTTGCCAAATGACTCTTAAATAGTAAACTTTAGGGCTGCACAGTGCTTTGGATTCAAAGGCAAAAATAGACTCAGAGGGCAACTGCATGATCCTGGCTGCTTTAAGGAGGTGCAGACTGATGCCTCTGGGAGACTTCAAATCATCTTTTTGCCTTGGAATCATAAGCACTGCACAACCATAGTAAATTTCATCTAGAATAGATGAAGGAGAGGAAGATATGTTGACATTTTCCATCATCTTCCACATTGCCTTATGTTAAAAACAACCTTTAAGCTGTTTTCCTTAGCCTATATCTATCTAAAACTGAGTGAGCTACAGCAGGGGTCCCCAACCCCTGGTCCGTGGACCGGCATTGGTCCACAGCATCCCACCAAGCGGGCCGCATAAACAAACAAAGCTCCATCCTCAGGATGCATGCAGTATTCAAAACCACACCCCTTTTGGTCCATGGAAAACCTTTCTCTATGGCATCAGTCCCTGGTGCACAAAAGGTTGAGGACCTCTGAGCTACAGGGACCAGGGGTAGGGCCTTCTCAGTGGGTGCGCCTGCCCTGTGGAACCAGCTGCCTGCAGAGCTTAGTATTGCCCCCAACCTCCGTTCATTCCGCCGGGACCTGAAGACCTGGCTCTTCGAGCTCTCTGGCCCAGGCTGAGAATTTTTTAATTTTAATTTTAACTGGGTTTTTTATTTTTCTCAGGGTTTTATTTAATCTTTTTAAATTTGTTTTAACGTTTGTATTGACTTTCTTTTAAATGCCCTGTATACTGCCCTGAGTCCTTCGGGAAAGGGCGGTATATAAATCTAAATAAATAAATAAATGTGATCACTGTTTGCAACTTTCTGAGAAGCAAAGTCAATGTGGAAGTCAGGTACAATTAAAAACAGCTACTAAGTTAACAACTGCAACTTAACAGGTGGCAAGAAAGGTTGTAAAATGGGGCAAAATTCATTTAACGTAGCAATGGACATTTTGGGCTCAATTGTGGTTGTAAATCAAGGATTATCAGCATGTTGCCAAATATGTTCAGAAGTTTTGATTGATCTAGGAAATTTATCTTCTCAAGTCAAACAGTTTGAAGATCTTTATTGTTGCTCTAGCTGAAATTATAAGACTTCTAGGTAAGGTTCACTAGTACTAAAGCTGGGCAAGATCAAGGAAGCAAGAATTATACACATTTCAGTAAGATATCTTTGATACTAGTCTGGAGAGGTGGGGATCATACAGAATCTTGGAAACTTGGAATCTTGGAATTTTCCATCCTCATGCAATCATTCAGGTAGAGTCTCTTTGAATGACTTGAAAGTCTTCTTTCTGAGGTTTTTGCCACCCTGACTGAGTTGCTGTTTATGAGATAAATCATCAGTAGGCTCACCTTTAACACTTATTTGTTTATTTCTTTTCCCTGCCTCCCCATAATCTCTCACAAAAGGTCTCTGGGTTTGTATCATATAATCATAGGGTTAGAAGGGGTCTTTAGGAATTATCCAAACCAATGTTTTTCAAAATTGGCAAGTTAAAATGTGTGGACCTCAACTCCCATAATTCTCCAACCAGTGGGAGTTGAAGTCTACACATCTTAATGTCATGGAGTTTGAAAAACACTGATCTAAATCTATCTACATTTTACTTAATGTAGGAGCCACTAGAGCAGAGGTGGGGAACCATGGCCCCATTATGACTTGCGTGCTTCAATTCTGAGAATTCCTGAGACAGCATGGCTGGCTCAGGAATTCTGGGAGTTTAAGTCCACAAGTCATAAAAGGGCCATTGTTTGCCTCCTCTGCACTAGAGCATCTATAAGAGATGACTATGTAGGTACCATTTGAGGACCTCGAACAAAAGAAAACGCACCACTTTATTTAATAGCCTGTTCCACCAAATGACATTTCCTCATAAGACATCTTTCTTGATGTCTAGCATGAACCTGTTCTTTGCAGTTTTGACATTGGCTCTGAATTTGATATCAGGGCGATAGAAATCCACTTCTTCTTCTGTTGTGACAGCTCTTAAGATGTTTGAAGGCCACTATCATATCTTCACTCTTGTCTTCTCTTTCATAGACTAAAGATATCCAGATTTATCATGGGACTAGATTTCTAGATAGTTGACTATCTGGATTTGTTCCAATTTGTCTCTTGTTTTTCAGCTGTGATACCTAGGACTGGATACAGCATTCCAGATGGGATCTGACTATGGCAGAATAGATTCACAATGACATCTCATAACCTGAACTGTGTGCTTCTGCAGTAGCATTTGCTTTTCTAGCAGCTGCATCATACTGCTGGTTCATATTTAACTTGTGGTTGAAAAGGACACCCAGATCCTTTTCACATGTAATGTTGCTATGCCAGGGCCTATGATTATTCTGTACATATGCCTTTCATTTTTATTACCCAGATGTAACGTTGCACAACTTGATGTTATTACAATTTTTTTCAAAGGCACCATGCTTTTTATACTATGATGTGGTAGCAAATCCCATGCCCCAAACAGTTGAAACCATTAATCTGTAAGAATGGAGGATTCATCTTCTTTCTGCTGTTAGAACCATGTCCTTTTGCAGAGGCTACCTCACAGTAGTAAATTAACAACTTTAGCCAGTTGCCTGTCAGTTAAAATTTAGGGCTGTCTGATGTGTTTTCATCTAAGACTTTGGCAGTTTCTTACTTATTTGAGCAATGTCTAGGACCAGAATGGGTAGATTTGTGAGTGAGTCTACCCAGTTTTGGCTGCATTGAACTCATATCTGAAGAGTTATTATGAAACTAGTAGCTTATCCTAATATTCTCCTGGAAAAAGTACTTTTATGGATGCTTTTTATTGGCTGGAAAAAAGAGGTTAGAAGGACCTATTGCCGTATCGTTTATTATGGCTATGTAAATCCTTTGAATGAGGTTTTCAGAACATTTTTTAAAATTTTTATTATTAATGCAGTATATCTTTTTTCCTTTTAAAAATGCTCCTAGCTATCTCCTGAAACATATGCCATTTGCTCTGCTGTAGAAAATATATGCAAAATACAGTAGATGTTTATCCACACCCCAGGAGCAGCAGTCAAGCCTCAGAAAAGATGTAGATGTTTTAGCCATTTAAGAAGAGGTGGCGTATCCACACTCCTGTGGATTCTAAAAATTTTCTTGAAGGGTTTGCATAGCACTATTATTTGCGGGATGAGTTTCACTGAGTGAAACTGAGTATGGAATTACACTAACCGGAAGTATGAAAAGGAGGCTTGGTAGAATAATGAAGTGAAAGAGACTGTGGATGAGATAAAAAATGCATATAAGAGAATAATTGCTGCATATTATTGTGTAAAAATAGCATAGAGAAAAAGAGATGCAGAGAATGTAATCATGGAGATCAAGGGATGACTAAACTTTATTTAAAAATAGTTCAAATGCAGAACAATATCAATATATATATAAATTGTTTTGGAAGTTGGTAAATAAATTTAAGAAAGAAATTCCACAGGATGTGGAATTAAAAGTAAAAGCAGTGACATGATTTGAGATAAATTTGAACCAAGGAATCCTGAAATTAATATTTTAGAGCTCTATATAAAGAATACATGGAACATCTATTCAGAGATTAGAGTGTTAAATTAAAAGGAGATGTTCATGTAAGTTATGTAATAATAAAATATTAAGATATTTTCAAAAGAAACTAGTGAATTATAAATATTCTAAATATTTTTAAGAGGATATTTTGAATTTGTGGGATTTATTAGAGTGGTCACGTTGGAAACTGTCTCAAACTTCTTTATATCTATTATATAACTTTACATATGAAATTATATGGTGTATGTTTGTGTGTGTGTGTGTGTGTGTGTGTGTGTGTGTGTGAGAGAGAGAGAGAGAGAGAGAGAGAGAGAATGACAATGAATTTAGTCATGGATATATCTTCAAAGTAGGGACGCGGTGGCTCAGTGGGTTAGGACGCTGAGGTCGATCAGATGGTCGGCAGTTTGGCGGGTCGAATCCCAAGTGCCGCGTAACAGAGTGAGCGCCTGTTACTCGTCCCAGCTTCTGCCAACCTAGCAGTTCGAAAGCACATAAAAATGCAAGTAGAAAAATAGGGACCACTATGGTGGGAAGGTAACAGCATTCCGTGCGCCTTTGGCGTCTAGTCATGCTGGCCACATGACCACGGAGACGTCCTCGGACAAGCGCTGGCTCTTCAGCTTTGAAACAGAGATGAGCACCGGCCCCTAGAGTTGGAAACAACTAGCATGCATGTGCAGGGGAACCTTTAACTTTACCTTTATATATCTTCAAATCAAAACACGTAGTTAAGAATTCTGCCATCTACTTTAAAATGGTATTTTAAAGCTTATTAAATAAATTATCTTAATGCTAGTATTCCATGAAATTGGCTATAAGTCACTGAGTAGAGAAAATAAATAAATGCTCTTTTATAATAGTAAATAGAGACAATTTCAGAAGGTCTCAATAAGCACAATGGTTTTTAATATATTACAATTATTGATAAGATTCTTTTAATTTGCTCCATATGCAACCTGCATCTGCATAACCTGTTTTGTCTTCTTTCCCCCATTTCACTTTGAATCTTATACCAGTTTAGCCACTGTATAATCTGATGATGTGAGCAGCAATAATTTTACAGCTTTATTAAATGGCTAATAAAATTGGTTAATCATATAAGGTGATACCAGACTCCCAAAATAAATGTCACATTATTGATATTTCTGCTTGAACTGAAATAAATTGTCCTATTGGAGAGATCTGGAAATAATTTGTGTTTTGCCTAAATTATCCGTTGAATCCATAGCTTGTGTTAAATATATGCATTTTGCAAACTGTTGTAGTTGTACTTTAATTAGTGTGAGTGCAGTTTGCTCATACCTTCCAAGAGCTAGCACTCTTTTTTATTGCCAATGAGGAAGCATTGAAAAATGTTCAAATGCAGATATTGCAATACACAAGAATTTAGACCAGCCCTTTCTTAGAAGCTTAATTGATGTTGCACCTTGCATGAAAATGCTAAATTCTCAGCATCCTAGTGACGATCCATGAAACTGTGTTGCAGGCCTCTCCCGTTTCAAGACTCGGCAGATGCTACCCCTCCGTGCATGAATAGAAGTCACACTACTCAGCATATAAAACAGGAGTGCTTGGGTGATTATAAGGGCCTATCTGAGGTTTCTGCACACAGAGGAATTACTGACGGAATGGAACTGAAAGGCTCAGGCGGCCTTCATCTTGACCACAATAGCCTTACCAATTCACTTTCATCGCAATTGTTTAATAATGAACATAGCCCCTCCCTAGGCTCCTTGTCACTCAACAGCCCTCACCATTCAAGTCGACCACAGGCAAGCAACGTGAAGAAGAGGTGCATCTCTGTGCTGCCATCTTCTGCCGATGGGATTGATATTACAACTATCATCCGCACCTCACAGACCTCGCTGGTTACCTGTGTGAATGGAGTGTGGACTAATTCAGCTGGTGTTTCCTCTTCCCCTAGAGAGATCACTCTCCACAGTGCTCAGAAACCCTCTCGCCCCCAGTCCTGCTCGCAGTCTGGGAACCACTGCCATATTCCTTCCCCTTCGGTATGCCTCGTCCCTGTTTCCGCTGAATCTATCCGGGGGGACTGTGACTATTCCCCAATGCAGCATACAGGAGAGAATGCAAGCTTCTGCCTTATAATGAATACGGCTTCCGCTCCTCAGCCAGATATTTTACACAGCAAACAGAAGTTGAATTTCTTAAAGCAGGAACCACTTGATGAATATACTTCTGCCTCCAGTCTTTTTCAGCATCACCAAGAGCTGCCACCACCTTATCATTTACACGAGCAGCCAAGCCACGTTCAAGGGGCACTAACACATTTACAGGCCTCTATGTCTCCAAAGTCTCTTCAGATGAGCGAAGGTGATGAGCAGGAGGCCAGCGGCGGCAAGCAGATCTGTCGATGGATTGATTGTAGTGCTGCCTATGATCAGCAAGATGAATTGGTTCGGCACATAGAAAAGACTCATATTGATCAAAGGAAAGGAGAGGACTTCACTTGCTTCTGGGCAGGCTGTGTTCGCCGGTATAAACCTTTCAATGCTCGTTACAAGTTGCTAATCCATATGAGAGTTCATTCGGGAGAAAAACCAAACAAGTGTATGGTAAGTCTAGAATGTATTTATTTGACTGGAAATGCTCTGGGATGCCCCCTCCCACCCTTTTCTGTCTTCTAAAATATTCTTCCAATAGAATTACAGGGTTTTTCATGTAACTTTGTATAGTGATATTATGAAGCAGTACCTTACCTGTTAAAAACAGCTGCTCTTTTATTACCCAATATTCTTTTCTCAGAATTATGCTATTACTCTATAGTTGAGTTGTTAATGCTTCGTTTTGTTTTTGTTTTGTTTTTTTGAGAGGAAATAATATAAATATTGTTTATAAATATTGGCATGTTGTATTTTTTTTTTTTGCCCACTGCAACGAGGTTAGCTTTTAAATACAAATGTTTTATATTTGAAAAGGCCACTGAAAAATTAACAGAATGTTCAAAGCAGTTTGGAACAGTTAAACATAGCGGAGAGTCAATGTGCCTTGGGTGATATTTTAAATCAAGAAACATGGAGCACATTTTAATGCTTTTTTTTGCCCCAGTTTGCTTTTGAACAGTATCCCAGCTGAGCAGAAGCTTTTGAAATGATAGATGGCAGAAAAGAAAGAGAATCCTAGTAATTATTATTAATGACTAAAATTGAGCATCTAATATGACTTTCAGGATGGCTTTCATTTAATATATATAAAAAACAGTTTTCAGAAGAGAGCTATTATAGCTGTTCTTCTCTGATCAGGCAGATCTAAGCTACACCATAATGCCAACACGTTGAGAGAAACATTGTCTCTGGTTGAATTATTAGTTATGTGGGAAATTAAAATAAAAACTAATGATTTGCAGTTCAGTGGCCATAATATGAAACTCTTAATAGAGTAGGTAACCACAAAGCAAAATTGGACCAGGCTTCCAAACTCAATTGTGAAATATAGAACAACCCAAACTGTATTGCTTACAAAGGAATAACTGCACCAAATGTCATCAAAAAGGATCACTTTGAAGAATTGGTGTTTATTCACAGGCTTGTGGTTGAGTATGTTTTGGAAAAACAAACTCCCCTTAAGTACAATACTTGTCAGATTTTGGAGTGAGAGTTATTGTTTTCAAACTAAGATGTACTTTATATTGAAGGGGTATATGGTAGTGTTGTTTGACTTATTTTTCCCAAATGCTGTTTCTAAGAAGCAAAGTCTTAGGGTTAGGAATAATGTCTTAATTGTGATGAGAAGACATTCCTGACAGTCTTATTTTCTCATATTCCTGGTTTATTATGCAGATCATTGTATTACAAAGTGAAATCAAATAATTAAAGTACTGTATGTGGTTTCTTCTGCTCATGGAATAGTTCATAATGCCTCATTACACTTGTACTTTGTATTTATACACAGTATGCTCTTTGTATGTTAGTATTTATCTCTATATTTTTTCTACTCTAAATATTACTATATAATTTATTACTAATATGATGCCTAATATACTAAATGCTATATTTTTGAACAACAGGGATTTTGCTTGTTTCTTATCCATCCTATCCTAAACTGTTTTATGTGTATAACATCCTTTAAATTTTTCCATTGACGTCATACTGGTAAATGATGTGGCTTATATACTGATGACAAGAATCCAAGCATAATAAAGTAGTACACATAACTTTCCACTGGATTAGATGTTGTTATTGCATTTAGAAAAACATTAAGATTGCAAAAATTGTCACTAAGCAGCACAGATAGCTACACAGGGGAGATATTCAAATCTCCAGTTTCATTGTGTCTTAATAAGATAATTGTGCTGTATTCCTAAATTAGAAATTTGAAACTATGGAAATACTTGGATTACTCAACAGTGTGTGTGTGTAGCCATATTGGAGGTTGCTTTTAGAAGATATATGAAAACAGTCCTCTCTCTTTTAAAAGTATAATTTAAAAGCAAAGTTTCAGGCTTTTACAGTGGTAAAAGGTGGAATGGAACTCTAGATTTACTCAATACCATAAAACATGCTGTAGATTTGTTCTTTCGAAGTGTACGTTTGGCACCTATTATGTGGCAGTTTTTTAATGTTACCATTCTAATCAGTTATCTTTATGTCATTATGTTAACCTCGTGTAATGTGTAATACTGGAAGAATTTATAATTGTAAATTTGGCTGTAGATGCTTATAAATAGTGCATTAGTGTATGGGTCTCGATTTTAGGCTACTTCAAGTATACTCTTCAGTATAAACAAACAATTGTCAGTACTGTAGTCAATTCAGTATATTTGAATAGATCTTTTGTCCAATCAGAATTGAGGTTTTATGTAATATTACAAAATAAACACTGAGTGTCATGTTTATTTTTGTAACTGTGGAAGAATTATGGGGAAGACTATTAAAATATATTTTGTTTCAAAAAAAGAAAAGATGAAATTAAATATTTAAAATAACTTAAAAAGTTTTTTTTGCAGTTAACTTCCAAAGTAAACCCACAATTGTAGATGATCAAAATGGATTTTCTTTAAATATGGCTTAATTTTTTGAAAAAAAAATACTTTAAAAAGTCATTTTCTTAAGCTAAGAAAGCAGTGGGCAAACTGCTTCAAAAATTAGTGTTTGTAAGGAGTTTATTTGTAGACTGAAGTATTATTGTGGTTTATTCGTGTTTTTGTGCATCTGTTGGCTTCAGGGTAAGTCCAGTACCTCAAATTTAAAGAAGAATCATTTTGCAAATGTTAATTTTCATTTAAAAATAAGACCTTTTTTTTAGAAAGGCTAAATTAAATACTGTCATGATTTTTCTTGGAAGATGCTCCCATTCCCAATTGCTTCCAGTGACAAAAATAACAACATTATTGCTTTATTTGAAATTGGGTATTTTTCCAGTCTGATCAACATCATTTGTTGGTTAAATATGTGTTGAACAGATTCAAGGGAAGCTGGCAACAAGTAGCTTGCTGTCTGCTTGCATAAAAGCTCACTTCTATGTAAAATTATTAATTTCTTATGACAGTCTTTGCTACTATGTATTGTAATAGACAAAGGAATTTTGGAATTCAGGCTACTTGAGAACAGGAAATAAATGAGACATTTTGATTGAAAAGTAAATGGTCCACTAAAATGGCACTTAATCCTTTTATTATCTTCCAACAGCAGTTTCCACAATGTATTTTCATGAGGTAAGCTTCCCCTTCAGTCCAATTGTAATACTCATCATTACAGCTGGTTTAAATTTAGCCAGTATGTTTCCTTCTCAGTAAGAGAGTGGGGAAAATGGAATGCAAATTGTCATAAAGGCATTACTGATATTTTTGGGTTCCCTGGATTTGTTGCCAAAATTTATATTTTTTTAATTTTCAGTTAAAATGTATAATTAATGTATTCTTTTTTCAACATTGTGTCCTTTCATTTATGTGGGGTTATGTTATGTTATGCTTTGCTTTTGTTCATTCTGTCTTTATTCTTTGAGCTGTGTGAGTAGTCTGAAGGAAACTACCTAATCTCTTTGCAATATCCTGTTATGCTTCATATATAGCTTGTGTTATTTTAGTTTTATTAAATTTGGTGCTCATCTGCATTATAATCAGAAAGATAGCTAACAAAAATAATGATGCAATGTCTTTAAAACCTGAACTTTTGGAAGATTAATTTGATGCTTTTTTATATTTGATGTCCCAGACTATAGGAATTTTGATTGTCTGAGAACAAAAATTAGACCGCTTAAATGTTTTCAAGTTAAAATCAAACCTTACATTTTGTCCTACCATTGTCTTGCATAATAATGATTAATCAACCTGATATAATACAAAAGTGGTTAAGTTTTTGTTTATGAATGTAATTAAGTTACTTCACTTAAAAAGACTTATGTTTGTGTATGTGAGTGTGCTGGACTTTATTCTACATCCTTTAAGCCAAATAATAAATTGTACTGAAATACTTAAACAGTCATAATATTATTATTTAAGTAACAATTTATAATATTCACTAAATTCAATTTCAACATCAAATAGATGAATAATATGGTACAGAAGGGAGATTTTTGGATAGCAAATAACATGTTTAGTTATTTCAAATAACCACATGAAAACATTTGCAGGAGTAGACAAGCGCCCAATTTCTGATGCACAGATACCTCAGTTTCTCTCACCTATACAGGATATTCTCATTTAGCAACCATTAGAAGTTACATCCATGAACTTTATGATCAATCCTTGCATTTATGATCTTTGCGTATGTGGAAAGCAAAGGAAAGCTGATCATAAGCACAGTTGTTGATCTCACTTAATGTCTTCTTTGCTTATTGACCAAGTTGTCAGTCCTGGTTGTGTTCACTCAACAAGTAACATCTGTAAAGCCAGACTTCTGTACTTCATCAGAATTTTCCCAGTTATACTCAATCTTTTTCCCCCAGAGAGTGGGTTCACAAGCCCAGCAGAGCATTAAACGATCCAGTAATTGGATCCAGTGGAATTGATGGCTCTTTGCCGATTTCTGTTTTTTGAATTGGGACTTGTACAGGTGGCCCTCAACTTACAACTGGTTACTTAGTAACCATTCAAATTTCTGACAGACTCTCCACAGCTACTTATGACTTAGTTACAATAGCTGCACATGCTCGCATGCACACACATGCACACATGGACCATTTGGGGTGTTTGGCAACCATCACCTCTTATGACCAGTTGCAGAATTCTATAGTCAGATGACTGTAATTAATGACATTTTTGCCTGTTTCCAGCCTTTATTTGGCTTGTTTCCAGTAAAATATAGCCCTATAGGAAGACATTGATTCACCTTAATAACTGTGGCATTTGCTTAACGACCATTGGGGAAAAAAAGGCATGAAGTCACATTAGTTATATGTGTTCCTTGGTTTACAACCATCAGGATTAACAATGGAAATTTGGGGGACTATTATGGTCATAAGACAAGGGCTATCTGTGATCATCTGTTAGTTAATGTAGGGAATGTTGAGATTATTCCATTTGTTTAGCATGATGGTCCCTAGACATATTTTCATAGATTTTGAGCCTGTTGAGTTCCTGTTGAGTTGAGATTTTGGGCCTGTTGAGGCAGATGATAAAAGAGTTTGGCACATAATGAGAATATAAGAGGATTGCCTTGACCCATTTCAGAGTGACTTTGGATCCACATTTAATAGTGACATGGTTTTGGTGATGAGCAATCTTTGCTGGAAGAAACAGGAAATAAAGATATTTGGATAAGTTGTTTTTATGTACAGGTAGTCCATGATTCATTTAGTGATGGTTTCAAGTTACAACAATGCTGAAAAAGGTAACTTACAACTGTTGTAGCATCCCACAGCCACTTGATCAAAATTTGGGCCCTTGGTAATCAGCATGTGTTTACAAAGGCTGCTGAGTCTGGAGATCCTGTGTTCGAAACCTTCCCAGCCACCTTCCAACAGGCAAAGAAATTCTGATCCCAATTATGGTCGTAAGCTGAGGACTACCTGTACCTTTGGACTATCCCTTCACCTTTTCCTTCTAGTCAAAAAGTATGTACAGAAGAACTGCGCTTAACCCTTACTGATTATATTCATTGGGGTGAGATTTTTAAAATCTTAAGAGATGTTTAAGGGGGTTCCTGCAGTTCTCACTGCAACTTTTGGGTAGGCGTTAATAATCTGAAGTGTTGTTGTTTTTTGAAGACCAAAGACAACGTGCTGCTAAGTGACATGATGGGAAGAATTACAAAAAGTAAATAAAGGGGGGTATTTTTGGAGACAGCAGGACATGGAGCAAACTTTCTGGGACTAATTCCAAATGTGAGGAGAGCTCTTTTTTTGTCAGAACCATGGCAGGAAAGGAAAGTAGGACCTGGTTTTCCTGTGCACGGCGGTCCTGGCAACACTCCTTCTTCATGCTATGAATGTTTTTTGGTTTTTTCCAAGGGCCATAGTTGTTAACGATGTTTATCATCTTGTCTAGCTTTGCCCTGTAGGACACAGACCACATTCAAGCATCGTGGCAAATGGTATCGTCCACCTACAGGAATTGGTGTGTTTAATAATTATTTCGTCATACGTATGTAAAGTCTATATGACAACTAAATCTATATTATTTTTGATGTATCTCTCTCTCTTTAATCAGGGTGGAAATTGTGGCAGCATATACCTGAAAATAGGATAGGATAGGATAGGATAGGATAGGATAGGATAGGATAGGATAGGATAGGATAGAGCTAGAAGGGATATTGGAGGTCTTCTAGTCCAGCCCCCTGCTTAAACAGGAGAACCTATACCATCTCAGACAAGTGACTGTCTAGCCTCTGCTTAAAAATCTCCAGTGAGGGAACACCCACGATTTATGGAGGCAAATTATTGGATTATTACTCCACGATTATTGCAGGAGTATGTGTAATGGCCAGATTATTTGCATTCTCAAATAATCAATCAATATCTGCTGCATATCGTTCAGGATTTCAGCCAAAATATATCATTATCTGCTTGCAAAAGTATATGCACCTTCCAAATCTAACCAGGACATCTCTGATATTACCATATACATTCCATATGTGTTTATGCATAAATGCATTAAAGAACAAAGGAAATATTACATAATCTGGTCATCCACTCTATTCAAGTTGAACCATTAACAAAGCAGTCTATTGTCATTCTCTGTAAATCAACAAATGTCGTAAATTTTCTTTCTTGCATCTATGCATTTTTTAATGAAATGTTGAAGTACAATCTGCTTTGCAGATCATACTTAAACCACACTACAGTTGCCAGATGTGGCACTCTCTTATTTTGAATTCTTCTCAACACCTTCCCAGGCACACTCAATAAAATTTCCCTTACAGTTTTTGCATTTTTCTATTTTTCTTCGTACAAACCATAATATTCATATTCTTTTTGTCATCACACACAATGCGGTCTTCTCATGGATAGATCCAAAAAATTCTAACACCTCAAATCTTTGGCCTCTTGGCCCTAATAAATTGAAAATAACTCAATTTTATATCTCCAATATTAAGTTTAATATCTCTAAGATAATGTAATGACATACCCAGGAAAGAAAGAAATGGAAAGAGAATATTTGTGTATGGAATCAGTAGAATTGTGGCTTCTGGGTGGGGGAAAAACGGCATATTGATGTGCCTCTGCAAACAGTGGAGATTGGTGGCCAGGCATTAAGTCCAGGTCATTGGTGTTCTCAAAAAAAAAAAAAAGAGAGGTCAGGGAATTGCACACTTGGGCTCTGAAAGGTTGCTCCTTGTGTGGAAACCCATAAAATCCAAAGAAAGGTTTTGTAAGGAAGATCAGAAGTAATTTCCTTAAATGTATCTCTTTCTTCTATTTTCTGCACTTTCTATTTTTCTTATTTTTCTTTTTTCCTCTTAATCTTCCTCTGTGTTATCTTTTACTATTGTTAAAATGTGTAATAAAACTACTGTTTTTTTTAAAAAAGGAAATATATAGAATTACAATGCAGAATATATCTGAATCAAAATCAGAATAAAATGCTAGGTGGTGGTAGGAGGAGGGAAGTCTATAATTCGGGATCTCAGTTTTGAAATTTCTCTCTAGAAAAGCTCCGTACAAAATAGTTTTCCAATGGTATATTACTTCTACAATGTGTATTACATTTTATGAAAGAAATAATGTGCTGAAGTGGGTATTTTCTCCCTATATACTATAGTTGACCAAATGTTTAATTGCTTTGGATTCTTACAGTAGAGAAAATTCATGAAATAACTGAGATTAAAATTTGAAGCAAATAGAATGGTTTTATAATTGTCGGATGAGAAATTAATAGCACTGTCACTCTGTGAGGAATGTGGATGGTTCAGAAATGTGATTGATAGACAGACAGACAGACAACTACCTTGATCAGTGAAGAATGATGAAACAGAATTTTGGAAATAGTAGAAGTAAAGCAGTAAAGAAACTGATCGTTGTAGAAATGAATTTTATTGTCATAGTGATGATAAAGTGATAATGAATTTCTATTGAATGTTGAATTATAAACAGGCATATTTGGAAATAATTTGTCTTTGAATTCAAAAAGAAAGGAAAAATTAATGTGAATCCTTTATAAATCATGTGCTTGATGCTAGTTGCAGAAAAGAATTGTGCTGCACATTTTGAGTTAGATCTATTTAGCAAGCCGTGTGGATTCTTCATTTGTTGTGTTATTTTTGGTGAGTATAAGATAACTTGTGTACAAAGACACTCCTGTGCTCAGGTAATGTGCAACTTGTTTTGCTGCATAACTTGTCTTGGCCTTTATTTTGAAACTGCACCCAAAGCAGTTAAAAATGGGAAATGGAAAAGGCATGTTTTCATAATCCAGCTCAGTAAAGTTTGCACAACTTGTTCTTTGTTTCATCATCCCAACAATAAATCTTTCATTTATGTCAGCTAAGAGTGCCTACCAGGTCTGCAAATGATTACGTCTATGAATTGTGTTGGTACTCTTTTCACTGTATAGGTAAATGTTAAAATGGGGAGTTGAGCAAGGCTCTTTTATGATCTGGCAAGAAGTCTCTTAACCCCCCAAAAGTCTTGGTACTTCAAGCTTCGTCAAGTGTTTCCAATTTCTTGTTCTCTTAACTATTGTATGAGATTATAGTAATTTACTCCCTTTGGTTATGGGAATCAGAGATAGCTGATCATACATTGTTCATAAAAACAGACTCCCCCAATCTGGTATTCTCTAGATGCGATATTTTAAAAATGCTATTAATTCCCTTCTCACAGGAAGAACCATATCTATGCCATCTTTGAATAGAATTGTTTTAGTGATTTTAAAGGTAAATGTTCTCTCCAGCATGATCTTATGCATTGTTTACTGTGGCTCTTTATGATCGGTGGCCATTACTTCCAAGTAACCAGACATCAGATTGGGAAAGCCTCTGAAAATCATGATAATTAGTTGCTTTGCTCAACACCAACCAAAACATTTTGCTGCTCATACAAAGCCAACTGGACTAACACTGACACTAGGAGAAGACCATTTAAAGAGGCTCAGGACAGGCAGTGGGACATAGACAGTTCTGACCCACCAACATCTCGAGTGGCCATTGCACATTGTAATATGTGTCTCAGTTACAGAATGACGCATCCTCATGTGTGTTGAAGATAGTGGCTTTGAGTCTGCTTACCTTTTGTTTTATTAGGAGAGGGAATCAGGTCAGAAACTAGTAAGCACTGCTTCCAGAGTTTCAGTTTGGAGAATGAAAAGTTAGAAGACTTCGATAAAAACAAGAAACACTGTCTATAATCTACCCAGGATTCTACCTAACGTTGTCACTTCCCTTTGTTTCAGAGGACAGATTTGTCTGTTTTAAAGACAAGGAATATTAGGTCTTCTAATTCAGCAGGAAAAAAAAACATGGAACAATAAATATGGATATTTCTTACTCTAAATTTCTTTTTGTTTTCTGTTTATTTCCCCTTATCGTGGACATTTGGATAGTGTTGGAGAAATGCTTAGAATTGCTTGGCAAAATTGAAGTGTTTCTGTGATTCTTAAAGCAATCTTCTCTGCACTTGTTTTCCTCTTGAACATCTGCCAATTTGCTGAAAATGAAATCCAGCCACTGGATTGTTGTGAATGTCTTCCCTCTAAAGGCTGTGATTTGCATTGCAGATAGACTATGTCCAGGTGTTGGATTAGACCAGCTCAAATTAGGTTAGCAGGCAGAAGAGGCAATGTCATTGTATAGTGGTGGTCAAAAGTTTGAGAAGCCTTTTGAATTTTCAATATTTCTGTATAAATATGACCAAAACCAGGATCTTTTCTCCAAACAAGAAGAGAAAGAACTCAAACAAGTGAATCAAAAAACATTATACCTGTTCTTTCATTTATTGAGGAAAATGATCCAACAGCTGTTAACAGCTGGTTAATTCTTATGATTGCATTTAAAATAGAACCATTTATCCTTTCCCTAAAGTACAGGTTTTGCTTTACTTTCCTTACTCTTTGAACATATTAGTTATTTTTCAGATTAGCTGCTTGATATCTATGTTTCTATGTTCATAATTTAAAGTAAGTAGCTCATTATATTTTGGGATAGTGTCACCAACTAGCATTTGAACAATAAACAAGAACAGTGTGTCTACTCACTATAAGATGGTTAAGCAACTCAGAGTAATATCCTAATTTGCTGATGCTCACATCAAGATTGGGAACATATCTAATACTTCCTCCTTCTATTTTCCCCACAACAGCAATGTATATTGGTTTCATTTGTGTAGTGTATCTGGTTCTGATAAGGATTTTGCACCTTGCAATTTGGACTGTTGTTTCAAAATATAATGATGTGACTGGATATTGTGATTATTTTCTCAACTTGGATGTGGTCTGTGGAAATGTGACAGAATCTCAGCTTTTTCAAATGTGATCTTATGACAGAACAAGTGATTCTCCAGAGACGCAGTGGAAATATCATTAGACTATTGTGAAACTTCAAGGCATAATGAGCTTTGATGAACACTTTATTGTAATAGCTAAAATTAAACTAAATCAAGACTAAGATGAAAATCACATTTTCAATACAGTGGTCCTTCCCCCCTTGAAACATTACAGAATAGATTTACTCAATAGATTTCTATTTGCAGAAAATAATGTAAAAACTCTGTATATAAATATTGTGTGCATAGGCATTAAATAGTTTACAAATTTTACATTAGCGTTTATTCATAGAGGAAAACTTATTTATGCAACAACTCTTTTTTTCAATTCAAGGAGAGTAAAACATATCTTCCAGCTAAGTCCATTGTATTCAGCTTGCTGTCAGTACTAGAATAAAAGAAAAATAGTTTTTAGGGAATAATTTTAGCTAAAACCAGCTTGGACTGCACACACACACACACACACATATATAAATACTTAATCTGAAGAATCAGAACCTTTTATATCAGGAGTCTTCAAACTTGGCCCTTTTATGACTTGTGGACTTCAACTCCCAGAATTCCTCAGCCAGGCACACTGGCTGAGGAATTCTGGAAGTTGAAGTCCACAAGTCATAAAAGGTCCAAGTTTGAAGATCCCTGTTTTATATCATTGTTTAGTTACAACTATTGAATTTTAGAGTCATCCTTGATGTTCTGTTAGTGAAAGAACTGGCCATTCTAAAAGATGCTACTGCAGATGGTGATACATCGACAATAGGTACACTTTGGTATCATTGGCAACATGTTGTACCTAATCTCAACTCTTTATTTTGCCCTGGCATTGAGAGGGACCTAACTTTCACAACCTGGCTAGACACATTTAGAATTGTGGAATAGGTTTTCTAACTCATACAACAAATGTTTTGGAGAGAACCATAATGTAGCTCTTATACTGAGAGAAGTACAGAACAATATTTTTCATATATTTTCTCAAAAATAATGTATGTTTTGATCAGTTAAATAGAATTATTTCATGAATGTGGTCTCTGGGACAATGGTTTCAACCCATCTCTCCTTTAAAAAAAGAGTGTCTCTGGTTCAAAGTCATCCAGCTGGCTTCATACCTAAGGCAGGACTAGAACAAATAGTCTCCCCTTTTTTAGCCTAGGAGCCACTACATCAAACTAGATCACTAATTAAAATGAATAATGACCATTCCCACAATGACAGGGCAAGTTACTAGAGCAGGGGTGTCAAAACTGCTGGCCTGTGGGCCGGATGCATCATGCTGAAACCGCGTCCACCCCATTGCCGACAATGGCAAAAAAATCGTGGTACGTTGTGACACGTCATGTTGCAAGTTTGACACCCTTGTACTAGAGTATAAAATGAGAACAAAATCCTACTCCCCACTAGCAGTGATGATGCTACCTGGTTTGGTAGTGAAATGTCTGTAAGAAAACAAGCCCCAAATGAATAAGCCCGGGCAAAAACGATGTTCATTTACCTCGTGAGAAGAATGAGGTAGAAATATGAGAAGAAAGCATGAAAGCATCAAATCAAGAGAGTATTATTTTATAATATGATAAACATTAGTTGTTGGGCTTCCACACTGCAAAGTATTTCAGAGCTAACTTGCACAGCTGCTCTTACTGTGTCTTATTGTCTTGGAATGAGGAAGGACTTACTTCACCCTAAATTTTATCAGTGTTAAATTTGTTGCTCTCACAGCACAACTTTTTATGCAAGCAGAATGTGATCATGCTACGCAGTTGTCTGTATAGCTGTACCATGAAACACTGAAAGATAGCGATTGATGGCCCTTCCTGGCTGAAATTTGATTATCATCGTCAATCATTCTACTACCAGTACAATGCACTGAAACTGATTTGTTTCTGGCCAACGATAAAGCCAAAAAGGTGGACTCAAAATGAGTTTAAGGTTAGGACAGGGGTAGGCAACCTCGGCTCTTTTATGACTCATGGACTTCAACTCCCAGAATTCCTGAGCCAGCCAAGCTCAGTCCCAAGCTGGCTCAGGAATTCTGGGAGTTGAAGTCCATGAGTCATAAAAGAGCCGAGGTTGCCTACCCCTGGGTTAGGAGATACAGAAGTATAGCCAGCCGCACCAACAGGCTGAAGAACAGCTTCTATCCATGGGCTGTCAGGCTCCTGAACGGGAAATAACTCTATGTGTGATTGACTTGCGGGGCCGGCACGTTGTGCAATTAGCTCACATGGTGTAACAAGATGGTGGGTTTGTTGTCACTGTGAGTTGTGGTGGGGGGCACGAGGGGAGGCTCAGCCAATATCACTGTACACATGTTGTACTTTGATAATAAAAGTTCATTCTGGTACTTCGTCCAATCTTTTTTCTCTCTCTACAATTGTCAATCTAATGAAATTACATACTTCCTCTGTCTTTTGATCATTGTTTTGTGTTTCCCATTGCATAAGTGTTAGTTTTTTGCTATATGTACTGTAGAAGATGTGTTAAATTGTGGGGTGCTCTTAAGAACATTCACATAATTTTTCTGAAATAATTATAAACTTTCAATGGATTAGCCACTAAATGGCACAGAAGAATTAGAATATTTACATTATTTGGCTGCCCTCAAGAGGTTGCCCCAAATTATGCAGCTGAGATGCATTCTCTGGGTAAGTGTTGTAGAGCTAGATTGTGGGGGAAAAAAAGAAAGGCTTTATGTGTAAGTGAATAGGTAAACCTCCCCTTCAAAATACAGTGAATAAAATAGATTTAGAATACAATAGAACAGAGCTGGAATGAACCCTGGAGGTCTTCTAGTCCAGGGCTTTTCAACCTTTTCACCCATTGTACCACATTTAGGATATGGCAACATCCGGGTACCACCAGTCGCCTAGCAAGGTGTCAAAAATGTGATGACCAAAAAAAGGGGGAAAAAAGTAAAAAAGTGATGAAGTACAGGTAGTCCTCGACTTACAACAGTTCGCTTAGTGACTGCTCGAAGGTACAATGGCATTGAAAAAAGTGCCCCCCCCCAAGCCACAGCCAAGCAACACACCTGCCTGCCCGCCCGCCCAGCAGCGCTCTTCCTTCTGTTCATTGTTGTGAGCATTTCTGTTGAGGATTGGCAGTGGGGGTGGGGTGGGGTGAGTTTGGTTTTTATTCCCCCCATCTACTGGGTGGTTGCAGCAGGTTTTGGTCACTTCACGTGACCCTGGGACACTGTGACCATCATAAATATGAATCAGTTGCCAAGCATCTGAATGTAAATCACAAGATCCTGGAGATGGTGCAACATTCCAGCTGATTGGGGCTTCTTCTGGGCTCAGCAGAAGCGCCAGGATCAGCGCTGAGCTCCAGCTGGAGCCTGGCACTGATCCTGGCACTTCCACTGAGCCCTGACAGCCCCAAAGAAGCGCTGATCCTGGCGCTTCCGCTGAGCCCTGACAGCCCTGCAGCTCCAGCCATCTCTCGCTCAGGCTTGTTTGGTGCTGCCACCGGTTCAGCTCATTCCCCTCCCCTGCTACCACTTTTCTAGGATGGTGGCGTACCACCTGCCAGGTGCCAATGTACCACAGGTGGTACCCATACCACTGGTTGAAAAGCAGGAGAAGCAATAGTAACTACAGATAAAGGCTTCCTGTCCATTCTCTGTCTATTATCCATATAGAAAGGACCCCACAGCACCCACAGAACCAGTATTCCGAAGCAAAAATAATGTGTGCAAGGTCCTGGATTGAATGTGCTTTGGACTGCATGGTCTCTCAATCGAGACAACAATTTTTAGGTTTTTAGGTTGATTGGTTCACCTGTGTTTGATATGAGGAGAAGAAAGCACAAAGAGAAGATTCTGATCTCCTACAGAGCCAAAATACATCTTCACCTTAACAACCAGACACAAGGGGATGATGTCACCTTAGCTGCATCCTCTTCTTATGTTGCCTCCTATATGTGCCCTAGATCAGGGGTCCCCAACCTCCAGGCTGTGGACGGCAGTGGGCCATGGCAGGGCAGAAACTGGACTGCACAAACAAGTGAAACCCCATCTGCGGCATGCAAGCAGCACCCAAAACCATGCCCCCTCTGGTCCGTGGAAAAACCTCTCTCCACAGAACCGGTCGCTGGTGACCAAAAGGTTGGGGGCCATTGCCCTAGATCATGGGTCTTCAAACTCGGCCCTTTTATGACTCATGGACTTCAACTCCCAGAATTCCTCAGTCAGGCACACTGGCTGAGGAATTCTGGGAGTTGAAGTCCATGAGTCATAAAAGGGCCGAGTTTGAAGACCCCTGCCCTAGATTGTTGAAATGGAATGACTTACCCTGCCTTCACTTGGAAAACACCACATCCTCCTCTAAAGCTGTCTTCTAGTTGCTTTAGCAGTGGTTTGATGATGAGATAGAGGTAACATTGTGCATACCAATCCTACATAAAAGAAAATTTTGATGAAAAATGAGGCATCTTTGTAATGAAGCAAATCCTGAAGCAGATAATGCTCATTGAGGACCAAGGAAGCATATTCTAAATTAAATGTGCCAAAATGGCAAAAGGATTGGTGTAGAATTAGTTTCACAAGATACGGATGTACATAATTATGTGTTCCCAAATTGTATTCATTCAACTGTGTCTATGAAAACATCCTTGGAAAAAAGGTCCTGTTAAATTGAATCATAATTGCGAATATCTTTTGTCACGGTATTGCTTTTTATTTAATTATTAAACCTTATGAAAAAAATAAATTCAAATTGTTCTTCCAAAAATGCTGTTCAACTTTTGTGTTGTACTTTGCCTGGCTTTAATAATCCACTTCCAAATGTATATTGGTTTCTGGAAAAGAGGACTTATTATTAGGAGTGGTTTTTCTAAATTGGCCACAATGATCTATTGTGACCTACCAGCTGAATCATTGCTATATTTGCAGCACTGCCAAGATTGCTGCTGGAAAGGGATTGAACTGTCCACAATACATCAGTGGGATTCAAATATTTTCTTGTGTGTTACCCCAATAAATTGTATGTACAAAAGTTGCTTCCTTGCAATGTTCAATAAAGGTATTGCTGTGGTTGGACTGAGAGAGTTGTGAGTGGAAGTGACAGAGCAGTAACTAAACAGTCTTGTTCACATATCTTATTGAAAAATCTTAGGCCAACTCTCAGGGTAACTTAATTTTCAGCATAATTGTGCATGTCAGATGTAAAATGCTTTCAAAGTGGTTAAAAATGGAGACTTCAATGGGAACATGGCTCCAACTCATTTAAAAAGGTTTAGCTAATTATATACACATGAGACTATTGATAAAAAAGAGGGCAGCACTTCTTTCTTAAGCAAGCATCTATTCATGAACATGCTGTTTGCTATTTCTAGATATTTGTGTCCATATATATATATATATATATATATATATATATATATATATATATATATATATATATATATATATATATATATATATATATATATATATATATATATATATATATATATATACTTTCATCAGCGTCTGCTGACATCATCAGAGTTCTGGCTAGGATTGAGAATCACGTTCTTATAGTCTCTGTAACACCAATCGTTTGGCTAACGAGCGTGTTACTGGTCTATTTGGCTCCCACCCTCCCGTAATCAGTTGCTCTGTTGTTTCCGTCGCACTCATTGACAGCTGTTTGAATTTCAGCACTATAATCTCCTCATGCCCCGCCCGTGCAGAGTGTGCGCTCTGCCGCGCGCAGTCATCTCACCGCTTTTCTGACATTTCCATATGCAATGCTACCATTTCAGCTGGTTCTTCTTCCTTGATGTCATCATCCCTGTCCATGTTGGTTCCAAATCCTTTACTGTCACTCATCAGTGCCATCTGCCTCCTCTTCATTGTTTGCTGCAACGCTGAGTCCGTTGAGGAGGGGTTGTGATCCTCTGTTGGCCTGTTCGTGTCAGTGAGGATCTGTGGCTGTTTCATCCTTGCAGTTTTCCTATTTAAAGATGTCTGCCGGCATAATGTCTGATAAGCTGGTAATAGTTCAATGTGCCGGTTAATGGAATAGTGGTTGGAGAGCCATGCCTCTTTTAGCAGACGGCCACCCTTTGTTGCACCATGAGCAATGACCCTGGCCTCCGTGAAGTTAAACGTGTGGTTATACTCTGCGGTGTGAGCCCACACTTGGGAATGCTGCTCATGGCATTTGATGGCCAATTCATGTTCGTGCAGTCTGGTTTGGAGGAGTTTTGTGGTCTCACCCACATAATTGCATGCACAATTATTACAATTAATTTGATAAACCACTGATGACAACTCACAGGTAAGGGTTTTTTGGGTTACATTACTCTGTTGTTGTGCTCAGATAGTATTCTTGCAGCTGTCTCTGACACCCCATGGATATAGGGGAGTGTGGTCCAAGTGGTAGTGATTGGAAGCCTGTCATCTGCAGCACATCCTTTGGGCTTGTGGGACTATCGGTAAAAAAAAAAGTTCCATCAGACTTTCTAACTTCTCACGAGATCTCGCGTGAAGTTAGAAAGCCTCACGGAACTTTTTTTTGTCCCACAAACACGTGGCAAAGGCTGAGAAGCGAATGGAGAAACAGAATGCAGCTGAAAGACAGGTTAGTAAAAAAAAATGGGGGGGCGAGGGCATCTGGGCGGGGGCAGGGGTGGCAACTTTACCTTGTGCGGCTTCAGGTATCTGGCAGGGGGAGGGAAGCAGCAGGCCCCGCCCCACCCCTTGCATGGAGCGCCCTGCTCCTGCCACTCCCCCCACCCCCACATGGCACCTTTTTTCCAACTCCGATGTGTCATTTCCTCCACCGCTCTGTGGGACCGAAAAAAAAGTCCAATCAAGCAATTCTAACTTTGCGAGATCTTTTTTTTCCCCACAAGAAGTTGATATTGATTGATTGAACCTTTTTTTTGCAAACGGCGGTGGAGGCCTAGGACTGGGGCAACAGCGTGCATGCCCACAGAGAGTGCTCTGTGTGCCACCTGTGGCACGTGTACCATAGGTTCGCCACCACGGCCCTATACCATTTCAGACAAATGGCTGTCTAGTCTCTTCTTAAAAACTTCCAGTGTTGGAACATTCATTGCTTCTGGAGGCAGGTTGTTCCACTGGTTAATTATAATAATAAAACCTTTATTGTCAAAGTACAACATGTGTACATTGAGATTAGCTGAGCCTCCCCCCGTGCTCTCTCCCCCCAACACACAGTGACAACAAACCCTCCATCCCACCACACTATGTGAACCAACTACACCACACACCGGCCTCCCAAGTCAGTTCTGCATAAGATTATGTCCCATTTAAAAGCCTAACAGCCCACGGATAAAAGCTATTTTTCAGCCTGTTGGTACGGCTGGCTATATTCCTATATCTCCTACCGGATGGTAGGAGAGTAAAGAGATACCGTCCAGGGTGTGAGTCATCCCTGAGAATCTTCCTCACTCTTCCAAGGCAACGAGCCCTGGCGATGTCATCCAGTGGTGTCAGGGAACAGCCCACAATGTCTTGTGCTGTGCTCACTACCCTCTGTAATACTTTCCTATCCGTGGCTGTCAGACCAGCATACCAAACCACAATACCATACGAGAGGACGCTCTCTATAGTAGACCGGTAAAAGAGGGTCATTAGCTGTTGTTCTACCCTGTTCTTCCACAAGACCCTAAGAAAGTGAAGCCAATTATTCTAATTGTCAAGAGGTTTCTCCTTAATTTTGGCTTGCTTCTCTCCTTGATTAGTTTACATCTGTTGCTTCTTGTCCTGCCTTCAGGCAGTTTGGAGAATAGCTTGACTTCCTCTTCTTTGTGGCAGCCCCTGAGATATTGGAACACTGCTATCATGTCCCCCCTCACCCTTCTCTTCATTAAACTACATATACCCAATTCCAGCAACCGTTCTTCATATGTTTTAGCCTCCAGTCCCATAATCATCTTTGTTGCTCTTCTCTGTACTCTTTCTAGAATCTCAACATCTTTTTTACATCGTGGTGACCAAAACTGGATGCAGTATTCCAAGTGTGGCCTTAGTCGGGCATTGTAAAGTGGCATTAACACTTCACATGATCTTGATTGTATCCCTGTGTTAATGCAGCCCAGCACTGTGTTGGCTTTTTTGGCAGCTGCAGCACACTGCTGGCTCATATTGAAGTGATTGTCCACTAGGACTCCAAGATCCCTCTCACAGTTACTACTATTGAGCAAGGGACCACCTATACTATACCTGTACATTTGGTTTTTCTTGCCTAAATGTAGAACCTTACTTTTTTCACCACTGAATTTCATTTTGTTAGATACCGCTCAATGTTAAAGTTTGTCAAGATCCTTCTGCATCTTAAGCCTATCTTCTGGAGTGTTGGCTATTCCTGCCAGCTTGGTGTCGTCTGCAAATTTGATGAATTCCTGGTCTGTCCCTTCATCCAAATCGTTGATGAAGATGTTGAAGAGCACTGGGCCTAGAACAGAGCCCTGGGGCACCCCACTACACACTTCCCTCCATGTAGATGCAGTTCCATTGAGGACCATACGCTGAGTATGGCCGGTCAGCCAGCTACGAATCCATCTGGTGCTGATGCTGTCTAACCCACATTTTTCTATCTTATCAAGTAGTAGGTTGTGGTCTATCAAATGCATTACTGAAGTCCAAGTAAATTATATCTACAACATTCCTCTGGTCCACTAATTTTGTCACTTGGTCAAAGAATGCAATAAGATTTGTCTGGCATGATCTGTTTTTGACAAACCCATGCTGGCTTTTAGTAATGACTTTGTTTGCCTCTAGGTGTTCTCTGATTCGTTGTTTGATTATCTTTTCCAGAATCTTCCCAGGTATTGAGGTCAGGCTGATAGGTCTATAGTTTCCATATAAGTTTTCTTTTATGGTGCTCTTAGCTGGAGTAGAGTGAGGGTAGATTGAGAACTAGAAATGGCATCGAAAGAAGAAAAACATGATATTTTCTGTATTTTCTGTAAATATTTTGTTTTAAATCCAGTCAGAGGGGGCTACTAATGGGAGAAGTGGAAGAATTACAGAAGGACATGTTTATACATTTCCCATAACATCTCCAGGTTTACTTCTGGCAGATCCAGTTGTCCTCTTTCTTCAACCTTGAGAATCAGTTGATAATGTCATGTGAGGTCTGCTTTTAACCATTATGAGAAAACAGATATTTTAACAATTCCTAGAACATGGTTATATCTTATCCCTGGATTTTCCAATTACTACTTTGCACATTTACCAAGTGTTAGTTTTATAGCGACTCAACATTTTTGCTGTGTGTGTGTAAAACAGTCCTCCTATCTAGCTAGAAACCTCTGATCAATTTCTGCTTCACTTACGTGTCTGTAACCTACTGGTACAACTGGTTAATGGTTGTACAGGAAAATTGTATATTTCACAGCCGTAAAATTGTAAGGCATTTCTTTCTGCACTAATTGAAACTGCAACTATGGTTTAAATGGGTTTGTTTATGCCATTCCATATAAATCTAATTTAGCTATTAGAGGAAACTTTGTGGCTTTGGTGCTATGAATTATTGTTTTCTCCCTTTCATTCTGCTCTAGACAGCATTCATTGAAATACAAATAAATCAGGAGAAGAGAGGAAGATTGATTTCTTTACAAATGCGTTTAGTGTTGCCTCCCAGTTTTGAAGTTAAAGTTTGCTTGGTAGATGAACACAGAACATAGGAGGCAGATTTGGTTTGCTGATTTACACTGTTGTCTTTATAAAACCCATAATGATGTATGAAAATTTGCAGCAGGAAAAGATTTGCAGTAGATGCCACTAAGGACTGTGTTGGTGGTCCAATTCATCTTCAAAGAGCCATTTCTAGTTAAATGGTGCTAAGTTGCTCGCTGCAAACCCACCTTATGGCCAGATTCTGATCAACACTTTGGGATAGCTCCTTCGAAATGCATCCTTTAGAATGGGTTTTAAGAGTTTACATGATAAAAAAAATTGAAGACAGATTTTTAGATGCAGATTTCATGTGAGCATTTAAGTAACAAACACATTGTTTTCAGAGGAACTCTGATATTCAACTCTAGATTCTTTAAAAGTTAATACAGGCATTAATCTAGTTAAGAAGCACATTCATTCTGTTGCTTTTTAATGTATGAATACAGCTAAAATATTCATAGGCCCAAATGCATTAATATTTAGCAGAAAAATGTCAGATTTTTCCAGACAAGAAATGATGACAGCTAAAGATCAGGAATTAAACCTGTTCAGAATAAATGATCAACACCTGATAGTTTAATATGCATAATAATTTGCTTTTTATCATTTGTAATTACTCTTAAATTTCTATCTTTTACACAGCAGTTATGTTGAAATCAGTTTTAGCAGTTTACCTTCCATGTAAATTTGTTTATAAGTATAGTTTAAGTCTAATACAGATTTATCAGGAGGGAAGTTGGCATCTTACAGAGGAGGGCAGTAGGGTCTAGTTGCAAAAAGCACAGTTGTGTGTACAAATTAAGTAAGCGAAATTAAATCCAAGGTCACCCAGATGTGCTCTTTTTTGCACGAGGTATGTTCAAATCTCAGTTGTGCATTTAAACATATGAAAATGCAATTTATGTACCTGTTTTGTTAAGATGCCAGGTATATGCAGAAAAACATCTATACTTTGGGGGCAGATTCAGTACTGAATAGTTTGACTTCCTGTTTCCCCAATTAAATCTAGGTATAAGTATCCTATTGCATACTAATATATGTGCTAATCAGCCCATGAAAGAGATGCATCATCTCAATCTAATTTATCCTCTGATGTTATTTTGAAAGAGTCCTGTCCTATGATGTGTATGTTCCTCCTATATAGGAGCTTCTTTTTGCTGGTCATCAAGATTAGGTTTCTGATTGCTGCTGTGAGTTAGTGATCATATTCGTTGAACTTTGTTGCAGAATTTAAATCCTGTTGCTGATTATCTGCATTGCAAATGCTACATATACCAACTTAAGCTAGAGACTAATATTTGACAATTTAAAAGGAATTCCTTTTACTGCAGGTTTTATATAAAGCTGTTTACATTAAAGTAACATCCCATTAAAATGTATTATGTAAGCCACATCAGAGTTGAGTACAGATTTTCTGTTTTAACTGACATATGGCCTTATTTATAAAAATAAAAATCATCATGTTTTGATGGTATGTTCACATAATTTATGTGGAAAACCACGGGGGAATGCTTTTACTGAGCATGCTATTTTCTGGGATTCATTAAGTTCTTTTTTAACCCATGTGCAAAGTGGCCCTCCCTCCCTCAATTCTTTAGCCTGGAACAAAGAGCCAATGTCAAATACTAAACGAGAGTGGGTACAAGAAAGAACAAGATGTACTATACCTTCCTATGGCATCAATAATTTTGTGTTTAGAACCATCTATTCATTTGACTCATTAAATAACAAAACCTTTTTAAAAAATCAGAGAACTGCTGTTGCAGGCAGAAGTCCAGAAACTTTCATAGTCAAATGGAGTTCATTTTTGGCTCTATTGAACTGAGATCTTTTACTTTGCATTTCTTGCATAGTAAATCCTTTAAACAAGACATTCATTTAAGGTAGGTGTTGAAAATCAACCTGGCTGGAAAGATAATGTCTTTATTGGGTGGCTATTGAATTCCCTGTAGAGTTTTTAAGGTCAATTAGAACTACATTATTACCCTTGAAATGTACTATTGTGGAATTTCCAGTTAAATA
Source organism: Vipera berus (assembly GCF_964194415.1). Lineage (NCBI taxonomy): Eukaryota > Metazoa > Chordata > Lepidosauria > Squamata > Viperidae > Vipera > Vipera berus. Next base: position 64,222,735 of record NC_138204.1, on the reverse strand, counting down.
ACTGTGGGGTGATATCTTTTCAGTTCAATGTATTGGCGGTCATCATTGTACCCTTGCAGTCTATATCAGTGTGTTATGACATTTTATCTTGTCTCTGGAGATAATACCAATCAGGTCAGTTGATCTGTTTACAAAATCTTATATACCAGATTCTGTACAGAAAAAGTTTGGAAAGCGACTAAAACACTGTAATAAAGCAATCTACTTGACTGATTCCTATCAGGAGACATATACCAGTTCTAAATTTATATGCATTTATCTCATGGCTGTAAGCTCTTTATTAAAATTCTAGTCCACATATTCATATTTAGTTTTATCTTAAGTGTAACATGCTCTAATATATTAATTATTGTGTGCCTTATGGCAGTGTGAGAATGTTTTATTCTTTTATCCATTTAAATCTGTTTGTACTATATTATAGAAAGTGGGAGTCAAATTAAGATAAACATTCAGTATTAACAATAAGGACAATTCCCTACATATTAAGCTCAATTTCTGATGTATGCATGAAATGTTCTTAAAAGCACTATGGAAGTGGATTGCCTCTGTCTTCTTACAATTTTTTTTTACTTCATAGATTAGACAATGTTGTAGAATTCCTTGGTAGTTCACAATCAAATGTTGACTAGACTTAACCTTACTTTGCTTCTGATCTTCCCCCCCCCAAAAAAAAATAAATAAAAAAAATAGGCTAGATGCTATTGAACAGCTGAGGGACTATTAACAATTTCAACCTGTATTTGTATTATATCTCTTCCTCTCCCTTTTCCTTCTCTAGTGCTATTATTATTCTTTTCCATTGATGTCTCTCCCCTTCCGGAGATGTCACCATGACATGCATGATCTCTACTATCTCCTGCATGGCTTGCATCTGGTCCTCCATCTTCCCCTTCGAAATTGCCCTAGCAGTTTTCCATGATGATGATGATCTTCATATACAAAGCAGGCAATATCTGTATATTCAGTATTTCTTTCATAGATGAGAAGGGGTACATGCAGGTCTTGGATCTGTGGCTTGACTAAAAAACTCTCATCAGCAGGAATCTTACGTGTGTGTGTGTGTGTGTGTGTGTGTGTGTGTGTGTGTGTGTGTGTGTGTATTGGATAATAAGAGTTTATGCCTAATACCTATATTTGTCCACTATGGAATTCTGTTTTGGCATTATCAATATCAAATAAAGTCATAAAGAAAACTAAAATGCTCTGGGCCTTGATTAAAGCCAAAGCATTATGGCAAGTTACCGTATATTCATTATGCTGACCCTAGTGAATGGCAGTGAATTATGGGAAACATGTTGTTTCAGTTTATTCTTGGATGACTTGTTCAGCCATTACTCCCAAAACATGTTAGGTAAAACAAATTCAAAACCTATTTTCTTGCCAGAATTTCTTTAACAGTTGTGAAAACTACTAAATGTTATTACCATTTCAAATCTACTGAGACCTAATCCACATGATGGTAGTATTCATTTCTGAGCATTGTAATACTTCCAATCAAGTGTGGCAGCTGCTGGCATCGCCTCCTATTCCTAATGTAATTTGCTATTTTATGTACCGTTGGAGAGCTAAATAGAGCTAGGTTAAGAATTGTGCATTCTGGTTTTGATTGTTTTTACTGGAACTACGTGGACTATAAGTGCCAGGTATGTGGGGCAAAATAACCTAGGATGAAAACAAAAGGGATGATGAATGATTCCATTTAAAAAATAAAAATAAAAAAATGGCTAAATAAGATTAACAAATCCTTTGATTCGACAGATGCCCTTTTTTGTATAAACTGGATGAAATTAATAATGACATAATAAATAAAAATTATGCATGAATTCACAATATAAACTTCTTCTCTCAAGCCTTCACAATGGACATTCCTTTTTAGGCCCTACTGTTCTGCTAGAAAAAAGGTAGAGAGAACCTTAAAAAGTTTCAGACAGTCATCTAAATTTATATGAGGTGATTGTAGAAATAGGTTTGCTTTATGTGTTTCTATTGGATTTAAAATGTTTTCATTATAGATTGTAAAAGGCTGTGTTGTGATGGTTGTGAATGGATGCTGGGAATGATACAGATATGAAGGTCTTTAGGAATACAAATTTTGACTGCTTTTTTCCCATGCCGCTGTCTTATTTGTCCCTCTTCCCTTCCCTTCTTGTTTCAGATGTATCTGAATGGGTACCACGTGTATCCTTTGCAAAGATAATAGTGGTATTGGGAGAGAGGAACCTGATCAGATAATTTTAGAATAAAAGAACCTCTGCAGATTGCAGAAATATTAAATTTTCAGAAGGTTATAGACTATAAATTATATTTTCTTTATCGTAAGTTGCATAAATTAAGCAGTGTTTGTATGTTAAGGTCACAGGCTTAATGGAAACCAAAATTTGGGTAGCATCGTGGCTACCAATATTGTGTAGTTGACATTGTGCCACTACTTTTAGACTCTGAAAGAGTTGTGGAAAAGTGCCGAATCTTGACGGCAAAAATGTATGGATCCATAAGAAACAAAATCAGTGTGTCCATGAGGTTGCTATTTCATGTCAACTGATTGTTTGCAGTAACCATCCAATAAAGTATCCAAACACAAATAGAATTAATTTGATCAGCCTAGACTCTTTCCTATTCTGTTCTGTCCTCTCTTGATATGGCAGTTTCATCCTCTAGGTAGCAATCAAAACAGTAGGATCTGTGGCTTTAATTGTTAGTTCAATTCTTAATCCGAAAGCAGCATGGAAATTATTGAGGATTACTTCTAGGTAGGGTTGATTCAGTGTTATGTATTGGCTTTTTGTTCTGCTCTATATCTGTATAATTTATTTAAGTATATAGAAAATTGAGTGTTGTGTAATATTCAGCTATCATTGGATGTGGAAATCATTTATTTCAGTAATTTATTTACACATTCAATAGCCTAGAGCAGTGTTTTTCAACCTTTTTTGGGCAAAGGCACACTTGTTTCATGAAAAAAATCACGAGGCACTCCACCATTAGAAAATGTTAAAAAATTTAACTCTGTGCCTATATTGACTATATATAAAGTAATTCTCTTGAATAGGAATCAAATAAACACAAAGAAAGTATTTTATAATTACTTTTCAATTTTTCCCACGGCACACCAGGCAACATCTCGCGGCACACTAGTGTGCCGCGGAACAGTGGTTGAAAAACACTGGCCTAGAGAACGGGTGATCAAACTTGCTGTGTCACATGATGTGTTGCAATGTATCACAACTTTTTTCACATTGCCGGAGCTGGGATGGGCGTGGCCTTTGCATGATGCAACCAGCCCATGGGCCAGCAGTTTGACACCACAGGCCTAGAGTGTATCTATGGTAAATATACAGATTTATGGTATATCCAACTCATTGGAAGAGTTCAGCCCAGGCATTCTCTCTCAGTCCAATGTACCTCACAGGTTAGTTGCTGTTAAGGAGAAATAAGAGAAGGGAGTACTATGTACTCCACCTTAAGTTCCTATATGAAAAGCAGGATATAAATCTAATAATTAAAAGTACATAAACCTTGATATATATATTTTATAAATAGAACTTCAGTCCTCTAGTCTAAACCGCTAAGCAGATTATAACAAGTGATGATCTTGTTATCGATATCCTCGATATCCTCTCGGGGTTGGTGATTGAGTTCCCCAGATTTATAATTTTGGGTGACTTCAATCTGCCATGCCTGGGGGGATCATCTGAGTTAGCTCGGGAGTTCATGGCTTCCATGATGGCCATGGACCTGACGCAAGTAATTCAGGGCCCGACTCATGGGGGGGGGTGTCACACACTCGATTTGATTTTTCTATCTGGCCGGTGGTTAGATGATCTGGGTGGGGGTTCCCCAACTGTTACGCCCCTGTCCTGGACCGATCATCATCTCCTGCGGCTGGTCTTCCGTTTTGCCAATCCCCGTCATGGGGTTGTTGAACCAATTAGATGGTTCCGCCCCAGGTGCTTAATGGACCCTGAGCGGTTCCAGGCGGCGCTTGGGTCCCCACCTGCCGCCCTAGTTCACACCTCGGCCGAGGCCTTAGTGGAGGCCTGGGAAAATGCTGCCACGGAGGCACTCGACCAAGTTGTACCCATGCGGCCCCTGACCCGGTGCAGATCCCAGTGGGCTCTGGTTTTCCGCGGAGCTCCGGGAGATGAAGCGTCGGAGACGGGGCCTAGAGAGCTGTTGGAGGTCCAGCCGGTCTGAATCTGACCGATTGTGACTAAGGTCCTTTACGAGGTCTTATCTCGCGGCGATGAGGACGGCAAGGTCAAATTACTTTGCTACCCTCATCGCGTCCGCAGATAATCACCCGGCCGCCCTGTTTAGGGTGACTAGCTCCTTCCTGATTCAGGAGGTGAGGGAGGAGCCCTTGCAGGGTCGTTCCTGTCGGGCCTCGGGAGCCCGACACTTGAGGGGGGGCCCCTCCGCCTCTACGGCACCCCCTGCCTGGCACCCGCCGGACTTGCCTGGCTCCTCAGTGGTCCGAGAGGCTCCGGAGGTCGCGCCGGACTTGGCTGGCTCCGTGGCGGTCCGGAAGGCTCCGTGGGCCGCGCCGCCGCTTCGGCTTTCTCCATCCGCGCCGCGGCTGCCGTCTTCGCCCGGTGGCGCGTCTGCAGGGCTCCCCGGCTCACGGTGTGACCGGCAGAGGCCCGGACCCACCCTGCGTCACGGCGGCCTGGGAGGCTTCGGGAGCTTCGGCTGCGCTACAGGAGGCTTCGGAGACCCCGCCGCTGCGGCTGTCTCCTCCGGCCGACGCCACGCCTGCACGGGGCTCCCCAGCCGGTGGCACGCCCAACGGAAGCTCCAGACCAGCTGAGAGCGGGACCGCCGCTTCGGGAGCCCGCAGCACGACACCAGCCTTTCCCTGGCTTCGGCTGCCGGGACTATGTTCAGCGGAGCAGGCCGAGGCACTGGACGGTCGTGCGCAGGACTGTGTTGCTCGGGAGCCGGGACCCTAAGACTGTGCGTGGATTACCGGGGGGTTAACGCGGTATGTGTAGAGCACTTGTACCCCCTCCCTCTGGTGAAGGACCTTTTGGCCCATTTGGCTACGGGCCGGGTGTTCACCAAATTAGACCTCAGGGAGGCGTACTACCGTGTCCGGATCAAAGCCGGCGATGAATGGAAGACGGCTTTCAATTGCCCGTTGGGGAGCTTTCAGTTCAGGGTAATGCCGTTTGGTCTGCAAGGAGCCCCCGCGGTCTTCATGCAGTTAATTAACCAAGTCCTGCATGATAATTTGTACCGGGGGGTCCTGGTCTATCTTGCTGACATCCTCATATACATGTCAACGCTGGAGGAGCATGTCGCCCTGGTTCGGTGTGTACTAACCAAACTGAGGGAAGCCCAATAGTATGTGAAACTCTCTAAATGTGAGTTTCACAAGCCCCGGCTGGACTATTTGGGATATCGGGTGTCCTCAAACGGGGTGGAGATGGACCCAGGGAAGGTGGAGGCCATCCAACAGTGGCAGGCCCCACGAACCCGGAAACAGTTGCAGAGCTTCCTGGGTTTCGCTAATTTTTATCGCCAGTTCATTCCAAACTTCGCTTCCATCGCCTTGCCGCTCACAGATCTGCTGCGGACAAAGCAAACAGCAACACCGCCGCGGCCAGGGCAAAAGCTAGCGTGGACCACTGCATGCCAGCAGGCTTTTGAGATGCTCAAGGCACAATTTGCTAAGGAGCCCGTCCTACGACACCCGAACCCTGACCTGCCCTACGTAGTGCAGGCTGATGCGAGTGACGTGGCTGTTGGAGCTGTCCTTCTGCAGCGGCATGCGATGGGGGAGCTGCGGCCCTGCGCTTATGCTTCCAAGAAACTGACCACCGCGGAGAGGGCTTGGGCTATCTGGGAGAAAGAGGCTTTCGCAGTCCGCTGGGCCTTGGGGACATGGAGACACCTTCTTGAGGGGGCTAGCCAAGAGTTCGAGGTATGGACAGACCATAAAAACCTGGAAGCCCTGCAAACACCCTGCCGTCTGTCCCCGAAGCACGTGCGATGGGCCCAGTACTTTCAGCGCTTCCGGTTCCGGCTCAAGTATGTGCCCGGGGGTAGAAACTTCCTGGCAGATGCCTTGTCACGGCTACCCCAATACGATTGCCGGAAAGAGGAGGTAGTACAGGCACTGGTACCGCCACCCCGCCCGGTGGAGGGGGCGGAGCACAAGGCCAACGCCTTGACGGATGACTTCCTACGGGCCTGTAAGGGGGCACTGGCAACTGATGAATGGATGCAGGCGCACCCCGATACGCTCACGTTGCGGGACGGCTTAGCTTGGCACGGGGTCAGGCTGTATGTGCCTGCGGCGGCACGGGATCAAGCGCTCTATCAGTGCCATGACGCCAGGCAGGCAGGCCATTACGGGTTCGTAAAAACCCTACATTTGGCCCGCCGCCAGTTCTGGTGGCCAACCATGAGGCGAGACATCGGGAGCTACGTGCGGAAATGCCGCGTTTGCGCAACCACCAAGCCCTCCACCAACAAACCGGCAGGCCTTCTGCAACAGGTGGCGGACCCCGTACGGCCTTGGCAGGACATTGCCATGGACTTTGTGGTCGAGCTACCGGAAAGCAGGGGGTACAACGTTTTGTGGACAGTAGTGGACTTATTCTCGAAACAGGCCCACTTTATCCCCTGCAAGGGGTTGCCTTTGGCCCGTCGGCTGGCCTGGCTGTTTGTCCAGCGCATTTACCGTCTTCACGGGGTGCCACGACGTATCATCTCGGACCGTGGGGTGCAATTCACGGCCCGGTTCTGGAGGGATTTCGTGCATTACATCGGAGCAACACAGGGCCTGAGCTCGGCGTACCACCCAAGCACAAACGGGGCTGCGGAACGTGCAAACGCGCCGGTGGAGCGATACCTGCGTTGTTACGTCTCATACCAGCAGTCTGAATGGGTGGACCTGCTAGCCTTTGCGGAAGTAGCCTACAACAACGCAGTGCATAGCCGCACTGGGTTCTCCCCCTTTAAAGTGGTCTCTGGTTACGAATTTGTCCCCATCGCAGGTTGTGACCAGGGGGCCCCTGCGTCCTGCACACCTGGGGAGTGGATGCACCGGTTGGAGGAAGTATGGGGGATAGCGAAGAAGGCGTTAGAGCGGGCTGCAGGGACATACAAAGAGCAGGCAGACAGAAAGAGACGGCCATTTGCACTCCCTAAAGTAGGTGATCTTGTATACCTCTCCACGAAGTACCTGCGGCTACAGGTGCCCTGTAAGAAGCTAGGGCCCAAGTATCTCGGGCCGTTCCGGGTTATACAGGTAGTAAACCCTGTCACCATCAGGCTTCGGCTACCCCCCCTCCTTGGGAAGATACACCCCGTCTTCCACAGTAGCCTGCTGAAGCCTGCTACAACCGCCTCTGCGGCGGTGGGGGAGGGCGGCCCAGGGCCTGTACACGGCGACCACTATGAGGTACAGGAGATCCTGGACTCCCGAAAACGGAGGGGGCGGGTGCAATACTTGGTGCTCTAGAAGGGATACCCCATGGAGGAGGCCACCTGGGTGCGGGACGGGGATGTGTGTGCAACACGCCTTCTCCGCGCGTTCCACAATACATAATGTGCAGGAGATGGCCTTTAGTTGGATGCTACTGGGTCAGAGTTGCGTCGGGCGAAGGGGCTTGTAGGGAAGGGGTGGGAAAGTTATAGGGAATGGGAGGGCGTGGGCGTGTTTGGGTGGAGTATGGGTGGGTGTTTCGGGTGTGTATATAGTAGCGTTGGCTGCAGGTAGCGGCCAACGCTGGCTTTGTTTCTCGCTGCGGCTGTTGCCTTGGAAAATAAAGTGCTTTCAGATCGCAGCGGAGGTCTCTCGTTCCTGTGTTCGGCACTTCGCTCTGCTTGCTGCAGGACGAGCTTTGACAGTTCCGAGGAGTTTAGGCAGCATCTGTCGGACAAAATCGCTCAGATCCGGACCAGTCTGACGGTGAGAACATGGGTGGTCTTGTTGATGTCATCTGGGAGGAGTTCGATCCTGTGACTCTGGAAGAGGTGGACAGGATTATGGGGAGGCTGAGCTCCACCACGTGTTTATTGGACCCGTGCCCCTCCTGGCTGATATATTCAGCTCGGGAGGGGACACGAGGCTGGCTCCAGGCAGTGATAACTGCTTCTTTGAGCGAGGGTAGTTTTCCCGCCGCCTTGAAGGAGGCGGTGGTGAGACCCCTACTCAAGAAGCCTGCCCTGGACCCAGCTGTGTTAAACAACTATTGTCCGGTCTCCAACCTTTGCTTTCTTGCGAAGGTTGTTGAGAGTGTGGTGGCGCAGCAGCTTCCTTTGTTCCTAGAGGAAGCTGATTATCTAGACCCGTACCAATCGGGCTTCAGGCCCAGGTACAGCACGGAGACGGCATTGGTCGTGCTGGTGAATGATCTCTGGCAGGCTCGGGACAGGGGCTGCTCCTCTGTCCTAGTCCTATTAGACCTCTCAGAGGCTTTTGATACCATCGACCATGGTATCTTACTGCGGCGTCTTCGGGGGTTGGGAGTGGGAGGCACCGTCTTACGGTGGTTCTCCTCCTACCTCTTGGGACGTTCGCAGTCGGTGTTGGCAGGAGGGCAGCGGTCGGCCTCGAGGCCTCTCATTTGTGGAGTTCCTCAGGGGCCGGTCCTCTCGCCTCTCCTGTTCAACATCTATATGAAGCCGCTGGGTGAGATCATTCGTGGTTTTGGGGTTGGGTATCATCATTATGCTGATGATACCCAGCTTTTTATTTCTACCCCAAACCATCCCAGTGATGCCCTTGATGTGATGTCCCGTTGCCTGGAGGCGGTTCGGGTCTGGATGGGGAGGAACAGGCTTCGGCTCAACCCTGACAAGACTGAGTGGCTGTGTGTGCCGGTGTCTCGGGAAATTCAGATTATTCCATCGTTAACTATGGGGGGTGAGATATTACCCCCCGTAGATAGGGCTCGCAACTTGGGTGTCTGCCTAGACTCACAGCTCTCTTTGGAAGATCATATAGGAGCTGTGACTAGGGGGCCTTTGCACAGGTTCGCCTGGTGCACCAGTTGCGGCCCTATCTGGACCGGGATGCCTTGCGCACAGTCACTCATGCACTTGTGACCTCCCATTTGGACTACTGCAACGCTCTCTACATGGGGCTGCCCTTGAGGACTACTCGGAGGCTCCAGCTGGTGCAGAATGCGGCCGCACGAGTGGTGGTGGGGCTTTCCCAATACTCCCATGTAACACCTCTACTCCGCGAGCTGCATTGGCTTCCAGTTGTCCTCCGGGTAAGATTCAAGGTGCTGGTTATGACCTATAAAGCCCTAAATGGCATGGGTCCGGGTTACGTACGGGAGCACCTGCGGCCGGCATCAACTTCCCTTCGTTCAGTGCGCTCCCACAGAGAGGGCCTCCTTAGGGTGCCGTCGGTCAAAGAGTGTCGACTGGCGGCCCCCAGGGGGAGGGCGTTCTCTGTGGGCGTGCCAGACCTTTGGAACCGTTTACCGGTTGAGCTCCGGATGGCTCCCGACCTTCGCTCCTTCCGACGTGACCTAAAAACATATTTATTTGAACAAGCCGGCCTGGTCTGATGGGTTTAGGGGTATTTTAATATTATTGTATTAACTTATTGAATTGGGCTGTAGTATTTAATATTTTTTTAACTGTTGTATATTGTATTTTATTGCATTGCCCTGTACACCGCCCTGAGTCCTTTGGGAGAAGGGCGGTATAGAAATTAAATTATTATTATTAAAATTATTATTATTAAAGAAGAAAACTAAACGTTAATGTAGCATCTTAATTCCTTCATAAGTAGAGTATGTGTGTAACTCTTTCTAGAATGTGTAGAATCACTCGGCCTTTAAAGGAAATTCAAGATGAATTCTTATGTTCAATGTGCTGATCATTTTTCACTTAATTTGATTGATACAGTTGCAAGAAAAAGTATGTGAACCCTTTGGGATTACATGGAGTTTTGCATGAATTGGCCATAAAATGCGCTCTAAACGTCATGTAAGTCACAATAGAAAAACACAGTCTGCTTAAAATAATACTACACAAACATTAGCTGTTGTCATGTTTTAATTGAACATAAGATGGAAACATTCACAGTGCAGGGTGGAAAAAGTATGTGAACTCCTAGCCTAATGACTTTTCCAAGAGCTAATTGGAGCCAGGAGTGAGCCAACCTTGACTCCAACCAGTGTGATGATATTGGATGTGTTGCTGACAGCTGTCCTTCCCTTTACAAACACATACCTGTTTTGGGTCTCAAGAAGCACTGTCTGATGTGAACCATGCCTCGCAAAAAGAGCTCTCAGAAGACCTACGATCAAGAATTGTTGACTTGCATGAAGCTGGAAAGGGTTACAAAAGTATCTCCAAAAGCCTTGATGTTCATGTGTCCACGGTAAGACAGACTGTCTACAAATGGAAAAGTTTAGCACTGTTGCTACTCTCCCTAGGTGTGGTCGTCCTGTAAAAATGACTGCAAGAGCACAGCTTAATGAGGTAAAGAAGAATCCTAGAGTGTCAGCTAAAGACCTACAGAAATCTCTGGCACATGCTAACATTTTTGTTGACACATCTACAATAAGGAAAACATTAAACAAGAATGGAGTACATGGGAGGACACCACGGAGGAAGCCATTGCTGTCCAAAAAAAATATTGCAGCACGTTTGAAGTTTGCAAAAGAACACCTGGATGTTCCACAGCACTACTGGCAAAATATACTGTGGACAGATGAAACCAAAATTGAGTTTTTTGGGAAAAACACACAACACTATGTGTGGAGAAAAAAGGCACAGCACACCAACATCAAAACCTCATCCCCACTGTAAAACATGGCGGAGGGAGCATCATGTTTTGGGGCTGCTTTGCTGCCTCAGGGCCTGGACGGATTGTTGTCATTGATGGGAAAATGAATTCCAAAGTTTATCAGGACATTTTGCAGGAAAACGTACGACCATCTGTCCGCCAACTGAAGCTCCGCAGAGGATGGGTGATGCAACAGGACAATGACCCAAAGCATACAAGTAATTCAACAAAAAAATGGCTTCAACAGAACAGAATACGCCTTCTGGAGTGGCCCAGTCAGAGTCCTGACCTCAACCCGATTGAAATGCTGTGGCATGACCTTAAGAGAGCGATTCACACCAGACATCCCAAGAATATTGCTACACTGAAACAGTTTTGTGCAGAGGAGTGGTCCAAAATTACTCCAGATCGTTGTGCAGGTCTGATCTGCAACTACAGGAAACGTTTGGTTGAGGTTATTGCTGCCAAAGGAGGGTCAACCAGTTATTAAGTCGAAAGGTTCACATACTTTTTCCACCCTGCACTGTGAATGTTTCCATCTTATGTTCAATTAAAACATGACAACAGCTAATGTTTGTGTAGTATTATTTTAAGCAGACTGTGTTTTTCTATTGTTGTGACTTACATGACGTTTAGAGTGCATTTTATGGCCAATTCATGCAAAACTCCACGTAATCTCAAAGGGTTCACATACTTTTTCTTGCAACTGTAAGTGTTCAAAATGCAGGCCAAACAATTAGCCAAGTTTCTTTAAAACCTAAATATTTTTCTCCTAAAGACCAATTCCCTGCTTTTTAAAATTGCAAAGTGTGCCTTTAGCATGATTGATATTGGCATATCAGAAAATTTCTACCATATTGTCCTGATACTCTGCCCTTATCAGATTGAGGATTTACTACCCTATCATTCATATTGCCTACTACATTTATCAATCCATGAAAAATTCACTGAAGAAAAAAATAGGTTTTAATTTGATTTTAAGTACGATTTGTCAGAGAGTGCAGCTATATTTGCACTAGCAGCACAAAAATCTGTATAAATCATGTAAAAGTTAAATGGGAGAGGATGTAGGGCATCGCTGAAGCCTTAAATCAAAGTCTCGTATTAAATATCTGTAACTCTAATGGATGTGATAGCTTGTTTCATAATAAAACATGAAACATGAGCTAATTCCATACTCATTCATTTATCACATGCATGGCACTGCACTTTTGGGTTGCCAAGAGACGCATGGGAAAAAGTTTTTAGACACAAGCTATTCCTTGCCAGTTGTAGGTAGAATCTTTTCTGCTCACTTCTGTAGATCTTCAGGCTTTTAACATTTTGTGACTTGCAGCTTCTAGAGTCTTCTCAAAGGATTATTCGTCTAGGCATCTAATGGTTATATTTTGTTCATGCAAATACCTTTTTCATCTGACTTGTTCTCTCCTTCACTTACAAGCTGATTGCACTATATTCTTGGGTCAACTTTTGTAGCTGGTTCTGGAAATCTATCTAGGTTGGTAAATTGACAGAGGTCAAGGAACCAAGTACTTGTTTCAGTAGGTTTTATGTTACTATTGTCATAGTTCTTATTTTTCAGTGTTCTGCTCCTACTTTCTGACTCATCATCCATAGATTTGCCAAAAACTCTCCCCACACATAATTGTTTTCAGAAAAGTGATTATAACCTATTCCTTACCTCAGCATCGTTAACTAAAATGTAAGCGGTTTGCTTCAGCTCTTATTGTAGCTAGTAATCAGTGGAGTAGTGTAACACAAATGTTTAAAACTACATTAAATGCAGTTTGAACTGTTCTGTGCAATTTGCTGGTGTACAGCATCTGCAGGAACCTATAAAATTGGCTTCCTATTATTTGCTTGTCCCCGGATTGAAACTAGCCTTCATATTTAGGAATGTTAACAGTATTTTGAAGTACGCATGTACAGTATAGGTGTGATAGACAGATTGCAGTTTATTCCATGTCAAGAATGAGGATTATAAAAGATAAATGAACACATAAAAGAATGTGGTTCCAATTAGGTAGGAGTGTCTTTTTGCATTCTACACAAGACCAAGTGAGCATTCCCTTTCCCTGTCGCACACACAGAACATCGTGTATGACAATATTTTTTTTTAAAAAAATACTGCACATTCCCCAGGACACTCTGTCCATTATTGTACAAAGGCTATTTAAATAGAAATAAATTTACAATTAATCAAAGGGTTGAACTCTTTATTTCCTGTGGTTTGAACAAAGCATACTTCATAAATTTTAATCATCTTGCCAGTGAAGACATGCCTATGTTGTATTCTAGCAACTGTTTTGTGAATGGCTATTGTTAATAAGGTAATTATTACTGTATGTTCTTACTGCTTTTAATTTTCCTCTGACATCCTGATGACATGAGGGTGCATACTGTATACTTAAGATTGCTCAATACATTTGCTCTTTTTCATCCCAAAAGCAGCTTCACTGTGAAAGTTTTATTTGTATACCAGACACGCCAAGCTATCCCTCTCCTGGACATCTAATCACAATATAAAGATTCACAGCTAATCCTACTTACTTAGCAGGTACACAATTCATTCATTTCTCAAGATTTTTTTCTGCACATGATGGTAAGTTAGGAATTTATTCATAGTAACTTCACTTCCTACATCTGTGGGTTACTGCAGCATTTAATGTATTTATGAACTTGATCTAGATCAACTCTAGGAAAATTGCATAAATAACTAAGCTCCTCTAAAATGATAAAGAATAACTCATTTGTTTATTTGCATCTATTCACAAAATTTGAAAGTGTGCGTGTAGAACATTGTGAAGCCTACATCTGATAATGGTATGATTTCAACATCCGTGCAAAAAAACCCCTTTCTGTTAACTGAATTCTGTACCAAAGCTTTGTCACGTCACGTGCATTGTTGTTGCTTAGTGAGCACATGGGGTAGTGAACACAGTGTAAATATTCCTGAGTTCATAATGAAATACATGCTGCACATGCAGAATGTTGCAAACCTTGTAGAAATAGAAGTCGATATTTGAAAGGTCATGCGTGCATTACTGAGTCTGTTAATTGTATGTTCATCTCCACATCTGTATGGCAATGCGATGGAAAATTGTCTCGGTAAACAAATGAAGCCCATGTATTCCTCCCCATTTCTAGCAGCTAGATATTGAGAACTTTCCTTCCTACTAATGGTGCTTCAGAAATAAGCTCTTTGTTGCATGGACCCAAGTGAATAACAATAACTCTTAGCTTGTTCTTTTTCTCTGTTTCCTGAATTGTCCTGCTCTTCTCAAGAAAGTGTAATTACTGCAGAGTCACTTTTAAATGGATGGTAGCAGATACGTTTTATATAATGGAAAGAACATACACAGAAAGATTATAGTTCTTTGACTAATTGACCTGTTTTTAAATGGAATTTGAACAATACAAGTCTTCTTTCCAAACTTTGTATCTGATTTTATATCTTGGGGGATATGGCTAGCATATGTTCACTTCTCATGCACAGAATGCTTTTTCAGGATTCGATTGATATTACAAGAATGCCTCTGTCTAAAGTATCTCTGAAATGCTCTTAACACTGGATTTATTCTCTGGTTTTCCCCCCTGTTATTGCTGAGGTTCTTATTGCTTTGTCTTTAAAAAGTAATGTCTAGTTTACAGAGCTCTGCTGTTAAATCAAGATCTATTGTTGTTGCTTTTGTCATCAGTTAAACTGTTCATGTGCTGGATTTCAGCATAAGATCAGAAGTCCATTTAATTCAAGGTATGGATTAATTGGACTGTATTTTAGGGATCAGTAAATACTGATCTCTAGTAATTGCCATAATTGTGCTTCTGGTAAGATGACAGAGAGGGAACTGTGGGCTAGCTATCCTGGAAATTGTATCTTGTGTTGTGCTGAGTACATCTCTTAGTGACACTCATCAGGATGAAAGTGGACTTTTTGATTTGTTCAGGCTGGAGAGTTGGAGGTGCTCAACTGGAGTGGAATGGTGAGGGATGGCTGTGCTTCTCATTTTGCAATACTGGTTGTATAATAATCCAACTGTGTTTGTGGATTGTTGGGTGTTTTAGGATGTTTTGGGGTGTTTCCTGGAATAGCACACTGAGGTGCAGGCCAGTAGGCTTTTAATGTTCAAGATGTCTCTGAAAACCTGGCTATGACATCAGACCTGGGGATCCCAGTGGACTGTTGAAATTCTAAAATGGATCCATGACTATGTTAATATTCACTCTTTCTTGTGCCTTATAGTTTTTATTTTAATATGACTGCTCTAGTTTTTAATAATGATTGGTCTTATATATTTACTGTCTTAACTAGTTGTTGTATACCACCCAGAATTGCTTTTTGTGAGATGGGCAGCCGTATAAATTTAGTAAATAAGTCATAAAGTGGAATATTTATACTTTAGGGCTGTGAAGAAGCTCTCATTATTGTTGGAATGTTGTCAGAGTTATATATTGATTCCAAAGCTTTATGGACTCACCAGAATCCATTTTTTCAGTCCCTGTTCAAGCTTGATTGCTTAAAGTTGTTGGCTTAATTTAACAGTATTTTGTGGCAAGGAACAAATTAAATTGTAGTGTGAGCCCTGAGATAGACTTTGGAAATAATAATACCTGGAGACAGCAGAACAGAAGAGAAAGAACGAGAAAATCATAAAATATAAAGACCTGCAAATAGAAATAGAACATCTGTGGAAAAACAAAGCATAGATAGTACCAATACTAATAGGCGCCTTGAGTGCAATCCCAAAAACATCTGGAGCATCACTTTAATACGATCAACATTGAGAAAATCACCATCAGTCAAAGGCAGTTTTATTTGGAACAGCTTATATCCTGTGACAATATCTTTAATGCCATCAAATAACAATATTTGCCCATTCCAGGACTTTGGGAAAGATTAGGGGGATAAAAATGCCAAATCCCATCTAAATATCTGGCTGACTATGCGATGAACCATAATAATAATAATAATCACTGCATTTTCTCCATTCACACAAACTCAGCCCCATTTCCACATGCAATGTGGTTTCACCTGCTTTGTGGTGCAACCACTGGCTAACCAAAACATTGCGGATTCCCATGGGACAACTTTCTCCAACCTACTGCTCTCCAGATGGGTCCTAACTGGCTGGGAATTCTTAGAGTTCCAATCTTACATTTCTCAGGATACAAGGATACAAGATTGGGACAAGTAATTGAAATAAGCCTCATTGATTTTATTATATAATTAGGACAAGCTTATTGGTCATCCCCTTTGAATCTGCTGTTTTGAATTTGCATTATACTTCCAGCTATATATTTGAAGTATTTAAATCACAGAGGTTCTCATTTCCTCTCTTTCCCTAAAAAGGCAAGAACCATTTAGTATTTGTAAAAAGAAAACATTTTAAACATTTACATAATAGCTAATACAAGTCCTTTCTTTAAAATGTCCTGAGCTGAATGCAGCCATCTCTATTCCTGCGGCCAATTTCTGTATTTGTGAAAAGCAAATGCAATTCCGTCCATTAGATCAGTACAGCATGTTAAGGAGTGGCACAGATGAATCACACAAGAATGCCCTGTGTTATTTCTCCTTCAAAATAGGAACGAGGCATGTGGAATTTCCTAAATTTGCTGTATAAAAATTATTCCAGGTCTAGCTAATTCGTATTTGTGTAAGTGATTGCTTCTACAAGTCTAATCTAATAAATACTTTTGACATGAAAAGTTGAAAAGGATAATGCATGTTTGGTTGTGTGTTAATTGTGTGTTAATTGTTGTATTGATAGAAAAATGTGCGTAGGACTACAACTACAGTCACGGCCATAATTTATTTTAACATGTACTCCATGATTTCAATTGTTAAAAACTACTCCAAAGCAAACAACAAGAAAAAAACAACATTTTAGATTTTTAAACCCCTATCTGTATTATTTTTATAAATTACCCAAGGCAAACATGCCTAACACTTCTTACTCCTCCCATTTTCCCCACAACAACAGCCCTGAGAGGTGAGTTGGGCGGAGAGAGATGGACTGGTTTGAGATTCCCCCCAGCCAGCTTTCATGCTTATGGCGAGACTAGAGTACACAGTCTCCTGGCTTCAGGCCTGGTACCTTAACCAGTGGCTTTCTATATTTACCATATTTTTAAAATTGGTTTAAAAAGGAATATTTTAAGTCACAGAATGCAGACTAGTACCAATTTACCCAAAGGCTTGGAGAAAGAGAAACAAGGCTTACAAATTCTTGGACTAGCAAGACAAAAATTACCATCAAATTGCTTGTACTGTATTTAGCATGCCCCCTGAGTATCTGTAACCCTGTCTGCACAATGCATAATGTGCAGGAGATGGCCTTTAGTTGGATGCTACTGTGTCAGAGTTGCATTTTATTTTGTTTTGTCCGTGTTAATTATTGTAATGGACTTAATCTAGATTGTAGTAATTGTGGTTTTCTAAATAGCAAAATTAATTTTGAATTTTTTAAATAATTTCTACGAGTTCGGATATTTTAGGCTTTTTTTCCTCCCCTTTTCTCTGGCGATTTGAAAACCCCCAGTTACACTACGTTTTCAGCAGGCAACTCTTTGAGTAAATAGGAAAACTTACAGCGTGGAAAAAACCTTAATTGTTGGAAACAGTGACATTTATTGCTACATGAATGTTTTAGAGACCTATTTGAAAAGGATAAATATGTTAATTGTTATTTTAATCATATGAATTCATTTTGACTTAATAAAGGTGAAGTCTAAGCAGTATTGCAATTTATTTGAATTGGAAATAATCCATTAATATTTGGTAAAGTCAACTTTAATATTTCATTTTGAAAAATGACTACAAAGTTTGATGAGAGTTGACTTACTGTACCTTGAGAAAACATATTGGATACATGAGATGAGAAGGGAGATTGCAATGGATAGTTTATTTTGTTTTGTGACATTAAGTAAGTACAAAAGAAAGAAAATAAACCCTGACAATAAATAACTGTTGGAGCAGGAAAGTAGAGTTTTTAAATTAGGAACACATGGTTTAGGCATTGACACTATCCAGGTTGACACTTACATGGCGACATCACTCCTTGGTGATTGTTGTTACTGTTTAGAAAACCCTAAATCATATTTTCTGGTAGAAAATACCAAGAGAACATCAAAAGGATTTTGAAAAGATTTGTAGTACAATGTCCTACCAACAAATTTTTCAAATCCACTGAATCTGGGACAGACAATTCAACCCAGATGATTGTGCTTGGCATCCTGATTTACCTGGACAGTATTCTGTAGTTGCACATATGGTCCTTCTCTTTCTTTGCCTTGACCACAAATCCACTTACTCCTGAGTCTGATTAGTGGTAAAACTTTAAGGTAATGAAAAATGAGTGTTAAAATGAAAGAATTAAGTCCAAAAACAGCAAAGTAATATCAGGAGGTAACGGTGTGATGATGGTCTCATATATATGGGGCTAGAATCAAGATCAAGTGAAGTACTAATACCACTTTACAATGCTTTGGTAAGGCCACACCTGGAATACTGCATCCAGTTTTGGTCACCACGATGTAAAAAAGATGTCGAGACTCTAGAAAGGGTACAGAGAAGAGCAACCAAGATGATTAGGGGGCTGGAGGCTAAAACATATAGGGAACGGTTGCTGGAATTGGGTATGTGTAGTTTAATGAAGAGAAGGGTGAGGGGTGACATGATAGCAGTGTTCCAATATCTCAGGGGCTACCACAAAGAAGAGGGAGTCAAGCTATTCTCCAAAGCACCTGAAAGCAGGACAAGAAGCAACAGATGGAAACAAGGAGAGAAGCAACCTAGAACTAAGGAGAAACTTCCTGACAGAACAATTAACCAGTGGAACAACCTGCCTCCAGAGGTGGTGAATGCTCCAACACTGGAGGTTTTTAAGAAGAGACTGGACAGCCATTTGCCTGAAATGGTATAGGGTTTCCTGCCTGAGCAGGGGGTTGGACTAGATGACCTCCAAGGTCCCTTCCAACTTTATATTATTATTATTATTATTATTATTATTATTATTATTATTATTATTATTATTTGTATGTAATCATTGATTTATGACCATTTGTTCAGCAACCATTCAAATTTACAATGGTGCTGAAAAAAATGGACCTACAGCCTGTGCCTGAAGTCATGGCTGTTGCTGCGGCTCTGCGGTCATGTGATCAAAATTCAGGTGCTGGGTAGTTCACCCCCCATTCATGATCACAGGGCTTCTTCAGCTTCTCCCATCCGCTTATCTCCCCCTGTCTCTGTCCTTTGGTCACTCTGCAGCTGCCCCAACCTAGTCCCAACCACAGGTCACCCTCATCACCTTGGACTCTTGAGATCCTTGCTGCCATGTGCTCCCCTGCGCTAGTTCACCTTCACTGTCTTCTTGTTCCCACCGCTGAGGTGTGCCCAGTCTGGCCACTGGGCTGGGCTGGGACTGGACTTTGCTATGCACTGCATCTCAGGGGCTACTTTTGCAGCCCTAGAGTCACAGTATACCAAAACGATGGTTGCGTTGCATTACATGGTGACCAAAATAACCATTGCACCTGGGCTGTATGCTATAAAAGAAAAACAGAAGTCACTTCTTTACAAGCTTTCCGTTTTATTTTCTTTGATTTTTGGACATTTTTCTTTGCTCTTCTTTTCTTTCATTATAAATATTAGTGATCATTAGTTATATTGCTTTCAAAATTCTAATAAGTTTACTTAAAACAAAAAAAAGTGAGGTACTGTCACACTGTGGTTACAGTAACTCTGTTAATACCTTAAATCTTAAGATCATACACATACATAGCATCCCTGGAAGATAACAGTTGTGTATGTCAACAAAAAAGATTAGTTAAATTGTGGCTATTTTTTATTTAAAAAAAAAAATCCAACTCTTTACCTGTTCAGTTAGATACTGCTCCTATTTAGTTATATTTATTTATTTATTTATTTATTTTATTGCATTTATATACCGCCCTTTCCCTGAGGACTCAGGGCGGTTTACAGGGAGTTAAAAATCAACCATACAAAAGTTAAAACCCAATTTAAAAAATATTAAATCAATATAACTTTTGAATCTGGTTTACTGGTGAAGATGAGACCGCCAAAGTACCCTTGAAACACAGTTTCTTACCCTTATAACATTTCATCAGGCAAAACTAAAAAATGCATGGATTTTATGTCACTGATATAATTTCAATTACTTGTTAGCCAAAAATAATGTAAAACATATTGGGTTTTTTCAAGATTGTAATTAGAAACTTTCTAGTTACTATACTCTAATAGATAGAGATATGTAAATAGTGCATCTTATAATGGCAACATACAGTATATATCAAGAATATAACCGTGCTTTCTACATTCTTTTGGTCATATATATTTTTAAAAATGTATAAAATGATTGAAAAGAATATCAGATAACACTTATGTATTTTACAAGCACAAGAGTTATTTCTCTAAAGCAGGCTGGTGGTTGTTACTCCTTCATTTCTTGTAGTTGAACTGAATGTCCGTTTCCTAAAGTCTCTGTTTGGCAATCCTGAAGGTCAAGCTGACATTCAGTAACTTGATATCCAAAGTTTTAAGAGTATTCTGCTGCCCTGAGCACGTTGCTTAATTTTCTTCCTTGGCCAGTATTGACCTCACTGTGACAATAACATTGGTGGTCATGCATCTCTTCTGTTTTTACAAAACCTAGATTGGTCACTGAAATATTTGGGATTGCATTCGG
This sequence comes from Vipera berus, assembly GCF_964194415.1. Classification (NCBI taxonomy): domain Eukaryota; kingdom Metazoa; phylum Chordata; class Lepidosauria; order Squamata; family Viperidae; genus Vipera; species Vipera berus. The sequence continues at coordinate 64,202,266 of NC_138204.1, read as the reverse complement.
TTGGGAATCAGATAGAAATGAGACTGCTGTATAGATCACTATGACCCTGCCTTGTTGCCAAATGTGCAAAAGCAGGCAAAATGATGCTCCATACAAAACAAACCCAGAGAGCTGAAGGAAGAGAACATTCCAAGTCAAATAAAAGGAATGCTTCTATCTTATTGTTTTGAGAAAACATTTCTCTTGTCTAAGGAGCCTTCCCCAATTTGGGATGGATGGAGAGAGATTTCTCCTATTTAGTTTGAGACAAATGCACTCTGTAGGCATTTGAGAGTACTTTTGCTACCTTTCTTGCACAATATCTGAGGTGTAAGCTTGGCATAAGTGAAATACTAAGTTCTAAGGATTTCAATATTTGAGAAATAAAACTAAGACTTTTTCCAAGAGTGACTCTTGTATATAGGTCTACAAGTAGTCCATATGCTGTTCTAAAGGTATTTCTTGATTTACAACCGTTTGCTTAATGTTTGAAATTATGAAACCCAGAATTGGTGCTTTACAGCCCATAAAACACTTCTGGCTGTCATAAAATGTCAGCCCAACCCCCACTATGGATTTTGAGCACTTGGCAACCAACCTGCCTTTATAACAGGTTGCAGTGTCTCACAGTCACATGACTGTGATTTGCAACATTTTTCCCTGTGCACCGCTCAGAGTCACAACTGTGAGCTGGAATGCTTTATAAATTGATAAAATAAACATAAATTTGAGTATAAATCCTTGCAAGAGTGCATTCTCAATAGTGATGTAAATATTTTGGGAAGAGGAGAATGCTACCCTGTCTTTCTTTTTTTAAAATATAATTTTATTGATTTTCAAAAAAAATGTACAAAGTTAAAAAATAAAAAGAGTTTAAAAAGAAGACATTTAAAAGACAACCTGAGAACTGACTGGATATAATATAATGTTTGTAAGAACATAATGAAAAGCAAGCCATGTTAATTAATACTTACCAAGAAAACTTTTGACAATTTGAACTGGTCCTTCTTGTTCAAAGTTCTGAAAGATGGGGAGTTCGGCAAAAATTTTCTTCATGGAATCATGTCAGTATATACATCTCAGAAGGCTCATATTTTAGTCAGTGGTGATTTGACAAAACCATGTGATAACCAGAAGGGGTAATCATATTGATTTGGAATTTGATAATTAGCAAGGTAAGGAACTATGGAAATAATTAGTCAGATGTATACTTTTATTTGGTTCTATATTGTTTATGTGTTAGGTGTATTTATTTATTTATATACCACGTTCATTATTTTTACAAATAACTCAAAGTGGCAAATTTATATCATATCTTTCTTTCAAAGACTTCTTGGTACAGCCCACAGTTCTCCTTGTGTTTTTATTCTTGCAACCACCTTGACAGGTAGGTTCATCCCAAAGAGTGATTGGTCCATATTCTAAGAATTAGACTATTTACACCCAATGTCCTTAACTAGAAAAAAGAGTGGTTGGATTATGTCGTTGGTCTCATCTTGGATTTTATATAAATGCCCTTCTGTATTGGCAGAACGGCTTCTATTTGTGGCTTGGAATCTACTAACTACAGGTATGTTTGATGCGTAATTGCTAATGAAATGTTCCTAACTACAATAGATGCTATTTGTGCCATCAGGCCAGGAATTCTACATCACAGTTTGTGGCTTAACAAGTTGCAGACTTTTGGAGCACCTCTGTCATGACCCCCAAAACTTCTTTAGACCGCTCTCCTCCCATATCTTCACTCCAAAAGTTTTGGGGCGTTAAGATTGCTGATTAAATTTTTAGATTAGAATGTCAATGGAGTAAAATTATTATAGAGGAGAAAGAAAGTTTTTTTTTTTAATATTTTACACAATTTAAGATTGATGTTATTTGCTTGCTAGAAAAGTATATTAGGGTTATGGACTTAAAGTATGTGTTGAACTAAGAATGGGTATGTAATCTCTTAATTAACAACAAGTTGTCTTAGAGATTGCCTAAATCTTTTTTTTATATACTCTTTTTATTTGAACTTTTATTTGAACTTAAGGATGATTTGGAACTGCGAGACATTTGGCGTGATACATGCAAGAACTATTTTTGATCATAGTTTTTGGTCGGAGATTATTAAGATTAACAGAGATAGACGCTTTTGGCGCGTAACTGAGAATTTGTTTGGAAATTAGAGAAAGGTGGGAGAATGCAAATAGCAGGTGAAAGTTTTTTTTTCTTTTCTTTTTTTTTTTGAAATTAATATGAATAAGGACTGGGATTAAGAAAATTTATTTTGAGTAAAGCTCTTTTTCTGTTTTCCTCTTTTTCTTTTCTACTTTATTTGTAATATTAATATTGTTTGTACTCATTTTATATGAGCTAGAGAGAGATAGAATTTATAGTTTATTGTTGATAACATAGGGGTGTTTATGTTTGTTTTTCGATTTTATGCCCTGTATTTAGCTCTGGGAAGTCGGGGGGGGGGGAGGAGGGAGTGGGGGAGAGGGATAGGGAGGGTTGGATAGGGGTGGGGGAGGGGGGGATTAAAGTCAAAATGTATTGTAAAACTTTTTAAATAAAAAAACAAGTTGCAGACTTATGAGGTATAGTAATTTTACCCCACGCAATAAACATTATACTTGCTTCCGTTAAACTTAGTTGTGGTTTTAAGTGCCAGTGCAAAGAGGATGAACTTGACATTAAAACAAATATGATATTTGGTGATATCACAATCCCCGGTTACTGCAAACTTCCTATAGTATAGGCCAAACAGTGTGGTGTGTGTGTCTGTGTCTGTGTGTCTCTGTATGTGTGTATGTATATTTCTAATGAAGCACAGTATAGCTTTTAAACAAATACAAAGCTTTATATTTGTGCTGTTCTTAGTTTTTATGTACTTCTGATTTCTAAATATCCCATTATTTGTACCATATGGCCCATTGAAATACTGTAATTGTTTAACAATGCAGCAAAAGAAATACATAAGTAATCTGGCAATTTAACGCAAGTCTGTGATTTTATTTCAGTCACTGTCAATCATCTGCCATTCATGTAATCTGAAATCAGTGTAAAGCCAAAGCATGTAATCGAATCAGGGAGGATGTCCTGGGATTAGGTGGAGAGAGAAGGAATATATGAACACAGAAAACTGTGGCGTGTGCAGCTGCTATTGTATATATTGGTAATGTTTTAGCTGGGGGTTTTTTCCTGGAGTACTGCACAACCTACGTTTCTTGTCTCTTTTGTTTTGTTTTGCTTGATTTATTTTTGTTTTAACATAGCTCTTCCTCCTGACGGACCCCAAAAGAAAGCGCAAAAAGAATAAAAACAGTCTTCAGTAAAACAAACCACCAATGCAACTACCAGTCCTGAACAAAACAATAAATATGCTGTAAGGAAAACTAAATTCATTTTGAAAAATCATTGCATAAGCAGCTGAGTCTTGAAGCATTTATTAGCCTCTGGTTCCTTGCTGAACTGGCTGTCTTCAGCTGTCACATGAAAAACCACAGCATAATGGCGAGCCCTCTTCCCTGTGGTGAGAATTCCCCCCCCTTTTTTATTCCCTCAGTTAACCTGTTGCCTTTCACCTTTCAATGGAGCAAATAATCCAGGGTAATCAGCACTAGATGTTCAAGAGCAGCAGAAATATTAGTAGTACAACTAGGGGAATTCTCTGGAGTTGGGCCTTCTCTCTTTTACAAAACTGATTTTTTTAGTGGGAAGAGCAATTCAGGGTAGTCATAAAAGTAGAATATTCAAACTCTTCAGTTCCTTTGATTTGCAAAACTTTACTGTTATTCAGAAAAATCCTGCCTGTCTGTTCAGAAGGGAAAAAAAAGCAGTAAATAAGGGACACACACAAACATCCAGATTGTTTGTCAGAGATACCAGTTGTTATTAAAATGTTAACACAGATACAGCGTGTGCTTTCTTACAGCTACAGGGTGGGATAATAATAATAATAATAATAATAATAATAATAATAATAATAATAATAATAATAATAATAATAATAATAAGAAGAAGAAGAAGAAGAAGAAGAAGAAGAAGAAGAAGAAGAAGAAGAAGAAGAAGAAGAAGAAGAAGAAGAAGAAGTTGGAAGGGACCTTGGAGGTCATCTAGTCCAACCCCCTGCTCAGGCAGGAAACCCTATACCATTTCAGGCAAATGGCTGTCCAGTCTCTTCTTAAAAACCTCCAGTGTTGGAGCATTCACAACCTCTGGAGGCAGGTTGTTCCACTGGTTAATTGTTCTAACTGTCAGGAAGTTTCTCCTTAGTTCTAGGTTGCTTCTCTCCTTGACTAGTTTCAATCCATTGCTTCTTGTCCTGCTTTCAGGTGCATCACTGTAATCAAGTCCATCCACGTTGCTACTGGTTGCCCTCATCTTCTCCAGATTATCTATCACTTCTTTTGATAATTCGTAGACATTAAAATTTAGACAAAATTGGAACTTGTAACACTTTTCGCTTTAGGATCAGGACCAGAGAGGAATGAGTATGTATGTGTTTATAGCAAAGTGATGAATTGTTGAGGGTGAATAGGTGGAGAGAGGATTTACACATGCCTAACTACCCATCCATCCCCGAAATATTAATGTTTAGGTATGTTTGCCACCTTGAGTTATTTATAAACAGTAATAAAGTTTGGATAAAAGTCAAACAACCAAATAAATAAATGTTGAGCACTCACAAAACAAACTTAAATGCAAGATCATCTAAGAGCTGCTTACTTTGCTTTCTGATTAGCTGTTGAGTCTAATAAAATTTGATTATTCAATAGCCATATTAAGTTGCCATGACACGGTCATTAGTATAATTGTGCTTTATAGCTGTATTTGTTCATTCATTGGATCAATTTATGCATTTGCCCATCTCATGTGCAACTCTAGGTGCCACACATATGAGTGAACCCAAAACATCAATTAATAATGAAATAATAATGATCAAAGACAAACCCAATTCAAATCATAAAAAGCACAATATCACATTGATGGGCTCATCTAACCCCAGAACCCATGCCCAAGGGACAATCCAAGTCTTTTAATAGCTTTAGAACTGCTAACAGAGTTGAACCCCAACAAATCTTAGGAAATGTGGTCCTTCAGAGGGCAGGCACGCAACCAAGAAGGTGCACTTCAGGAGTCCTACTAGATGTTACTGTTTAATTGACAGGACTTGGACTATGCCTACTCTATCACCTCTGATGGGAGGAATAAAAATGATTGGAGAGAGGCAAATCTGCAAATAGCCTGGTCATTGGCAAAATGCACTCTTACTGTGCTCTCCACCAAGGTCAGCAGGAATCTGTCCAAGGTGAAATTTTAATTACAGAATGCTTCTAAGTTAAATACTTAACCTAAAATAGTTCCATCTTGGTCTCCCACTCTAACGCTTATCCTTGTAAAAACATTATTCCATATTTTCCTCTTTTTGGAGGAGTGTGTGTCACTTTTTAAGCTGGAGAAAATGTAACTTTTTGTGACTCTCTCAACTTCTATCAGCACATGGAATCTTTATGTACCTTATAAAGAATCTCAGCAACTTTTAATGTCAGAGATACTTTAACAGGATTTTTTCCTTTTTAAAAAAAATTATCTATGTTACCTGTTCACTGACATTTATAATAGAGTTGGTTTTTTTTTTAAAAAAATGGAATTTTGAAAATTGATTTAAAATGGATTTTAAAAATGCTTCCTTGTTAATGCTGTTTTATTTCAATTAGTACAAAAACTGTTAAGCAGTTTTCGTAGTCTGTGAAAGTAATTATGCAATAGTTCATAAATATTTTCTGGGAAAATTATAGATTTGATTTAAAAAATAAACTAGAAAAGGATGGTTTTGGTGTTGGAACGCTCAGATATTTTACATTCCTCTCTGTACAGATATGTCACATTTGTAAGGGTAGGATATGCAATACAAACAGACAAAACTTATTCTTTCTGAATGATGGGTACAATTCTACACCTAGATTAGATTTGATTATGTGCCATCCAGTTGCTGTCAACTAGTTGACACACAGATTTTATACATGATGATCTACCCTCAATTTAGTCCTTCAGATCGTCCACATTGTAACTAGGACGATCTACCTTGCTCCTGGTCAAGGGTCTTGTCTTCCCTTCTACTTTTCCTAGCATTCGAACCTTCTCCAGATAGCTAAATCTTTGCATAATGTGCCCAAAGTACTATAGAATAACTCAAGGCTGGTCATTTGTGCCTTGAGTGACAACTCTGGATTGATTTGCTTGATAATCCATTGGTTTGTTTTCTTGGCTGTCCATGGTATTTGCATGCGTCTTCTCCAGCACCAAAGTTCAAGAACATCCATATTGTTCCTACCTTGCTTCTTCAAAGTCCAACTTCCATAGAAGGGAAATATTGAATAGAGCTCTGCCCAGAGCATCAGGATAACTTGAATCCATGTTTTCTATTACTGTATTTTTGAAACGAGAATGTGCATATAATAATCAAGATATTGTTTTTGCTTTCAACTATATATGAAGGTTTCAATGCTTGTTTTGAAATCTTTTATTGAAAATAAATAAAGGGTCATCCATTTGAGTCAAGCAAATTAAATAAAAAGCTTCTATGAATTCCAGTACTATATGAAACAAGCACAATATTGTTTATTATTAAAGGAACATTAAATGAAACATGTCAAACATTACCATTTAAACAATGACTACCGTGCTTATAAAGTATCATACCACATAGCATTTGCAGAAAATTTCCAGACTTGCCTTCCAGCTTTACATATATGTCTATCTCCTTAATTTGAAACTGAAATGCGGTACTACTGGAGTTGAACAAAGTAGTCACTTAGTTTTATGTACTGATTGAATGGGATTTTGCCCAGGAAAATGGCTTTATCCTCACTAAAATTAGTTAGAATAATATTTTTCATATTTTTCTATCTTATGTGGATATAATTCACAGGTTTAAATAAGTCTGCTATATTTAATAACTTAAAAGTGAAATTCCATGGGATTGAAGCTGAGCCCTGATAACTGTATGGACAAATGCCTATTATTTAAACCTCTCCTAAGTGATAATCCAGAGTACTTCCAAGTACATTGTAGTGATCTCCACTACTGTGTTCCTATCCTTTTCTTTTTGTAAGAATTGTGCTGCTATTCTTTAACAGTTATCAACCAAGATCCAATTTCAACTTTCAAAAACTAAGTATCGTTCATAATGTGGAAAAAAATGAAATGCTATCTTCCGGTTTAGATAAATAATGCTTTTATTTCTTAGATCATTACAGAACACATACTCACAAGTGCCCTTTTCTGAGTTAATTTCTGTGAATTTTCTAATTTGTTTTTGCTCCAATTTATAACTGTAATTTGCTATTTGGAAGCATTATGTGGCTGCCTATATGCCTCAAAGGACTATTTGTGAGAAGAAGAAAAATATGATAGGTGGTATGAGAAAATAAGCTTATGAAATTAAAATCATCTGGTTCTTTCCTTCTTTCTACTCCCTGACCAAAATTGAGTGACATATGACAATTACAAAATACATATTTGATTGAAATCTACTATTTTTACCAAAATAGGTAGTCAACTTATGACCACAGTTGAGCCCAAAATTTCCGTTGCTAAGATAGACAATTGTTAAGTGCGTTATTCCCATTTTACAACCTTTCTTGCCCTAGCTGTTAAGTGAATCACTGACGTTGTAAAGTTAGTAACACGATTGTTAAGTGAATCTGGCTTCCCCATTGACTTTGCTTGTCAGAGGGTCACAAAAGGTGATCACATGACCCTGGGACACTGCAACTGTCATAAATATATGCCAGTTGCCAAGCGTCCAAATTTTGATCATATGACCCTGGGATACTACAATGGTGGTAAATGTGAAAAATGGTCATAAGTCACTTTTTCAGAGCTGTTGTAATTTTGAACAGTCACTAAAAGAATGGTTGTAAGTCAAGGACTCCCTATACAGCATGAGAAGCCTGGATCTTAGGTATTTGGTATGATGATCAGTACAGTTATTGAGAAATCTGGTTACAGTATTTGTAGTGCTTGATACGTGAAAGTTTGAGTAAGTTGTATATAAAAGAGAAAATAATACTTTCTTATTAAACTAATCTGAAAATTCAACTCTGTCTCATTATTCCAGCACAATGCTGGCTGTTCCTATCTATCTTGATTGCATTGAAACAACTAAGATGTTCCGTATTTAATTAAAAGCATAGATTTGAAGCAACTATAAGGCAAGAATGCAGATCCTTAGGGATGGTGGCCAGGCCTAAGCTTTTAACATACTAACTGAAAAATTGCCATAGCATCTGGGAACAGTCATTATGTTTCTTTATCACTTTAATTCCTTTTGTATGGAACGACACAATTTGGCAAAGGAAAAAAATGCCCTATATTGTATTAACCTAAAAGGAACCATAATTGAAAATGTTTGCTTTACACTGGAACAGAACCATGTCCTCCGTACTTACCTTTGGCACACCAGCCTGCTGTTCATCTTTACACAAGTCTGACCTTCAAGAGCAATAAGATTGGTCAGTGTTCAAGAGGAAAACCCCATATTAATAATATTTGTTATGATTCTTTTATCAATGTAGCAACATAAAAAATATATCTTTTTAACTCATGGAAGGGTGACTGTGTCTGTCCTTATGCAGAAAAGTTTGATTTTGCAGGACATGAGAAAGAGGCATAAGGGATCAATTTAAATGATTGAAAATTTAAAGACCATTCATTCAATTTGTGTAGCTGCCAATTTTACATATGTGACTGGGTGGGTTGCATGGTTAAAAAAATGCACAAAACAATACAAAACAAAACAGATAGTCTTTGATTACAATTATAACTGAGACCAGAATTTCTGTTGCTAAGTGAAGTCAGAGATAAGTGCCTAATTTTACGATACCTTTTTGGCTGTAATCGTTAAGTGAAGCACACGTTCATTAAGCAAATTCAGCTTCCCCCATTGACTTTTACTTGTAGGAAAACAGCTGGAAAGATGACCACGAGATGTGGCAACCATCATAAATCCATGCTGTTTGCCAAGGTTTTGAATTTTGATCGTGTGACCACAGGGAAGTTGCAATGGTCGTAAGTGCAAGGCCTGGTCATAAATAACCTTGTTAAGCACCACTGTAACTTTGAATGGTCACTAAGCAAATGATTCTAAGGTGAGGACTTCCTGTAACATGAAAACCAATTAAGGCATAATAAAACCATAAAAAACCATAAAAAGTGCAGCAGTTAGTAATCTAAATTAATCTAAGCAGGTTGTGGCTTACTGGCACTTAGAAAAAGCTTCTCCATCTGATGCTTATTACAGCTGTGCTACCCAGATGTGTTAAGAATCCAACTCCCTTCATCCTTGCCATTGTGGTTCCCATTTGCAAAGGAGGAAATGTAGAGAAAGTAGTAACAAAAATGGATAATATGACTAGGGCCCAAATAAAAGCTATTTCTGGAGAAGGAGCAAGGCACATAAATATAGGATGATTTTAGTTTATAATTGGGTCTCAGGAATTGTCCTTAGTATATTGATGTCCTGTAGAATTTTAAACTGGAGGAAACATTTATATAAATTAACCAGTTTGACTTAATCCATTCAGTATACACACCAAACTATACAGATTTTTAAAATCTGTTACTTGAGTTGTAATTAAGAAAATAGAACATTTTATATACAAAGCAGATCAAAGTCAGTCCTGTATTGTATGTTTTCACTGGGAAATATTTTAGACACATTGTAATAAGCTCCTTCACAGCTAGCTAGCCAACAGCAAAAATCAGGTCAGGGTGACATTTTTTTAACGTTCTAAATGAATGTTTCCATGATATTAATTAGGGAGTTGTTATTATATAGCAGCACTGAAGGTTACTTCCCTGATTTTACGAGGGCACAGTGACTGTTGAGCGCTGCAGAATGAAGCTGAGTATCATGAATTTCTGTACACAATTAATTTTGCTGTCATTTCTCTAGTTCCTGTTTCTTCATGCAAATATAAACAGGTTAGGTGTAATTGGCCAGAGAGGGATTGACTACATCCGTGATAGGCAAAATCCTTTTGGACTGGAGACTGCAAGCAGGCTAAAAACAAACAAAACCTAATCCTTCATTGAACAGAGAAGTTGGATTTGATGACTAGAGGATTGTGTTGGTACACTTAGTAATGTTGAGTCAGTAGTCTAATGCTTATATGGAAAACAGTGATATTAATTACTGAGTTCTCCATGTATTTAGAAGAATTTTAATAAGCGTGAATCCTTTCCCAATTATAATTGGAAATGGCTGATTAAAGTATTTTCTACAGAGCAATTAAAAATGCATGTTTTTACTTAGTATTACCAGTAGTAAAGAGAAATCAAGATCAGTAGCTGCGAAAAAGCAGAATGATATAAAAACAGAGTTCCACATTTCAGAAGAGAGTTCAAATTTAAATGTTAGCAACATAAGAAATTGTGTTACCTAAAATAAGACTCCAAAATGTTGGACAGGCTGTTCAACAGGTCTTTTATTGCCATGCTTGGATACAGAGACTTGAATCCGAGATCTTCTAAATGAAAAGCATGTATTTATCCTAGGGCTGTAAGCCTTCCTGAATTCTACCTTAGGAAGAAGAACTCCATATATGGATTAAGATATTTCAGGGCTAATTAAATTTGAACAGAACTTGTCAGCTATCAAATTAACCATCTCACTTTGGAGAATATTTTAAGAAACTTAAGATAGAATTGTGATTCCATTCACAATTCTAAATATTCTGAAAACTTGATGTTGAGTTGTGAAAATCAGTAGCAGCCTCCCCAAAATTAATGGTCTCCAGATAATGTTAGGACTTTTCCAAAATTCACAGTCAGCCTGGAGAAGACTGGTTTTTCATGGTAACTTCAATCTCAGCAGCGTATTGGTAACTATGAAATGTCATTTTATTTCCTAAAATTAAGAAGGTGTTGTTTCAAGTACCTTCTACCTGAGTGTGCACAGATAACACATGCAAAAGAAAAGCACTTCTTTTTCCAATTGAAAAATGTTTCTTTACCATCTGGGCAACAGAGTTAAAGGAGATAAGTGTTTGAGCACAATTGCAAGGGCCCTAGGTCAAGCTTTTTGCACAAAGTTTTATGTAATCCTTTTATGCTGCTGTGTGGAAGAATCCACAAATTGGGTCAAAGAAACATTGAAAAACACTTTATCCAGGCCTTTTTGTTGTTGTTGTTTCCTTTCTTTCTAAATTTTGCATTCCAGTGGTTCATGAGCTCTAGCTCTTTGTGGGATGGATAAAAACAGAGAACGTTTGTTTTCTGACAATGGCGTTTAATTTTTACATTGAATACCTAGATTCTGTGTTACATGATAAAAACATACTGATTTTAGGCCAACTAATGCAGGAGTAGATCAATATTACATAGAATTCATTATGCAGGTGCTATTTTTTATTTGTTAGTTGTTATGGTATGTGTTAAATCATCAAATTAATTGCTTCCAGAACAATGAGATCAGAATCAAATATTTCTGTAACATATAAATTATCTATTTATGCTTGTTGATTATAGACTTTTCCCACCCTGGGTTAATATATTTTGCTGCTTATTTATTTACACTCTTGCAAAGGTTCAAAAATGTTGTTTCCATTGTAATTTAATTAAAGTTATTACACTTCCACATAGAACACGATAGTTGTGGGCTGAGTATGAACACTTTTTAAATGTGTGATAAATGGAAGAGAAAATAATAGCTCCCTTGGGCTTAGAGGCTGGAAGGAAGATTAGGCAAGACTCTGGTGCATGTGGCTTATATAATCGGGAAATCAAGTTAGCTATTTTTCTTTATTTATTTTTTTGCAGCCAAATTTGTTTATATAAATAGGGCAAATCAACACTACCAATTTTATATGGACACTGAAACCCTCCAGAAATTAAAAGTTATGCAACTTATAGTGGGGATGAGTTTACTTGCTTCAATAATCTGGAAGGCATGTAAAAGCAAGAGCAAAACCAACAGAAAGAAAGATTGCTCAGAAGCCTCAGCATTAAAAAATATTCAGCTTTGTTTTGATTTCAGATAAATTTGACTAGAATAAGGAAACCATTAATTTTAAAACACATTGATATTATAGGCCCAGGTAGGTTCAAATATGATCCAAAAGCAACACCAAGAGTATTGCGAAGGCCCCAAATCAACGCAGAAACTGTCAAAAAAATACAAATAGAGGATTCTTAAATCTTAACAATTCATAATCTTAGCGCCTTTGGGGTGATGCTAAGCAGAAATCCAAATATCCTTATCTTTTCCTGGAATCTTGGTGATGAGAAAGGGGAGATCTGCTTGAAGATATCTATTTTGTGAAATACCTCAGAAGTCCCAACTGTCACCATACTTTTTAAACAGTACAGTAGCTACAGAAAACCACTGGGGGACATCATGCATCAGCATTGGGTGTCATGAATATGCTTGTGATACCAAGCTATACATTTCAACCTTGTACCAAAGAGGCGATGTGATAGAAATGTTGACCCAGTACTTGGAGGCTGTCAGAGCCCAGATTAGGAGGTTTTGGTTTTATGGACCAGGGAAATACCTTATTAGATTCTGAATAAAGTTACATTCCTCTTTTAAGAAATGGTTTGCATTATGGAGGTCCTCCTGGACTCATAGCTCCTGCTCAATTAGCAAGTGAGAGGGAAACCACCATCATAACTTTGAACGGTTGCTAAGCAACTGGTCATAGGCCAAGGCCTTTCTGTAGTTGGAAGGGCAGTTGAAGCACTCCTATAGTTGTGAGTGCAGGCTACCAAGAATTCAAATGTTCATCTTATGACTGTGGGGGCATTGCAACAACTATAATTTCAGGGATCGGGTGTAAGTATCACTTGTTTAGTGCTGCCATAACTTTGAACAGTCACAGGATGAATGGATGTAACTCGAGGACTAGCTGTTTAAGTAAAGCAGATAAATAAATAGAAACTCACCCTTTCCTTATATGATGATCTCTTTCATTTGAACCCTTTCGTAACCTAGTTTGAAGCATGCGGGTTTGGGCAGTAAATGCCAAAGGAAGAACACTGTAATCTGATCTCAGAATCCTTTCTGGTTGTATTTGTACTGTTAAGCAGTTGTTCTCCATGGCTTGCTTTAAACCAAAGTGCCTGTGGGCTGCACTCTTAAGTTTAAGGGCTGCAATTTTTTCATGGTACATTCTCAAGGAAAATCATAGATTAGTCATGGTATTTTAAACAAAAATCTACAAAGAGCCTAAGAAGAACATGAAAAGTTATTCTTTTTTCCCTATGAGATTAGCATACATGGGCACATGGTTATTTTGTTTTATTTTGATTATTTATTAATCAAATTTATATAGCTACCCATCTCATAAGAAGTGATTCTGGGCCGCATACAATGGCCAGTAAAAACAATACTTATCAGACATTAAAAATAGAGAAATCAGCATTAAAAATGGAGATGATTAAAACTGAAAATACACACAAACCTAAGCAAAGAGAGTACATCCATCTCAATATTATGTAGCTTATTTATCAACTACTTTTAAAATGTTCTAATAGTTTGTAATTTCTTCTTACACTCTCCCTTAAATGTAATTTTTCCCCCAACCAGATCTTTCCCAGAACTTTTTAATAAATAACTTTCAGTTGTCATATATCCCTGTTTTCATGATAAAGGTATATCCCTCATTGAGAATAGGCTGTTTTGGAGCAACTATTTAAATCCTTACATTTTCTTTACCTTTTCATTATCTTTCATATCTTTATTTGCTTTGTGGTCCAAAACACCATTTCAGCTACATATGGTAGTTCACTGGGCCCAATTCCTAACCATACCTGGATTTTAGGTGAGGAGAACTGCAATTCCAAAGGACAAGTTGACCTACACACACACACACACACACACACACACACACACACACACACAAACAAGTTGTTGCTGGAGTATATATACATTTAGTTACACTAGCTTACTTTGATGACACTGGCAAATTTGTAATATCTTGATAGTACTAGATGTGAATCTGCAGTTACCTGTTGAATTAAGAACCGTTGTGATCATGTAAATTAAACCAAATTAAACTCTCTTAGACCTCTATTTTTAAAGCACCCACCATAAAAACTACTATTGTTTCATTACTTGAATGCATCACAGACAATACTGAAGACAATTAACACCAACCACAACAACAACAAATAAAGCACAGTTATGAAGATTTACTGTGGTTTAGGTTGCACAATGAGTTAAGTCATAATTTAGTAATATACAGGATGTATTATGTTACAAAGCTTTATATAAGCAGGTCCTTAATTTAAGATGTTTTTCAGTAGTTATTACATAATGTATATAGTGTAACTCTACAACTGAAAATTCCTTTGTTATTTGTTAAAGAAAGTTAAAAATAAGCATTGCCACTAATCTATATATATAGCGAATTGGATCCAGACAATCCCTTCTGGGAATAACTGGGCCTCTTGCCATTCATAGCTGAACTCCAGCAGACTCTTCTGCTAGACAATTTGTGGACAGGTGATTTTTCTTGTTATTCACCTTTGCCGCCATACAATCTGCCTCCTATAGAGTTCTAGAAGATTTTCCAGTTTTTCAAAGTTCGGTAGGAAAAAAAATCAGAATAAAAATTGTTTCTCTTCATCCACTGGGAACCCCTCCCTTAAAGCAATTTCACTCACTGAAATTTTGAGCCCAAATATGTACAATCTAAACAAATTCAGTCTTAAAAAAAGAATTTTTTTTAAGGTCAAAAGCTGAGGGGTCCCAGAATATGAGCCAAGATCCTTGTATTATATATCTCACTTCTATGTTTAACGCAAATGCTATAGGCCAGGGGTGTCAAACTCAATTTCACTGAGGGCTGCATCAGCATTGTGGTGCCCTGGGGGGGGGCATGGCCCACTGGGTGGGTGTGGCTGCAGTGGCCATGGCAGACTCGATGGGCTTGGCTGGTGTGGGCGTGGCCACCTCAATGTTGCTCAGGGGAGATCCAGGGGAACTCTGGTGGGTGGGGCGGTGGACAGGATGCTCATCCTGCAGGGTGAGGCAAGGCAAGGCAGAGGGCAGCATAGCTGTTGCCTGACACCATCGGCCTCCGCAAACAGAGGCCGGTGGGGGGGATGACAGTGTCTGTCAGCAGCCACAGCCTGCTGGCCCCTCGACCAGTGCACTCTGGGGCTCCTCAGCCCTCTGCTAATACCAGGCCAGCTCTCCAGCAGCAGGCAGAGTAGAGGGGAGGCACGTGATGCACACCACCAGACGCGCCTACTCCATCTCATCTGTTTTTTTCTTGTGGCTGGAGAGCACATCGCTGCTGGTCATCTCCTTGGCCCCCTTGCAGATCTTGCCCCATGCATGGAGCCTGTTCCCCCTGTGCACCCGATGCACCTTGGCCTCTTGGGCCACCGCTAGCCACTCATGCAGGTCCATTAGGCTGCCTCCCAGAGCTGCAGGCCCACCCATGAGCTGCATGAGTGGCTGGCGGCCGCGGCTGTGATGGGTACCAAGGTGTGTGAGGGGAATGCACTCCACCCACAGGCCAAGTACAAGACCCATGAGGGGGCTGAGGATATGACCAGTGGGGAACTGCTCTCCAACCAAAAAGAGAAGGGATGGAGTAGGCATGTCTGGCGGTCTTCATCACATGCCCGCCTCCTGGACTCTGCATGCTGCCGGTGCCACCGCAGTGCTGCTCCTGGAGGGCCAACCCAGTATTCACAGCAGGCAACGCAGCCCCTGCTGCCAGATGCTGTCAGCCCCTGCGCACTCACTGCCTCCTGTGCATGTGCCTTGTGAGCCACTGGGTGGGGCGGGGCCAGGGAGGTAAGGGCCAGTCCCTTGCCATTTCTGGAGCATCCCCATGGGCCAAATTTCAGCCAATTGCAGGCCGGATCCGCCCCGTGGGCCTTGTGTTTGACATGTCTGCTGTAGGCTATAATATGGAAAGTTTCTGGAACTGGAAAAATGAGTGTTCAGTTAATCATATTCAACACTGTTAATAAAAAATGACCCACTGTTTTTAAGCCATAGCTTTATAAAAATGTGATGACAAATATGGAAGATACCAAATTGGTATTAGCTTTAAATTTTCATGAAAATATTCCCTGTATATGATAAAAGTCTCCTAATTTAGCAATATTATATTCTGGATGGATGGATGGATGATTTTCAGATTTAAGGAGGAATAAGCCAATTTGAAATTCTAATATACTAATGCAACTGAGATTAATATCTCAGAGTTTAGAAATTCATAACTAGTCCAAGTTGCTCCCAGTCATAATTGCACCAACAGCTCATTTCGTGATTCTTCAGATATTCTCTGATCTTATTCATCATCCTAAATCTCCAACAACATGTCATGATAAATGCAAGGAAGGAAAATCTCAATGTATACATGGTTGTACTTTCACAATAAAGGTTCATTCATACATTCATTCAAAAGAGTTGGCTCTCCCTTAGTCTAACTTCTCTTCTATTTGCTGCTTGTAGAATGTTAATATGGTTCTTCGAGGGGGAAAAAGGTATAAATTTTAGAATGAGTAGAAAGAAAAAACACAAATGAGTTCTCTGGTTAAGAGAGGATTCATGGCCCAAGGAACAGAGAAGTAGAATAAGCCAGGATTGATTGAAATGATGTATTCTGTGATTTGTATGGCAATAAATACCGCTGATTTGCATTGAAGAGCGGGATGCTTTCCCCCTCCCCCTCCCAAGTAAGTAATCTGATGATTTGATTTATATTGGGACTGTGGCAAAGAGTGAAAAGAGGGGACATGATTCTGTTACCAATCCCATTATCTCATGAATTTATACATATGCACATGTACAGTGGAGTGGAGAAGAAGAAAACCTTCATGGAGGTATAATGATTTAATGTGACAACAAATGGAGAATACTCTTAAACTAATCATAATACAGTTGAGAGGGGTGGAGTTGTCAACATTTCAGGAATAGAGATTTGCTTAGTGATTGCTTGTCTACGGGAGTGTTTGGGCCTAAACAGTTCTAGCAAAATTAGTATTTTGTAAAATGTGGCCTCATCTGAGAGCGAGTTTTGTAAGGCAGTTAAACCCTTTCTCCTCAAATAAAGCCAGAAAATAGAAGCAAAAATCTAGCGGTGTAATAAATAATTTAATCTTAATCTACATCAGTTACCTTTATACTACAAGCCCCATTCATTTCTAACTCTGTCACAAGTCATACATTATTACCTTTATCCAGAATACTGAACCACCCTGGATTTTCACAGACTCAGTGCTATGCCCTTATTAAGCAATGCAGAAAATAACTAATATTGTAAATATGTCTTAATATTATGATTGATCAGAATAAAAAGTCCACTTCTATTGAATAAGTAGGTTAAACCCATCAGCACTGTGTCAGTCCCTAACTTTTATATTTAATTTTAGAAGTCAAAACTAAATGTTTTAATTTGACATTATTCTTAACATCATGCTAATTTCTCCCAGATGCCTCCATGGAGAGACACACTGCAATTTTTGCACAGAAAGCATGTGTTTCATTGATTTATTCCAAAAGAACTTCTATTTACTGCATTACATTTTCTTCTCAATGAAGCACTTAACAACATGTTTCTCTTTAAGGATTTTACTTAATCATATGGATTTTTTTTTCAATTTACATTTTCAGTTCTTTAGTACTGTGGCCACAGGACGTTTCTTAAACTAGGTAAATTAAATACACATGTTGAAAAGAAGTTATATACAAGTCCAAAGCACTTTTTGTTGTAAAAGCCTTCATGGCAGGTAGAGAACTGATGGTACTTCTCTGCTAGTTTGTGGGATAGAATTAAAAGTACCATGAAAACTTAAGTTTTTCCTTCCAAAATATTACATAATCATGTATTAGAATAATGTAGTTTACTTTTTTTTGTACCCTAAATAGCTGAAGGCTGAATGCACTGTTGAAAACATGAGAGGGAATCGGAGAAAAACATATTTTTGGAGAGGGGGGGTTGATTTCTGGGCTGATATTCAACATTTCAATTTAAAAACTCTGTTGGGTTTTATTTCCAGTTTTTTAAAAAATATAATTAAAGAGACATTTTTAGAGCTGAATGCAAAATCTTTCAATTGTAAACTTGCCACATTTGACATCTTATACAGTCATTGTTATACTTAGCAACCCCATCTCTGAAGCTTTTCGGGAATCTAGTCTTGGTCTTTCAGACTGCAATATGTATACAATACAGGCCATAACAAGAAATCACCATAGACATGTCACTGTTAGAAGCTGGGGAATGGTGTCCAGAATATATGCTTTTCTGCTTTTCACTCTTTAATGACAGAATGATTTTGAAATTGAATTTTGTATATTAATATATTATCTGTATATTTAATTGGGGTTTCCCCAGAAACATTGCTTCTTTTAGTAAGTGACATGATTATTAATACACATATGGATTTGAGTGTTAAAAACAGAAGAGTTATTAGACATTTATGTGGTATTATCATTATGGTATTTTGATAAGAATATAGCAATGCAAACAGACAAAAATCCTTACATATTTCCATAGTTGTTCAAATGAAATCTTTTCTTTCTGAGGACCTTTCTAAAAAAAAATTAGACTTCTTGGAGTATGTAATCCTCATAATATTTGCAAATTGTCATATAGGACAGACAGGTTTTCCCAACTTGCCCTATTTTTCTATGGGAAACTGAAATATAAAAATTACTTGCATATATAAAGATCTCAGAGAAGCCAAGATGGCATATTGTTTCCTCTTGAAGGGTAACAATTATACTTTGGAACAGACATTGACAAACTGACATAAGCTGTATGAGCATGTCCAAATACAGTGGTTTCGGAGGTACCATGAATAATTAGAAACTCTAATATATCCTTTGCCCTCAGTTTCTCTTGCAGCATCTGTTCAGAATTGATTAGTACCCTGTTTGTGCTATGCATCTGAATATAGGAAATGTATTTGGACACATGCAGCATGCATGGTTTGTTTGTAAAAAGATAAGAGTATAAAACTGAGTGTCAGGGAAGAATTGACAAACTGAAGATGGTCCACTCAAAGCAGAGGAATGAAGGGCCAGCAAGTAGACTGGCTAATTGTAATTCCTCTCTGGTCAAGGAGAGGACATGAGATTGTCCACAAGTGATCCTTGCAGTTGCTCCTCATAAGGAGTTTGCAACACAGTTGTCTCTAGCAGGTTTAAAGCTCTGGGAGATGAGGGAATAAACAACTTGCTGAAACTGCAGGCAACACCTTCAAAAGAACACGGGATTCTAATACTTCCTTTTCTAATAACTTTTGAAAACATTTGTTAACTATTTTTCAGGTATTAGGAGCTTTTGGATTGACAAGTTTTACAACACCAGGGGAATTTCCTTCAAACCCTAGTTTTAAAAAAAGAATTTTAATGCAAGTTTAAGTACTTTTTTTTTTAAAAAAAGATTAGAATATACAGCAAAAAAGAGAATTAGAGTATTGATTTTGGGAAGTTACAAATGGGCTAAGGGTCCAGATAGATTTGAAATAAGATTTTAGAATTATAAGAACCCTTCCTATGGGAAAACATTTTTGTTTTGAATTTTCTTTTTAAAAAGCGTGATGGGATGAATTGAAAAACAGCTGGTTACAAGAATGATATAAAAAAGATGATACATTGGACAAATAAAAGTAACCACCTCATATCTTAATAATTAAAAGGGATATACAAATAACAATCAAGACAGAGACCTGGATAATTTTCCTCTGCTGGATGCACAAAAGAGACTTGTTAAAACTATGATGAATTTTGTGAGAAGGGACAAAAGAAAAAATGAACAGAAATCAAGTTCTACAACTTTATTTGAAAGGACTAAAAATCAAGATTATTAAAAGTGAAAGGAAGGAATATAAAATTGGTTAATTGATCAAGGTTATCTCTAGTAACCTTAATAGACTTTTGCTGATCAGGACTGAATGATAAGGCTATAAGGAGCGGTTTATAGATAAGAAATGAGATGTAGGAAGAAGAGATCATTTGTTATGTTTTAAGAGAAGATGATAAGTAACTAAAATTATTGATAGGTGTTGTGATGCAGGGAGAAATCATTGCTTTATATGTTTTCTTTTTCTTTACTACAGTCTTTATTTTTTCTTTATTTTTCACTTTCCATTTTTTCTTTTTTAGTTTTATCTTTACAATTGTACATTTTAATAAAATTGCTTTAAAAATGGAACTGCCTCAGTTAGTAGTAACTCATTTTTCCCATTAATATTGTAGCCCACATTAGGCTGTCAAAATGCAAAACATTCACCAAATAATGTTGGCTTTCTTATTGGCAGTAACACAACAGTCTTTAGAAAGAAGGCTTATGCATGTATAATTGTAGCCATATAGGTTCTGCCTGTTCAAAATAGCAATATTGTCAAGGAAATTAGCTCATGTGTAGTAGTGGAGACACTGAATTGAGTGACTAAGACTATAGGGAAATAGGAATAAAAACCATAAGAGAAAACTCATTTTCTTTTACTGTTGTATTTCTAGCTTTCCAGTTAGTGAGCTAGCTATTCCATCCCATTTAAAATAATTGTAATATGTAATAAAACAGATAAAAATCATATATATCTCAGTTATTTATGCAGCATACCGGTATATTCTCATGTTTATTGATCTGAGATTATTTGAAGTATAAGTCTCAATTAAACACAGGCCTTTGTTATTGGTACATTTTCATCATAAATGACTTGTTTGGAATAGCCAGGATGGCTACCATAGAAAGAATACTTTAATAATAGTTAGATTTATAATTCTGATTTGTATTATTAGCACAATTAATGTCAAATTGAGTTATTGCTGCTTAATACATTATTATACGAACTAGCAACTTTAGGCTGCTGCTTTAATTTTATATAATTCTTAAATCAGAAAGCAAAAGACATTGAAATTGGCTTACAAATCTTTTACTTTGGGTTTATTTTGGTAAAATATGAAGTGATATATATTTGATAACAGATGCCAGAAACTCCCGTGATTTAAGCAAATGTGGTCTGACATCTGATGGAGGAAGTATCAACAGATACTCAAATATGTACTCAAAATGTAAAATTAGAACAAGGTTACCATCATCTTGGGAAAAATGCTTTCTTGACCTCAAACAGAGGAAATCACCTGTTGTGTAGCCAGTTCTTTGGAGGCAATAAGTGAGACAAGAGGTTGCAAACAGGAACATTGCTTTATTGAGGCAAACGGGAACAGAACTGAAACGGAGGCTGCTGCGCAGCTACTTATATGGTTGGCCACTTGGTGGCGGCCAATAGGTTTAAAGGGATCCATTCCCGCCCCAAATCATCCAGTGATCTTCTTGGAGACAGCAAGTCTGGCTTAGTGACTGTTACACAGACACACCATTGAGCAACCATAAGCAGCATTCAAACAGACACGTGAAAAGTTCAAGTAAAAATCCCAATACATTACACCCCTTCCCCTTAGAATGTACACACATTATTTAAGAATATAATCTTGTAAATATTGTGGTGTTCTACGCAACCATTCAAAATGCCTGGGGGATCCAGGCAACTCCTGGTCTACCAGCTTGCCTGCTGGGCTGGGTAGACCAGGGCTCTTAAGTTCACCTGAGTTGGATTGACTCGAGTTCCTTTGGCTGGCCATTCCTGATCGACCCAAACCAAAATCCAATGAGGTAGCTGTGTCAGCAAAGCTGCCACGGTGTTCGGGTTGACTTTCCCCATCTGGAGGCCCATGTTGCACTCCCAGACTACGTCCATCTACGACCACCTCCCTGTTGTACTGACTGATTGAGTCCTCAGAGTGTGTGAACTGCTCTGTTTGGCTGCTGGTTTCCGGCTCTAGTTGCGGACCTACCATGAGGTCCTCGCTTAGTGGCGGTTCTGCAAAATGCTTCCGCAGCTGATCAATATGGCAGCAAATGACTCGGCCCCCCCCCCATCCAGAGCCACCTCGTAAGAAAGAGGTCCCAAAATTTTGACAATTTTACCCGGCACCCACAAGTTCCCATGCCCATAGTTCTGGGCCCACACCCCATCACCCACTTGCAACCCCCTTGGAGCCTTTGGGTGTGTGGTGTCTGCTGCTACCCGGTCAGGATGCAACCTGTCCAGTTTCGTGATTAGCCTTCCCCAGCAAAGCTCTGCTGGGCTCTTGCCTGTTGCTGTGCAAGGCATAGTGTGCTGGCAAAGCAAGAAATCAGCCAGCCTATGGTGCCAATCCCCGGTCACAATGCGCTTGAGTGACTCTTTTGTCGTATGTACCATGCATTCAGCCAATGTTGCATGCCTTATGAGGTTAGTCCTGAAGAAGGCCTGAAATTCTGCCACTGTGAACTGGGCCCCATTGTGTGGCCCATTTCTTTGCCAGGTTTGTGAACCAGCCTGTAGATGTAGGCTGACATAAAAATGGACCATCTTAACATTCTAGGGGACAGTATTTGAGGCGTCTGCCTGTCTGTGGTAAATAACCCCAACAATGGCTTGTGGTCAGTGAAGACCGTGAACTTCCTGCCATACAAGTAATTATGGAATTTCTTCACCCTGGCCACAATGGCCAGGGCCTCTTTGTCAATCTGAGCATAATTGCACTCAGCTGAGGACAATGTCCTTGAGTAATAGGCAGTGGGTACTTGAGTCCCGTCACTTGACAAATGGCTTAGTACAGCCCCCACCCCATAAGGGGATGCGTCACATGCAATGCATACAGGCAATGTTTCATTAAAGTGTATAAGCACTGAATTTGAGGACAGTAGTGACTTTACTGCCTTAAAACTATTTTCGTGAACCTTGGTCCACTTCCACGAGGTGTTCTTGTCTAAGAGCTTGTGTAACGGCTCTGCCATTGTGGCCTTGTTAGGCAGGAATGCCTGGTAAAAATTCAGGAGACCCAGGAATGCCTGGAGCTCTCCTTTGGATCTGGGGCTTGGTGCCAGCTGAATTGCCTTCAGCTTGGACTTTGCAGGATGGATGCCTTCAGCATCAATACGGAATCCTAAGAACTCATTGGAAGGGACCCCAATTTTACACTTGTCCCTCTTCAGTTGGAGTCCCGCTGTACAGAACCATTGAAGGACGGCCTTGAGCCTCCTTGCAAGCACCTCAGTGGACTCACCGGCAATGAGCACATCGTCAAAATAGGGGCAGACCCCCAGAATGCCCTTGAGCGTACGGTCCATAACTCCCTGGAAGATTCCTGGGGCTACGCTAACCCTGAATTGAAGGTGTTTGATCTTAAAAGCCCCCCTATGTGTCACAATGGTTTGTGTGGCCGCTATGGCCTCATCCACAGGTAAGGGCTGATAGGCCTGTGCCAAATCTAACTTAGCAAACACGGTACCCCCTTGCAGCGATGCCAAAATGTGACTAACAACTGGCACCAGGTACGCATGCTGCTGTAGTGCCCGGTTAATGGTGTACTTGTAATCAGTGCAAATCCTGACCTCCCAGTTGGCCTTAAGTGGCATGACAATGGGAGTTTCCCATTCACCCCCATCTACGGGCTGTAATACCCCCTGACTGATTAGCTTGTCCAGCTCTGCATCAATTTTGTGTTTCAGTGCAAATGGCACTCTACGCGGCTTGATCCTAATAAGTGTTACAGCAGGATCAAGCTTAAAGGCTATCGGAGGGCCCTTGTCCTCTCTCAGGCTTGTGTCAAAAACATCTGCAAATTCCTCTCATACTGACGCCAAGTTTGCTGCTTGTGTCCGGTGAATCCCAGTTACTTGAATGTCCTGTGCATCAAACCAGTCAAGCCCTATTAAACTTGTTCTCTGGCCCTCCACCACAATCACATGTAGGGGCCCCAAAAACTCCTTGAATTTGACGGCCAAAGTGGCCTTGTCCTTGACAGCTACTTGGGAATTCTGGAAGTCAGTTAGAATGATATCAGATGGCCTAAGCTTGGCCCATCTCTTGCTGCGGTTGCACACAAACCAGAAAGTCTCCAGGGAAATAATGGATACAGCTGAACCAGTGTCCAGTTCCATCCTGCAAGGAACACCTTGCAGCTCGACATGAAGCCGAAGTTTTGGCTTAAGGGGGCGGTGAGCTCCAGTGCGGCAAATGCTCCGACGACTGGAGCAGAACCCTACTCTATGCTGCCCTGGGGCCCTGGTACCTCTGCTGATCAGATCGTCCAATTGGTGGTTCTTCTGGCGACCTCTACAGACGGCTGCGATGTGGCTGGGTTTTCCGCAGGCCTGACACGTGGCCACTTGGAACCTGCAGTCCGCTTGTTGGTGGCAGCCGCCACAGCCCAAACACTGAAGGAAGGGAACTGCCTTGTAAGAGGGCTTCAGTTCCTTGTCGTGGTGACGTTGGATCTTGTCAACTTCGTGGTCGGATCTTCTGAATGATCGGCGTCCTCATGGTGGACAGCTTCCTTGTGAGGAGTACTTTTGGCGGGCCGCAACGCCTTCACAACCCCAGCAGCAGCTTCGTCCACCATGACTTTTTTTAGGGCTTCCTGGAGCGAGAGAGTCTCTTTTGCGAAAAGTTTTTGTTAAAGCTCTGCTCCTGAGTCCACAGACGAGTCGGTCTCAAAGCCTTTCTTCCAAGTCCGAAAATTGGCACAGGCGCGAAGCTTGTCTCAATGCCACGATGAACTCTGTGGCCATCTTGCCTGGTTGTTGGACTCGCTGTTCGAAGGCATGCCTCCACGCTATCACCGACAACTTCGGTTGGAAATGGTCGCCAAACTGTTTCTTTAGATCCACGTAAGTAATGGACTCCAGCTGTGCCGGTGCAACTAAGTTCTCCGCGATGTTGAACGTTGCAGGCCTGCAGACACATAGAAGTGTTGCGGCCTTCAGGCCATCTTCGGCGACTTGATTTGCGCGGAGGTAGTTCTCTACTCATGAAATGTAGGACAACCATCTCTGGGTGAGTGACATCGAATTCCTCGAGCTTTCCAACCTTCGACATGGTGAGAAGTATTCACGACTCAGGTCACGCTTTGCTTCTTGCTGCTTCTTCGCAGGCCCTGGACTGGACTGCAGGGCGGGTGGTCGCTAGCATGGCTTGCTAGGCCGACCGAGGGGGGGAAAACGCGGTCCCTGCCAGGCACTATGCTGGCCTCACCCCCTAGTGACTTCAAGCTCTTTTGAAGAAGCAGCATCCCATCCTCGGCACCAGTGTTGTGTAGCCGGTTCTTTGCAGGCAATAAGCGAGATGAGAGATTGCAAACAGGAACATTGCTTTATTGAGGCAAACAGGAACAGAACTGAAATGGAGGCTGCTGCGCAGCTACTTATACAGTTGGCCACTAGGCGGCGGCCAATAGGTTTAAAGGAACCCATTCCCACCCCAAATCATCCAATGATCTTCTTGGAGACAGCAAGTCTGGCTTAGTCAGTGACCGTTACACAGACACACCATTGAGCAACCATAAGCAGCATTCAAACAGACACGTGAAACAGTTCAAGTAAAAATCCCAATATATTACATCATCATATACTAATTCATTCACTTTCAGTGCACAGCATGTCAAACCCAAATACTGCTACTGCCACTTAGTTTCCCCACCTCACAGCTAGGAGAAATGAAATCAATATATAATGGTTGCTAGAATAAATGAATAATCTGGGTTGTTGATTTTTTTATTATGAAGGCTGTTTGTTTATTTCCATTTTTATATAGCACTCCATTCCCAAAGATTCCGAGCAGCTTACAGCAAACTAATAAAAAAATAAGGTTGGTAATTCAAAATACATAGTTCATTACAACCAACACAGTATACCACAGTTCAAGGATCATGTGAGCTTCACTCATCCCTAAATGCCCCTCTGTAGACCTACATTTTCATGGCTCTTTGGAAACATAATAATAGTCCAATATCTTAGTAGACTATTCCAAAAGAATGGTAATGCAATTGATGATAAAAAAAGATCATGAAATGTGTAGAAACAAATTCACATTTTTTAAAGTACAATATGACTAATCAAGATTTCAATCTCAACCCCTTTACCGCTTTTCCAAATGGGAAATGCTGAAACGTACTTTCCATTAAAATATACTGTTATATTGTTTAATTGTAAGATTCATCTGAGTATCATAAGTGACAGATAAGACCCTCCCCCAAAAGTGATGTACTAAAATTAAAAAGCAAAATCTCTCCTCCTCTCCTCCCCCATTAAAGAATTATAAAATTAAGTAGACTATAAAGGTAAGATAAAGGTTCCCCCGCACGTGCGTGCTAGTCGTTTCCGACTCTAGGGGCCGGTGCTCATCTCCGTTTCAAAGCCGAAGAGCCAGCGCTTGTCCGAGGACGTCTCCGTGGTCATGTGGCTGGCATGACTAGACGCCAAAGGCGCACGGAACGCTGTTACCTTCCCACTGTAGTGGTCCCTATTTTTCTACTTGCATTTTTACGTGCTTTCGAACTGCTAGGTTGGCAGAAGCTGGGACGAGTAACAGGCGCTCACTCTGCTACGCGGCACTCGGGATTCGACCCGCCAAACTGCCGACCTTCTGATCGACAAGCTCAGCGTCCTAACCCACTGAGCCACCGCGTCCCTATATAAGTAGACTATATGAATAGTTAATTTTATCTTTTGTGTATCAGCTCATGTCTGTTGAAAAACAGCTTTAAAAGGAAAAAGTTTTGGGGAACTGAAATGGGTGGGAAGAATGATCAAGCAGAATTGTTAAGGTATCAATTCAATATTTGACACAGAAGATGTTTGCTCAGTAAGTTGGGGTATTTCCTGACTTATAATAAACACAAGGAATAGGGCATATAAGTTCTTCGTGCCCACTTGGCTTCCCTAGTTAGCCATCTGATGCTTTTATGCAGGCCAAGATTTGTTAACTGAGAATACACTCTGGTTGAACAATCAGGTTCATAAACAGTGGTACTGTACAAGCCAGGAGCTTGAATTCAGATATAACAGTAGGGTTTTCAGTTTGGGGTTACCGTAGCTATTTGTCTAGCTAGCAGGAAGAACCAAGTGGGAGCAAACATACTGTCTGTAAAAGGCAAGACAAAATTTATATGAATTTATTCGGTGATTCTATGGTTACACACTAAAAGTTCTCTAAAGCAGGGGTGTCAAACTCAATTTGATTGAGGGCCGCATCAGCATTGCAGTTGCCCTCAGGGGGCCGAGTGGGTATGGCCAGGGTGGGCGTGGCCTACTGGGTGGGCATGGCTGGAGTGCATATGGCCTACTGGGTGGGCGTGGCCAGCTCTACATCATTCGCATCAAGGGTGCCTATGGGGGCCTGGGCAGGAGTGGGAGAGATCTGAGGGTCTCTGGCAGGAGGAGGGTCTCTGGGCCAGGGCCAAGGCAGTGGGGGCCGTTCCCTCACTGTTTCCAGGATGGCTTCGCGGGCCACATGAAACCACTTCGCGGGCCGGATCCAGCCCCCGGGCCTTGTGTTTGACATGTCTGCTCTAAAGAGTGTAAATGCATAAAATAAAGAACAAGAATTCTTGGATTATGATAGGAAAAGAAAAGGGAAAGGAGGAGATAGAAATATGAACCCGACTAACTGTGTAAAACAGTTGGTTTTAAAAGTGAACTAAATTTTCACTTTAACTCCAATAGCTTTATATGCATTCTTAGATAATATTTCTTCACTGTCAACATTATTGAACTTTTCAGGTGTTCTGATACAATTAATGTAGAGATTGTAAAAAGCACGGTAGATGAACAATCCACAAAATATGGGGTGATATTGATTTGATAATACTTTCTCTAATACAGATTTGTATCTAGGTGAGCAGCTATATATCCCAGCCACTTCACACACTAACTTGGGGATATCATTCTAAACTCTATCTTGACAAGCACCAGGCAACATAATAGATACCATTGTGGAAGACTATATTTATTTATTTATTTGATTTGTATACCGCCCTTCTCCCTAAGGACTCAGGGTGGTGAACAGTGACATAAATATCAAATGCACAAATACAGATATTGAAAACATTAATGTAGATGATTAATATATGTCATATATATGTCATCCACCTGATATAGCTAGTTCACTTGATCTTTGTGCGCCTATATTATTTCCTGTTATTAAGCAGGACAAACTTGTGGGAATCAACTGGATAATCCTTGAACAGGCAAATATTTTTAACTCTTTAAATGCCCCCCTTTTCTCTATATCAGGGGTGTCAAACTGCGGGCTGGTTGCATCATGCGGAGGCCAAGCCCAGCCCATCTCCGGCAATGCGAAAAAAGTCACGACACGTCGCGACACGTCATGTGACACCCGTGCTCGCTCTCTATAGTTCCTTGTTTGTCTTTTTCCTTGTTTGCCTTTCCTCCACAGATCTATCATTGTATAATAATGCATTGCATTAGACCTTTTTTTCATAATGCTTTCCCCTTGTTACTTTAAAACTCCAGATGCTTTGGAATTCATGGTTCCTTTTTACTAACTTTCTTTTGTAACACACGACACATGTGGTATTTTAGTTTTTAAAATGCCGTGCTATGCTAATCAGCCACTTCTTTTCATTCTCCTCCTCCTGCTGTTGCTTTTTTGTCTTTGATATATTGGTTCTAATATAAAGAGAACCTTTGTACCAAATTGAGTTGAAATTAACAGAGAAGAAGCAGAGTGGTTATAGAACTATAGTTATTTCTAAAAAGGATGTACAGGAGATTTTTGTAAAACCTGTACTCTTTGTTATAATGAGAAGCCTTCTGAATGGGGAACAGATTAGAAAAAAAACATCTGGTGGAAGAAAGGAAGAGAAAGGGCTAAAGTCACAAATGTACTGTAAACCACTGCTTAGTTTCCTATTTTATTTGCAGAAGTTGGAGCTGTAATGTGATAATGGATATGTTTTGTTGTGTGGTTCATCATACCCAGATTATCTAGAATCTAAAAAATCTCGAAAGACAGGGAAATAAATGACCTGTATTTTTGTTCTAGACCAGACATGTCAAACACAAGGCCCGGGGCCTGGATCCGGCCCGCGAAGTGGTTTTATGTGGCCCACGAAGCCATCCTGGAAACAGTGAGGGAATGGCCCCCACTGCCTTGGCCCTGGCCCAGAGACCCTCCTTCTGCCAGAGACCCTCAGATCTGTCCTACTCCTGCCCAGGCCCCCATAGGCACCCTTGATGCGAACAATGTAGAGCTGGCCATGCCCACCCAGTAGGCCATGCCCACCCTGGCCATACCCACCCGGCCCCTTGAGGGCAACTGCAATGCTGATGCGGCCCTCAGTGAAATTGAGTTTGACACCCCTGTTCTAGACCATAGACTAATAAACATCTGTGCTACAGGATCAGCTTGTTGAGCTTTGTGAAATGTTTGATTTTCATGAAAAAAAAATCGTTATTCTCTTCTATGGCTGAAAATAATAGAATGTTTGCAAAAGTTAGCCAAATCATATGCAATGCATATTAAATGTAAGTTTTATTAATTAAATACTTCAGAAGAAGAAGGAACATTTCATAGAGCTCAGAAGAAGCTCAGCTCTTTTGAGAAAACAGAGGATTTCCTATTGATAGCCTTAAATGTTTTGGGAATGAAACATTTCAGGTTTTCCATCTGTAGGCTGTCTGAGATGTCAACAGCCAATATGACCTACTGTTTTCCTTGTAAGTCTATAAATAAAAGGTAGCTTGTTTAACTGATCTTGCTACTGAAAGCAGAAGTGTGTATTAATAAGCTTTCTCTAATGGCACACTAACTCTATTTACAGCAGTGCTCCTGTGAAACCTTCTCCTTTACAGTCATAATTCATTTCCAGTGAATATGTACTCCACCTTATGGCCCCAAATGATGTATTTTTATTGGTTTCCTCCCCTTCCTGACAACTGACAGTTGTTCTAAGACACCATTGCAATTAAGTATCCTTAGGAACACATTCAACATTTAATAATGCATTGATATTTGTGTTTATCCATGTCTTTATGAATTGCTGTGTAAATACATGGCCCTGATAAAATGGCACAATTATTTTTGAAAAATTGAGAACAATGTAATTTGTCATTTTTGTTATGTTTTCAGCTCTTTATAGTAAGAAATTGTTTTGTTAAATATTTAATTAAAAAAGTCTCATATGTTAAAATGTTCAGCTATAAGAACTTTGGCATGCAGGGATAGCAAGCGGTATAGCAGCAGGTTAGGAAGTTTTCACAGGATAAAATTAACTTCTCAAGTCACAAAGGTTTGTATAGATGCCCCTGTTGTCACATTTGCCGACATATGACCATCACAGAATAATGATGTAAAATAGTCAAAAGAGTTTCTAAAAACAATTCTCAATCTATAAATCATTTATTATTCTTGCATGTATATTAAATGCATTGGGTTAAATATATTTGTGAAGTGTTGCAGTTCCTAAATTTGCTATCTTGTCTTAATTAGGTAAATGTGTGTTCAGTAAATGCGCTTAATTCAGCTAACAAAAAAATTATTCATTTGCAGCCAACTTGTACAAGTGCAAAAATTAATAATTGTATTGTTATCCCAATTATCAGACTTTAGCAAAACATGAGAGGTACTCAGATGAAAGTGAGAGACTGATACCAGATGACCTGGTGATAAAGCCAAAAGCTTTCTAAGATAATAACATTCATATTATTCATAATAATTCAGATTCCTACTTCTCTTTAGAAATGTTTTAATAATTCATTCTGAATGTTTTTATATTCTACAAAATACAACTAAAATTTTCCAAAGAAAATAATTTGGAAGTTACTTTTTTAAAAAAATCTAAGATTCAACCATAATAACATATTCTGTGCAGTTGGAGATGAAGGTTATTATTAGATCTGATCTGAAAATCAATGGGCATTTTGTCATTAAACTTTTTTAAAAATTACTCTTAAGTGACATGGGCTCATACCTTCAGACTGAAGACAGTGTGATGCTATGAACACTGCCCTCAATCTCAAGTGTTTATCCTCGGTGACATCATTTATACAGCCACATTTTATTAGCCATATAGTCATCATGTCATTGTTGTGTTTAGACTGTGATTAATGGTTTGCTTCGTAAGGCCATATGATTCAGGAAGCCTTGCCCTAAATTTGAGCTGTCTTCAGCAATGACTTTATAAGCCAATCTTATTTGACTATGTGATGACATCACCTCTTTTAAGGAAGAGAAAGACCAAATTAATGACACCAGTCTAACAGGTGTTCAGACTTCACATACTTAGGGCAAGATGTAAGATAAATAAAGAAAAAGATTGTGGAACATCCTATTAACTCCTGTTTTGAGTACACTGAAGATGTTTACAGGTAAACTGTTCTGCACAACTACAATTACTATTTTGTAATGCAACTATTTTCCCTATATTATACTTGTAAGCAATCAGACTGGCTTTGGGAAATCCCTATAACTAAATTTTAAAAACTGGAGATTTTTTGTCCATAAATTCAAAGAATTGCACTCTTTAAAAAAGATATTTTTATTTGCACTCCAGAGTTTGTTCATTTGGGAAATGTTATTTCTGTATGTGCTGGAGGCAGAAAATCCAGAACAAGCTGTACTGCTTTTTTTCTTAACGAATTGGGATATCTACATCAGGAGAGTGATCTGCAACATCTGTATTTTATAGGGTTTTTTCTGATCTTCTGGCATGTTGCTGCATTGTTTTCAGTGGAATTATGCCAGAATCAGCAACAAGTTCAGCAGCCAGGGAAAAACATGTTTGCACACTGCAAACTTAGTTACTCTAAAGAAATGGCAGCAAAATGGTTGTCATCAGATCTAAGAGCTGGAAACAACACAATGGATCATTTGGCTTAGAGATTGCCAATTGGCAGTCCGTGAATCATTTGTGGCTTGCAAAAGCACTTTTATCTTGCCACCTCACCAAATTTAGAATAAAGACTTGTAACTCTTTCGATCTGTTTTTTTTTCTTCCAAAAACATATAAATTGTTTTCAATGAGATATTTTATATGTGATTTTACATTGCTACAATCCCCAATAGTGTGTAAACAATATATGAGTAGTATATTTTTGTTTTGAAATGTACAAATTTCTGTGTTTGTAGGAAGATTGTTATTGTCAGCCAGTTTGCTAGAAAGACACCAAACTTTATTCATGTAAGTTTTTAGAATCAGATGAGTTAACCAGATGGAAGTTTTGGATGTCATCTTGGAGTTTTTTTCTATGGTCTTTGAGAATTTATGAAGAATATAATGTCAAAGGGTTGAAAAAGCCAAGTATTTTTCTCGTCTTCAAAAAAGGTGATCCAATTAACTATAGATGAACCAGTGGTTTACTGGTGCAAATAGGGTGTATATATATGACTGTGGTCCATAATCCTGTGTTTCAGTAGCAACTGTGCTTGCATCTTCAGTGGAAATTTTTTTGTCTAAATAACGTTCACTAAATGTTGAAGCTCAGTGCTCCTAACAAATATCAGCCATGAAAACCTACAGCAATTACCGTATATACTTGAGTATAAGCCGACTCGAGTATAAGCCGAGACCCCCAATTTCACCCCCAAAAACTGGAAAAAGTTGGTGACTTGAGTATAAGCCGATCCGCCGTTCTGCAAGCCTCCGCCGCCGGCTGCTTCGTTCCGCAGCGGAAAGAAGCAGGCAGGCAGGGGGCGGAGGAACGGAGACCCGGCGACGTTTGGGGAGGTTTGGGCGCCTCTCCAAATATCCCCAAACGTCGCCGGGTCTCCGTTCCTCTGTGCCCTGCCTGCCTGCTTCTTTCCACAGCAGAAAGAAGCAGGGAGGCAGGGGGCGGAGGAACGGAGACCCGGCGACGTTTGGGGAGGTTTGGGCGCCTCTCCAAATATCCCCAAACGTCGCCGGGTCTCCGTTCCTCCGCCCCCTGCCTCCCTGCTTCTTTCTGCTGTGGAAAGAAGCAGGCAGGCAGGGCACAGAGGAACGGAGACCCGGCGACGTTTGGGGATATTTGGAGAGGCGCCCAAACCTCCCCAAACGTCGCCGGGTCTCCGTTCCTCCGCCCCCTGCCTGCCTGCTTCTTTCCGCTGCGGAACGAAGCAGCCGGCGGCGGAGGCTTGCAGAACGGCGGATCGGCTTATACTCAAGTCACCAACTTTTTCCAGTTTTTGGGGGTGAAATTGGGGGTCTCGGCTTATACTCGAGTCGGCTTATACTCAAGTATATACGGTAATTGCTGTAGGTTTTCATGGCTGATATTTGTTAGGAGCACTGAGCTTCAACATTTAGTGAACAGCAGAAAGAAGCAGGGAGGCAGGGGGCGGAGGAACGGAGACCCGGCGACGTTTGGGGATATTTGGAGAGGCGCCCAAACCTCCCCAAACGTCGCCGGGTCTCCGTTCCTCCGCCCCCTGCCTCCCTACTTCTTTCTGCTGTGGAAAGAAGCAGGCAGGCAGGGCACAGAGGAACGGAGACCCGGCGACGTTTGGGGATATTTGGAGAGGCGCCCAAACCTCCCCAAACGTCGCCGGGTCTCCGTTCCTCCGCCCCCTGCCTCCCTGCTTCTTTCTGCTGTGGAAAGAAGCAGGCAGGCAGGGCACAGAGGAACGGAGACCCGGCGACGTTTGGGGATATTTGGAGAGGCGCCCAAACCTCCCCAAACGTCGCCGGGTCTCCGTTCCTCCGCCCCCTGCCTGCCTGCTTCTTTCTGCTGTGGAAAGAAGCAGGCAGGCAGGGCACAGAGGAACGGAGACCCGGCGACGTTTGGGGATATTTGGAGAGGCGCCCAAACCTCCCCAAACGTCGCCGGGTCTCCGTTCCTCCGCCCCCTGCCTCCCTGCTTCTTTCCGCTGTGGAAAGAAGCAGGCAGGCAGGGCACAGAGGAACGGAGACCCGGCGACGTTTGGGGATATTTGGAGAGGCGCCCAAACCTCCCCAAACGTCGCCGGGTCTCCGTTCCTCCGCCCCCTGCCTGCCTGCTTCTTTCCGCTGTGGAAAGAAGCAGGCAGGCAGGGCGCAGAGGAACGGAGACCCGGCTTCGTTTGGGGACTTTTGGGGAGGTGCGCGCGCACCTCCCCAAACCTCCCCAAACTTCGGCAGGTCTCCGGACGGCGGTGGCTTGGGAGAGGTGAGCGCGATCCCGGAAGCTCCAAAGCCTCGGCCGCGCACAAGTCCTCAGTAAGTTTTTTTGTTGACTGGAGTATAAGCCGAAGTGGAATTTTTCAGCCCCAAAAGTGGGCTGAAAAATTCGGCTTATACTCAAGTATATACGGTAATATCAAATCTTCCCAGGTTTGGCCATCAGAGCAAGTTGAGCCTAGAGCAGAATGACACTGAAATATCAACTATAAAGTCTGACAGTAAAAGTGATTCATCATCATTATGATTTGGGTCTGCTTTACTGCATCAGGGCCTGGACAGCTCATCATTGTAAAATCCATTATGAATTTTTCAATGTACCAGAGGATGCCTAAGGATAATGCAAGACCATCTGTCAGAAGATTGAAGCTCAACTGAAAATGGAAAATGACAATGACAATGACCCTATCCATTTAATCTCTGAGGCATTGGCTGACCCCCCCAAAAAAAAGAGGAAATGGAGGATTCTGGGATAGCTAAATCAAATATCAAGATGTTGTGGATTGATTTGAAATGGGCTGTGCATGCAAGAAACTCCTTAAACACTGCATAGTTGAAAAGATTCTGGATGGAGGAATTGGAAAAATACCTCCCAGTCGATGTCAGACTGTTAGAGTTATAAGAAATGCCTATTTGAGGTAGTTTCTGCAAAAAGGGGCAATACCAGGTATAGACTCAAGGTGTATCACTTTTTCTAGAGAAAAAAATGGCAAATCTTAATTTTTTGA
The DNA here is from genome assembly GCF_964194415.1 of Vipera berus. Lineage (NCBI taxonomy): Eukaryota > Metazoa > Chordata > Lepidosauria > Squamata > Viperidae > Vipera > Vipera berus. Next base: position 64,167,613 of record NC_138204.1, on the reverse strand, counting down.
TGAATAAATAATTGCAGAATCAGTTTTTCATACTTTTTTGTTCAGTCAGGTACCTTTTATCTTCATATACCTTTGAATGAAGATAAAATATTGGTATGTCTACATCTGTTAAAAAAATTCACATGGAGTGTACCTACTTTTTCACATGATAATAAACTGTCTTGGGATTTTCCTTTCCTTTGGATGTTTAAATAGAGGCTAGATTAAATAAATAATTACTACTAATTAACCTATAGTTGTGGATTCCTGCACTGAGCACAGTGAGGGAGTAGATAGAATAGAATAGAATCAAGCTGGAAGGGACCTTGGAGGTCTTCTAGTCCAGCCCTCTGCTCAAGTAGGAGAACCTATACCAGGGGTAGGCAACCTTGGCTCTTTTATGACTCGTGGACTTCAACTCCCAGAATTACTGAGCCAGCCATGCTCAGTTTAATGCAATTTATCTCAGTGAAATATTAGTCCACTTTCATGGATATACCGTATTTTTCGGACCATAAGACGCACTTTTTCCCCCAAAAGTAGGGAAAACGAGGGTGTGTCTTATGGTCCGAAGCTGATCCGTATGGCCAGCCCCAATCTCCGCAAGTGGAAAGCAAGGGAGATTGCCAGGAGCACGAATCGGCATGTGCTGAGAAACGCCAATCTCGCGCTCCTGCAATCTCCCTCGCTCGGTTTCAGCTTCCCTTGCTACAAGAGAAAGCAGGCTGAAACAGAGTGAGGGAGATTGCCAGGAATGCAAATCGGCTGATCTGGCGCTGCTGCAATCTACCTCGTTTCAGCCTGCTTTCTGTTGTAGCAAGGGAAGCTGAAACCGAGCGAGGGAGATTGCAGGAGCGCGAGATCAGCCGATTCGCGTTCCTGGCAATCTCCCTTGCTCCGTTTTAGCTTGCTTTCTGCAAGAGAAAGCCGGGCCGCAGGGCCGCCTCCGCAGGTAATGCTCTAACGTGGAGAGGGAAGGACAAAGAGGGAGGGAAGGAAGAAGAAGGAATGAAAGAAGGAAGGGACAATGGGAGAGGGAGAGAGAGAGAGAAATAGAGAGAGAGAGGGAGAGAGAGAAGGAGAAAGGGAGGGAGAGAGAAGGAGAAAGGGAGAGAAATAGAGGGAGAGAGAGAAAGGGAGAGGGAAAGAGGGAGAGAGAAAGAAAGGGAGAGAGAGACAAGGAGAAAGGAAGAGGGAGGGAAATGGAGAGAGAGAAAGGGAGAAATAGAGGGAAAGAAAAATAGGGAGAGAAGGAGAGAGAAGGATAAAGAAAGGGAGGGAAATAGAGAGAAAGGGAGAAATAGAGGGAAAGAGAAAAATAGGGAGAGAGAGGAGAAAGGAAGAAAGAGAGAGGGAGAGAAAGAGAAGGGGAGAGAAATTAAATTAGTAACATGATTGTTAAGTGAATCTGGTTTCCCCACTAACTTTGCTTGTCAGAAGGTTGCAAAAGGCAATCACATGACCCTGGAACAATGTGACCATCATAAATATGAATCGAAATTACAAAGACAACCACAAAAACCCTGCAAAAATCATTTAAAAACGATAAAAGGATTAAACTATTAAAAACAATTTGTGGAAGAACATTGTTACATTTTCCTCGAAATGTAACTATTTAATTGTCTCTTTACCATCTCTAAATCCCCAGGCTAGATGACAGAGCCATGTCTTCAGGCATTTCTAGAATGCCAATGATGTTCCTTTAAAGAAAAAAGTAATTATATTAAAAATTACAACTACAATGATACAAAAATAATGCAAACTAAAAAATTTAAGAGAGTAGAAAAGAAAAACAAAGTAGGAAAGAAGAAAAAAATGAGAATCTAGTAAAGAAAAATATATAAAAAATGACTTCCTCTTTATCTCAACAAGTATCAACAATTAAGTAACTTATCACCTTCTCTTAGGTAAAGGTAAAGGTTCCACCACACATGTGTGCTAGTCGTTTCCGACTCTAGGGGCCGGTGCTCATCTCCGTTTCAAAGCCAAAGAGCCAGCATTTGTCTGAGGACGTTTCCGTGGTCATGTGGTCGGCATGACTAGACGCCAAAGGCGCACGGAGCGCTGTTACCTTCCCACCGTAGTGGTCCCTATTTTTCTACTTGCATTTTTATGTGCTTTTGAACTGCTAGGTTGGCAGAAGCTGGGACGAGTAACAGGCGCTCACTCTGTTACGCGGCACTCGGGATTCGACCCGCCAAACTGCCGACCTTCTGATCGACAAGCTCAGCGTCCTAACCCACGTTCTCTTCTGCTCATATCCCATCTCTTATTTATAAACAGATTCTTAAAAGCCTCATCAGTCAATCAGAATAGAGCTGGAAGGGACCTTGGAGGTCTTCTAGTCCAACCCCCTGCTTAAGCAGGAAACCCTGTACAATTTCAGACAAGTGACTGTCCGGTCTTTTCTTATTACTTTTTCTTTGTCCCCTCTCATAGAATTCTTCAAAGCTTTAACAAGTCTCTTTTGTAAATCTGATATAGGAAAATTATCCAGGTCACTCTCATGGTTGTTATTTGTATAGTCCTTTTAATTATTAAGGCATTGGCTGGTTTCTTTTGTATACCCAATGTATCATCTTTTTCTATATCATTCTTGTAACCAGTAATTTTTAGATCCACTTTCAGATCAGCCTCAATCTTGTCAGGTTAAACTTGTTAGTCTTCCATAACATCTTTGAAACACATTCTCTATTCACATAGCTTAATAGAGGCAGATATTCTTAAAATTAACTTCTGGTTCCATTGTTCAGAAACGTCCTTCAGTATGTTCAAGGGTTAAAATATTTTGCTCCCTTTATTAGTAAATCAAACTTAAATGTTCTTTTCCTTTAATTGTGATTTTTATTTCCTTCTAGTGTCCAACCTTCAAAGTATCATCCTACCATTTTTTATGCAAAACAAGATTAATTTCCCACTAATTAATATATAATTCCAAATTCTTTCAAATTTATCTGGACCCTTAGTTCATCCAAAATCAAAGTTTTAACCATCCCTTTGCTGTTTATTCCAGAAAAAAGCAAGTATTTAAACTTGTAGCTAAAACCTCTTTTGCTAAGGATTGAACAAAACTCATCCACTGATGTAAAGCTTGTATATCCAAAGGTTCCTAATAGTTGAATACCAGTTAACAAGCAGCTTCCAAAAGCAAAGTAAGAAAAGGAAGTAAGCTAACCCAGTATGTCTTTAAAGGCGCAATATTGGATTGAATAAGTAACTATTCCCTCATCTTTCAGAGCTCTAAATCTGCTGGTGACTATTGTCTTGCAGTCTCCTTGTAAGGATGGAGCATTTGTGGGCAACATAATTTCACAGGGACAAGTGTCCTGACCTTTTAAGGCCCATCTAAGAGATTTCATATCAGAATAACAAAGTTGTAAGGGACTTTGGAAGTCTTTTAGTCCAATTCCCACTCAAGCAGGAAACTCTACACCATTTCAGACAAATGGCTGTCCAATCTCTTCTTAAAAACCTCCAGTGTTGGAGTAACACAATTTCTGGAAGCAAGATATTCCACTGATTAATGGTTCTAACTGTCAGGAAGTTTCTTCTTAGTTCTAAATTAGTTCTGTCCTTGACTAGTTTCCATCATTGCTTCTTTTCCTACCTTCAGGAGAATATGTTGACTCCCTCTTCTTTGTGCCAGCCCCTTAGATGTTTGAATACTGCCATCATGTCATCCCTAGTTCTTCTTTTCTTTAAACTAGACATAGTTTAATTTCTACAACTGTTCTTCGTATGTTTTAACCTCCAGTCCCCTAATCACCTTTGTTTCTCTTCTCTTCACTCTTTCTAGATTCCCAACATCTTTTTTTATATCATGGCGGCAAAAACTGGATGCAGTATTCCAAGTGTGGTCATAACAAGGCATTATAAACACTTCACTTATCTTGATTCTAAACATCTGTAAATGCAGCCTATGTAAATGTTGGCTTTTTTGGTAGCTGCATCACATTACTGGTTAATATTTAAGTGATTGTCCACTAAGACTTCAAGATGCCTCTTTCTACTCAGCATTTTTCCAAGTGGGTAGTTGCAATTATCAAACTTTCTTACAAATTAGCAAAGGAACTGTTCCTCTCTTGTGACTAATTACATGCAATAGGCAAGAACGATATACCCATCAAGAAATTCTGTAAATATTAGAAGCTTCCAAATGTGCTCTGTCCAGGGATATACCCCATGCATGTGAAGACCACTCCAAGAACTTTAGTTATCAGTAAGTATCTAGTAGTTTTTCCCCCTAATGCTCCTTTATTTAATGCCATGTTTTGGAGGCTTAACACTGTACATATGTGAAAATTGTATTACCAACCCATGTCCCATTCATAGTAAAATATTCAAACAGCAAAGCCAAATGTGTTTCATCCATAAATTTTAGCAGATGTTCTGAATTCTGGTTGATTTGTTGCATGCCCACTTTGGATGGTCTTTTAAATATTGTACTCATTATAATACATTATGGTTTATTTAATAAAGGTTTACAGAGTTTTTTTATGGCTTTATTGCAGTTTGAAGGATGTAACAAAGCATTTTCTCGGCTTGAAAACCTTAAGATCCACCTACGAAGTCATACGGGTGAGAAGCCTTATCTTTGTCAGCATCCTGGCTGCCAGAAAGCTTTCAGCAACTCTAGTGACCGGGCTAAGCATCAACGAACACACCTGGATACTGTAAGCATGATGTTATTTCATAAAATGCTCAGTGAAATACAGCTGTCATAGCAGGTCCTTCTCTGCAACCTGTTCTGTCCCAGCCCATGTGAGTCCTTGCTATGCTCACAAGAAGAAACTCCTCTTCCAATCAAGCAGGCGGGAACAGCAGGAAAAATCCAAACCTCTTTTATTATTCACAGACCTGAGTCAGTGTCCAAGGCAAACACACAGTTCACAGCAACTCGATCCTTAACACAAACAGTTGCCTTCGGCAACCAGCACCTCCCACACCTTCCCTTTTATTATGCAGCCAAGGCGTGGCTTTCCTAATGCCTGCTCCTTTGCCTTTGGAGCCGCCCCATTTCATTCCTTTGTCCTGCTCTCTTTTCTTCTCAGCGCTGTCGTGCATCCTGGATATTTCCCAGCTGCATTTCGTCACTGTCCCACTCAGACTCCCAGCACAGCTGTGTCTCAGCCTCAGCGCAAGTAGAGGGGCCAGGCTCCTTGTCAGACTGTAAGTCTTGGAGCTCCTCAGAGTCATCCTCTGACTAATGTCACTCCAGGCCCCTCCTCCTCCTCCTCCTCTGAGTCCTCAGACTCAGCTGACAGATTCACAGGCTGGCGAGGAATCACAACACAACCATCACAAGTTTCTTTTGATAAAATACAACAATTTAGTCAGTGCCATGATGGAAGAATGATGAAAATAGGGCCCATGATATTCCTGAATGACAGAAAATAGAAAAATAGAAAATTAGAAAATAGAGCAAGTATTCGTAACAATTCAGAGATAGCAATAGCACTTAGACTTATATACTGCTTCATAGTGCACTCTCTAAGCAGTTTACAGAATCAGCATATTGCCTCCAATAATCTGGGCCCTCATTTTAACGATCTCGGAAGGATGGAAGGCTGAGTCAACCTTGAGCTGGTCGAACTCCTGGTTGTGGCAACGTTAGCCTGCAACACTACACTCTAACCACTGTGCCACCACGGCTCATGGTGTTACATGTTATTGGGTTTATTTATGTATATTGTTCTTCATTAACACATGATTTTAAGTGGTTTAACATAAAGTTAGATTTTAAAATTTTAGCCATCTCAAAATGTAACATACTAAAAACACATGACCATGCATCAGATAAAAGAGTCAGCCAAAATATATAAAATATCAGAGTGAAGAAATCTTACCTAATATTTTAGATAGTAGTGCTAGTACCTAACAAAGCATTAGAACCAGTAAATAGATATCTATAGTTGATTTCCTGTTCTTTCCACTATAAATTCCAGCATTGTTGATAACAATGGTAAGGAATCCTGGAATTTTTACCCCAAATATCAGGAGAGCATTTGGTTAAGGAAGGTTATAATACATCAGCCACAGAGAATCACCAAGTTTGCTTTTCTACTATTTTGCCATGCAATTAATTTGTCTTCATCTGAATTAATATTTTACATACCTTTAAAAACCTTTCTCTGTAGACATAAAATCTTGGCTATGTGATTTTTTTTATTGAAATTCTTCCACGAATCATTTGAAATGTCAGGCCATGTCTCAAACTAAAATGCATTTTGTTACCTAAGATTATAAATGAAAGCCTGCATGCCTGATCCCTCATCTGCTGCCTTTTATAGGTTTTGGATATCAGCTCAGAATTGGCAGTCAAACTCATCTGTAAGCCATCAGATGAAGAAAATTGGCCTGTAAATATATTTACTTCTTTTCTATGCTCCACCCCACCATTTGCTCATATAACCTATATTTCTCTAAAGGTGTCGAATGAATGAATGCAGTTTTCCTTATCTCTCCCTGACTTTGTTTCTGGCTTATTAATGAATAGTGTGCAGAAATGATTTTGTATTTTTAGGATATTTCCCAGGTTCATCTACAAACACTTTTCAAAATTAAAATAGACATTCTCAACCAATAGTCCTTTTTGTTTATGTTCTTTTCATGTTTTACAGCATTACAAGTCAGTCTCTCTCTCTTTCTCCCTCTCCCTCTCTCTCTCTCTCCCCACCCCCACATTAGCACATGTATCCGCTTACTTTTTGGAATATTAGAATGCATTACTCTATCCTTTTTTCTTACACCTCATTATAATGAAACTTTATTCATATAAATAATCCACAGCACTTGCAAGAAACAGAGATGAACAGGAGATGTAAAAAGGTTGTACACGGAGGCAGTTGCAACCGAATGTTCTATTAACTTTTTAAGAGACTTGGATAATGGCAATGTTACTGTACTGCCCAGGTCATGTTAGCCTCTACTATTGGCAGTCACCCATGAAAGCTAAGCAGACTCTTTAGTCATCTTAGCTACTGCTCCACAGCTCATAAGTCCTCCCTTTGTCTTTTTTGAAAGAGGTGAATATGTGGTTTAATGTTTGGCTGGGTGTTTATGTGGCAGAAACCTGGAGGTTAATTGATATTTACTTTTAAACTAGCTACACATTTCAGACAGTGCAGCATTAAGGAATGTGTAATGTACATTATGCCTTCCAAAAACAAACAAGCCACTCGGTCACATTTTCCAACCCAAGCACGCTTACAATAACAATGTTTTATTTATTTGAAAATCAGCTTTAGGGATTTGAATTTGTAATTACTTCTAAAATGTGGCTCTTTTGAAACTTAATATGTCATATAGGATGCATCTTTTTGAAGTTTAATGGCTTGACATTAATACAAGTGGAAGGGAGGGGGAGGGAAGGCAGATGTATCCCTCAAAGCAGTTTGTAGACTTTGTGATGTACGCAGAACCAAGTCCCTCTCTTTCTTTGTATCTTTTTGGATGGTCTTAATGTCAAAGAACCTCTTTAACTTTTCTACTCTGTTTTTCTCCCTTCTTCCTTTTTCTTCCTTTGTTTGTACCGCTTATTCCATAATCTTCCTTCCTATCTGAAATACTTCTAATCAGCAAAAAGGTACGGTAATAATTTTAACTAACCTTTTAATTAATAACTTACTTACTCTTGCTGAACCTATTTTTACATATATATTTTTGCAGTATTTATATTCTGCACAAGATAACATTCATTTGTATCCTGTTAAATCTTCCCAGGGATTTTAGCTTCTTATCACACTAGCAGTTTTTGTTTTTGATTACTGAATATATAGTAAATGACAATGCATCTTGCATGCTGGTGTTAGTGCTTCATATGCACATAAGACAAAACTGGCAGTTCATGAGAGTTTAAACTCCAATCCGTTTTATAAGCCAGCTGTGTAACCGAATACTGTGTGACAGTGAGATTGAAAAGGCTTGGACTAGTATGGATGGACATTTTCTGATCTAGTTTTCCCATCCTTAAATTGCAGGGTAGAACTCTACCTGGTTAATTCCACTAAGGAATTACTAAATGGTTTCCATCATCCTTCCTCAAATTTCAGTTCTCTCTGTGTTCCAGGCACTTTCAGCAAATTGACTTTCATATACAGGTTTTTGGGTACATATCAGGTTAGCCTTTGGAGTCTCGAGCTGGTGAATGATCTTATTATTCCTTTGAAAATTTCCTGCTAGCACAAGAAGCAGGACTGCTTACTCCTTTGGAGGTGTCTACAAAGAAAAGGGATTTATACGGACTGCCTATTTCTTATTGAATGCATGTGGAGTTGATTTCAGATTCCAAAGGCAGGTCAATCTGTCATTTATCTTCTCTGAAAGGAGAATCTGTAAATAATTACAAAGACCTGCTAGAATGTACTGGTTTGATTGAATAGCAGATTATTAGGTTAGATTTAGGTCTCAGGCTATCCTGAAACTGGATTACACTTACAATTAAAAAAAAAAGCAGCAAGCTGACTGATTTTTGAATACTGGCAATGTTATTAACCTTGTAATCCAAAGTCATTTAATTTTGTCAAAACTTTTCTGTGTGCCAGTGAAAAGGTATTAAAAGATATTAAAACTATAGCAAAAATGCTTTGAGACTGTATAATCATCCCAATATTGGATATGATAGCTCAGCCTTCCATATTGTAAGATAACAGACACTAGAGAGCAATGGTGGGGCCAGCATGTAAACAGAGTAAAGAATAAATACTACAGATCAAGGCCACCTCTAATTTGTTTTATAGTTCCTTGGCTATGTTAACTAGGGCTAGGTTCCTGACAACTGTAAAGCATCCTTGTAATTATCCTTGTAATTAGATAATAAAAGATAAAATATTCATATAAGGTAGAAAGCAAGTTTCCTTTAACACTCTGATTTGAGACATACATTTTAGATTGAATTTCTTAAATAATGATTTATGCCAGTATGAATACCTTCAAAGCTGCCCAGGTGATTTTCACTAGGATTGAACACATTGGCTGATGAGCTGTCTGTCCTTCGGGAAGGGGCGGTATATAAATCTAAATAAAGATTTATCATGTTGAAATGCTATTTGCATGAACTGGTGTTTCTATCTGCGGGTTGCCCAAAGGAACTCAAGATCCATGACTGTGAAGACTTGATAAAATATCTGCTGAATTGTATGTATAGTTTCTGAGTATTGGAGGCAGCAGAGGTACTTCTTAAAAGTGATTAATAATATATATGAAAAGGATAAAAGAATGAAAAGAATAAAAGAATAAAAAGTGACTGCTACGGCAGACCTGGATGTAAATTTGCCTTTTACGTATATTCACCTGTAACTTGTGCTTTCAAGCTGAACACACAGTTAAATGCTTTACAGCATGTTTGAACATCACCAATGAATATTACTGTTTCATTTTGTTAACATAATAATTCATACCTTAAGGAGGATATTTTCAAAGCAGATGTAATTTCCATGTTACCTTTTTTTCTCTTTTTCCTTTCCATGCACTTACAGAAGCCGTATGCTTGCCAGATTTCTGGATGCTCTAAACGCTACACTGACCCAAGCTCCCTTAGGAAACATGTGAAGGCTCATTCTGCCAAAGAACAACAGGTGCGCAAGAAGGTAAGACCAACATTCCATGGTGAGCCGTGGTGGTGCAGTGGTTAGAATGCAGTACTGCAGGCTACTTCTGCTGACTGCCAGTTGCCTGCAGTTCGACAATTCGATTCTCACCAGCTCAAGATTGACTCAGCCTTCCATCCTTCCAAGGTTGGTAAAATGAGGAGCCAGATTGTTGGGGGCAATATGCTGACTCTGTCAACTGCTTAGAGAGGGCTGCAAAGCACTGTGAAGCGGTACATAAGTCTAAGTGCTATTGCTATTATTTATTCCAAAGACCAGGAGTTCTGAGAAATATATGTCTACATATTTAACTGAGAGGATATTGTTTTTTTTATCTTTCAGTGATTTCACTACAGGAATAGGATCTCAATTCATTTTCTTAAACCTATAGTGTTTGTTTGTGTTAAGACAAATGTCTCACTCTTTTGCTTGCAGCTATGTAATCTGATGACACTGTTCTTCTAATTGTACTTAGGTCAGCTGATGAATTGGTCTCTGATCAGATTCTGAATCCTATCTACAGATAGTCCTTGATTGATGACCGATCGTTTAACAACTGTTCAAAGTTATAATGAGCTCAGAAGGGGTGCTTTAGTGCAGAGGCCCCCAACCATTTAGGCACCAGGGACCGGTTCTGTGGAAAAAAGATTTTTCCGCAGACCAGAGGGGGCGTGGTTTCGTGTGCTGCATGCATCCAGCAGGTGGGGCTTTGCTTGTTTGTGCGGACCGGTTGCTGGCATGCCGCAGCCCAGTACCAGTCCACGGACTGGGGGTTGGGGACCCCTGCTTTAGAGGTTATAAAGCACTTTCACGCCACACAATTTTATCTTGGGTGACAAGTTGGCAAGCACCCCACAGTCATGGAAATCTACTATGAAAATTGTTAGTGAATAGGCACAGAAGTTGGTTTCTCTCTTTGGTGGGGGGAATTTCCTCCTTTTTCTTTTATTAGATTTTGTATTTCTATCAAGCAGATGACTTTAAAACTGCCCTTCTATCAAATGTGCACTCTTATCTGAACACAGTAAGATAAAGCATAAAGCAGAAGTAATTGAACCAGTATCATAGCTGTCTTGTTTTCAAAAAATCTTTAATAGTTTAATTTATTAAATTAGTAGTTCATTTAGTATGCTTAGCTATTTTTTTTACAACAGCTTTCTCACATTCTGTCTTTCTACATCATAAGCTGACTAGAAGTAATCAAACAAACTCCAATCTGCTTGAGTTCCATTTATATGTGACAATGGATTCTGGTTATTTTGATGTTCAGTTGAGCAAGACTTTCCTACCTATTCATCTGGGTTAACAATTAACAATTCTGGGTTGTTATTTATAAAAAAAAATACTGCAGTGGTCTGTGAAAATAAAAGCAATATTGAACATTGCAAAGTAAAAATATGTTATAGAAAAACAGTCTCAATCAGAATAGAGCTGGAAGGGATCTTGGAGGTCATCTAGTCCAACCCCCTGCTCAAGCAGGAGACCCTATACCATTTCAGACAGGTGGCTGTCCAGTCTTTTTTAAAAAACCTCGAGTGTTGGAGCACCTACAACTTCTGAAGGCAAGCTGTTCCACTGGTTAATTGACCTCACTGTTAGGAAGTTTCTCCTTAATTCCAGGTTGCTTCTCTCCTTGGTTAGTTTCCATGCACTGTTTCTTGTCTTGCCTTCTGGTGCTTTGGAAAATAAGCTTTGACTCTCCTCTTCTTTGTGGCAGCCCCTCAAATACTGGAATACTGCTGTCATGTCACCCCTAGTCCTTCTTTTCTCTAGACTAGCCATGCCTGCAACCAATTTTCATGTTTTTGTCTCCAGGCCTTTAATCATCTTAGTTGCTCTTCTTTGCACTTTTTCCAAAATTCTCAACATCTTTTTTTAATGTGGCGACCAAAACTGGATGCAGTATTCCAAGTGTGGTCTTACTAAGGATTTATAAAACGGTACTCATACTTCATGTGATTTTGATTCTATGCCTCTGCTTATACAATCAAGGATTGTATTAGCTTTTCTGGCTGCTACTGCACACTGCTGGCTCGTGTTTAAGTGACTGTCCATTAGGATTCCAAGGTCCCTTATAAAGTCCTTAGAAATGAAACCCTCATTTTTAATGCGTGGCAGTGTTCTTAGAATAAAAAATGACAATAAAAGTTATCTCTTAAATGATAACCAATGGTATATTTTTTTAAAATAAAAGTGACCGGAAAAGAAATAAACAACAACAAAAAGAAGTTAGTATTCAAATATCAAACATTTCATTTTCAAGAATCCAGCAGGAAGAGAAAATGGATGAATTTTCGGGGGTGGGGGGAAAGCCACAAAAATCCTGAATTCTATGAGGTAGATGTCCTATTCCTGAAAGACGCTAATAAAGCATCCAGTATCTGGAGACATCCATGGCAGAGGGATGGGGTTGGGGGATATAAAAAAAAATCACAATGACAGATGCAACAATGTAGCTGAAGCCTTGCCACTTTGTACATGTGTGAAATGAGATACAAAAGAAATGAGGGTTTCATACTGCAGTTGTAATTCCCTTCTTGAATAGTTCTATCATGCAGGTGTCTTAGGTTAGTATCTATGTTGGCCAGAGCCAAGCTTTCTTAGAACCAAGGACATAGAAGTTGTGTAGACTTCAGGTTTTGAGGCAAGCATCCCCTTTCCTGGAATTTTCAACCTGAAATGTCTTATTTGTGTAGTACATCTGCTTCAACATTGAACCTTTACTTCCTAGTTTATTTAAGCAGCATTGCCCCAATGAAATTCTATTCTTAGATGAAAACTAAGCAGTTATGCAGTACTTATAGCAGTAGTAGTAGCAGCGTAAACCTTGATTAGCTGGTTGTGTTCTAGAATATTGAATGTTTATATAAACTGATTGTAAGAGTGAATGCTAAACTGCTTGACCTAGATCTTTTAATTTAGAATAACTAAGCCCAGAGAAGGGCAGAATTTAAATCTATAAACTTCAAAAAAAAATAAGCATTTATTAGCAGCCATAACAGGGGATAGATATTTTGGGGTAATTTGAGCTTTGTGTTATGACAAAAACTTGGCAGCATCAGTTTGTTTGAAAAAGAATTAGAAATGCTTTTCTTTCTTAATTCTCCTCTCCTGCTGTTTCTAATATGATTGACATTGTGGCTTGCGAAGAGGGCATGCTTCAGACACTTTTGCCAGTGCATTAATTTACATGGAAAACAGCTGACAGATCAGCAATACCTTTTGCACATGACCAACAGCCTACCATTTTGCTCATTTTAATCTGATAAGTACCAAGGCAGTTAAGTAATTGATACATATCTTTGAGAAACAGAACTTAAGATATGAGAGGCAAATACTGTGCAGCTCAGTTACTCTATAAAATTATAAAATGCACAATAATTTTCTAAGAATAAACATGATTGTAGATTAGCATGATAAATTTGCCTATGCAAGAAAACCCAGATTAGAAGCACTAAACGTAATATATCTCCCCTTGCTGAACTAAGGGAAACAACAACGTTTTGTTTCTTGCATGTATGTATAGACTATGGGCAAAAAGCCATAGGTATTAAATTAGCATTTGAATTCTACTCTTTGGAATGAAAATCTCTTTGTTTTATCCTCCTCTTCTAGCTACATTCATATTCTGATGCCGAACGAGAAATATTAAGTGAATGCTTAACTATGCAGCAACTTCACCCTCCTTCACAGCACATTTTGGATGGGAAATGTGGGAGATCAATCAGCCATCACGATCTCATTACAGGTGGGAGTATTTCTTTTAAATACAAAAAACAAGATTCACCATGGAGAACTCAGATGCAGATTCCATCTAACTATAAAACTTGCTAGATGCCTTGAACATACATCTCAGCATACCTTTCAGGATTATTTTTAAGGATATAGTACTCCAAAGAACATATCAGAGGAAGAATGTAATAAAGCAAATATGTTCAGACCTGAAATTCAAAAGTAAGATTAAAACAATTTGTTAATAATCGTGCTGTCACATAATAGACTTATGTTTTGAAATATGCCCTTGCTATAGCTGATGGCATTCTCTTGAGTTCTTTTTTTTAGAGAGTATAATTATATAATTTTTCCCAACAAGAAACAATTCCTGACTACTGTCAGGAAAATCCACAGAGGCCCAATTACTGTGGTAGGATTCTCCATTTATCTTCTACCACCTTGTCATCCAAATAAAGGTTCTCTGGACCTATGAAAGCATCGAATATGAACTTAGGAAAATGACAGATTGCTATTCCATAGTGACCTCTTTGGAACATGCTAAAAAGCCATGTGGACATCTCTGTTAACAGCTATAGTAATAGACAGAAGCAGTAATTATGTATTGTATTTTCCACAAGTTCCACTAAGAAACCTTTCCCTAACTTCATGCCCTTCATATGTACATGTTCACACAGTCCAGAATTCCTAGTAGTTTGGGAGTTGCTGTCTGATCTCATCTGAAGGAAGTCTGTTTACCATGTAGCACAGTTTTCCGTACTGGCGATACTTTGAGCTCAGGTGACCAATTTTAACTTTGTTTTTAATGTTAGAATGTGCACCAAAGAACAGTGATACCTTTATTAATGAATGAGTTCTTGACCCTCCCATCTGTCACGAATGGATGAACAACGTTTTTGCTTTGTTACCACCATGTATTGCTTTCATAGCTTTTCTTAATGGCACATGGGTTGGAATGTTACTTGAAAGATGTCATTGGTTTCACTGCTCCTTAGCATTGACAGTTAATCTGATTGTATGTCTTTTGAAGTATATAAACCAACCGGTATTATCTGCAATATTATTAAGTGTTATGTCTTGGGCAACATTATGTATTATGCAACATTAAGTCAATCTGAAATGCATCTTTTTAGGGTCTGATTATATAGAACCTAAAGTCATGCCAGTTATTTGAAATAGAAATAATTTGGTATTTTGTGGAATTATAAACAAAGTGAGATTTGCTTGCCTTAATGAACTTACCAACTACATTGTGATAGCAAGAGAAGAGGAAGTCTTGGAGAAATAAGAAAGTTAGATTCAAGCATAACAGGATAGACAGGTGTTCATGGAATTGGGAATGCTTAGGCTTCATTTTAGTACAGACTCAGCATCTTCCAACCTAGTAGGTTATATCTACATGTGCTGGAGACATCTGGAGAGCACCAAGTTGGAGAGGGACTGAAGTGATACTTGGCTAAATATAGCTATTAATTCAAGAATAATGGCTCAGAACCTTATGGTTAGGATGTCAAACTGCCAATAGATATTTGAAAAACAGAGCATAGAGCCACCAGGTCCTACTTAGAACCAACAGGTGGGTTGCAAGCCGTGGTAGGATTCCATTTGGAAGGTTGCTTCATTAGCATTAGTGAATCAAATTACTTTGTAGTATACATAGCAGACTACAGGCTTTTAAAAAAATGTACGGTCAAATCTTCTATACTACGCCTCAATTCTATTGTCTTTGAAAATATTTGTTGAAGCTAAATTTGCTTTCTCAAAGAAATAGTAGCGTAAGGAATAGAGTGCTGCTTATTTAGATTACCTAGAACCTTTCCCCTTCAACTAAGGCTGCCGCAGATTTTAAATATGCCAAGGACAAAGTTAGCATCTGGAGATGTTTTCCGTCATTCTACTCCTGTTATGCTGAATTTCAAAGCAATGAGCCCATGTGCTTAGGCTAAAAGGGGAGAATGCTTTAAAAGTGCTCTTGTGGTTATTGGTTTTGCAGTGCTGTATTTCCAAATCATTAAAGTGAATGTAGTACTACTGCTTCATAGAAAATTCAGTCTGCAAATCTTTAGGTAAAGAACTCCAAGAGAACCTGGTTAAAGCAGACAGAGGGGCCAGCTAGCCCAGCAATCTGTTGCCTACAAGAGCCAACATGTTAACTGTTCTAATAGAATTGTTTCACATAAATTACAGTCCACCTTACGTCCATGTATATGATAGTCCTCTATGTTAGAGCTATTGTTATCATACCAGTTTTACAAGAGAGACTAGTTCACATCTTTCTAATTAATTTGCTATAAATCCAGTTTGAAACATAGATAGAAGAAAAGAATAAATTCAGATAACTTGGGATGTAAATTTTCAAAATTTAAAGTGAAATCTTTGTAAAATCCAAAACTTAGTACAGGGTATATTAACTTTCTGGAATATGAACCAACAGTTATAATGTTGGGGGGTTTTTTTGGTGTTTCTTTTTTTAAAAAAACAGATATGGATAACATTTACGAACATGGTATGTTTTCTGAGTGAATGAAACTTGCCAGTTTTCAGACCAAAAAAAGCAGAATAGTTTTTATGACACATTATTAAAATAAAAGAATGCATACATTGTTATTTGTGAATATGGTGGGCCATTAAAGTGTAAAGCTCTTTTTTTAGGAAAAAAACTTTTAAACTATTTTATTTCTTAGCAAATGTGACTGAGTAATTGTTGGCCTCTCCTGAGAGAATAAAGTTTCCACAAATTTATCCAGAATTGATGGAAGGGAAATATTGTTCCAAAGAACCTGGCAGAGAGTTACAAGGGTTTCTTCTTTTCCCATCACTTTAGGAGCAATTTATATGAATATGACATACATTGTAGAGATGGGCTTTAAAAAGTAATCTGCAGAATTATGGAAGTGTAGGTGGAATCCAAGTGCTCTTATTAATAAACAACAGTTTTAAGTAGTTTGTTATTTTGGCAGAAATGGGCAGTATGTTTTGCCTATATTAGTTTAGAATGGGTGTGAAACACCTTCTTGGGAGAAGTGTAGCAATAGCATTTGTACTCATTAAAATATCATACAAAGAAATCAAGGAGCCCTTTGCCAGTTCATCAGCACATAAAGAAGTACTTGATGCAAAACTCACTTTCTTAAAATAATTGACACACAACCAAGATTCTAGCATTCAAGGCGCTTGTGCATGGAATAATGCATTGGAGGTTTCTCACTCTTTTGCTGCAGAGAGGTGAGGACCAGAGCTGATCAATGTGGCCTTTGAGTTCAGCAGTCCATCTAACATCTCCCACTGTTCTGTACCAGCCTGCTACCGGCCCTGCAGAAAAGGCAGGGACAACCCCTTTTACAAGAAGGCAAGAGGCTGGAATTAAGCCTGCCAAATTTATTGATACAAACAAGACACGAACCAAGAAACAGGAGCTTTTCAAGCGGTTGCCTTCAGCAAACCAGCCCTCCCACGCATTCCCCTTTTATACAGTTCAGGGCGTGGCTTCTCTCTGCCTCCTTCCGAGGTGCCCCATTGCCTTCCTCTGTTTACTCCTGATTGACTGCCTCCTGCCAGCTATGGGTCATCTTCATCCACGCTGTCAGGCTCACACAGCTGGGTCTGCGTTGTGACCAGGTGGGAGGGGCCTGGCTGAGGGCTCTCATTAGCAAGCTCTTCAACACCCCTCTCCTCCTCCTCTGAGTCGTCCGACCCAACTGCCGAACCCACAGGCTGACCCTGAATCACAACACCCTTTTTGTAAACTCTTCCAGGTATTCCTCCCCTTACCCGCTTTTAGGCAGAGAGGTGGTTCTCTTTTCTCACTTTGCTTCATGTGGAAAACCTAAGTTGATTCCTAGCTTTACTTTATGAGCAGGAGCACAGAAAACAGCACTGTTGGCATGCTAGTTCTCCTCCAGCTACTTGTAACTCAAAAGATTCTCTTTTTAATTTGCAGACAGGCAGAATCTTCAGGAAAAGCAGGTTTTTATTGCTGATAGTAAACCAGATTCTAAGCAGTCCTGCTTGCACCTTCAGCCAAATACAGGTAGTCACAAAATGGAATGAAAGGGTATATAGTCACTCCTTGTGTAAAAGCAAAGCTGTCAATCACAATCTACTTTTAACCTTTGTCGGGTGTTTCTGTGTGTGTGCATGCAGAAAGACAGCAAAGCAGAAAGACAGCAAAGGTGCTGCTTTAGTCTGGCAAGACTTATGTAAGGCACAAGGAGCCAAAAATGACATGCGTAATTACTTTTTGAGTAGTTACTTTATTGTGTTCACCTATTGACAGACTTCTTGCCAAACTAAAGCAACAGTCTGCTAACTATTAGATATACTCTGTGTCTTTCTAGGGAGGTGTCTGCCTTCGCCCTTTTCCTGAATATTAAATATTCCAAGCTTCATGGTCTCTTTGCTCTCTGGGAAACGGCCCCTCCTCCCCTGCAATTCGGGACTGCATTCCACCACTACTTGTGGTCATTTTCATCTGATTCTGGATTGCCTAAATCACTCTATTGTAGTTCTAATCATTTTGGAATAACTTGATTGGTTTTGGAGAAGACCCACTTTACTTCAGAGGAAGTACAATCTTCTCTGAAGTAGCTCACTGTGATTTAGAATAGTTTTCAGCAGATCATATATCCTTAGAGTGTTAACCATCCACTATGTTGACCCCAGTTTTGAGATGTTTGTGGGACTTACAGGAAAATAATACAGTGTTGAGAACTTTTGTTTTGTTTTGCTTTTTCTGAACTTGCAATTTTATTTCTTTTATCTTTGCAGTTACTTGGCAGAATCCCTAAAAAGCCTTTAGCCCAGATGATTGTGATGCTGGTTTTCTAACAGATGTTAGTGCTAAAGGTTAAGCCATTTAGATTTTGATGGATTACATGTATTTATAATCTGAAGTGGTTAACGTGTTAGGAAACCACACACACACAAACACACACCAAGCTAAGATATCTACCAGTAGTCTGCACTTATGCAGCTTAGGTGCAGCACACTGTACCTACAGTGAGTGACCACTCATATTAACAAACACAGAGGAACTAAAATAACTAAATATTTTGGTCTTTAGGCTGTGCCCAGGAAAACAAAAATTTAGCCTTATGTTACAGTGACCTCTGCTTTACCATAATTACATAGTTTTTGCAGAACAGACAAATAGTAATTTGCCCAGAATGCCAGTTAAAAATATTTCCTGCAAATTAGCAGCATTGGATGTTTCTTATTGATGATAATGATAATGTCCTAAAATTGCTATTTTATTTCATTTCATTTCATTGACATGTTATTTGTCAATGTAAGCAAATAAGCATAGTATAAACTGGAATGTGTACCATTTTAAAAACCTCACTCATCCTTTCAGGGACACTTATAGTCTTATCTTTAAATATAAAAGGTAAAGGTTCCCCCGCACATGCATGCTAGTCGTTTCCAACTCTACGGGCCGGTGCTCATCTCTGTTTCAAAACTGAAGAGCCAGCGCTTGTCCGAGGACGTCTCCGTTGTCATGTGGCTGGCATGACTAGATGCCAAAGGCGCATGGAACGCTGTTACCTTCACTCCGTAGTGGTCCCTATTTTCCTACTTGCATTTTTACGTGCTTTCGAACTGCTAGGTTGGCAGAAGCTGGGACGAGTAACAGGCGCTCACTCTGTTACGTGGCACTCGGGATTCGACCCGCCAAACTGCCAACCTTCTGATCAACAAGCTCAGCGTCCTAACCCACTGAGCCACCGCGTCCCTTATCTTTAAATACAGCCCCCCTTAAATGCAACTTTCCAGAACTAAATGAGTATGAAACAGTTGCTTTTTAGTACCCAACTTATGGATGTTTATTAAAATACCTGCACAGGATTCCATGCAAATAGGGCTCTATCCACATAATGAGAGCCTGTTATAAATATTCATTATTTACTTTCTATCCCACTTTTTATTATTTTTACAAACAATTAAAGCCAGTGAATGTACCAAACACACTTTCCTCCTCCTATTTTCTCCACAACAACAACCCTGTGAGGTGGGCTGGAATGAGAGACAGTAACTGGCCCAAGGTCACCCAGCTGGCTTTCCTGGCAAAGGTGGGACTAAAATTCATGGTCTCCTGCTTTCTAGCCTGGTAACTTAACCAAACTGGCTCTCTAATAATTAATTAATAATTAATTGGACCCTGTGTTGTAAACATGAGATCTTTGTTGAGTTGTCAGTTAAGCAATCACTGGGAAGTTATCACAGTCTAGTCATATTCATTGTGACCTCATCTCTGAAGTAGCTCATATGGCTTTCTTCTGTTCTTATCTGAGATTTACGCTGTTATATGCTAGCAAAAGAAATCCATATCAAACTTGGCATGTGTTTAAATAGTTAATCCCAAATACATCAACTTCCCCCCACTTTATTTTACACAATACTTAAATTCAAATGTTTTGTATATGATACTTAATACCAAAGAAACTATACATGCTATATTCTGGTATATATTCCCAAATGCTGAGAAAAATTAAATACTTGATATTTTTTCTTTTTTGAAAAAAAATCCATTTACTGTATATGTTGGTAAGGACCCATACAGATCGACAATATGTAACTGCAATCTAGGTGTAGATTTTCCCTTCTGATGTTGTATAATAATGACATTATTATCACTGTATTGTTGAAAAAGTCTGTTTTGAGATAGTCTAAATAACATACAGTATATTTCCTAGATAAGCATGGTAATTCTAGAATTACTGTTCATTAAACTTTTGTTAGGTATTCTCTGAATTGTCCAATAAAGTTGAAGTACTGTTGTATGAACCACATTTGAGATCAAAAGAAGCTTGTTTCACAATTTTTAAAATAAATTGCCACTGGTTTAAAAAGACATCTAAATTTTGAGTTTGCATACCTGTCAGCTTCTAGGGATTAAAAAGAAATGGGACCCCAGATGTATGTCTAGACATTGTAGATAGACTAATACACTCAATCTTTGTTCTTACATAGAATTAGCCAAAATAATTTTTTGGTATCTCATAGCAGTCAAAATAATTTATCAGGCTAAAGATAGAAGTTAAAACTGCAAACCTTATTTGGAATTATTGGTTTAAGGTCTTTGACTTCAGTGGATGCCACAATTTTGCACAGGATAATAGAAAAGAATATTTAGTGTGCAAATAGATGATAATTGTTAAAACCATCAACTTATTGTAGTTTTCAACCAGATTATGTGTAAAAAAACATTAACAATATAGTGCAAATTCATTCCACAAGTAAAAAACTTCTCAAAAATAACTTGGAATATATGTTTACCAAAAAGTGTAAGAATAAATAAATTGTTCTTTTCAATGTAATTGCGAATTGTAAGTAAAAATTCTCTTTTTATGACCCTGTAATCCCTAGGAAGCAATTTAAGAAATCTGAATTTCTCAATATAAACCACCCCTGTCATTCCAAGCAAAAGAGTTTATTGATTAGAATCTAATTACTCACTTAGTTTTAAGTTATTAAAATTTGAGATAATTTTACCTGAAGGACAAAAGCTTTACTTAAGTTTGATTCAATTTAAAAGCGAACCTGTTTATAATAGAGTCATCCTGTTTTATAAAAGCAAAGGATATGGTTTTTCCCCCTTAACTTCCACATTGGTTTCTTAACTTCTTTCTTTTCTAATGTAGAATTAGCTCTGATCCTAGTTCCTTTGTATTATTCCACTTTTTAAAATTTTGTTCTCTATATGACATTTATTATACAGGTAGTCCTCACGTTACAACCATTTGTCTAGTGACTGTTTGAAAACTTATGACTGTTTTTCACACTGACAACTTTTGCAAGCATCCCCATGGTTCACCTGATCAAAATTCAGGCGTTTGGCAACTGGCATGTACTTATGCTGGTTGCAGTGTCCCAGGGTCATGTGATCATGACCCTTCTGACAAGCAAAATCAATGGGGAGGACAGATTCACTTAACAACTGTGTTACTAACTTAACAACTAAAGAGATTCACTTAACAACTGTGGCAAAAAAGGTTGTAAAATGGGGAGTGATTCACTTAACAACGGTCTTGCTTAGCAACAGAAACTTTGGCTCAGTTGTGATCATAAGTCAAGGACTATCTGTAGTTTGATAACACTGACACAACAGCAGCTTTTATAATCCTACTTCTGCACACATGTTTCAGCTAAACAATAATAATATCATAATATAATGTAATCTATGTAATGTAATGTAATACAAGATAATCTGTTTTAAAATGCTGTATGAATGTTAGCATATGGATTAAGCATCCCAAGCTGTTCTAAGAAAAAAAATTATAATGCCCTGAAATCACACAGGTGTCCGATATATAAATGAAAACAGACACAGAATCCATTATACTGTCTGCAGAGAATAAAACAATAAAACAACATTTTCTTTAACAGCTTGTAATAACTTGTCATGTGTTCTCAAAAGGACTTTCCCTCGATATAAGAAAAAGCTTGTGGTTGGAGCACTTATAAAATTATAAGGGGAAAAATGGAAGTCAGCAAATTGGGATTAAAAAATGCAATTTCCAGGAAACCCGTTTGAGTTTTGAATGATGTTAGTTTATATCATTCAAATATATGTAAGTCACTAGAGTTGTACAATTTATTACTAATGTTCATATAATTTCTTGATTGGTTTTAGGAGGTCGGTGCTGAACTTGAATCTGTCTGACAAGAATATGAACGTTGATCAAATTTTTTGTCCTATTTGTGATCAGAAATAAAAACAGTGTCTATGTGTTAAAGTAATGTTACAATGCTAGTTGGCTAAGGCATTATTTTAAATCTGGTATATACACTGGCAGGAAAACATAATTCAAAGCTGCCGAGTCATAATAATTCTCTTTTGCTCTAAAAAAGGAAAGAAAAAAAAAAAAAGAATTGGCATTGGCATTGTGTTTCCATTGTCTTTCTCCTCCTCCTTTTGACCTTCAGTTCAGGCAAGCATATTTCCCATGCAGCAGCTCCACCTCATAAGCAATACTAGGAAAAATCAGAGATCCAGCTCTTTCATGCTTCTTCAATTATTTCACTTTAAATGGCTACTCCCTGTGGTGCATATGAAGATTTGGCTATTTCAGGGAACAGAATTCAACGCGCTTTATCTCTGCATGATTCCTTTTCTTGCGAACATTTTTTCAGAACAATCTTGACTTCTCACTGGTTGAAATCCGGTCCTCCTGGTGGATTGTCCTCCTTAGTCCATAAGAGCTCGATTCAAACACAATTACATTGCAACTAAAAATGCTTTCTTGGTTCGGTTTTTTTTTAATCTCCAAAATTGCTCTTCACTAAGGGGAAGAAGTGCTTTGTTGCATTTTGATTTCTACCCATAAATAAATTCATATCAGCACATTTCTGTCTGCTCTACATGCAAATCCCAAAGCTCCTGTATTATCCTAATTGCCGTTACTTATTAGTTAGAAGAGGGACGCGGTGGCTCAGTGGGTTAGGACACTGAGCCTGTCAATCAGAAGGTCGGCAGTTTGGCGGGTCGAATCCCGAGTGCCGCGTAACAGAGTGAGCGCCTGTTACTCGTCCCAGCTTCTGCCAACCTAGCAGTTCGAAAGCACGTAAAAATGCAAGTAGAAAAATAGGGACCACTACGGTGGGAAGGTAACAGCATTCCGTGCACCTTTGGCGTCTAGTCATGCCGGCCACATGACCACAGAGACGTCCTCGGACAAGCGCTGGCTCTTCGGCTTTGAAACGGAGATGAGCACTGGCCCCTAGAGTCGGAAACGACTAGCACGCATGTGTGGGGGAAACTTTACCTTTACCTTTATTAGTTAGAAGAAAGAGATATTTCCATCTTGGGATCATTAAGTTTATCTGGCGCCCTTTCAGTCAGAATTCAGACCTGGACATGGGAATGAAATGGCATCTCTTTCTTTCTGGTGCATGACTTAAGTGCAGGCTACAGGTATAGTCCTCCTGGTCCTCTTGTTTGCTATCCTCAACTATGGAATTCCTCAGGTTTGCATATCATTCTTGGGAAGAGGGGGATACAGATCTAGAAAGCTTTTGCTCTTTCTTGAGAATTCAGTTCCAGTTGGTACTAGGGAAGAACAACCATCGCAGACAAATATCTCCCTATGCTTCTTGGCAGCAGTCACAGATAAATTTATATTTTAGCTTCATAAATCATGCATTCATTTTTAATTTTCTTTTCAGCAAAAAGCCCATAAGAGGTTAACATTCACTAATAAATGTAGTTATTGATCTCGCTCTAACCAAACAAGATACTTTGCTATCTTTGCTACTTCTGCCATCTTCACCAACTTATTTCCCCAATGTGGGTATTTTAGAGCCTTTCCATTTTTGCATATATAATAGTCTTACAGTAGTAATCGTATAGAAAAACAATCTTCCATGGTTCTTTCTAATTGAGTGTCCATAAATCCCAGTAGTTCTGATATCTCTTGACTGTTATCTTTAAAATTCTTTGTGTCATTATATGACTTGAACCCAAAACTTTCCAGCCTTTTTACAAGTCCGCTAGGCATGATAGAATGACTGTTCATATTGCCCACATTTCCAACATAAATTTGAAGTACTTTTATGCATTCTAGACAATTTTTCTGGAGTCACATACCAATGGTACATAATTTCATAAAAAGTCTCTCAAGTTACAACATAATGTAAATATCAGCCCTTTTAATCACATATTTTCCCACTGTTCCATCAGTTTGTTATGTGCAAACAAATGTGTTATGTTAGCCCATTTTATAAGTCTTTCACTTGTTTTTTTTCTGCTTCAAATTTCAGTAAAAGTTCATACATTTTAGCAATTATATGCTCATCATTTATACATAGTTTAACCTCAAATTCTGTTTTCTGTTGCTCAATTTCAAATGTCCTATTATCTACTTTTAATCTTAAATCTTAAACCCATTGAAAACTGTTCTGTACAGCCAATTGCTCTTGGATATGTCAATCTTAACTGAAGGATTGCAACCAGGTTAATGAGATTTTAAAAGGAAATTAGATAATTCAGCGGCAAATTAATTGTTAATTGTGATGATTATATCTTATTTCTAATATTGGAGGCAGCATGTTAGTATAAGTTGCTGGAAACACACATTAAAGAGTTTTATTTACCACCTTTGTTTTTCCACGCACAGTAGAAGCAAACTATTGGATCTATTTCAGTTTGAGGGGTCCTTGGTCCTCTGAGCTCGCTTGTTTTCTTGCAGCCATTTCATTACCCTAACTAGGTAACGTCATCAGTGCACTGATGATATTACCTAGTTTGGGTAATGCAGCGTTTGCAAGAAAACAAGCAAGCTGAAAGAGCACCAAGGACCCCTCATTTCAATCCTGAAGTTACAAATATTCTCCTTCATTGCTACTTCAGTTTTTCTTTATATTCTAAATATTTTAAGATATACGTTGTGTTATATTTGCAAAACCTGGAAGATGTCTTCAGTCCCAGAACATCTCAGTGTAAGACAAAGTTCCTATTCACTGATGATAGGTAGCTTAAGATGAATGATTATGAGAAGATATTACAATAGTGCCATTCTTTCTAACCAAATCCAGGAAGAAATTTTATAGCAGTGAACAACCTGGTTATTACAACTTGTTCGAGACATCTGTGCTAAGAAGATCCTTTTTAGAGAAAGTTTAACATTTTCTTTCCTTAGGGATGTATACTAGTTCCAGTACAAACCACAATGGACCAGCACCTGGCCTTCTACCACCGCATCAGGATGCTCTGTCAAGGCAACACATACTTGAGTCGGCTCTCAGTAGTGCACATCATCATGTATCATCCATAGAAAGTGATGGAGAAGGGTATGTAATAAAATATTTTGCCATTTTTAATGTTGCAACTTTCTTTCATTTGGGGTGTGGGGGGGACGCATCTCCTAAACCCAGGAACAGGAAAGACCTTTGCATGTAGTCATATGTCATACGCGTTCAGCCTGCTATTACATTTGAAACTTCATTGACTGGCAATTATTCTTCCATTAGAAAAAAGAATGAGCGTTCTCTAAACTTTTTCTTAAAGATGAAACATTGGAAAAGTGAAGGATGAAAGAGTGACTCTTTCTGAGCTTCCTTTGTAAATCATATTAGGGTGCGAAGAAACCAAAATAGATCCCTTAAGGCAGACATGTCAAACACAAGGCCCGGGGGCCAGATCCGGCCCACGAAGTGGTTTCATGTGGCCTGCGAAGCCATCCTGGAAACAGTGAGGGAACGGCCCCCACTGCCTTGGCCCTGGCCCAGAGATCCTCCTTCTGCCAGAGACCCTCAGATCTGTCCCACTCCTACCCAGGCCCCCATAGGCACCCTTGATGCGAACGATGCAGAGCTGACCACGCCCACCCAGTAGGCCACACCCACTCTAGCCATGCCCACCCAGTAGGCCACACCCACCCTGGCCATACCCACCCGGCCCCTTGAGGGCAACCGCAATGCTGATGCGGCCCTCAATGAAATTGAGTTTGACACCCCTGCCTTAAGGGATAAAAGGTCACTTGCCTAAGACGTATTGATCCATGGAACTTGCAGGACAGTCCTGTTAGATTGTAGTAACAAAAGAAATCTAAAAAGCGTCTTGTTGTACCCTTTCTGACTATCAAATTATTTTAAAAGGTATAAGATTTTGTGTAACTCACTTCATCAGATACATAGAGCCACATCTGTGTTTTCCCCTGAAACTTGAGCTCTCTGCTCCTACCTTCCCACGTCCTCTTCTCATGTGATTGAGTATATGCATTTGGGGAATTACATTTTCTTTTACATTAAATATGGGTAAGTGGGGATACATATATACACACTTTTAAAAGGTACTTTTGAAAACTACTGTTATGTGGTAAAATTGGATAAACTGAATTCCTTTGAGTTCAAAACAAATTATAGATGGCAGTGTTTTATTCCAAAAGTATACTTAGGAAAGAGGTTAAGATTGTAGCTTCTAATGATGACAGGCCTTCAGGGTGGAGAAAGAGAAAATTATATGTGACCCATAATAATGCCTATAACTGTATGGCTTACTAAACCAGCATCTATCAGCCCTATTTGGATAGTGGGAAAATTAAGTTTCCTGAGGTTCAGTAATTTTTCAGACATTCAAAAACTTAGTGTATTTAAAGAAAATAGAGCTTCCATCCAATTTCTATTAGAAAGTTTTCCCATACTGCAATTATAAAGGCTTGCTTTTTTTGGCCACCCAGCTTTTGTTCTATTTTGACTTTGCTCCCATAAAAAAACCTGAATCACACACTGCAAGGAGAGTGATCTTTAATTTTGAGAAGTAAATAAAAACTGGAAGAAACTGTTTCAAATGTGGAACTTGTAGATGTTCCCTAAACATTATTTAAAGGAAAAGATTTTATTTCTGAGTCTGTTCTGATATTGCCTAATTATGCTTAGGTTCCAACTTGTTAAGCAACAGCATGTTAAATGTTATTAGCAAGTGTAAAAACCCGTCTTTGCACAATTGTAAATACAATTTTGGATTACATACGCTTTTTAAAATAACTTCATCTGCTTACCATACCATGGAGCACTAAATTAAGTGATTAATTCACTCCTAGTCCAGAAGGAATTCTAGTTTTTCAGATATAATCTTTATAACCTTGTAAATTATTTTATGAAGTAATATGTCAAATTATTTTAAAAAGTGTGTGTATTCATGCAAACACCCATGTATGTTATGGCTTTCCTATAAATATAAATCAGTTGATGTTCCTTCCTTAGAAAACAATCTGCACATGAAGTTGGGACGACAGCTCAGAGTTTGTGGCTTGCCAAAGATCAATAAAGACTAGAATTTTTTCTGTTGTAACATTCCACTTGCGGGAGTAAGATATTGGGAATACAAATAGAGGGAGGGGATTTTTTTTGTTTGTTTCTGGTTTTTTTTTTCCTTTCTCCATTTGCTTCCTTCATTGTCTTCATTGTCTCCTCTGATTTTTCCCTTCCCATTGTCATAATACTGATTTTGATCCTTCTTAAGGAAATCCATCCAGAACCTTTTTCCTAGTTATATATTACTGATTGATTTATTCCTTTCCATTTATGTAATCTCTATTGTGTCAAAGGCATATGAAACAAGCCAAGTGATTTCACTTTTTATTGGATGTTCCTCCTTAAGTTTCTGCCAGGAACAAATTTAATATTTATTGGCTTTGATTGTAACTGGATTAAATTTGGAGAGAGAGAGAGAGAGAGAGAGAGAGAGAGAGAGAGAGAGAGAGAGAGAGAGAGAGAGAGAGCGCTAAACATGCAATGGAAGAACATGCTAATCTAAGAAAGCAAACAATGTAATTATGCTTTTTAACTATGCTTTTTTTCAGAAGCAAGTCTAACATTTAATTGACTTTAAACCAGACTCTATTTGTCTGAGAACTAGGAATGCCTGAAAACTAACAAAACTCACACTCTAACACATATTAATTTGAATACTTTTAATGAGATTTTTTTTAAAAAAATCTAGTAATCCTTTTGAATTATTCTAAATGCAAGAAGAAATATATTTTTAAAATTATGCTACTGGTCTCTTGCTTAATTTTTGGGTTGCATGCAGAAGAATATCTTTAACTTTAGAAGTTTATTAAGTTGGAAAATATTTTATTTCAGATGATAGTGTATATATGTAAATTATATGATAGCCATTATATGCCACTAGTTTATAATACTATTTATTATAGTCATAGTGATGACTAGTAACATAACGTGTGGCATGTTTCCATCATAATGAGTTTTGCAATAGTTTTTGCTTACACAGGTGCATATTTCCTATGCTGAATTTTGAAGTAAACCATCAGTTGTTTTTAAGACAAGGCATTCTCTATAATCCCACAGTTTTATATTTGGGAATATCTTAAGTCAAGGAATTGCAGTGTTGTGGAAGGGGGTTATAGTGAATACTACATTAATTCTCTCATCATTGATACTTTGCTGTCATTTGCTTGAAGTAAGCTAGTAAAATGGTGTTCAAACAAATCTGAAACACACCACCTGAATAGTTTTTCATAGCAAATTAAGGGACTGAATCTTTTCTGAAAGGTTTATGATTCCCTTAAAAAATTAGGACTCTGGGACTCTTTCTGGATGTAACACTGCTAGAAGAAGCTCTAATGGATTATGTGGCATGGCTTTTTATCAGTTGGCATCACACCGTAATTCTGTCTGCAAGTGGATAATCCACCATGATTCGTGTTCCACATCTATTGATATAATGTACATGCATGTGCTTTTCAAGATAACCTATAATCTTTATCTAACATGAAATATAATCTTGAGAAAATTCATTGGAATTTTGCAGCCATGTTTGTCACCTCTCACTTAAATCTTGGCTTCCATCTTTTTACTAGACTAATTCAAAATTGTGGTTTGAATTTACAAAACAAAACCTGCTTTGGAATCTCAAGTCATTTATAAAAATCTTTCCTGAACTAATGCTGCACTATTGATGCTTCAGTGTCAGGAATAAAGACTAGGCAATAGGATTGAATCTGGACTGTTCTTGCAAGTGACATTTGTTCCATGTGCTCTCATTACTATCGCTTTGACAGCATGAAAAGTTATTTTTCTATTTCCAGTATTTTAAAATAAGATAACATGTAGATATATTCTTTGTATGATAAGATCCCTTTTTAATATCTTCTTTTAGATCTTGTTGTTCTCTGATGATGGCTGCACTTTATATTTTTATAAATGAACTAATTTTATCTTACAGATTGTTCTTTTACTGCTTTATTGCATTTTATTGCATACATTGCACAGAGATTAGAAACACAATTTGATGCACTGTTAAATACTATTGTTAACAACAATAAACATGCCAAAATAAGTACCGTAACACCTAAATGTGCTCTGAGATTTCTAAAATCATAATAGAATATTTTGTAGCAGAAATAACCACACAGAAAGCTAGTGCTATTATTTGCTAACACAAGGCTGATGTCCTTTTTCAGAGTTGTCTGCAATTGTATATTAATAATTAAATATAATTTTGTATATTAATAATTAAATATAATTATACCTTTGTTAATACAGGATATCCTCACTTATCAACTACATTGGGCTTAGCAACTCTGTTGCTAAGTGGTGCAGTTGCTAAGAGAAACATCACATGATCGCACTGACATACGGCTTCCATTCTGGATACAGTCATTAAACCAAATCATCATGGGTTGTTAAGCATGACATGCAACTTCCTGTTAGCTTCCCCCAGTGTTGGAAGCTAGCTGTGAAGATCACGAATGGCCATCACATGACTGTGTGATGCTGTGGCCATCGTAAATGTGCATCAGTGGCCAAGGAAATGAATTGTGATCGTGTGACTGCATGACACAACTTCGAGGATTGGTTGTAAATCTCCTTTATTCCTGTGCCATGTTTGCTGAATGAGTGGTCAGTAAGCGAGGACCATCTGCAGTAGATAAAAGTTCCATCAGGATAAAAAAATGTATACTAATTACTGCACAAATTTGATCTGTGGTAACTTATTTAGGGACGCGGTGGCTCAGTGGGTTAGGACGCTGAGCTTGTCGATCAGAAGGTCGGCAGTTTGGCGGGTCAAATCCCGAGTGCCGCGTAACAGAGTGAGTGCCTGTTACTCGTCCCAGCTTCTGCAAACCTAGCAGTTCGAAAGTACGTAAAAATGCAAGTAGAAAAATAGGGACCGCTACGGTGGGAAGGTAACAGCGTTCCATGCGCCTTTGGCGTCTAGTCATGCCGGCCACATGACCATGGAGATGTCCTCGGACAAGCGCTGGCTCTTCAGCTTTTAAACGGAGATGAGCACCGGCCCCTAGAGTCGGAAACGACTAGGACACATGTGCGGGGGAACCGTTACCGTTACCGTTAACTTATTTTTTACCTAAGATGCTTTATACCCTTTGGGCAAACTGTGTTTTGCCTCATTTATCACCTATCTCAGACTCCTTGTTGAAGTATACTTGAATGTACAAAATTTCTGCACCATGAGCCAAAGTGATGACAGGGTTGGATTCCTGAGCTTAAGTCTTTGGGACAGAACAAAATGATTGCTATCACAAATTGTAATGACTGAATCATCAACTATGAAAGAAGCCAACACCACAAAATGCTGAACACAAGAAATCTACTCATGTTTGACAGAAAGGCTAAAAATTTGATTTAAAGCCTTTTAAAAAGAAAAAGAAAAACAACAACAAAAAAGGCCCTTGTTATTTTGTTCTTTGCCAAAGTCAGTAACAAGGCAGCCCTCAGTTTTCCCAAATGATTTTTAAGACATTTACATAGTTTGACAAAAAAAATATTTAATTTACTTGAAAATGATCTAACAAAAACTGACTTCATTAACCAAGCATATTTACCCTGGCTACATATGAGACGCATTTATTTCCCTTTAATAAAGAAGCATGTGACGCATAGAGATCAAGTAACTTTATATCAATTGATATTAATATTAATTAAAATGTGTTTTATTTAGAAGTTGCTTGTCGTATAAAAAGTAGACTTTGTCATGTTAGAGTTTCTTGTTACTGTTTTTAAAGTTTCAGGTGGCAATGTGCTATATTGACATCACATGCACTTGGCCAGTTTGATTTGTAGAACCTGAAAATATATGTTGGGGGGCAAACCATTTGTTTAGTGACCATTTGAGGTTGTGAGGCATTGAAAAGGTGACTTACGACCGTTTTTCACACTTAGGACCATTGCAGCATCCCCGTGGTCACACGATCAAAATTCAGACACTTGGCAACTGGCATGTATTTATGGCAGTTGCAGTGTCCCAGGGTGACCTGATCACCTTTTGTGACCTTCTGACAAAGCCAGCTTAATTTAACAACCACGGCAAGAAAGGCAGTAAACTGGGGTGAAATTCACTTAACAGCTATCTTGCTTATCAACGGAAATTTTGGACTCAATTGTGATTGTACATCAAGGATTACCTGCCATTCAAAAGAAAATTGAAAATTGAAGCTACAGAGCTATTTTGTAGTACTAAAGTATAATAGCATTCAGCAAAGAAATATGTGCCCCAACGTGTGCACTAAAACAATATTGCATGTTTCTCGGCGTTTGCCTCATTGTGGTTCATTTAGATGAGCTAAATGGTTATTTGTAGCACTATTTCACTCTTCATAGAAGAGTAGAGTTGCCATTTTTAGTAAGATGAAAACCTCAATCTGCAAAGTTATTCATAATCCTGGACAGCCTATGCTATTGCATGCCACCTCTTTAAAGAGAAATATTCCTCATAAATGTATTTCAAAAACCCAGTAATATTAACAGAATAACAAGGTTGGAAGGAACTTAGAGGTCTTCTAGTCCAACCCCCTGCTCAGGTAGGAAACCCTATACAATTTCAGACAAATGGTTTTCCAATCTCTTCTTTAAAACCTCCAGTGTTGGAGCACCCACTACTGGAGGCAAGTTGTTCCGTTGGTTATTTGTTCTCCCTGTCAGGAAATTTCTCCTTAATTCCAGGTTGCTTCTTTCCTTGATTAGTTTCCATCCATTGCTTCTTGTCCTGCCTTCAATACTAAATAAGATGTTTGTTTTTTTTACATTTTATCGAATATATGCCTCCCAATAGGCTTTCCTAGGAGACTCCAACCTTATGTTAAATATCTATTTTATTTCAGTATTTTTCATATGATCGTTCATATTTAGAATCTCTTGTTTGGAGGACAACATATTAAAACAAATCTTATGTTAGATTTTCACTTTAAAAAAAGTAGATGTAAGCTATAATACTATATTCATTTCCCTGAAGCAAAGTCTCCTAAAATTAAATAGGACTTATTTCTGCATAGGAAACAAAGAACTGGATTTTTTCAAAGCCTGTTTGCTTTTGCCTCTAGCAGCCATATACAAATCTTAGAGAAACATTGCTATACCAGTTCCAATTTTGTTTTAGAATAATGTTAAGTATTGATTATTCTTTGATACATTTTAGCTGTAACGTACTTCAGATTTCTAGTTAACAAGTATTCAAGAGGGAAAAAAGTTAAAAGATGATGATGATGGTGATGATGATGATGATGATGATGATGGTGATGATGATGATGATGATGATGATGATTTTATCAAATAACAGGAACTCAAAAGAAAAACATATTTCTGCCAAGTGTGATAGACATATGTGTGAAAGAACAAAACAACTGGTGCTTGTTAAAAGTTTAAACTGAATCAGCATTTAAATCCTTATGAATAGGCGAGAATCTTTACATGGATGGAGAAAATTGATGGATCCCATGTGTATAGTACTTTTTTGTTATCCTAGTTTAGTGGCAAAGCTTTAAGGGATAGATTTAAAATAGAGAACATTTGGTAGGGTTAGTGAGACACCCTAATTGGATGTGGGATCCAGCAGTTAGGCTTTTACTGTTTTATGAGAGAATTGACTTCTCCAGAACGGACATGCCACTTGTGCAGAACGTAAGAAACTGACACAGTATGGAATCATCTTGGCTAAATTCAAAACACATGGGGATGCTTTTTCATTTCTGTCAGCACTGAGGAGCAGTCTTGCAATCAGTGAGGAAAAAGTGAATAACTAAAATAGAGTTATGTTAACATTTGTGAAATAGATAAAACTTTTCTTTTGCCTAGCAGAGTGTAACCCATGCCTCAGTAATAGGATTCTTGAATATAGCATTACATAATCCTATATGAGGATGATGGGCAGTTGTGAAGTTTGATATAAGAAGTTTGAAGTTTGATAAATAATGACTTCACTGGATAGAATGTTGCTTTTTTTCTAAGTTAGGCTCTCCTCTCAAAACATTAAAAATAAGTTAAGAGTTATGGAACTAAAATTGGCCCTTGTTAGCTGATAGACATACACACATTTAACATACACACAGATAACATGCACGCACAAACTGCGTATTTAGTGTGTTGTAGAAAATAATTTTTATTAATTATAGCACTTACTGAGAGAAAGCCAAATGATTTCTACAGTGAAAATATAGATTAATCTGTGTAGTGTGATCAGATGAGGAATATATCTGACCTAGCTAGGCTTCCCAAATCTTATGTCTTTCACTGTCTTGACTATGTCTTTGATAATTTCCAACCAGCATAGTTATTGTTCTGAGTTGCAGCCTAACAAGCAAAGCAAGAGAAAGATGATACAATCCAACCTCTCCTCAGAGGAGAATTTCTAAACTCTTTTGAAGTTTCACCTAACTGTCTGCATTGTTGAAAAGCTCTGAAATCTCTCTAAAGTGGAGATGAAACCTGCCCTCCCATAACCAAAAATATTAAATTGACATTGCTTATCTTAGTTCAGATGTTCACAGTTGATTAGGCTTAACATTGGATATCCAATTTAGACTATCTAATGTTTAACCAAAAAGAATATTACATGACTGGCAGGTTTAGAAACCAAGTTTGGACCTGCTTTTGTTTTGATACCATTCAAAAAAAAAACAAAAACAAAAGAGAACAAAATAAAAATTCAGAAAAATAAATATCTCTGCAAAATGTGTATGTTTGTGGGTGTCCATAATTTCTGGAGCATTGAGCCATTTCTTCAAACTCATGAGGGAGAAACACTTGTTTTGTCTGATTTATTTGTTTTGTCTGATTTATTTTGCTTCCAACTGCAGGGGATGATGTCATGAAGGTAAGACAGTTCAGATATTGAGAAATAGTAAGGAATGAAACAGGATTCCTAAGTTGGTACCAATTTTAACTTCTACCCACCAGAACAGGAGAAAGTCCAGTTTTTTAAAGCCCAATTTACAATTCCTGCAGAGGAGAGAGGAAGAGAGATAGAGATGATAGATGGATGGATGGATTGATGACAGACAGACAGACAGACAGATAGATTTTGGTCCAACTAAATCTAGGACCATAAAAATTATATGGGGGAACTACCAGGGACACTGACTGCCCAGAGTGTGAATTCCAATAGAACGTATAATATGATATAACCCAATAGTATGTTTGTTTCTTGCTTACAGTAATGTAATGTAAAATAAATAAATAAATAGAATGTTTGGAAGAGAAAGCGACAGAGACTGATTTAGTAACATGCTATTAAAACGAATGCTGCATATTCTGTGAAATAAGGCAAAGCCACCTGGGACTGATTAGTAGTAAAGTGCACCTCTAGAAAGTCTATGGTAAGAGTATTTCCTGAGCTTATGTTGACAGAAATTCCCCTAAGGCTAGACCTAGACATGCATAGAAAGAAACGGGGCACTCTACAGAAATCTAATTAGGAGAGCTTTGCACTTTGTTTTTAATATTATGGGAAGAGATGAAAATCAGTGTTAAGGTGTGGTTTTTTGTTTTTTCTTTCCTGGTCTTTTTTCTTACTTTCTTTCCAGTTAGCTTTGATATGTAGATCCTATATCTGCATTGAAGTGTTTATAATTCACATGGTTTTCACTTCATCATTTACAGATTAGACTTTTAATTCTCTCTATACTGCTTGTTTATAGAACATTGTTTTATCAAAAAATTGGAGGGGTGGAGTAAAAGTTGATTGATTGATTGATTGATTGATTGATTGATTGATTGATTGATATGGCTATACCATCCAGCTCAGTAAAACTCTTGGCAGTTTACAGAGAATAAAGATCTGGGGGGAAAAAGTTGAAAAATTAAATGAGATGGTTGACAAAAACAATCAAAACCGACAATACTGAACTCCTCCTGAATGCTCGTTCAAACATCAAAGTCTTGACCACTTTGCAGAAGTCTTAACATGGGTGATTTCAGGTGCAATTCTGGGGGTAGGGACAAAGCATTCCAAAGTGTGGTTTATACAACAGTGATGGTCTGCCTTTGTGGCCATGTCCTTTTCAGTTTCCTGCAGGCATGAATGCACTGAAATGCACTTGAACAAGATGGTCCATAAGGTACCCTGGAATCAACAGTAGAGAGATTTACAAGTCAATCTATTGGCAGTCAATGAATAGGTGTTTAATACTGGCAGAACTCTCACCCACCAGAAATTTGGCTGCTACATTTTGTACCAAATAATTTCCAAATCATTTCTTGAGCTGTAAAGTCAACAGGAGAGAAATGTACTTTCTGATTGTTAACATTCATGATTCTGTTAATGTAAACTCACAGTAAAGTAAAATTAGTCCATCTGGTCATGCTTCCTGTTTGGACTACCTTACATGGCTGACATCAGTCTTGCAAGTCTGAAAATACATTTCACTCCTGTCACCCTTATAGCCCAAGATACCAAGGAGGGTCCCTTCAGAGACATTTGCCGTGTCCCCTTCACTAAACTACCTCGTCTAACCATCCCTCTGGCTGAGGCTTTTCCCCCTATCTCCCAAGGCCATTTCCACGTACCATTAGAGCAGCAGAATGGGTAGCATTCCTAAAATGTTGGCCTCTGTTCAAATCTGAACTACATGTATCTTAATGTAATCCTCCACGAGGCATCACAGTTATAAAAACTGTCCAGAAATAATTATCTTGCAGGTGCTAACATACACCAATCCTGTAGAGTATAGAGACTTTTCTTCAGGATTAATAGATTGTAGTAATCTCTCTTTCATCTAAGTTGCTCATGGTAACACTAATATCCCAATGCAATAAAAAATATTCTGTGAAAATGTTCATTTGGTTTGTTAATTACAGAAGTCTGAAGTAAAAACAGTTACATCAAGGCATAATGTTGCAAAAGATACATTAAACCTCTGGATAATGTTCATTTTTATACTGTAAGGTTTTTGTTTTCTGAATGATACTTTTCATATGACTAAGCAGACAACCCTAGGAACCAACTCAAAACAAAAAGGAATGTTTGGTTACAATTACCAGGGAAGGATGATTTGACAATGTGTCTTTGACATTCTGATTGGCAAACTAGCTGTGGCCTGGATGAATAAGTGGCTCCAAAATTGCTCATCAACTATTCCTTATCAATTCATTTCTTATGGAAAATCAGACAAATGCTAATATTAGATATAAACTAGCTTTCAAATAACCAGTGACTTTTGGTTATTTATCAGACAATGGTCTTGAATTTGTGTGATAATTTCAGATCCTGTAATTTTCTTCTGGCATGTCTATGGGGATTTTTCAATCATCCAGGGCAGGGATCTCGGAGACCTAGTGGACAATCACTTAAATATGAGCGAGCCGTGTGCTGCAGCTGCCAAAAAAGCCAACACAGTGCTAGGCTGCATTAACAGAGGGATAGAATCAAGATCACGTGAAGTACTAATACTGCTTTACAATGCCTTGGTAAGGCCACACTTGGAATACTGCATCCAGTTTTGGTCACCATGATGTAAAAAAATGTTGAGACTCTAGAAAGTGTGCAGAGGAGCAACAAAGATGATTAGAGGTCTGGAGGCTAAAACATATGAGAAACGGTTGCTGGAATTGGGTATGTGTAGTTTAATGAAAAGGGACGTGGTGGCTCAGTGGGTTAGGACGCTGAGCTTGTTGATCAGAAGGTCAGCAGTTTGGCGGGTCGAATCCCGAGTGCCGAGTAACAGAGTGAGCGCCTGTTACTCGTCCCAGCTTCTGCCAACCTAGCAGTTTGAAAGCACGTAAAAATGCAAGTAGAAAAATAGGGACCACTATGGTGGGAAGGTAACAGCGTTCCATGCGCCTTTGGCGTCTAGTCATGCCGGCCACATGACCACGGAGACGTCCTTGGACAAGCGCTGGCTCTTCAGCTTTGAAACGGAGATGAGCACCGGCCCCTAGAGGTGGAAACAACTAGCACGCATGTGCGGGGGAACCTTTACCTTTAGTTTAATGAAGAGAAGGACGAAGGGGGATATAATAGCAGTGTTCCAATATCTCGGGCTGCCACAAGGAAGAGGGAGTCAAGCTATTCTCCAAAGCGCCTGAAGGCAGGACAAGAAGCAATTGATGGAAACTAGTCAAGGAGAAAAGCAACCTAGAACTAAGGAGAAACTTCCTGACAGTTAGAACAATTAACCAGTGGAACAACCTGCCTCCAGAAGTGGTGAATGCTCCAACACTGGAAGTTTTTAAGAAGAGACTGGACAGCCATTTGTCTGAAATGGTATAAGGTTTCCTGCCTGAGCAGGGGGTTGGACTAGATGACCTCCAAGGTCCCTTCCAACTTCATCATCATCACCGCAAACATGCTTTTCAAAAGGCCAACTGGACTTTCTTGGGTTTTTCCCCCCTTGAAAATGTTTCACTTCTCATCCAAGAATTTTCAGTTTTTTTAGTATCCTATGTTTTAACAGTTAATTTGATATAAGATTGGGTTGAATGGAAATGTTCACCTGTTTGCTTCCAAAGCATATACACAATAGGAATGTGTATCTTTCTACATTTTGGGTGTGCTTCTTATAAAACAGATTTCTCCATCACAATTGCTGGGGCCATACTAATTAAGTTAGATCAAGCCATATGTTAGAAACCATTGCTTTGTTGTTAATTTAGTGGTTTGTCTTTATGCTGATTGGGATACACAATAACATTGTTTGGGTTCTTTGAAAAGTTGTAGTATGAGATAC
Source organism: Vipera berus (assembly GCF_964194415.1). Lineage (NCBI taxonomy): Eukaryota > Metazoa > Chordata > Lepidosauria > Squamata > Viperidae > Vipera > Vipera berus. Next base: position 64,129,893 of record NC_138204.1, on the reverse strand, counting down.
TGTATTGGGCATATTTCCTTCACCAAAATACATTTTTGCCACAATAGATTGTTCATGTTATATCAAACATATGAATGTGTAACATACCAGTATGTGATGCACAATACATGAATTGGCCATTCTTCTCTACTGATTTATAGGGCTATTGTTTTTCTTTTGTGTTAGCATTTAGTAAGTAACCACAGCACTTGATAAAGTGGTTTGAAGTTACAGGCAAGCACCACATCACAAACCATACAGGAATTTATTTGAGATAAAGTACAGATGGGCTGAACTCTGGATCTGATCTTCTTCCTGCTGGGATGGATAGAAGAAATATTGAGATCCATTGTCTAAGAGAAGAATTTCACTGTCAAAGCTTTTCTTCCCAAACAACAACAAAGTGAGACAGTGTTTATATTGGAAACATCCATGTCTCTGTTGTGGTTGTATTTTACCCCCAAGTGTAAGTAAAAGAGCAGTACATTTTAGTCATTCAATTTTATATCCTTTCAAAGTAGTTACCAATTACACAGGCTGTGTTGTATTTTCTGTTGTCAGGAACATATTAAAAGGGACCAACTTGGTAGCGAAGCGTGAAAATCAATACCTTAAAATGTATGTGTGTGCATGCACACATGTGTGAAGGCACATTTTGGGGCATGCATGCATATTTTTTATTTTATTATGACAATTCACATACAGCAGATTCACACAGACTGTTGGTTTGCATTTTAAAACTGCAGCAATAAAAATGATACAAAACATTAAAAAAGGTACAACTATAACAACATAGGGAGATACATATATAGGTAGTCCTTGACTTACAACAGTTTGTTTAGTGACTGTTCAAAGTTACAACCACATTGAAAAAAGGGACTTATGACTGTTTCTCATACTTACGACCGTTGTAGCATCCCCAGGGTCACGTGATCAGAATTCAGACGCTTGACAACCGATTCATATTTATGGTGGGTGCAATGTCCTGAGGTGGTGTGACCTTCTGGCAAGCAAAGTCAGTGGGAAAGCCAGATACACTTAACAGCCCTGTTACTAGCTTAACGACTGCAGTGATTCAGTTAACAACTGTGACAAGAAAGGTTGTAAAATGGAACAAAAACTCAGACCTCCGAACCTTCCGTCGCGGCCTGAAGACCCACTTGTTTGAATTAGCTGGTCTGGCCTGATGGGGGATTATGGGTTTTTTAAATTGGTGTTCTTAGTATTGTATTATTGTTTTTTAACTGGGCATTGGTTTAATTTCTTTTTAACTTTTGTATCGTTATTTATATATGCCCTGTGAACCGCCCTGAGTCCCTAGGGAGAAGGGCAGTATACAAATCAAATAAAAACTAAAACTAAACTAAACTTAACTTTTTCACTTACCAACAGAAATTTTGGGCTCCCTTGTGGGCATAAGTCAAGGACTACATGTAAATGGGAAATGGTCCACTCGAACTAGGGTTTTTGCCATTTGCACTGCAGAGCCGGTCACTCAAAAGAAGTGTAGACCCTGTGTAAAGAAGAAAAGGTGTAAGGAGGGAAGAGACTCTTCAAAGGGAATCGGGGCCCAGGGGAATGAATGCCTCTCAATGAGATCAAGGATCATAGTGACAAGTTTAAATATTGCAATCCTCATAATCATCACCTCAACCTCCATATTTATCTTCCTCCTCTCTTTTTCTGGTGGGAAACTGAATTACAAATAAACCTCTATTAAAAGATAAAAGTAATGATGGCTTATTGTGTATTAATGTACAAACTCTACAGTAATCGGGGATTGTTGCATTATGCATAGGATTTAGGTTGGCGGTGGCATCCTGCCTGACAACAAATTTACATATAGCCACTCAAATATGGGGACAGTAAAAATCCTAACCATGAAAAATAATGTTAATTACAGGGAACACAACACAATATTTCCCTTGTTTCAGAGCATATTAAATACAGCAATAGTTCTTGTGTATGTAGCAGTATGTGCAGCACTTTGAATTCAGTCTCCAAAAAAATCTTTTGAAGCGTGTGGTTGCACAAACGTAGGACCTTGTGATGTGCATGAAATGAGGAATCTGTTTTGTTTCAAACCGGAACAAACAATTCCCTGCGTTCCGCTGAACCATTTCAAGTCAGACACAGGCCAGGATAAAATCCAGGATGTTTCAGTTTGTGTGGGCCGGTGTAACTATTGCAAACTGCAGTGATCCCAGGAAATGAAATGTTGATTTCCAATCCATTTGAAAAAAACCTTCACCTCATCCTACACCTGAGCTACAGGTATTCACCACTATTGAGCATTTGTGTTGTGGATCTCAGTAAGAACCACATTGCATTGTTTCGGTGGCTCCTAATGTGCTGTAACAAATGTGCCTACAATATGAGATTTTGTGGAGTCTCTCTTCTCAGAAACAGTTTCCAGGGCATTACGGTGTATGAACATCAGAATTCTTTGGAATTTGGTGGTGATCAGATTAAGCTATCCAGAACAGGGCTTTTTTCAACCTTTTCACAGATTGTACCACTTTTAGGATATTGGCAATATTCAAGTACAACTTAGGTGTCAAAACTATGATGACAAAAAAAAGGAAAAAAGTGCTAAAGTACAGGCAATCCTCAATTTACAACAGTTCGCTTAGTGACTGAAGTTACAACAGCACTGAAAAAAGTGACTTATGAGCATTTTTCATACTTATGACCATTGCAGCATCCCCAAGGTCATGTGAAAGGAGGGCTGTCCCCAGCTGCATTTATTGCCTTTTTTTCGCTGCCACCTGTGTCCACAGCCGGCACAGATGGCTGCCACAAAGTAAATTGGCTCCCAACCGGCCTGTTTTATCTCCTCTCCTCTCTTCCCCCCTCTTCCTTCTTTTCTCTCCGGTGCAGCTCCAGCAGACTCCTCCTTCGAAGGCTGCATCTTTTTTCTCTCTCCCTTTCCCGCCCAAACTATTTCCTTTTATAGCCTCTCCTGTCTCTGCCCCCCTCCTCCTTTCTCTTCCGGGTGCACTGGAAGTGCCCATCCTGGGGCCTTTGTCTTGCCCCAGCAGCCTTGCAGCTCCTGAGGACTCTCTCACGGCAAGTCCTGTGCTGTGCCACTTTAGCTCGTTCCTTCCCCCCACTACACTTCACTAGCTAGGCAACATCGCGTACCACTTGCCAGGTGCCAATGTGCCACCGGTGGTACGTGTACCGCCAGTTGAAAAGCCCTGATCTAGAAGGCTTATCAAAGTTGGTTGCCTAAGAAAACATCAGTAAAGATAAGGTTATGAAATCATACCCCAATTACAGGTAGTCCTTGACTTACAGCCAGTTGTTTAATGACCATTTGGAGTTAGAATGTGAGTGACTTATGGCCTGTAAAGCAGTTCTGGCTATTGCAAAATGTCATATCACACCCTCATGTTTAGATTTTTTTTTTGCTTGTTTCTACCAAAAAACACACATTTGGGAGAATGGCTTCTTACTTACGATATGAGTAGCTTAACTATGTGATTCACTTAATGACCGCTATTAAGCCGCCCTGAGTCTTCGGAGAAGGGCGGGATATAAATGGAATTAAAATAAATAAAAATTAATTAATAAGAACGGTCATAAAATTGGGTCCAGTAATGTGGGTGCCTGACTTACGATCAGAATTCTGGTCCTAATTGCAGTTGTGAGTCAAGGACCTGCATCATTTGTGCATGAGAGTAGCCATAATGATAAAGCCTTCTGCTCCACATTTTTCCCCCATTTCAAGATAAAGCGATCAACTGATACCTGTTGGAATAAAACTGTAGGGAAAATAACAAGCCTTAGTCAAAATTTGAAGATGTTAATAAATATACAGGCTTCAACTTCAAGTGCTCCTGCTTCCAAATGAAGAACAGCATTAGGGGCACGCTAAGACACTTGAAGAATATTAAAAGACAAATAATGGTTTAATGGATTATATAGACAATGGCTTTGAGTTCCATACAGACAGAATTACAGCAAAATAAAATATGATTAAGGGTTTTTAACCCAATAAAAATGCAGTTCTGTTAGAAATGTGTCATTAAAAAGGTAATCACTATTTATGTGTATCCGGGAATATGTTCAAGTCAAAGCTTTATGGAAGAATTTTTAGTTATCCTGTACTTTTCAATCTACACACAATCAAAAAGTGTTTTTTTTAAAGTTGTCATTTATAGAGCACCAACAATGAGATGAAACCCAACTGATCATCTCTTTTTTCTCTCTCTCTCTTTTCTGGTTCCAGGATTGTTCCAAATACTCTTGTTAGCCCACTGAAAGCTGTAGTTGCTCCTTCCCTCCTTCAGAAACACAGCTCATCACCATCACAGAGCCAGTCTCCAAATGGGCATCATTTCTCAGCAAATAAATTATATGTGCCGTTTCCAAGCCATTCTACGCCGCAGGGGCCACAAGGTAATTTTATACTGTATATTTATAGAAGGATGCACCATGCATAAAGAAATGTAAAACGCATACACTAACCCACTCTCGGGGCCAAAGTAACCATAACGACCAAAGTATATTGAAAGTTATACTGTGCCTTGACATAATTATGTCAGGCAAGATCCATCTTTGCCATTTTATAATCTGGATAAAAGATGGGGGCATGGGAAATGTAATGACTTTAGACTGTGTAGCCTGTTGTATTATTCCTCATGAACAGGAAAGCAACATGAGCTTGCTGTTTTCAGCGGGTCCTCTGTGTTTCTCATAATGTTTAGTTTGAAATGAAATTTGGCATTTGACAGCAACTTGTATAATCCCAAACGCTATGGGCTTTGACTGATTATGGGAGCTGTGCTTCCCTTATTGGAGATGTCATTCAAGCTGACGAGCACCAGCTTAGAGGGAACCATTTGAATCATTTACATCATGCTTTAGAAAATGGCAAATATTTTATATTTTCATATGAAGCAGAAATAGTATCGATAGGGTCATTGGCATCATAAAAGGTAAAATTAAAGTCATGTCCAGTCATGTCCAAGTCTAGGGGATGGTTTCATTTCCATTTCTTAGCTGAGGGAGCCAGCATTGTCCAAAGATGCTTCTGTGATCACGTGGCCAGCATGACTATATGCCGAGGCGCACGGAACACGGTTACCTTCCCACCAAAGTGGTACCTGTTAATCTACTCTACCTGGAGCAGATAACAGGAGCTCACTGCCACACAGCACATCTAATTCTAAGAGTAAAACATAAGAAAGAAAATGGTTGCATCCCCTTATGTTGTCAAAGCAAAAACATCTGATGTTAGCAGTGTGGACATCTCAAACCTGGGCTGTCGACTTTCCAGCTGACAAGCCCAGCATCTTAATGGTTGAGCCATCTCACCCCTCTCATTGGCACAATTGACTATAGTAAATGGCAAATGTACTTTCTATTTTGTAATAAAAATAATAATCCATTTATACTGGTAGAAGTAGCCACTCTTTGTGAGATAATGCAATGCTAATGAAGTACACAGTTTGACACATTCAAATGTAGTCACCGCATAAATGCTAATGAGGAAAAATAATGAAGGAGCAAGCAACCAGTGATGTCTTCAATTTTTCAAGGATATTTTCTTGAATGCTACAGTTTACCACTGCTACGTATCTATCTAGCATTTGAAAAGGAGTTTGCCTTTCTAGATTGATCACAAATGGCAAAAATCCTAGTTTGAGTATACCATTTCCCATTTATTTCTTTTTTGTGAACCTGCTTTTTTAGCCTAGTTGTGGACAGGTTTAGTAACTGTTAAAGAGGTCTATACAAGATATTAGCTAACATAGGTTTCCAAAAAAGCTTCATCTCCCATCAAAAAAACCCCAAACAAAACAGTTGGGGAGTAGGTGCATGATGTCCTGAACTATTAACCAGCCAAGAATATTTTAATTCAGTATATAACAAATGTTCAGTGTATCATAAAATTTCATTGAGTGTACCATAAAGTTAACCTGGAATAAGTGTGCAATATGAGCACAACTACAGGAATCTAGTTGACCTCAAGCTAGTTTGACTAGAGAAATTTCCTAGTTCAGGTGTTTGCAACTCAGGCAAACCATAGATGGGTCATGGATTTGTTCAGAACCTTCAGATTTTATCAGAAATATTAGTAATTTTCCGGGGTATGCCCAAAATTTGTGAGTACAGACATTGTTCGTCTGGCTCATTAATAATACTTAATTACTGTTGGAGTAATTTTAGTATGGTTTTAATTACGTTTGTTGTCCTTCACTGGTTACATGAATAGATTTTGTACTCCATTTTTCTGCATAGAGAACCAGTTTAGACAATTACTTCAGCATGTAAGAAATTACATTACTATATTGACTCAGTAGTTAAATTGTGGCTGGAAATACAGCTAGTTCTTAACCTTCAATTTATCTTTGTTCTTGCAAGGTTTTTCAGCACCAGAGTGGAGCCTCCTAGGATCTCCCCTACCTCCCTGACTCACCCCACATTCCTTACCTGGGACCTTGGCTGCTTAACAACCCACATGTTTTCTAAACAACCACAACCAAGAGTGCTAAAAATGTGGTTGTTGAGCAAAGCGGTCATGTGGTCTCTCACTTAACGGCTGCTTCTCTCAGCAACACAGATTATGGTTTCAGTTGTGGTTGTAAGTTGAGGACTACACTTAGTTGAGGACAGTCTTAAGGCTTCTTTTCCAACTACAGTCTGCATGACCTTCTGTTTCTCTTCCCGATTGCCCATTGAAAGAATGAAAGTAGGTTTTGCCTTTGTTTCGTTAAGGTAATTCAAACTTTTGATATATCCAAATTCAAGCACCTGAGGCCACAATATATTTTACATTAATAAACTACATTTTGTCAACGAAAAGATAACTAAGCTGTCAAAAAGAGAAAATGGAGCTTGTTGTAACACATTATTTGTTGCTGTAATAAATGAAAGCTAAAAAAATTAATAATAAACAAAACTCATTACCTCAATCTGGCAATTTAGAGATACACAGGTCTACCAATCCAACAGATTGGTTGAGATAATGGAAATTATCTCCAACACATCTGAAAAGTGCCAGGTTTGAAATGCATCACTAAAAGCTAGTAACATGGAACCTCAAGGATAAAATTTAGCTGCTTGTGAGTGCAACAGAAGGAAAAAAATAACTTGAATTGAGGCTTTTGGAGAAGACAGCACTTCCCTAATTGTTCTGTGTCATAGGGTTTTTTAAAAGTAGTAATTGTCAACTCAGACAAACACCAACATGTCATTTGTGGTAATCTCACTCTGTTTCTGTTAATACTTTCAAATTCAAGCTGAATACATTTTTAATCAGTGTCTGCTAGCAGACATACATACTCAATTTAAGCCGAAAAATTATAAAGAACAGTCATCCAATTGCAAAATCAATTATAAAATTATTGTAAAAGAAAAGGCGTATTTGTATTTCTACTCTGTTTTTGGTACAATAACTCAAATGAACTATCTCCGGACATGTTAGGGATATGAATGCCTGGACAATGGATGAGAACAAAATTCCAGTAGAATTTATGACTTTAACTAAAGTAAGATCCAGATGGAAATTATTATAAATTGAAAGAATTTGGCGATCATATGAAGTAGTACATCTATTTATATCTTACGTGATGTCTTTGCATAGAAACTTTATATAATTTGACGAGTTTGACTTATTTATATTCATACATTAGAAGGAATGACACAAATGAATTGGCATTTAGGAGGCATATTCCAATACTTTTACTCCTTCTATCACTCGTTTAAAATTGCTTCAGATTTTTTGGCTGACGCTTGAGGGAAATAGGAGCAACCAGCATATTTTATGATGTGGTTAACTACAACTTTTTTTTTATAGATCACATATAGCAAAATTATAGCTGAATGTTATGTTTGGAACATAGTTGATTCCTTTATTAACTGTTGTATTTCTATATTTTATTCCACATAAAATATTTAACAGTGATCATTTAAACCGACAGTATGTTTAGGAAATTCTTCTTTGGAAATTAGTTGCCACAGATTTGATTTAAATCTGAGAAACTGAAGGAATGCCTGCAATCCTCGTGGTTGGACCTTGTGCTGGTGGCAGTGTGAATGACATCTTAGCTGCAGCTGCCAAAATGTGTTACAGTTCTTAACATAAATAGAAATGTTTTGTGAATTTTTTTTACAAGGAAATGTGGCAGGGGATAGTCATTTTATTGTACACAGTTTAATGGAATGGTTCATATTTTAGCCCCTTAAGAGTTTAAAAATGGATCTTTTAGAAATGTCTTCAGATTTCTGCACAAAACCACATGTGGTGGTTAATTGCACTATAGCTGTAGGATTCGAACGTCACTTTAAGCTCCTACTGTTACCATCTATTACGTTTTGAAAGGTACATAGGCCAACAAATTGTGAGCAGTTAAAAACAAACGGAATAACAAAAACAAAAAGTTCATTGTTGATGATGGATATAACTCGGTTAAGTGCAGGCAAGGCTCATTTGAAACTTCCTTTCTGCACTGTGACATCACTCATTATTGGTATTAATTCTGAAGACAGAGGAACCTTGAAGAGTTAACCAAATTGAATCATTCTTACAGTAGATTGGGAGCTATGTTTTCAGGAAAAACGAGAACAATCAAGTTGCTTGGAAAGCCTGAAAACAAAAAGAAATTTTTTTAAAAAAATCCTTCTATGCCAAAGGAATATTCTTTTTTAAGCAGGAGATACCTCTGTGCAAAAATCTCACTGTAGAGATGCTATCATGAAACAACAACTACAAAAAGGTTTCACTGGATTGTCTCTTCTCCACAGGGTAACTTGTAATCACTGAAACACTGTAATTGGCAAAGCCAATTTATAACCCAGCTATTGTAACTGCCAAACATCATTTTTTTGGGGAAAAAATCTCATCCAGCTGTTCAGTTTCTGTGTTGGACCTTTTAAAGAGTCCACTATGACTGCAAATGCTAACAATAGGTAAAAATTAAAAACATACAAGCAGAGAATAGAGCAGATAATAGTTATGGTAAATGGGAAAGTCTGTGAGCCTTAACTTCAAATATTGGATGAAATGCAGTAATTTAGGGAAAGAATTGTTAAAAAGAGAAATAATTTGAAACCAAAATTGCTGTTCCATTATATATAAAAAAATAAAATAGAGGACCAACAGAGATGAAGCTGACCATATTAGACAACTCTGGCCTGAAACATCATTGCACTGCAAAGGAGAAAAATATTTGGTATTAATGGAATAAAAACATCCCTGTTCATGTAGCTAAAAACTTTACTAGGCAACAGTGGCCCATTGGGGAATGCTGATCAAGGGCAATATGCTTCTTGATTCATTTGCTGTCCTGCTAAACCAAATCAGGCAACGGGTGTTTGCCAGATGCCAGACTTTGAATCTGGCTTTTGCTCACGTAAAAGGTGTATTGAATGGGGCATCAGTTTCAGAAACAAGCCGGTTGCATTCTTCTAAATGTCTGAACACTCTGTTTGCAGGTTACCAAGGTAGCTTTCACTCTATACAAAATTGCTTCCACTACGGAGATTGCTACAGAACAATGGACTCATCTTTCAGTAGTGATGTGCTATCAGGAGAATCTCATTGCTGTAACCCTCTGCGACAAAATGGATATCACATCCTCAGTGCACCTGTAGCTTCAACGGGTAATTGATTTAGACTATATTCCTGTCATTTTAGTTGGACTTTCTTCCTTACAAAAACATTACAGATAGACGATCTACATTTTTAGACACAAGATAAATCACATTTCCCCCTAGATTCTGAACTGGGGTTCTTTAATTGTCTCCTTTTAAACCACAGGGGCTTTATCAGAGGTTGCAACTAATAAATGTATTTTAGAGTTATGTGAAAGAAGGGTGACTTAGTTGAATCGGACAGATGCTGTGATATCATTGCATTAGTATGGCACATCTGCTCCAGCCTAATATTACTGGAATATACTAGAAAGAATTGCAAATTGGCAGTGACTATACATAAAGATTTGCTTGGTTTTATAGCTTGACTACCTGACTTTAAGCTAAAAGCATTCATTTTACAGAAATAAACATGCAATTTTTTAAGGATATTTACAGTAACATTCATAAAGGAAATGTTGATCTTTATAATATTAGCCAAATGTTGCATTCATATAAGATCCTGTCAGATTTTTAAAAGGATAGTTTGATTAAATACTTTAGTGTACAGGTTTTAAAACTGCATTGAACAAAATAGTTTTCCTTTTCTCAACTTCCTTCCAGCTTTCCCAAGACTATCCCCAATATTCATGAATGATTCACTTGAGATTCTGTTTAGTAGAAAGAAAACTTTAATGAAAATTTTATTTTATTTATTTATTTATTTATTTTATTAGTTTTATATACCGCCCTATTCCCGAAGGACTCAGGGCGGTTTACAGGGCAAAGTTTAAAAAACAATATAAAAGTTAAAATAGAAATAGAATTAAAATAAATTAAATTAATTAGTAGCCCAACAAATTAAAACAAAGTTTTAAACTTAAAACCCCTCAGTCCAGGCCAGATAGATCAAAGAGCCAAGTTTTCAGGTCCCGACGAAACGAACAAAGGTTGGGGGCGGTCCGGAGTTCCACAGGTAAGTCATTCCATAGGGTAGGCGCGCCCACAGAGAACGCCCTCCCTCTGGGGATCACCCGCCGGCACTCCCTGACCGGCGGCACCCTAAGGAGGCCCTCCCTATGGGAGCGCACAGGACGATGGGAAGTTGATGCTGGCAGCAGGTGCTCCCTAAGATAATCCAGGCCCATGCTATTTACGGCTTTATAGGTCATCACCAGCACCTTGAATCTCACCCGAAGGGCAACTGGAAGCCAATGCAGCTCGCGGAGAAGAGGCGTTACACGGGAGTAGCGGGAGACTCCCATCAAAACTCGCGTGGCTGCATTCTGCACCAGCTGAAGCCTCCAAGTGGTCCTCAAGGGCAGCCCCATGTAGAGAGCATTGCAGTAGTCTAACCGGGAGGTCACGAGCGCATGAGTGACTGTGCGTGCGTAGGGCATCTTGGTCCAGATAGGGCCGCAACTGGCGCACCAGGCGAACCTGGGCAAAAGCCCCCCTGGTCACGGCTCCTATATGATCTTCCAAACTGAGCTGTGAATCCAGGAGGACGCCCAAGTTGTGAGCCCTATCAACCGGGGGTAACACCTCACCCCCCATAGTTAGCGATGGACAAAGTTGGTTCTCCCGAGATGCCGGTATGTACAGCCACTCAGTCTTGGTGGGATTGAGTCGAAGCCTGTTTCTCCCCATCCAAACCCAGACCGCCTCCAGGCAACGGGACATCACGTCGAGGGCATCACTGGGTTGGTTTGGGGTGGAAAGAAAAAGCTGGGTATCATCAGCATACTGATGATACCCCACCCCAAAACCACAAATGAGCTCACTCAGCGGCTTCATGTAGATGTTGAACAAGAGGGGAGAGAGGACCGACCCCTGAGGAACTCCACAAACGAGAGGCCTCGGGGTGGATCTCTGCCCTCCCGTCAACACCGACTGCGAGCGGCCCAGGAGGTAGGAGAACCACTGTAAAACAGTGCCCCCCACTCCAAACCCCTTGAGACGCCGCAGTAGGATACCATGGTCGATGGTATCAAAAGCCACTGAGAGAACTAACAGGACTAGGACAGAGGAACAACCCCTGTCCCGAGCCCGCCACAGATCATTCACCAGCGTGACCAATGCCGTCTCCGTGCTGTACCCGGGCCTAAAGCCCGATTGGTACGGGTCTAGATAATCAGTTTCCTCCAGGAACAAAGGAAGCTGATGCGCCACCACGCTCTCAACAACCTTCGCTAAAAAGCGAAGGTTGGAGACCGGACAATAGTTGTTCAAAATAGCCAGGTCCAGAGCAGGCTTCTTGAGTAGGGGCCTCACCACTGTCTCCTTCAAGGCGGTAGGGAAGGTACCCTCTCTCAAAGAAGCAGTTATTACTGCCTGGAACCAGCCTCGTGTCTCCTCCTGAGCTGCGTACACCAGCCAGGAGGGGCACGGGTCCAATAAACACGTGGAACTCAGTCTCCTCATGATCCTGTCCACCTCATCCGGGGTCACAGGATCGAATTCACTCCAAATGACATTCTCAAGACCGCTCGCTTCCTCCCCATCAGTCTCTGCCCAGTCAGAGTCCAGACTGGCCCGAATCTGAGCGATTTTGTCCGCAAGATGATGACTAAACTCCTCGGCCTGCCCCTGCAAGGGCTCCTCCCTCATCTCCTGATTAAGGAGGGAGCGGGTCACCCTAAACAGGGCAGCCGGGCGATTATCTGCGGATGCGATGAGGGCAGCGAAGTAATTAGACTTTGCTGTCCTCATCGCTGTGAGGTAAGACCTCATAGCGGCTCTCAACCACAATCGGTCAGATTCAGATCAGCTGGATCTTCAACAGCTCTCCAGACCCCGTCTCTGACGCTTCATCTCCCGGAGCTCCACAGAAAACCATGGAGCCCACTGGGATCTGCGCCGGGTCAGGGTCGCAAGGGTACAACACGGTCGAGCGCCTTGGTGGCAGCCCTTTCCCAGTCATCCACCAAGGCCTCGGCTGGGCTGTGAGTGAGGGGCATAGGTATAGACCCAAGCGCTTTCTGGAACCGTTCCGGATCCATTAGGCGCCTGGGGCAGAACCACCTGGTCTGTTCCGCAGCCCAGCAGTGGGGGGTGGCATAGCGGAAGACCAACCACAGGAGGTAATGATCAGACCATGACAGGGGGACAATAGTTGGCGAGCCCCCTCCCAGATCATCAAACCACTGCCCAGATAAGAAAACTAGGTCGAGAGTGTGTCCCCCCCATGAGTTGGACCCTGAATTACTTGGGTCAGGTCCATGGCCGTCACGGAGGCCAAGAACTTCCGGGCTAACTCAGACGACCCTCCCAGAGAAGGCAGGTTAAAGTCGCCCAGAACTATAAGTCTGGGAAACTCAACCGTCAACCCTGAGAGGGCGTCGAGAAGCTTGGGCAGGGCTGTTGCCACATAGCTGAGTGCCAGGTATGTTAGCAACAAGCCCAACTGAGCCCCAGGGCCACACCTCAGGAGGAGGGACTTACTCCCGCCTATCTGTACGACAGTGGTCTCCCGCGGACATAAGGTCTCCTGTATAACTACCACCACCCCACCGCCCCTACCCTGAGCCCGCGGCCAATGTAACACACAGAAACCTGGAGGGCAAAGCTCAGTCAGAGGGACACCTCCCTCTGAACCGAACCAGGTTTCTGTAATGCATGCCAGGTCCGCGCGTTCCTCCTCGATCAAATCGCGGACGAGGGGAGCCTTGTTCACTACGGATCTGGCATTAAAGTACATCAGCCTGACCTTAGGGGCCTGACCCCCCTCACCCCCAGATAAACGGGTACCAACCGGAGGGTAGGAGCACGCCACCACTTGAAGACAGCGGGGGCGTGATCCCAGGTGTTGATATGGCCCTCCGTGCAACTGTCTGCTGCCGTTCCCAATCGTCGTGGGGATTTGAAACCCCACCCCAATGCCAGGAAAACCAGAAGCCCCCAACCCCATCTCGCCCGGAGCCATCTCAGGCCCGGACTGACAACCGGTTGATGGGGAACACCCCAATTTCCTCCCAGCCCTACCATTCCCCCCCCTCCCTAGCCCTTTAAAACAACCGGCTAAAAAACATACCAGGGGCCTCTTAATACATTTCCACCAGAGGCCCCTATCTATGCCCAACCACCTCTCGGGGTCCCAGCAATTGGGCCCGTCCTTAAGGGAATTACAGGAAAAGGCGGCAGGTCGTACCCAGGAGGGAGGAGCCCTCCTGAGGGCGTACAGGTCAGCACTGGAGTAACGCAACTGAGCCATATAATAATAAAATATCCACATAGGGCAGTTGTAAACAAGTGGGTATTCAGATGGTATTAAAATAATATCAAGATGACACTGATATTGATTCTGGAAAGTACCTCAAGTCCACCAATCCGGCTCCGCTCTCACCTGAGCCGGTAACCAGGCAAAGAAACCCCAACCACCCTCTCACTACAGCTGAGGCATCCAACCTGGGTGGACAGAGTACGGGCTACCGGGATAAACCTACCCCAACTGGTCTCTCACACCAGTGGGGTGGTTGATGGCCAATCCAAAACCGCCCTCTCACCACGGTCAGGTCCCAGGTCCATTCCAGACTATCAATAGGGAAGTCACAGGAGCAGGGGCACAAACCATGTCCAAATAACCAGCATAAAATTAAAAATGAGCAGATAAGCAGAAAGGTCCTGGGTCAAAACACCACAGCTATAGTTCCAAGACCACGTCCACAGCCAGTCTCCAGGCCGCTGTTGTCTCCTCGCTGCTTCTGCCATGGGGAGGGGGGCCACCGTGCCAAAAAAACGGCGCCCACCAACTGCACCCTGCTCCAACCTCCAGCCGGGCATTAAAACGCGGCCGCGGCCGATCTTCAGGCCGCTATAATCTCCCGGCCACTGCTGCCGTTCCGAAAGGGCAGGAGGCCTCCACGCCTCAGAGAGCAGTGCCCGCCAGCTGATCCAAGGCGCCGGGCTGTGGCCGATCTTCAGGCCGCCAGGCCGCTGCCGCCATTCCGGGAGGGCGGGAGACATCCACGCCGCAAACAGTGCCCGCCAGCTGATCCAAGGCGCTAGGCCAGGCTGCGGCTGATCTTCGGGCCGCAAGGCTGCTGCTGCCATTCCAGGGGGGTGGAGGCCTCCGCGCCGCGAAAAGCGGCGCCCGCCAGCCAGCTGTTCCCTACTTCGACCCCCCGTTAGGTTGCCAAGCCTCGGTTGGGCTTCCCAGACTGCCCAATTTTTAAAAGCCCGTCGCGGAGCTCACAGAGCTCAACAGATGACCACCGCCATCTTGGGCAAAAAAAAAATTATCACCAGACCAAATTTGTCCATCAGTCATATGTCAGTTGACCTCAGTATAGTATCACTACAGACAGAGAATAAATCTGTGCCTATCAGGGTAGCTTTGTTATTATATTGTTATATAAATTCTCATATTAATTTCCTTTGGTAATTTGTGAGGGATCATTGAAGAGAAATTTGTGTGGGTGTGCGTATATAAATTTTCAAAAAAAAAACAACTTTAAAAGATAAACAGAAAAAAAGATTTGGAGAAAGAAAAAGCTCAGGAATGAAAAAAAAATGAAAGTGCAAGATCAAAATAGAAAAAAACAATATATTCAAAATCGCATTAATTATATTAACTTACTAAAATAATAAGAGTAATAAAAAGAAAAAATTAGAATGACCTGATTTTCTTTAGTACAGATGTAAGTAAAGATATATCAAACTCTTATTCTAAGATTAATATTTGTGTACATTATTTCCATAATCCCATGTAATTCTAATAATCAAATCCCCAAATAAACTTTTCATTTCCTTTAATTTGTCACAAAAAGTCCAAAAATGATTTCCAGGTAGAAATTAAATTTGTTCTTTTCAATTATTTGCTGTCATTTTCACCATTTCTACAAATTCCACCAGCTTCACCATCCATTCTTCCATTATAGATATTTATAAGCCCTTCTACTTTTGACCACATAAAAGTATTGCTGCCATTATCATAAATAAAAACAAAGTTCCATAAGATGGAGCCTTAAAAGCAACTTTTAACATCCATATTTGATTATTTGCTCTCATGAGACACACTGAGACTTTAAGTTGTTCTGTCTTTTCCCCCTGGATTCTTAATAGTACCAATGTTACATAAGAGCATACTTACTAGCAGGGCTTTTTTTCTCATAGAACGCTCAGAACGGAGTTCCAGCACCTTTTTTGGATAGAACCTTGTAGGGTAGACAAGGCAGGTTATATGACATGTGTGAGTTCTGGCACCTTTTTCCTTTACAAAAAAAGCACTGCTTACTAGGAATACTATGTACAACAACAGAGTACTGTTCTGTGAGTCAGGAAGTGATACTTCCGTTTCAGAGCTTTGGATGGTTTAGAGTCGTGTCTAGGGTATTTCTTTTAACTAATCCTTTTGACAATTTGAATGGTAAAAGTTTCTAAAAAGAGAAGAGTGCATGAATTTATTTTCAAATTTATTCATGTGAAGTTTTTAATGCTTTTCAGCACTGAGTGGCTCTGACTTCAGTAGCTATCTGCTTAGAATCTCTCCTGAGCTTGAATCTCTCCAAAAAGATCCGAAATGAAAAAAAAAATGGTTCAGAAATTATGGGGAAACAGGAAAAAGTCCCAGAACCGTGTACTTTCCTTAACCCCATCTTCACCTTTTATCTTCAAAGGTGTGCTTTCCTTCCTTTGTCCTTCCCACATCTTTACATGATAGGCTTACGCTGGAGCATCTGGCATCAACAATTTTTGGCTATAATTCTGTCATTTAATGTAAATTGTAGCCTAGGAGTAAGATGTTACAATTAAAATGCTGATACTCTTAGCTGCTTTGCAGCACATTCTTCAGTACAAGAGAATAACAGACTAACAGAGTTGGAAGGGACCTTTGGGATCTTCTAATCAACCCCCTGGTCATGCAGGAGACCCTATGTCATTCCAGACAAATGGTTGTCCAGTCTCTTCTTAAAAACAGACAGAAGCAGAAGTTGTTCAGACTCATGTATGTATGTATATATGATGTGTATGTGTGTGTGTGTGTGTGTATATAAAGGTAAAGGTAAAGGTTCCCCCGCACATGCGTGCTAGTCGTTTCCGACTCTAGGGGCCGGTGCTCATCTCCGTTTCAAAGCCGAAGAGCCAGCGCTTGTCCGAGGACGTCTCCGTGGTCATGTGGCTGGCATGACTAAACGCCAAAGGCGCACGGAACGCTGTTACCTTCCCACCGTAGTGGTCCCTATTTTTCTACTTGCATTTTTACGTGCTTTCGAACTGCTAGGTGGGCAGAAGCTGGGACGAGTAACAGGCGCTCACTCTGCTACACGGCACTCGGGATTCGACCCGCCAAACTGCCGACCTTCTGATCGACAAGCTCAGCGTCCTAACCCACTGAGCCACCGTGTCCCTTTGTGTGTATGTATATATATATATATATATATATATATATATATATATATATATATATATATATATATATATATATATATATATATATGTGTGTGTGTGTGTGTGTGTGTGTGTGTGTATAGATAGATAGATAGATAGATAGATAGATAGATAGATAGATAGATAGATAGATAGATAGATAGATAGATATGTAAATTTTTTGGCTTGCTAGCAAAGAATAAAGGGAGCAAGCCAAAACATTTACACAAATATGAGCTGCCACTGCTGTGGCTACTGCCTGTAGATGGCCTTGGGGTAGGCTGAAACAGGAAATAAGATTTGTCCCATGTCTGGGACTAAGCAAGTGTATTCTGAATGCTTAACAAACATTTAAAACACACACACACACACACACACACACACACATATATGTGTGTGTGTGTGTGTGTGTCTGTATGTATCTATATATCTATGTACATATGAGCCTTGGTGGAGCAGCGGGCTAATGCCTCCTTAAGTAACACCAGCTGCCTGCAATTAGTGCAGGTTCGCATCCCACCAGGCTCAAGGTTGACTCAGCCTTCCATCCTTCCGAGGTAGGTAAAATGAGGACCCAGATTGTTGGGGGCAATTAAGCTGACTTTGTAATAATGCCGCTTGGGGTGTGTGTGAAAGCCCTAATAAGGAGGCATATACATAGAATGAAGGCTACTGCTAAGCTTGTAAGCCGCCCTGAGTCTTCGGAGAAGGGCGGGATATAAATGGAATTAAAATTAAAAAAAATAAAAAAATACGTAGTTGGTTTCTACAGGCATGAAAGAAGAGAAAACGTAACAATTAGATCTTTCAAAAGAAGAAATTTAATGAGAAACAGACATTGTTCTTCAGAAATGTTTGATTGTTACAAGTAAAGCTGCAGGGCTATGAAGTTGTGAAATGCAGAGGCAACAGTTCACCAATAAACAATCCAAACTGAAAAAGGACAGTCCTCTAACAGCAGTGTTTTGCTGTTACTGGTGCATATTTTTCAGAGATTTAAAGAACCACCACCACCACCACCAAAATCAAAAGTCCAGTCACTACAATTCCATTTTAGAAAGCTTCCGTTTCCATGACTTGATCCAGAACATAAGAAACTGTCACCACTTTCTAATAGTATGACATCTTATTTGATGTATGACCAACCCTTGGTAATTCAGAATAATTATCAAGGTCATGACATGTAGACATTTAAGTTGAATGGTTACTGAACATGTTAACAGATTGAATGGCACTGTAGAAAGAAATAATAGCCATTCTTATCATCATTACACATTCCTGGAAGCTATAATATTGTTTTCCGTGTAGACTGAAGCACCAATTAGTTTTAAAGTTCTAGGGCAGCAAGCATCCCCCATCTGATGTGCTTCAGATGTGTTGGGAGTGCAGTATTCAGGTTCCCAACCAGCACAATTAGTTATGGCAGCTGGGAATTCTGGGAAACATAAAACAAGCATTTCAGACCACCAAGCTGTTGGACACCTGTTTGTTTGTTTGTTTATTTGTTTTGCATGTCTTTCTTCCTGATAACCAGAGGGAAGGAGGGAGATTTGCAGTAGACAGATGGAAGGAAGCAGAAGAATTAAGCAACTTCCATCCCTTTCTTGCTAAACAACTTAGGAGGCCTTTTTGTATTAAAAAAGAGGGGGGGACGTACAGTAGAGCATCATATTTAGTCTGAGCCTGCAATTCAGATTGTTCTTGCTACCTCATAGTTACTCATATATCTCATATGCTTACCGTATTTCCAGGCTATGAAGTCATCTCTGAAGCAGAGAGCATATCAGAAGAAGTTATCAATGGAACTGAAGAGAATAATGGATTTTTCCAAAATGGCACTTTTGATCACTGTTTAAATCACATTCCTCCCATCTACACAGATACCTAAGTCTATCTTAAATTGTTACTTTGTCTACCATGCTTATAATGCCTTTTGTATTTACAGAATTGTTGTTGACTTACCTTGATTGTATTTAATCTGCAACCTTTTATGTGTCCATTTAAATCAACTGCTCGCATTTACCAATTTATTTTATAAAGGAATATACTGTGTAATTTGTTGGTATCTATTCCTTTGTTGTGGCACTTTGAAACTGATTCTCTTAAGGGAGAAGGAGGACCATTTAAAACTGCTTGATGTGTAAGTCCTTTTGAGTAAAATATAAATTTAAATTATAAAATATGCTTGTAAAGATTTTTTTAAGAAGTATGTTTTCAATTTAAGACTGCTGGTCCCTTTAATCACAGTTAATTCATGGGATGTTTTCTTGACTATAAAAGGACTTCTTTAAAATTCACAGACCTCATGTACATAAATGTTTTCACTTTGCTGAGCAGGTTTTATATTTTCAATTTTACAAGAAAAAATTAAAAATTGGAAATTAGTGTGCTCTCTTTTTTTACTTCATTCTATCAATGAGAACTATCTTTTAACTTAGAACTCATACAGTTCTATACTCAATTTCTCTGTCTTCTTCCCAAAATGCTGTAATTCAAACCATTTATCTTTTGACATTCCACTTTTCCAGCTTTTCTTCTGCACGAAGATAATGTAATTGGCTTATTAGGGGAAACCTAAAAGAATAAAAACTAGTGTCTAAGAAGATATATGCTATACTAAATCTATTGTTATTTTGGCTGCAAGAATTTAATACATTTCTCAAAATGAATAGCAGCTTTAATAGAAAACAGAACAAATAACAAATATCATTTTCTCTGCTTCATAAAGGAGGAATCTTAGAAGTGGCAATAACGAGGAAGGGTGGGCTAATAGTGGCCCATATGATGGGAAATGAAAATGGAGAAATGAGGACTACGGTATTGGTGTAAACCAAAGTAATGAGAAGAAAAAACCCAATAATCAGTGGTTGGAATGTACAGAATCATCTGTTAAGGATGAAGGGAGAATTGAGAATGATGGCAGGCAAGTGGTCAGTATCAGTGTGAGAAATATATTTGAAAGGTATATCTGAAAAAAAGAATAAAATGTGTGGATCATGATTGAGACAACAGCATAAAAACAAGACTTTAGAAGAATTTTTTTCCAATAAAAGGATTAAAATCTGCTGTATACTGAGTGTCCTCAGATAAACAAACTTTCATTTAATGGTGGTTTTCTGTATATGAGAGTGAGCACTATCAACTTGACAGCTAGTTTGGATTTGGTACCTTTGGAGCAATTCCACCATTATTATCTAAGGTTACTATATCTGGACTGCAAAATTCCAGCTAACCACAAGATGGAAGCAGAGAGATGCAGAGAAATTCGGCTCTTTGTTGCGTTCCAATAGTTGTCTGGATTTTGCAGCCCAGATATGGAAATTCTAAAATTGCCATCTTATTTGAAAAGAGATTATCAGTCCTGGGGTTGCACATGTAGCATAAGGTTTTTTCAATATTTCCTCCCCACACACACACATACAAACACAAATCCTCATAAGATAGTATTTGCTGCTACTCTCACCATTAACTTTTTAAAATCTAGGTAGCAAAGGACACAGAGACAAAATTTACAATGATTAAACAAATTGTATTTATTCAGAAAACTAGATACACAAAAGAAGTCTTAAGATGATGATTGTATATGCTTGCTTATTACTCTTTCAAATATTTAATTCAATCTCTTCACACAAATAATACTACACACAATTGTAATTGAGACCTTGGTAGGGTACAGATATGCCATTAACACATGAAGCATTTATAAAAAACAAAAGTTAAATATAAGAAAATCACAAAAGTAGCCAAAGTTAAAAAAAATGGTGCCATTTAAGAATCAGACTGTATTAAACAATTCAACTTTCTAAAAGCTAATAAGGGAAGAATCTTACTGTAGGGAAAATGAAAGGAGAACACTGTAAACCAGGGGTCTTCAAACTTGGCCCTTTTATGACTTGTGGACTTCAACTCCCCGAATTCCTCAGTCAGCGTGCTTGGCTGAGGAATTCTGGGAGTTGAAGTCCACAAGTCATAAAAGGGCCAAGTTTGAAGACCCTTGCTGTAAACTGACCAGATGCAAATCTGCCAATTCCAGCTCAAAGCACAATTTTTTAAAAGATAATGGAGATTTCCATCTAAAGATATTCCACAATCCAAATTATTTTTGTTTACGGTAATTTTTCACAAAGGCAAGTAAAGATTGGATTCTTGCAGATTTTTTGGTAGATCAAGTTTGGTCTCTACTACACTGTCCCTCAGTTGGTATGCCTGTTCAGCCATCTAAGCCCTTACAACAGTTGAAAACACCAGGTTTTTAATTTTCTGACTGTATAAACAGCCAGATTAAAGTGCATAACTTCTCTCATATGTTTGTCATTCAAATTAAATACTGTTTTATATTGGAGATGATATTCCTCACAAAGAGAAAAAAAGCCATTCTCCAATGCTGATTTCATAATTTCATAAAAAGCCATTTAAAATTGAAATTGCCATACCATCCATGATATTTTCTTAAAAGTTCCAGGTGTGCTTACAAACACCAAAAGATAGGCGAGTTCCCACTTAGCATATTATTACCATTTTGAAAGGGCACCGAAACAGATTATATATGGTTCTGTGATGGTATCAAAAATTATGTACCAGTTGCCAGATGTTGGGGGCATACAATTATAAGGTAATTGTAATTGTATACTTTCACATTTGTTTTCAAATGTTCATACATTATATCAAGCTGACATGTTTGTATCATTGTTTTTAAGGTGAATATCTTTTTTAAATCAATCTCTATAACTAATGCATATTCAGAACAGAAGATGGAGGAAAACAGTATTCACCAAATCATGTTTTAAACTTGGAATTTACATTGGTTAAAAGGGTAGGCTTAAGCAATTTTAAATTCACTAAATCATACCAACATCACCCTCTAGTGGCTGTTTCTTCCAAAATTAAGATAATATGGGAGAAAAAATGCAATTATATCCTCAGAAGTCCCAAATATCAAAGTACAGATAGTCCTTGACTTACCACAGTTTAATGACCATTCAAAGTTATTAATTATTTATTTATTTATTTATTTATTTATTTATTTATTTATTTATTTATTTATTTATTTATTTAATTTCTATACCGCCCTTCTCCTGAAGGACTCAGGGCGGTGTACAGGGCAATAAAATGCAATAAAAATACAATATACAAAAGTTAAAATGAGAATTAAATAGAATAGCCCAATTGCAGTAAAAAGTTAATTAAAATTACAATTAAAATACCCCAAACCCATCAGACCAGGCCGGCACTGGAAAAAGTGACTTATGACCATTTTTCACACTTATGACCATTGCAGCATCCTTATGGTCCTGTGACTTGACAACTGGCTCGAATTTACAACGGTTATAGTGTCCCGTGGTCATGTGATCACCTTTTGTAAGCTAATAAGCAAAGTCATTGGGGAAGCCAGATTCATTTAACAATCACGTTGCTAACTTAACAACTGCAGTGATTCTCTTAACAACTGTGGCAAGAAAGATCATAAAATGGGCAAAATTCACTTAAGAAATGTCTCACTTAGAAGCAGATATTTTTTTTCTGGCAATGCTCTTTTTCATAGCGCTGTTTTTGGGATGTCCTTCAAAGGCCCTCAGCTGATAAGTATTTGTAAAGTATGTTTAGCAAAAGTATGGTTCAGATCTGATTAGTTCAATGCCATTTAAAAATGTGTAAATTTCAAAAGATTATAGTCTTTTCCAAATTGACCTGCCTAAATAGATATTAGTTTCAATCTAGGCTTATATTATTTTGTGCACTTGAAATTTGTTTTCCTGCCTCATTGAATATTAATGTTTAATAGCTTTGTTTCTGTTTAAGAAGAAATACAGATTATGCAAGAGCATTTAAACTGCATAATAGATCCAGCTGTTGTTAATTAGGAGAATATGAGAGTCCTTATATTACTCAGTTTTGTTGGATCTGTTCAACATCCTGATTCAATTATTTGCTTTGTGATACATAATTTAATATATCATTTAAACCTGGTGTTTTTTTTTAAAAATCCAGTATTACAGTAATAGACAGAAGCCCCGTGCCTTTTACTGAGATACAGGTAGTCCTTGACTTATGACCACAAGTGAGTCCCAAATGTCCATGGCTAAGCAAGACAGTTGTTAAGTGGGGTTTGCCCCATTTTACAACCTTTCTTGCCATAGTTAAGTGAATCACTGCAGTTCTTAAGTTAGTAACACAGTTGTTAAGTAAAAGGTTGCAAAAGGTGATTGTATGACTGTGGGATACAACAACCATCTTAAATATAAGCCAGTTGTCATGCACCAAATTTTGATCCTGTGATCATGCGGAGGCTGCAACTGTCAAAAGTCACTTTTTTCAGTATGGTTGTTACTGAATGATCACTCAACAACGGTTGTAGTTCTGCAAAGCAGTGACTGAATTCTCCCTTTCTCCAAAATATATCCAGTGCAGCTCAGGAGTAAAAGAGATCTAATATAGCTAAGTGCCATAATACTTCCTTTTCTATCTTTATTTAACTTTTGAAATCTTTTTGAATTTGGATTATACCTCCTCTCTTCTGGAAGAAACATCTGATCAAAAGAAGTGGGGAGGGATTCATACTGAAAACAGGCGACGGTGATTTAAAACATTGTTCTGGTCCCATTGCCTTAAGATAACTCAGGCCTCCCTACTCACAACTCCCTTTGTCTTTAAATACTTGTATACACTGATGTGATGAGTCTCAGCTTGGGAACTGATCAAAACAAGCACCTGGGTAAGAGGAGAACGATGTCAAAGATGATTAAATAAATAAATATACCGAATAGAAGTGCATACAGACATACGTTACATTCAACACTAACCCTAACCCATTCATCCTTCTTGAAAAGCAGCCCACTTTGGGTCTTGTGCCTATTTGAGTGCAGCCCTCCGGCAGCATTACACTTCTCCTCCATGGCTCTCTTGTCCCATCACCACACATATAACAACCTGCAAATACATGAGTCTGTTTATATCACAGGATGAAGAAAAAAACACTCTGATGCTAAGATACAGATTTGGTTTCTTGAATGCAAACATTATATGAGCATTAAGGATCACACTGAATAAATAAAGAAGTAAATATGTGCTAGCTATAAATGACTTTCTGGCCAGCAGAGTTTAGATAGCAACATTACATGGTTCCAATTTCAAAGCTGCTGCCGCTTGAAACCAGTTTTAATCATTCGTTTGCTATCATCAAAAATAAAGAGTAAGAAGCATATGATCCACCAGATGTTACTGAATTGTCTGGCATTCTTCACAAAGGACTAATGGCTGGGGCTAATGGGACCTGTAATTTAACAAGGACCCCATGCTTCCCAACTTTGCTTTCCAGAATTTGCAGGCATGAGAATTTCATTTTTTAATGTGTGCTAGTGTGTCCACGGAAAAAAGAGACAATAAAGGTTGTCTTGTTTTCTATCATCTTATCTTGTCGTCTTGTCTTGACTCATCTCATCTCGTCTTATCCTGACCTGTCCTGTCTTGCCTTGCCTTGTCTTATCATCTTGCCTTGCCTTGCCTTGCCTTGCCTAGCCTTGCCTTGCCTTATCATGGCTTATGCTATGTTTGCCAAATAAAAATATTTTAATGCAAGCCATAAAAAGTAGATCATGTTTGTCAAGCAAGCCAAATAGTCTGCAAAATTGCGTCCATTTGATTGTATTGGCTAAGTGTTTTGAAGTAATATTAGTAACACAATAAATAAATGACTACATGGAATGGGAATTCACTGCTATCCTAATACTTATGGTGACCGCTAATGGCAACCATACAAGGAAAGAAGAACAATATTTTATGTAACAATTGCCATTATGGGGAAAAATTAAGAGTACCTTGGAACATCATTTTTGTCTATATTCACGAAGGAAACAGTGTAGAGCAACTATCATTCAATGAAATCCTTATGTTTTTGATGGAATTTTACAATGATAACACATTACGTTCGATCATTAAAAGAGCTATAGAAGTACAAGGGCACCGAAAAATTTTAAAACAAAATTCCATTCAAATTCAGTGTTAAAGGAAGTTGTTCAGTAAACCGAACTAAAGTGCTAATTTCCCTCAATTGTTGAATTACAATAACAGTGAACCTGGACAAACCAAACCATGAATACAAACATTAGCTGCTTCTGCTTCTTCTTTCTTTTTCTCCTTCTCCTCCTCCTCCCTCCTTGTCCTCCCTCTCCCGCCCCTTCCCCTGCCCATTCCTCATCTTCCTTTTCTTCTTCCTTCTTCTTCCTTCTTCTAAAGGATAAAGATTTTTTTTTTTAAAAAAAAAGATATTTGGAATGAGCTAGTCACTTGGGAAATGAAACTCTGTGGATTTCCAAAATTTAAAAACGGAATTTTTGTGTTTTGGCTGTATACCCTATCTGTGTAAAATCATAGCACCAGTCATGCTACAGAAAATGTTTTATAAACATGACAAAAGATCATGCAATCAGTTTTTCCGTTACAAAAAAAAATATCCTCTAGTTTATTATTGATTGAGGGGACCAAGAATTTATGACAATATCTATTGACTCCGACTTAAGTGAATAATACAAAAGATGTTTTATGTTGTCATTTAAATTATGTTTGTCCAAATCACATTTCTCTTTCAAGGATTTTTTTTTCCAATCAAGAAAGAGTGGTCTGAAGAATCCAATAGAACAGATGGTGGATTCTCTGGCAATAATGCATAATCCTGGCTATTAATTCAATCCTGATTTTTTGAGGCTTGTGGTAGATTCTTCATATTAAACAGATCCATATGAAAAACTCACTGTATGGGAGGAGGGACTGAAAAAAGTTACTTCTGTGATGGGAAAAATATGTCTCTGTCCATGCACCCACATTTGGTATTAATTTCATATTTCTTTGTGCTTGTTCTGCTTAGGGGAGCAATAATCTAAGCATGGAATGATATTAATTCTTTATATCAACTGAACGTACTTGCTACACACCTTGGTTGGACAATTGTATTCTTACCTACTGAAACTCATTTCCTTTGCCCCATAGGAAGTGAAGCCCAACATCTTTTGAGAACAGCTCTTCTTGGGGAGAGCTCCAAGAATACACCTCACCCATACACTTACTGGGATGCTTTAAAGGACAATTTAGATAAGATGTATGGAGATGCAGTTCTGACTATAAAACAGAATGCGGGATTTTACTTTTCATAGATGCCAGATTGAGGGAAAGAGAGGCAAAAGTTGACCTTTTTATACTCCATGAATTGGCACTTAAAATTTCATTTCTTTAGCCTGACTCAATTTTAGAGGGGGAAAAAACGTTTCAGACAGATTCCTCACACTCAATCCTTTCTTTAGACAGTACAGGGGAGAAATTATTTGTTGGTTCCATTTATTTCAATTTATTCAGATTAAGCTTTCTCCCATTACTTTTTATAGCCTAATGCATGTACATCTGCTATGACCTTCAACATATGGATGCCACATCTCTGTAGATAAAAATGATGTGGAGCCATTTATGCATTAACACTTCAAAAGAACTTGCCCTTAAACTGGGAATAAAACTGCATCCTCTACACTCAGAAAGTCCCATAAATTCTCAAAAAGATATACAAATCTAAAAAACCGGTATGACTTAATTTTGTTTTACACTGTTAAGCTTCACCTCAAGCCTCAAACCTCCGTTACAGAGCTTGATTTATCAAATAAGCAGCGATCATTTTCTATTTCTTCCAAGTCTGAATCTTGGGCAACAGAGATGGGGCAGGTAAAATAGTAATTGAGCCTGGAGATAAAAAAAGAAAAGAAAGTAGTGACGTTACAGCAGCCATTTTGAAGAAATGGAAATTCTGGAGGCAAAAAAATTGAGTATGAGTCATTAAAAGATGGAACTGTAGAGAAGTAGGAAAGAGGAGTGGGAGAAAGAATCATCAGGGACAATATTGATCCGGAATGAAAAGAGGACACTGAAAAACATGATAAAAATTATTCTCTTGCTTTTTCCTTGGTTTTTCAGGTGTTTTTGCACATCAGTTATAGAGAATTGAACTGAGTGGCATGGTGGCCTAGGGGGTGGAGCTCTCACCTCACAAACAGGAGGCTGTGAGTTTGATCCTAGGTAGTGGCAGATAGTTCTCTCTCTAGGCACAATGAGTAATTGTCTGCTGTGAACTCCATGTAGGCATCAGGCTAGTAGCTCCATTCAGTCACCCTGACTCCCCCCAGTGCAAGGGATTACAGGGTCATTAATAGAAAAACAAATAGAGAACAGAAATATTTTATTGTATAAAAACAATTGAGTCTTTAACACAAGTACACTGATATTACTTTGCTTCAAAAGCCCATTATTTTGTTTTAAGGACTGTAACCATGTATAATAACAACAAAAGGAACATATTCTGTTCATATAATATTCATGATGAAATGTGATTACTAAATTCATCCTAACAATTTGGGCTTTCATATGTATTTGTAAGGGACGCAGTGGCTCAGTGGGTTAGGACGCTGAGCTTGTCGATCAGAAGGTCAGCAGTTTGGTGGGTCGAATCCCGAGTGCCGCGTAATAGAGTGAGCGCCTGTTACTCGTCCCAGCTTCTGCCAACCTAGCAGTTCGAAAGCACGTAAAAATGCAAGTAGAAAAATAGGGACTACTACGGTGGGAAGGTAACAGCATTCCGTGCGCCTTTGGTGTCTAGTCATGCCAGCCACATGACCACGGAGACGTCCTTGGACAAGCACTGGCTCTTCGGCTTTGAAACGGAGATGAGCACCGGCCCCTAGAGTTGGAAACGACTAGCACGCATGTGCGGGGGAACATTTACCTTTTTATGTATTTGTATCTTTTCACACACATACACATACAGACACATGTATGTAGCAATATAATTACTATTTACTAGTATTTCTCTAGTCACAGGATTAGATGTGTTTG
Organism: Vipera berus; assembly: GCF_964194415.1. Lineage (NCBI taxonomy): Eukaryota > Metazoa > Chordata > Lepidosauria > Squamata > Viperidae > Vipera > Vipera berus. The sequence goes on along the minus strand of NC_138204.1, from coordinate 64,102,098 downwards.
TTATCTGATCCTACAAAGCACTTCCATATTATCTAAAGTTTGTCTTCTTTTCATATGCAAGGAATTAAGGCTATAATCATTTCTTCAGCGCTTCTAAATAATTTCCATTTAATTTACTTCTAACTACACACACACAGGACTTTATTATTATTATTATTTTTAAATTGAAAAGTTTTAACATACAATTTTTCTTTAAAACCCCCCTCCCCCTCCCCTCTCCCCCCCTCCCCCCCCGACTTCCCAGAGCTAAATACAAGGTATATATATAAAAAGCAATCATAAACAATCATATACTAACAACTATAAACTCTAAAATCCATCACTCTCTAGCTTATATAGGATAAAACAAGCCTTAGTAATATTAAATATATATAAAGAAACTAAAAGAAAAAAAGAAAAAAAAAGAAAGAAGACTTATTCAAATGCTACATAAAACTTCTTAACCCTATACTTGTTCTGGATAAACTCAATCCATTTTCTCCATTCCATAATATAGCGTTCTTGCGAGTGATCTTTTTATTATTATTGAAGAGGAACATCTATTGTCTGCTGTTTAAGAAGTCAAACCCCTTTTCAAGAGGGCCTCTATTTCCCTATTAATCCAAGATAATTTCACAAGAAATTGGATTCTAAACCAAGGCAATACATACATTCAGATGTATTCTAATCGTGGAAAAATATTTTTTCAATAGTACGAAGATCCTTTTTTTAAAAAAACTGTGGAGTATTGTAAGTCAATTCATATTATTTTTTAAACTAAAACATAACAGAACAAAAATAAAATTTATGCATATAACCGTGTTTTCTATTTACTGAGTGTCTATCACCATTGGGTTCCAGTTTAATACTTATTAAATTAACCTATGTGATTTATGCTCATTATAAAGTAATATGCACCACACTGGAACTTCACCCAAACAAAATTCAGCGGCTGTTTCTGTAAAATACTACAAAAAATTAATGCTTAGAATTATTTTGAATAATTGCTCAAGGAACACAGCAGTTTCAAATCCTATAATTTATAATCTACAAAAATGTATTCAAAAAAATCACCCAGCCCAGGCAAATTACCAGCTTTGTGGTTATCTTTAAATAGCTGTGATCAGAAGAAATAAAGCAAACACTCTTGTGATACATGTCCCGGTTTATTTAGTCTGACTAGCCACCCGACGTCACCTTGCAGGGGAGACGACCAGCATACAAAATTAATAAATAAAAATTAATAAAATGAATCAGAGACCTGCTGACATTAGAATCTAAAACTAAACCGCTGATGGATTTTATATTAGAACTGCAACTCTCTCGTCACAAGAGGGAGCTCTAGTTTTTAATTTTAATTTTTTAAAAAAAAGCTTAAGTCAATTTACCTCAGGACCCCAAAATAGTGTTGCAAAGATGGCATGATGAAGAGTTTTGGAGAAACAGAAAGCTTAGCTTGTTCCTACGAATTGAGCTAATTCAGTAAAGTCACTCATTATTTTTTTTGTAATTATAGTCTTTATTTTCTGCATTCTCTCCATTGTTTCATTGGGGAGGCATATATGATTTCCCAACTGTGAGCTTAGCATTGCTGTCACTTCCAGCCAGCATGTCTTTTGTCCATGATGACAATATGTATAATCCAAACAGGAGGAGACCTGACTGTGGGAACACTACCTTTGAGAAGTGTGCAGTACAAGAGTTTCTGCAAATATTTTGTCTTCCTGCTTAAGAACTGTACACAGATTATGCATACAAATATTGTAACTAAGCTGTTTTCCACAGCTTGTTCAAAGAGTCATTTCCAGGTTTTGTATGTAGTGCAAACTCAGAATTTTCATCCGTTCGTAGTGAGCAAAAAAACTATCATCAGAACACTCTGGGTCAATCCCTTACTAGACAGCGTTACATGACCCCAGGAACCTATTCTCTTCAGGACGCTTCAAACTTTATTTCCAGAGATTTCCTCTAATTCCAGAGAATTTACTTCTGGAAACTGCCCATTACTAGAATGAAGGTGAAGGGAATAAATGGTTTGGAGGGAGAACAGATACCTAAATAACTGCATTTTGCTCATCTCTGGTTCATTAAGTTGAACTGGAATTAGTGGATGAGGACTTAATTCCCCAGAATGGCAGTTAATTTGATCAGTGGCAATGTATCCTGACACAACAGGAGCAAAGGGCTGGCTGGTTTAAATGGTGAATGTATTTATACACTAGTTCTAGCAAAGCCTCAGTAGATGCCCTCGATGTGATGTCCTGTTGCCTGGAAGCGGTACAGATTTGGATGGGAAAGAACAGGCTTCGGCTCAACCCGGCCAAGACTGAGTGGCTTTACATACCGTCATCTCGTTTAGTCCAAGAGGTTCCATCTTTGATTATAGGAGGAGAGATGTTACCTCCCGTTGATAGAGCACGCAATCTGGGCGTCCTCCTAGATTCACGACTCAGTTTTGAAGATCATATTGGAGTCGTAGCTAGGGGGTCATTTGCCCAGATTCGCCTAATATACCAATTGCGCCCCTTTCTGGACCGAGATGCCCTATGTACAGTCACCCACGGACTCGTTACCTCCCATATAGACTACTGCAATGCTCTCTACATGGGGCTGCCCTTGAAAACCACCCGGAGGCTTCAGCTGGTGCAGAATGCACCATATAACACCTCTGCTCCATGAGCTGCATTGGTTACCGGTTGCCCTCCGGGTGAGATTTAAGGTGCTGGTACTTACCTTTAAAGCCCTACATGGCTTAGGCCCGGGATACTTGCAGGACCATCTGCTACCGGGAACGAATTCCCATCGCCCAGTACGCTCACACAGAGAAGGCCTCCTCAGGGTACCGTCGGCTAGACAATGTCGGCTGGCGAACCCCAGGGGAAGGGCCTTCTCTGTGGGAGCGCCAGTCCTATGGAATCAGCTCCCCCCTGAGCTTCGGATGGCCCAAGATCTCCAGTCCTTTCGCCGCGGCCTCAAAACACTCCTTTTCCACCTGGATGACCTGGACTGACAGGCATTTTAATTATGTTTACAATTTTTAATTTATTTTTAATTTTTAATTTTAATTTATTGCACAGATGACTTTAATTTTATCTTAATTTCTGTACTTATTATATGTTATTGTTGTTAGCCGCCCTGAGTCCTTCGGGAGATAGGGCGGGATATAAGTCCCATTAATAAAATAAATAAATAATAAAGAGTGACAGTCCAATAATAAATGGACTCTTATCTTGCCAGTATATTTGATACCATTCAACATTCCCAATCTGATTCAGGATTACATCCAGGGCCACAAAAGTCAGGAATTATTTTGATAAAATTGCAAATACTGTGACAGATTTAAAATAAACACAAGGAAATATAATAATATAAGAATACTATTATAATGTGATAATATAACATTCTGATAGTCATTAAAAAGCATACATTACTCCATAGATTTTCATACCTCAAACTGTGTAAATAAGAGGTTAGATTTTAAAAGCAATGATACAAAATAGTATTACAGTCTTTTTCTTTCGAGAGCACTTTTTTTCTTATTTAAACAAGTTTTACATTACCAGAATGTATGTTTAAAAACCTTGGGGTATTCCGAATGTCATATATTTTACTTTGCTATAATATCCTGGGCTTCTGATACCTGAGCAATTAGGATGATTAATTGCATGTTTGCAATAAAAACAAAAGAGTAGGAGTGTTCCCTTACAGATTAAATATCTAGAGAAAACTATATTTGCAGCTAGACATAACAGATGCAGTCAACCCAGCATGCAGTTTAGACCTGCTTCAATGGATGCTTTAATTTGCTTTGGAATCCAAGCATTCTTAAAAGAAGCCAACTTGTTTAAAAAAATAAACTTGGAAGGTTCATGGAGAGAAGTACTGACATGTGAAATCAATGTTATCGAAGAAAGGAAACAGTGTTTTCCTCCATCAGTTTATTCAAGGTAAGAGCTACCTCAGAAGGCAATAAATACACTCACAATGTAGTTTCATAATATAGAACTAGAGATTTAAATGCAAGATCAATCCAGTAAATGGCAAAGCCACAGAAGCTTTTTGCCAATTCAGAATCAGCTTTCTGAGAGTTAAAGATTATTTTGCCCTTATTCTGTACATGCATCTGCAAAGCTTGCTTTTTCCTTTGCTGTGCTACAATTGTGCAGAACATAAGTGTATGACTTGTGTGGCATTATCACACTATGGTTTAGTTGCTTTAGCTGTCATAGATTTTATGACTTACAAAGCTCTCTCTCATAGAATAACTCAGACAGAATTGATCTATCCTAACAAAAGTATGAAGCATTTTCTTAAAATGAATAATTACTTGCTAAAAAAAAAGCTATGCTTCAAAAATACCAATTAGGTACATCTTCATGGTTGAAGAGTGAATAGAGGCTAAAATAAAACAAATGCGTTTTAAATGAAAATATGTTACTCTGTATTGTCAGTTGTTCTCCTAAACCTGAGTATTCAATTTTGCCTCTGAAACTAGAAATTCATGTAGTTGTTTTTTTTAAAAAAAGAGTACAGGTAGTCTTTATCAACCGCAATTGGGACCAGCAACTTTGTCATTAAATGAAGCAATTGCTAAGTGAAACATTCCAATTTTACCATTTTACTTCAGCTTTTCTCAGCTTTAGCCCTATGAAAATCATAAAGGCAAAGTTGCAAAGTTACTTTTTCATCACCACTGTAACTGTGAACAGTTACTAAACAAGGCAGTCACTAAACAAGGACTCCTGTATATTTATTGGCTCTAATAGCAGTCAAATATGCTTTGTTCTCTACTTAGAAATGTTAAGATTAGTGCTTGTTATTTTTGCTCTTCTGTAAAAAAAATGACTATAGATTCCAACAAAGTGATATTTTCTATTTGGTAGCTTTCTTTATTGAGTAAGTTTAGAAAATGAGACTTTCCCCACTTTGCGTTTTACAATACACTATGGCTTTATTTATTTTTAGGATCATTCCTCACTGGTATTGATTTCTACCAGTGCGCAGCTGAAACTCTTTATTAATGGAAGAAATATCAATTATTCCTCAACTAAATGTCAGTTCCTGTGGACTGGGCTGCATGAAAACTACTGCTGATGTAACTGTCTAATATTGACTGTCCATTACACTGTCAATGATGTAACAACCTTGCTCAAATTTATTTGATTTTAATTAGAAACAGACAGTAGGATTGCACCACTGGGTTTGGGTGGGGACCCTAAGCAAGTTTACTTGGAAGTATTCCTATTGAATACAATCATCTTCTCAGATCTGAAAAACTTCAGGAAGCTGAAGGCAGTCTGGAAGATATACTACTCATGCTATGCTCACTCATTTCACTGTCACTTCTGATAAATTTTGCAGGCATTTGAAACAACTAAAATATAATGGGAACTATTCACGACAATGTATTACCACTTGTATCCATGTATTGCTGTCATGTCCTGCTTGAAGGTTTCCTACCGAAAAACTTTCAGTCTATTGGAACACATTTTTATGCTCTTTTTAATGTTTTTTTTTTAATTTAAGGTGTAACTTTAATGTGATATCAAGGTGAATGGCCGACTAAATTTCATTACCCAAACTAGGTAACCTCATCAGTACTAGACATCAGCACTGATGATGTTACCTGGTTTGGGTGATGAAACATCCAGTGGTGGGATTCAAATATGTGAACAACCGGTTCTCTGTGTGGATGCCGCTTCCGGAAGTCCATTCTGGGCCTGGGCAACAAAAATAATTAGCTGCAGGTTCTGTCGAAGTGGTGCGAACTGGCTGAATCCCACCACTGGAAACATCTGCAAGAAAACAACCAAGCTCAGAGAGCACCAAGGACCCCTCGGTTATGCCTGGAGTTGTTCTTGCTTTCCAGTAAGAGGTGTTAGACAAGAGTTTTTCAAATTTGGCAACTATAAAATATATGGACTTTTAACTCCCAGAATTGCCAACTGGAATTCTAGAAGTCTAGAAATCCACACATCTTAAAGTTGTGAAATTTGAAAATCACTGGTATAGACCCCAGCTAGTCCAGGCTCGGAACCTTTAAAATCAGTCTCCGACTTCTGTGTTTGATTGGTGCTTGCACTTGATTAAGGCCCTTGAAAAGCATCCTCTGTTTTCATGCTGTATCTAACCCTCTTCCCAACACTCTAAAGCCAAGATGAACATTCCTAAAAAAAAACAATGTTGAAAGGGTAACTTTTTGTTAATGCCTACTATAGCTCTCAAAAGGGCAGACAAGTCACTTTTCAAATTTCCACTAGCTAAACCAATTTGGAGACTGCGTGATATTACTTTGAATTTTTCATTTCTTCCTCAACTCGTAGCAATTATCTTCTAATAACAGTACATGCCTAACACATTTCAAAATGTAATTTTGAATTTGTAGAGAAATATATATATATATATATATATACATATACATATATAGAGATATATAAGAATGTGCCACCACTTGAAAATGTTTTATTGTAACGTATACAAAGTTGGATAATATATTTTTACAACAGGTAATGGAACTAAAACTGGAAATACTATTAATACAAAGTTATTAGCTAAAAACAGATTTTTCTTATTGCTGTTTTTCTTCAAACTAGAATCACTAACTGATCACTGCAATACTTTTTTGTTCTCCCTGTTTTTCTATTTGCAAATATCAGTTGTGGCTATTAAATATTTCCTAACTGTGCTGTCCCAAATTAATGAGAACAGGTGAGCCATCAGACTTCAAATCCGTTAAGGCTTGTACCACTCTAACTAGTACAGAAATTTAGCAGAAAGACTTCCCCATAATTATCAGTATTTTCCCCATAATTATCAGTATTTCTGAATATATGTAAATATATGTAATATACCCAATTAGAATCCAGTTTGTAAAAAAGTTTTAACCTCTGACTATATCAACTTGAAATACAGCACCTGAAAAAGAACTGCATGTTTCTTTAATTTAACAGCAACTTAGCATGGATGAATTGATAGATCAAACTTTTCATGCATTCCGTTACTTGATACCCTCCAATTGTACCATGCTTCCATAATTCCAACTTCTATATATAGCAATAGTACTAGGTTGAAAAAGGCTGCTATAGCAAACAACTACTAACACTGTAGGCTGGCATCAACTAATAAAAGCAGAAAATCTTAAAGCTAACTAGTGTGTTTCCTTCCAAAGCATAGGCTGGACAGTAATAGTGCTTGGATTCTATGGTAGAGTCATAGATATTTACTGAGGACATCTGACTTCTCACAATATACATAACTGTGCTTCCATTCACTATCTGACATGCAATTAGGAGACTGTAGTGATGATTTCCAATACAGGGCTATCTTTTTAAACCTGCTGTTTGGCACCAAGACACCAAATTCTAGTGGGACAAATTAGATGAACATGAAATACCAATAATGCAACTAGAACTGAATAAGTGCTATATTCTAACTTTACCTGACCGATAAATTAGGATTAGCAGCAATATAGATTAAAGTAAAATACAAAATAACATTTATAGCATCACTTGAAGGCAATATCTCAGCTTAGATGGTGAAGATTTATTGTTCAGAATATGAAGAATAATCTTCAGTGGCATCTTCTTGAGATGTTTGGCTGGGTTTACATATAACTGCAGAATCCTGGCTGTCTTCAGTGGAAACTAAAATACAGAAGCAGAACAGAAGTCTTCTGTTTTATTAAATGACTATTATTTAAATAACAAAAGCAAAACACATTCTTATTCACAACACAATTCTGTTATTTACAGAGTGTAGTTTAAAGAGCCATCTCTCCAATAAGTATCACAAAGATACTTATTACTTCACCTTGACTACATTTGTTTCCTATTTATTTAATATATTAATAGGCTAGTAAACAAATATAAAGTGTGCATAGTGATATTGGCAATTATTGAGAACATCAGATTGAAAATGATTATTTGAGCCATTTGACTATCTGCAGCTGTTCAAGGCAGAACCATTTTTCAAATACAGGTAGTTCTTAATTTACGGCCAGTCACTTAGGAATTGTTATAAGTTACAACAGACCTACTTACAATCAGGATTCAATGTTTTGACCATTGCCCCCCCGATCATGTGACTGTACTTCAGGTGCTCAACAACGAGGCCATTTGCAGTTCTCACAGTCACATGACTGCCTTTTTATGATGGTTTTGCTAAAAACTGGTACTTACTTCCATTTTTTGGCAAAACTGGTGCATAATGAACCATGAGTTCACTTAACAACAACAATGTTCACTTAACAACTACTGCAAAAGTGGTCATAAAATTAGGCTGGTCACATGATCAACCCGCTTTATGACTGCCATAGCTTACAACCATAATGGGCAGGGTCCATTATAGTTGTAACTCAAGGACTACTTATAAGTTAATTGTGACAATGAACAATATGATATAACTACCAGGATCCAGAACATCCTGGAATGTATTAGATCACATATTGCTAAGCACATTGATTTGTGCTTTAAATTGTAAGCCGCCCTGAGTCTTTGGAGAAGGGCGGGATATAAATGGGATTAAAAAAAAACATACTGGGGAAAAGTTTGTCCTGTTGAAAAAAAGCCCTCAATCCCTATGTGCAGAAAGAATGTAAAGATTTAATATGACTCTCCTGCAATAAATTATTTGGGGAAAACACTAAATTTCTTTTGAAGTTCGTACAAATATTCTTTCATTGTTCTTCAGTGGTTGAACAGTGCAAGCAGAGTTAAATTTTAAGTTTAATATTTTCAGAGGATAGTTTATTTCCACCCAAAGTCATGTGTTGCGATATGATCATGATTTAATCCCAGATATAAGTAAGATACAATTAAAGTAAACGTACGCTTGATTTATATGCCCCTGTAGTTTGAACAAATAATGGATTCTGTTGTTCAGGTGATGTTTCTCAATGTTGGTTTCCGAGATCATAAAAGCATTTGCTAGCAAATCATTTGCTAGCAAACCCACAGTTGTTAAGCAATTGCTGCAATTGTAAGTGTGAAGCCATTTTCTGATATATTTTTTGTCATGTGACAATGGAACATCAGTCGTAAAGTTGAGACAGTCGACAAGCACCTGAAACATGGTCAAGTGACTGAGAAGCAGGGATGGCATGACATTTTACAAAGACCAGAAATGTTTTATGGGCTATAAAGCACCTGTTCTGGGCCCGTTGTAATTTTGAATGGTTAAGTGACGGTTAAGTTGAAGAACACCTGTAGTGCATTGCAAACATGAGTGTAACGGTTGCACAACCAAATATTCTGATTACTCACCAGATGTTTCCTTTGTAGCTTCAGTCACAAGGTTGAGCTGGAGAGGTGGTGGAAGGTAGTGAATCCTTGGCAGAAAGCTTCGGGGTATAAAGGGTGAGAGTGGAGTATAGTATCCTGGCCGGAAATCCCCACCTGTGTCCTGTAGCTATATAAAAACAAAGTTGTATGAACAGGTGGTGAACTGAGCTATGCACACGGTGGCTATAAAGTCAGTGAAACTTAGGCCAAAACATATTTCATGATCCTATGAAATCTCTCTCTCTCTCTCTCTAATCTATCATCTATCTATCTATCTATCTATCTATCTATCTATCTATCTATCTATCATCTATCATCTATCTATCTATCTATCTATCTATCTATCTATCTATCTATCTATCTATCTATCTATCTATCTATCATCTATCATCTATCTATCTATCTATCTATCTATCTATCTATCTATCTATCTATCTATCTATCTATCTATCTCTGTCTATCTATCTATCATCTAGATTTCTAGGAATTATAAACAAGGGGTTTGGTCAGTTTCAAGAACAAAAAAGCCACAGGAAAACATGAAGTTTCTGGAAAGAGATTTTTGCAAGAATGAATCAAATAAATAAAAGAAAATATCCGAAGTGATTGTAATATTAGAGCAAATTCTCTCTCTCTCTCTCTCTCTCTCTCTCTCTCTCTCTCTCTCTCTCTCTCTCTCTCTCTCTCTCTCTCTCTCTCTCTCTCTCTCTCTCTCTCATCTATCTTCTTTATATCCTGATATAATCGCCCAAAGGAATCTTGCTGACAAACCAGAAAATTACAATTAAAACAACCACAATAAGATTAAACATTAAAATATACTGCACATGCACACACGCATACACACACACACTGACACACACACACAGAGAGCACCGCCATGGTGGTATCACATGCCTTCAGAAGAGATTACTTTTCAGCTACTTCCAGAAAGCATTTAAAATAGAAGTCAGTCTGACAGAAACCTACTGGTAACTTTATTTATCATACATAATTTTATTAGCCTTAATTTTATCATTGGAAAGGAAATCAAGAACATTTTCAAGTTTTACATTTACGTCCTCCAACTCAGGACATGGATAGGCACAACTGGAAAAGACTGGAACCATTTAACAGAAATCCAAATCCCTGTACCAAATGGTAAATAAATGATATTAAGGTCCAACAGCAACAGTTACATTAACTGTGGTACTGTATAGTTAACAATCCATATTTAAGAGAGCTAAATAACACTTCAACGCTATGTTTTTCAAATAGATTTGGGAGAGAAGACTTAACATGTATTTTTGCCATTTTTTTATTCACCTAAGTTGTTATTAACCCATTCCAAATTTTAAAAAATATATAGCTATTTTTTCAAAAATATTTTTTCTGACATACATAGGGGAGACAAACTGGTTTTACGTTTATAGTTTGGGCTAGTACTATTAGCTGCTATGCTCCTTGCTTGCATTTCTGTAGTTAAGTACCAGGAAGGAACACAGGAAAAAAAATCATCTTATAGATATGTTGTGGGTTCAGTATATGAGACATTACAGAACCATCTATTCTCACATTCCTTCCCCATACTTTTATTAATTCCCCAGTCATAACAACCATTGGATATATTAACAATTGCATCAACTAGGTGGGCCTCAATGAGAGATTATAATGAAGTAAATCATCAAATGTGCATCCAAGTCAATGTTCTATTGAACCATGTGGATGATCCAATATACAGCCAATTTAAATGGACAATTCTAAAAGTAGAACATCTGAGATTTTCTCAGAAATTCAATTAAGATTCATAACTAGACTAAAATTCAATAGAAATTAAATTATTGTATAATCCTAGCAGCTATTCATAATTCATTAATCTTGTCTGCATACTATCCAAACTTAGTGGGTTCCCAGTATGGTAGCCTTGGGTGGCAATCTTTCTTTCTTTTTTTAAAAATCCCATTTATATCCCGCCCTTCTCCGAAGACTCAGGGCGGCTTACAATCTAAGAAGCACAAATCAATGTGATTAGCAATAGCCTTCATTCTATGTATATGCCTGCTTATTAGGGCTTTTGCCCCCCCCAAGCGGCATTTTTACAAAGTCAGCTTATTGCCCCCTCATTTTACCTACCTCGGGAGGATGGAAGGCTGAGTCAACCTTGAGCTTGGTGGGACTCGAACCTGCACTAATTGCAGGCAGCTGGTGTTACTTAAGGAGGCATTAGCCCACTGCTCCACCAAGGCTCTTCAGGCATCTTATATCATTCTTTAATTTTTTTAAAAAAATAATGGAAAGTGAATGTGCTGAAAAGCATAGTGCCAGGCTCTATCATCCAGACTCTATCATCCATTTCATTGCCAAAAATTGAGTTCAGATTGCAATTTTTGAAATACAAGCAGCCAGGTGCTGCTTTGTGTGGATATGTAGCTATCTGATAAAAAAAATTGTAATCATGGGAATGTAGATAGAAAAGGGGTAGTAATCTTACTGGTTTGGTTTCCGGTGTTTTGTGAAAGATTATGCCCCACAAACTACAATCAAGTTACTCAAAATTCAAAATATGCCACTACTTCAAAGTTATTACACCAATAGCGAGCTGCAAAAGACATCTGTAGGTGTTGTGCTTATGTGAGGGGTATTAAACCATCAAAATTTGGTGGAACATTCAAAAGATTTTTAAGAGAAAGATAAAGTTTTCTCCGCAATTGTTTTTATTGGGTATTGTTGTAGATTGTGATGTTAAAGAAACTAATTTGATGTTGAATATAATAACAGCAGCACGGTTACTGGTGGGACAATATTGGAAGAAGGATAGTTTGCCTACTATAGAAGAATGGGTGTTTAAAGTTTCGAATCTTGCAGAAATGTCTAAGATTTCTGCTTATTTGAAAGATCATTCACAGGAAAGATATATTTCAGTTTGGAGGAGATGGATAAATTATATTCAGAACAAATATGGGACTAAAAAGTTCCATTTAGCTTATGAGTAGATTTTAGTGGGATATTGTTATTGGTACTTTGTTTGTAGTTATGTTAAAGGGGAGTTAAAGCTCATTATGAATTTGGTTAATTGTATATTATGCATAATTTTTATTTAGAATATGATTATTGTAACTATAATCCTGTATTTAGCTCTGGGAAGTGGGGGGGTTTGGGGTGGGGGGGATTTGGGGATATATTGTAAAACTTTGTTTTTGTAAAACTCTTTAATAAAAAAAAGTTACCGTATATACTTGAGTATAAGCCGAATTTTTCAGCCCACTTTTTGGGCTGAAAAATTCCACTTCGGCTTATACTCCAGTCAACAAAAAAAACTTACCGAGGACTTGTGCGCGGCCGAGGCTTTGGTGCTTCCGGGATCGCCCGCACCTCTCCCAAGCCACCGCCGTCCGAGACCTGCCGAAGTTTGGGGAGGTTTGGGGAGGTGCGCGCGCACCTCCCCAAACTCCGCGCCTTGCCTGCCTGCTTCTTTCCGCAGCGGAAAGAAGCAGGCAGGCAGGGCGCGGAGGAACGGAGACTTGCCGACGTTTGGGGAGGTTTGGGCGCCTCCCCAAACCTCGGCAGGTCTCCGTTCCTCCGCGCAGACCTGCCGACGTTTGGGGAGGTTTGGGCGCCTCCCCAAACCTCCCCAAACGTCGGCAGGTCTCCGTTCCTCCTGCCGACCTTTGGGGAGGTTTGGGCGCCTCCCCAAACCTCCCCAAACCTCGGCAGGTCTCCGTTCCTCCTGCCGACCTTTGGGGAGGTTTGGGCGCCTCCCCAAACCTCGGCAGGTCTCCGTTCCTCCTGCCGACCTTTGGGGAGGTTTGGGCGCCTCCCCAAACCTCGGCAGGTCTCCGTTCCTCCTGCCGACCTTTGGGGAGGTTTGGGCGCCTCCCCAAACCTCGGCAGGTCTCCGTTCCTCCTGCCGACCTTTGGGGAGGTTTGGGCGCCTCCCCAAACCTCCCCAGGTCTCCGTTCCTCCTGCCGACCTTTGGGGAGGTTTGGGCGCCTCCCCAAACCTCGGCAGGTCTCCGTTCCTCCTGCCGACCTTTGGGGAGGTTTGGGCGCCTCCCCAAACCTCGGCAGGTCTCCGTTCCTGTTTGGGGAGGTTTGGGCGCCTCCCCAAACCTCCCCAAACCTCGGCAGGTCTCCGTTCCTCCGCGCAGACCTGCCGACCTTTGGGGAGGTTTGGGCGCCTCCCCAAACGTCCCCAAACCTCGGCAGGTCTCCGTTCCTGTTTGGGGAGGTTTGGGCGCCTCCCCAAACCTCCCCAAACCTCGGCAGGTCTCCGTTCCTCCGCGCAGACCTGCCGACCTTTGGGGAGGTTTGGGCGCCTCCCCAAACCTCCCCAAACGTCGGCAGGTCTGCGCGGAGGAACGGAGACCTGCCGAGGTTTGGGGAGGTTTGGGGAGGCGCCCAAACCTCCCCAAACAGGAACGGAGACCTGCCGAGGTTTGGGGAGGTTTGGGGAGGCGCCCAAACCTCCCCAAAGGTCGGCAGGTCTGCGCGGAGGAACGGAGACCTGCCGAGGTTTGGGGAGGTTTGGGGAGGCGCCCAAACCTCCCCAAACAGGAACGGAGACCTGCCGAGGTTTGGGGAGGTTTGGGGAGGCGCCCAAACCTCCCCAAAGGTCGGCAGGTCTGCGCGGAGGAACGGAGACCTGCCGAGGTTTGGGGAGGTTTGGGGAGGCGCCCAAACCTCCCCAAACAGGAACGGAGACCTGCCGAGGTTTGGGGACGTTTGGGGAGGCGCCCAAACCTCCCCAAAGGTCGGCAGGTCTGCGCGGAGGAACGGAGACCTGCCGAGGTTTGGGGAGGCGCCCAAACCTCCCCAAACAGGAACGGAGACCTGCCGAGGTTTGGGGACGTTTGGGGAGGCGCCCAAACCTCCCCAAAGGTCGGCAGGTCTGCGCAGAGGAACGGAGACCTGCCGAGGTTTGGGGAGGTTTGGGGAGGCGCCCAAACCTCCCCAAACAGGAACGGAGACCTGCCGAGGTTTGGGGACGTTTGGGGAGGCGCCCAAACCTCCCCAAAGGTCGGCAGGTCTGCGCGGAGGAACGGAGACCTGCCGAGGTTTGGGGAGGTTTGGGGAGGCGCCCAAACCTCCCCAAACAGGAACGGAGACCTGCCGAGGTTTGGGGAGGTTTGGGGAGGCGCCCAAACCTCCCCAAACGTCGGCAGGTCTGCGCGGAGGAACGGAGACCTGCCGAGGTTTGGGGAGGTTTGGGGAGGCGCCCAAACCTCCCCAAACAGGAACGGAGACCTGCCGAGGTTTGGGGACGTTTGGGGAGGCGCCCAAACCTCCCCAAAGGTCGGCAGGTCTGCGCGGAGGAACGGAGACCTGCCGAGGTTTGGGGAGGCGCCCAAACCTCCCCAAAGGTCGGCAGGAGGAACGGAGACTTGCCGAGGTTTGGGGAGGTTTGGGGAGGCGCCCAAACCTCCCCAAAGGTCGGCAGGAGGAACGGAGACCTGCCGAGGTTTGGGGAGGTTTGGGGAGGCGCCCAAACCTCCCCAAAGGTCGGCAGGAGGAACGGAGACCTGCCGACGAGCCGCGGCCACACAGGGTATTCCTGTGTATTCAGGCTTGCAGAACGGCGGATCGGCTTATACTCGAGTCAATAACTTTTTCCAGTTTTGGGGGGTGAAATTGGGGGTCTCGGCTTATACTCGAGTCGGCTTATACTCAAGTATATACGGTATTACACCAATAGCGAGCTGCAAAAGACATCTGTAGGTGTTGTGCTTATGTGAGGGGTATTAAACCATATGGAGAAAACTATACTTACTGGTATAGTAGCAGGAACACTACCTGCTCCATGATTGCCAGAAAAGTGTCTGAAACTTGTTTGCAGAGGCAAAACAGGTGCAGGAGATGGACCTCTGTAAGCTGGTTGATTGATAGTGAATCCCATTGAAAATGGATGATAAGGATACATCCCAGAGTATCCAGGATACATTTTGGGAGAGTCCCTCTCCCCAAATTCTGGACACACAGCAATACATTCTTGAGGCACATTGGGATGATCTGTTAAAAAAAAAAGTTAGATGAAACGGATGGTGGCTGGCTTTAAATGGGTTACCAGTATTTATTTATTCTGCCTTTATCATTTTTACAAATATCTCAAGGGGGAGGACATATCCTACAGGAATAGGGCGGTATACAAATTTAAATAATAAATAAATAAATATCCAACACACCTTTCTTCTCTTATTTTTCCCAGTGAGGTGAATTGGGAGTGAGTAAATGGCCTAAAGTCAACCAGCTGGCTTTCATGGCAAAGGTAGGACTTGAACTCATGGTCTCTTGTTTTCTAGCTTGGTGTCTTAACGACTAGACCAAACTGGCTGGTATCAGCAACATATAAAGGTCTGAATGGTATTTTAACATCCTAAAAGTGTTGCATTTTGGCTAATTGAACTTTCAAGAAGGTACACTTTAGGTGTCCTCCCAGGTACATATCCATGAGAACATTGAAGAATGAATGAACAACTTATATGCAAGAAGTGTTTTTTTAACATAATTGTTCCACACTGAGAGGTGTAAAGGTCCTACAATCAAGACACCTTAAATGGCCAAGATCTTACAAATGCAGAATTGTTGCTCATTGGATCTGTATCAATTGGAAGAATGCATAGAGATCTTTGTTAGTCACAGAGAAGCAAAGGATAGAAACATATTATGCAATAAACAAACTAAATCAACTATTATTTATTTATGAATAAGGAGATATATTAACATAAAATGTGATACTGTAATTTACTGTTTTATATAGTTTGGGCAAATTTAATTCATGGTTTCTTGTTTTTAATCCAAACTTTCATTAAATTTCATGAAAATGTAAAATACAAAAACAAAGAAAAGGAGTTAATAAAAGGGGCAAGGGTAACAAAAAAAATCATAAATACGAAGTGCAAGCAACAATAACAGCAAAAAGCTGATTTTCCTCAATACGGAAAAAATAATCTATAAATCAGTGACACTTTGAATTAGAATGAACCACAATAAACAATTCTGTTTTTTCTCTTAAGTAGAACTTAATGTATCAAATCAAGCAACAAAAATAAATTGCAAGGTATCTTAATAGTATTTAATGTTATATCAAACCAGTAGATGGCAATCCATATTCATAAATAGAGCACAACAGGGATCCAAATTAAGAGAGCAGCATGGAGGAGAAGATATTTTTAATGTAACAAAAATTCTGAATAATTAGGAAATGTATAACATCTTGCAATCGTTCAGGTTCAGTTTTGATAAACAATTTTGAACCTGTTGACTTAAATCAATGGTTATTATCAGTTTGGTAAATATTATATTAGAGGAGAATATCTGTAGCTCTTGGTTAAAATGAGGGATCCTTGGTGCTCTCTGAGCCTGGTTGTTTTCTTGCAGATGTTTCATTACCCAAATAAACTACTATTATCAGTGCAAGAAAATGTCTGCAAGAAAACAACCAAGCTCACAGAGCACCAAGGACCCCACAAATATATTTGCTAAACTTTTGCTGTATTTAAGATGATTAGCACCACTTTATTTAAAAATAACTAGCCACTGCAATTTGAATTTTGCAGAGAAATTCAAATTAGAGCACTTCATTTAAATACGGTGCATTTCTAAACAGTCTTCAAAATACAGCTTGCACAATATCAATTCAATGCAAAAATAAATTGTTAACAAAAGATGGCAGCAGTCAAAGGTTTGTCTATTCTCTTTTGTTCTTAAAAAAACAATCCAGCAAATTATTTTCATTAACACTGAAATATTCCCTTTGCTGAGAGGAATGTTGGTAAAATATAGTACAAATCATATTAATTCCAGACTCTTTGTTTTTTTTTATTTGCTTGATTGGCACTTCAGTGTTTTGTTGGGCCTGCAGCAACTCATTTCACTCATACAGTTCAGATTCTGGTTGTGTAAATTTAGTTTTGCAACAATGAAGCATGGTGGAGCAGCTTTCAAGCAGGATATGGAAGCTGCAGTAAATAAATAAACAGCTAAGCAATAACACCCTTTGACAGGGGAAAGAAAAATAATAATCCAAATCATCACCAGTAACAAATTGACATAGCAATACATACATCGCCAAGGCCCAGGACAAGTACAAAGATAAGTTCCAAAACAGAAAAGACATAACTAATCATCATTATTTGAAAATAAATGGCTGGTACACATACCTAAATCTATGAAGGTCGGAGAGCTTGGTTTAGGTGGAGTTGGATTATTTGCTGTTCTGGTACTGGAGCTAACTGCTGAAGTCACTTTAATTCCTTCATGCACAACTGACCCGGGAGTGGGAGACTCTGAGGAATTTATTTTTAGGCCCTTCTTACTGCTAGTAAGGGCTACCACTTCTTCATTGGGCCTACCCTGAGTGGGAGGCAAGGTCTCTCTAGGAGGTGAATCTGGTCCTTGTCTTTTTAAGGCCTTCTGTGCAGCCATGATCTTCTGGCGTTCAGTGATGAGAGAACATTTCTCACATGGGCACTGCTTCCACCTGCAGTGACCAGCATGACCCTTGACTGGTACCACAAAGCCATGATTCCGGCAACGTGAACATTTCGGAGCCCGAAGAGACTGAGTCCCATCTTGGTTCTCCATGGCTGACAGCTCTCTCTAGATCCACACCCTTCTAAAATGGCATGCACTGAAATCTGCTCTCCTTGCCTGCAAAAAATGGCTACAATCTAGCAATTAAGCCTGGGCCCCAGCCTAAGAAAGGGAAGAATTCTGCTTCATGGAGAAGGGAGGAACATTTGGCGCTGGGTCTCAGCTCAACAAAATGTAGTATTTTGTGATAAGTGACAAGATATTCCAATTCCTTTCTTTTTTTTATTTCTGGAGACTCTGTTTTGAAACAGACCTTCTCTGGAAAACTTTATTTTAGTGGAAACTCAAATTTGGAAAAGAGCTTCCATCCCTGCAAAACCTACTGATCTTGTCTCTTTGCCAAGAAGGTGGAGTTTTTGTTTTTAGGGCCACAGATAATTTTTGTGAGCAGAAGGCTAGACATTGAGTTCTCTGATGGCTCTGCAAGAAAGATTTAAGAGGCTGGATGCCAACTGTGCAGTTTTGTGCTTCAGTGGAGAATCTGTGGTGTGCAGTATTAATTGAGATGGAGCTGATGAAAAGAGGAGAACATTTTATACAAGATACAAGTCGAGTAATTGAATGTGATACCTGTGCTACCTTAGAATTATCTTGCTCCATTTGTTTCGTTTCTGAACTTCAGACAGTAATTGGTTAAGATGTGCATGAGTTCATATCTTGTGACATGCAGGGAAAACAGCTTTCTTTTTCCTTTATTAAACAGTGATTGTATCGTAAACTCCAAATCTCTTTCCTTTGGGATTTCTGATATCCAAATAAGTTCGGAGGACATTGTGTGCATTTGTTTCTCAGTACAAATTAACTACTGTATTTATACATTTATTTCTCTGAACCTGAGAGGCAGTCCATAAGAATAGAATAGAATAACAGAGTTGGAAGGGACCTTGGAGGTCTTCTAGTCCAACCCCCTGCTTTGGCAGGAAACCCTATATCATTTCAGACAAGTGGTTGTCCAATCTTTTTTAAAAAATGCAGTGTTGGAGTATTAACAACTTCTGGAGCCAAGTTGTTCCACTGATTAATTGTTCCAACTGTCAGGAAATTTCTTCTTAGTTCTAGGTTGCTTCTCTCGATTAGTTTTCATAAGTTGGCTCAAGATGCAATAAATGCCAAAACCGTGCCCACCCCAGGTCTGGCAATGGGGAAAAAGTAGCGATATGTCGCAACACGTCATGTGACATTGCGAGTTTGACACCACTGGCCTAGAGGGTTGAATGGTATCATTAGTATGACGTTTTTTTTATTTTTATCAGTTTGCAAAATGCAAAGCATTCTATGGTTCCCAAATTATATCTTATTTCAATACAGTAAATAAAGAGCGAACTAACTTATAAATAATTCTGTATGCTTAATTATGTTGCAGGAAAAGGAGATTATTGTTTCCTTGTACAGAACTGTTTAATGTTGGATTTTTCTGACTGTGCCGCTTACTTACAAATCTGTTTATGATATGAATAATGAATTCCACGGTTACCCATACTGGATTTTTAAAAACTGTCCAAATAAAGAAGCAAGAATAAGTAAACAGCATGCTTTATATTAATTATAAACCTGCATCTGTAGAATTTTATAAAGCTTAATTCTCATTGGAAATACTTTCCAGCTTGTTGATTAACTGGACTGGGAGCTATGGAAGTCCTAAGGCACTTCTATATTAACAACTTCCTGAAAATTCTCAAGGGCCCATTTCCCCCTTTTTTCAAGAATGTCTTGAGCATATTATTTCCCTTTTTGTATTTAAATCAATATTTACTTACTGGTTTCCAAATAATTTAAATATTTCCAGTTATCACTGTGAGTTGAGTTTCTTCCTGCTCCTGTTTTGCATTTGAGAGTGATGTATTAAAGTGTAAATATTTAATGGCTGCAGGCTGCTTACATGGCAGATAAGGAAAATGCAATATTTTAAACAAGCAAAACTTCTTGTGCAAAAGAAAATGTTTTCTGAATTTGTACTTTAGTCATTCTTTATATTTTCTCTTTAATTAAAACTTCACAAGGGTTTTCATCTCATAGTAATAGGTAGGAATTTTGGATCTGGCTTTTGCTTCAGTGTCAGCTATCACCTGTAGTTTTTCTTTCTTTCTGCTTTTAAAACACACTATATCCTACTCTACACAACAACAACAACTTTTATTGATTAGCCCTTGGGCCATATCAAAGTGCAAAGTTCCAGCAACAAACCATCACCAAAATTTGATAAAAGCAATCCAAAATGGAATTTGATAAAATACAATTTAAGATGAAATAGTAATAAAATACAAATTTAAGATATAGATAAAATATGATAACATTATATTTCGGAATCGCCCTTGCAATCTACCCCAATCAGTCCCACATACGCAGATCTTAACCAGATCTGTATTTGTTTAAATACTGTGCTACGTTAAATGTTATTTTCAAGTTCTGACCGGACATAAGATAAGTTATTTTGATATGGGGATCCCAATGGGTCATTCGTTTGGTATATAGACCAAGATACCTGTCTCTCACCCTCTTATACAGACAACAGTCAAATAGGATGTGAGCCAGGTCCTCTACCTCTGCCGCTCCACAAATGCAGAGAAACCCTACACAGAATTCAAATGAAATATGTCTTCTTGAAGAACATAAGCAGTCATGTCTTCTGTGCACTCAAGCAGTCTTCAAAAGCCATCCCTAGCTGTGCATTCACATGCATCCATATGTATGCCTTAGAAATTACTGTCTCCAAATGTTTTGCAGTCAACTCTGTAGTCTAATAGTGGTTTGATAATTAGGCATTCTTTTTATATCTGTTTTTATGTTTTGTGAACTGGTTCGAGTGACTCCTTTCTACAAGGGATAAGAACAAGGGTATAGTATTTTTGTATATTTAAATAAATAATATGTCTTCCAGTCCATGAGCAAGCTCAAACCTACCCATATGCTAGAGAATTAAACCACTCATAAAATGGAATTACCCAATTACTTTTAAATACATGGAATGGAATGGAATATTTATTATATACAAAAGACCCAAACACAGACATAATCAAAAAATTTAGCATAAAATAAACTATTACTGCAGATAAAAAAAGTTAATAATACAACACAAAACTTTTAGAAATTTAAAACTTAATTTATTAGTAAAGACATTGTTTTTTATAGCCATAGTTAAAATTTGGCTATTTCCATCCAGTTGCCCCGAATTAAGGGATTTCAGGATTGCAAAAAAAAGGGAGTTAAAATTTGGCTATCACCACTGTAATTCTAGGATTTTTATTGAAAATAAAATTTTAATGTCAGAATTTAACTTTAAGATGTATCTTGTTCTCAGTTTTTAAACAGGCTATATTATATCCAGCTGAAAACTCTTATAATACTCACAATGGAGTAGAATGTGAGTCACAATTTCAAGATTACAGGGGAAACATCTTTGAGAGATAGGAATCTTTTGAAATCTATCATATATTGATGGCAACAGATTTAATCTGACTAGAAAGCTATTTTATATTTCCTTACATATAAACTGCAACAGCACATAGGGAACGGAAAGATGTAATTGTATTTATTTGTACTGTATTGTATGTAATTATATGTGATTCTCTAAGTCCGGGTAAACATGGAATTTCAAGTTTTGCCATTAATTCCTGTACTGAATTGTCTCATCCTCTATAATACATTAAAACACTGGTGTCATGCCTAGAAAACAAACAGACCAATCTTTCTTTTACATAGAGTATAATCCCCAGGGCATCTACAGGTTTCACACAGAAGTATCATAAAAGGACATTGATTCATTTAATATTGTAATTTAAATAGCAGAGTAAAAGAGATTATTTTCAAAATGAACTCAGGTCCTGGTGATTTTTTAATGAATATCTTCATGCACTTTTTGTAGAAAAAGTATAGTCATGTTTGTTACTGCCATCTTATATGATTGTTGCTATTGTTCTATCTGTCCTGTAGTCCTGGACTTTCTAAATGCTCCCTTATCTAATTATTATTCAGCATTGTCTTTCTTTAGTTTTCTAGAATTCAAATGAAGTTGGCAAGTTCATATGGAAAGCAGCTTGGTCCAGTTCTAGACCGGCCAAGCATTCCAAGATGATTCATCTGTTTCCAGATTGGAATGATCTAAATCAGGAAGCATTTTGCAATATTCAATCAGTTAAATATTTGCATATTTGCAGTATGGTCAATCAATTAAATATGAGCCAGCAGTGTGAGGCGACAGCCAAAAAAGCCGATGCAATCCAAATTTGCATTAATTAATAGAGGGATTAAATCAAGATTGCGTGAGTACTGCCTTAGTAAGGCCACACCTAGAACAGGGCTTTTCAACCTTTTCACCCATTGTACCACATTTAGGATATGTCAACATCCGAGTACCACCAGTCGCCTAGCAAGGTGTCAAAAACTTGATGACCAAAAAAAAGAAAAAAAGAAAAAACTGATGAGTACAGGTAGTCCTCGACTTACAACAGTTTGCTTAGTGACTGTTCAAAGTTACAATGGCACTGGAAAAAAGACCCCCAAGCCACAGCCGAGCAAGACACCTGCTTGCCCACCCGTCGGCGCTCTTCCTCCTGTCCGAGGTTCTCATTGTTGTGAGCATTTCTGTTGAGGATTGGCAGTGGGGGTGGGGTGAGGGGGTGTTTGGTTTTTATTCACCCCCTCTGCTGGGTGGTTGCAGCAGGTTTTGGTCACGTCACATGACCCTGGGACACTGTGTCCGTCATAAATATGAATCAGTTGCCAAGCATCTGAATGTAAATCACAAGACCATGGAGATGCTGCAACATTCCAGCTGATCGGTGCTTCTTCTGGGCTCAGCAGAAGTGCCAGGATCAGTGCAGAGCTCCAGCTGGAGCCTGGCGCTGATCCTGGCACTTCCGCTGAGCCCTGACAGCCCTGCAGCTCCAGCCATCTCTCGCTCAGGCTTGTGCGGGGCTGCCACCGGTTCAGCTCATTCCCCTCCCCCGCTACTTTTCTAGGATGGTTGCATACCACCTGCCAGGGGCCAATGTACCACAGGTGGTACCCGTACCACTGGTTGAAAAGCCCTGACCTAGAATACAGCATCCAGTTTTGGTCACCACACTATAAAAAGATGTTGAGACTCTAGAAAGAGTGCAGAGAAGAGCAACAAAGATGATTAGGGGCCTGGAGGCTAAAACATATGAAGAATAGTTGCAAGAACTGGGCATGGCTAATCTAGTGAAGAAAAGGACCAGGTATAACAGGATAGCAATGTCCCATATTTGAAAGGCTTTCACAGAGAGAAGGACAACCTATTTTCCAAAGCAACTCAATGCCAGACAAGGAACAATGAATGGAAACTGATCAAGGAGAGGTTCAGAAATAAGGAGAATTTTTTTTTTGACAGTGAGAACAGCTTGCCTTCAGAAGTTGTGCGTGCTTCATCACTGGAAGCTTTCAAGAAGGGACTGGACAACCACTTGTCAGAAATGGTATATGTTTTCCTCCTTGAGCAGGGGGTTGGACTAAATGACCTACAAAGTCCCTTCCAACTCTGTAATTCTATATTCTATTCTGTTCTGTTTCAGGGCCAGACTTTGCCCTTGGCAACATTAAACCCAGTTCCATAAGCTTCCCATTTGAAGTAGTTGAACCATCTTCCAAATGCTCAGGTGATTTATTTCATTGGAAAAATGGAATGTTTCATACATCGGTGTTCTGGGAAATGGTTGTGCAGTTTCACACACAGCTATTTAAGAAAATGAAATGGTGACAGTATTCTAAGTCATTTCTTTGCACGTAGAACTATTTTGAACTTTACTTTCTCCCTATTTCTATCATATCCTCTATTTTGATGCTTTCCCTTCTTTCTCCAGCAGTTTTGATTCTGTCACTATGAAAAGTTACAGTTGTTTAGGGGTGCTTTCAGATGACTTTTAATTCGTCCTATCACATAAATTTGTTGAGGTTGCAACCATTCCTGTCATATATAGGTAGAAAGTCAGGTCTTCTGACCAAAATGCAAATGACAGAAATACTAACTGCAAATACGTGCTGCTCCTAAAAACTGAGATAGTAGGAATAAATAAACGTCTGTCCCAGAAGTTCTGTCCCAGACAGAACTGTCATGGTTGCCTCTGACACTCAAAAACTAGAAAAGGTTGTTAGCTCAAAGGGTGGGAGAAAAAGGCTTGGGTTTTACACCCAGAGGCTGACATATATAAAAGATTTGATTCTTATGTTCTGCACCACTCCGATCTTTTGTACCTCTATTACTTTTTTCTTGGCTCCACCATCTAGCTCTGTTGGGTCTGCAAAGTATCTGCTGTTACCTAGTTACCATACTCCCTGAAAGGGAGACTGAGTTCTTAAGAGAACTGAGATTTATTGCTTGTGTCTGCTGTGAAGTCTGACAGGATGCGACTCTATTAAGTTTTTTTAGTGTGTGATTAGCTTCATTAATCATTCTGCACCACTGAACAAATTATTATTATAAGCCAGGCTACGTTGTTTTCTATTTTGTAATCTCCTGTATTTTATCTTCATATTTCTAACTTTTTTTCTGGCTAGACAAAAGTAAAAAGATTAAGACAGAAGTAGCTTTATTTATTTTTTTTGTATCCCTCCACCTACTTCTAAGGCTACCGGGATGGTATTTATATAAACTGATTGACCCATACTACTTGACACTGCATTGCTATGTAATAATTAGCCTGTCTGTTGCATATTAAGGTAATCAGATATTTAACATCGCATGAAATATTCCTTATAAATTGAGGAATACTGAGGAACATGGAAACTTATTTTCCATGTTCTACACTTGTGGTGGTAATAACATATTATTGGTGATGATTTAAATATGGATCACAAATACATATGCTATCATAGTCAGGGTCTTTGACCGAAAAGCAAATATCAAAAACAGTATCTGCAAATATGTGCTGCTCCTAGGAATAAATAGCAACTCTCCCAAAGATTCTGTCCAGACTGTCATGTACTGTAAATACGGAACCCTTTCCTCTGATACTCAAAACTAGAAGGCTTAGCTTAAAAGTTGGGGGTGGGGGTGGGGAGGCTAAAGATTTTGGATTCTCATCGAAGGTTATTACTGATTTAGAACTTGACACTTTTGAGCTTTATCTCTGAGGCCATGCAAGTCCTCCCCATATATTTTGTGCATTTAACACCCCTCTTCTTTGAAGCTTTTTGTTCTTCAGTCTTTTGCTCGCAGAGGCTCCTCCGTTCCCAGCCAACTAATCTAAACCACAGAGAGAGTGACTAGAGTGCCCACTTACAGTCCTATTCCTTCCACCTCTTCTAGGCTACATCTCTATAGGCAGAAGAAGAACCCTGAACTCCCTGGCAGTTGGAAAGAGGCAACAGCTTCAGCCATTAGCAAGGCCTTGGCTTGCGCACGGAAGATGCCTGTCCCATCCACAGAGCAGGGGAAGTACAAGTCTTGGAAGGAAGGAGCCAGGGATATCATGGCTCCCTTCTCTCAGCACATATCCTGGTTCTGGAGGGCAGAGGAGGCTTTTTCCAGGAGCCTTAAGAAAAGTGGCCCTGAGAGCAGATTCCTTAACAGTCAAGACAAAATGGAAGCGGAGGCCCTTGAGGGCAGCAGGCCCGCCTACCCCAAGCCCTGCTCTCAGCTGCTGGCAGGGCTATGCCCCACAACCTGGATCCTAGAGGGAAGTAGCAGGGGCAGCGACCGGCCCTTCTTTCGCTGTGGGCTGTCGAGTAGCTGCAGGGACATGAAGCCAGAGCCTTCCAAAGATGGCAGCCCAGCTCTTCCACCCAGGAACCGGCTCAGCCTGTCAGCAGCTTCAGTAGCCAAAAAGGACAGTTCCCTGGGACAGGTGGTGGTGGTGGAGGAGAAGTACTCCTGTGAGTATGGCTCCTTTGCCTATCTGCTCTTCTGCTCCTTAGGTGGGGTGGTGAGCTGTGGTGCAACCCACACAGCGGTAGTGCCGCTCGATGTGGTGAAGTGCCGCATGCAAGTGGAACCCAGGCGCTACCAAGGGCTGGTGCAAGGCCTTTCTCTTACGGTGCGAGAGGAGGGGATACCTGGCCTGGCTAAAGGATGGGCTCCAACAGCCATAGGCTATTCCATGCAGGGCTTTGGCAAGTTTGGTTTCTATGAGTACTTCAAGTTACTGTACTCTAATTTTTTGGGTCCGGAGCAAACTTATCTGTGGCGGACTAGCCTCTACCTCGCTGCTTCAGCCAGCGCAGAGTTCTTTGCTGACATTGCTTTGGCCCCGATGGAAGCAGTCAAGGTACGGATTCAGACCCAGCGCGGTTATGCCAGGACGCTGCGAGAAGCAGCTCCCAAGATGTATATTGAAGAAGGACTCTGGGCTTTCTATAAGGGAGTGTATCCTCTCTGGCTGCGACAGATCCCTTATACTATGATGAAGTTTTCCTGCTTTGAACGAACTATAGAAGCACTCTATAAATACGTCATTCCAAAGCCACGAGATCAGTGCAGCAAGATGGAACAGCTTGGAGTCACATTTGTTGGCGGATATATCGCTGGCATCTTCTGTGCTATAGTCTCACACCCAGCTGATTCTGTCGTATCAGTGTTGAACCAAGAAAGGGGCACCACTGTTTTGGGTGTCCTCAAGAGGATGGGCTTGTATGGGATGTGGAAAGGCCTCTTCACTCGTATTCTGATGATTGGTACTCTTACTGGCCTGCAGTGGTTCATCTATGATTCAGTTAAAGTTTATCTCAAGTTGCCTCGTCCCCTACCACCTGAAATGCCCGAATCTTTGAGACAGAAACTCTCTCAAAATTAAATCCATACTAAGTGGCTGTGTTTCAAGGATACTCCAATTCTATAAGAATGTTTAATTCACCTGATTTGTGAATATCACTGAGCCATGGAAAATTCGTTATAGTGTTCCTCAGTCCCAGAACTAAGCTTTAGAGAGTTTTAACAATCTATAAAAGAAGCTATTTAAAATAGCTTCTTAATGAAACTTTAATGCATGTCATTTAACAGAACAACATTCTCTTGCAGTTTTATTTTGTTCTATACTGCACTCAAAATACATAGCAGATAATGCAATTACTAGTTTTTACATGCTGTTAAATATTTCAAGGTTAACCAGTTGTTCTAATACTGTTGTAATGATTTGATAATTATTGTCAAAAGGACATGTTGTCAGGCAGCCTAGAGAGTATTATGATTCTGACATTGAACAAAAAATTCTGTGTGCATTTGCTAAATCAGATTCTAAGTTTGAAGCAACATAAAAGTATAAACTCTGAAAAATGGCATTCTTAGCAGTATATTAGAAAGCTTATTTTACTTTTAAGTGTCACAGATCTCTAAATGCCTGTTTATACATAGAAAAATGTATAATTTTGTGGCAGGAGGTTATTTTATAGGTTTTGGTATCTTGATTACAAAAGTTTCTATTTGTAGCTTGAGTCTTTAAAAAAGCATTCTTCTCATCCATGTAGAATCTGCTATGCTGGAAAGAGAAAAAAAAGACTGTAGTAATTTTGCATTGTGATTTCTATATTTATTGGACAAGTCTTTTGGATCTTGCATGAAAGTTGTTCCTCTCTGTTCTTAAAGCAGTCCATCAGACTTAATTGGTGTACTTCTTCCAAATTATTTTTGAAACATGTACATGTTTCATGTGTATTGAACAATCCTTTCACTGTATAAAAACTCTGAAGCCTCTTATTTTGAGGCAAATCTACTTTTTCTTGATTGAGCATTTTTCAAGTTACTGGAATTATAGAAATAAAAACAATAGTATTCTTCGAAAGCTAAAATTCTGAATTTTGGTGATCCTTTAACCAGTATGTTATTTTTTCTTTTGTTGTATAATTTAATTTGAACATTTATTGTTACTACAGCAAATAAAGTTATTGTGGTTATGGAATTATAAATTCTGTATCAGGCAGTGCTTTTTAAAACATATTAGCAACTATATATTTTATACAAAAAAGCAGCCTTTTCCTTTTCAAACAAATGGTCTTCCTATTTAGTGTTATTGCAAAACCTGAGCAAGTGATATTCAGTTGTCTTTTATACCTTTAATGATGTAACCTAATTCTTAAAGTTATATTCAAGTAGCTTATTATTTCCTGCTGTATCCACAAGATCTAAGTATTCTTTTTAGAGCCTAGTATAAATGTTTACTAAAGGTTCAATGATCAGGAATAATTGAGATTGTAATCCAAACTTCTGGAAGGCAGACCAACCACTGATCTACTCAACAAAGCAAATTGTGGTACATGTTGAAAATTTAAAAGAAAAGATTTTGAATCAACTTGTCAGTGACAAATTCTGTTTCAACACTTTGCTTTCAGTCATTATTTGGATCTATTTTCCAATTTTGATTTCAGATAAGACTTCTTTAAAGCACCAATCATCTTCAGAACTAGTTAACTCTCATTATTTGAATATGCTTTGATTTGATATTAGGGAAGACTGCTCCCACAGTGTCAAACATAACTTTAGACCTAGTTACTCCTATCTTATTTCTATCCCTTTATAGCTTGAGAGATAGAATGATATTGCAATGCGGTGGAGAGCAATTGTTCAAAGAGCTATGGACTACATAGTGCAATAAACATACCCTTGTTGCTGATTGTGAAATGTTGGCAAGTATAGTAAGTTGTGATGATCAATAGAAAATCCATAGTATGAAAAGTACATTATGTTTCAAGGGTGCTCCAGTTCTATAAAAAGTACTACAGTAGGCTATATGATATGTAGGCAGTGAACCATAGCACTCAAAATATATGATATGTAGGTCTTTGTTAAAAATAAACTTATTGTGTTAATAGTAATTGCTATGCGAACTGGGTAATGTAATACTTTTGTAGTGATCAATAGCAATATTGCTTAATTTTGGTCAAGGATCAGATCAAATCCATCAGATCATACCATACAAGGTGGTTTAAATTAATATAAAATAACCTTAAACCTAAAATTATAAAATTAATCCCATCATTTATTTTTTTTAAAAGGTAGATAGTAAGGAGATCAACCTTGGGACATATTCAATTCTGAATCATTGCTTGTCGTGTGAAGATTTCATATACATAATTTCAATTTATGTTGTAATGTTTTATATCTCTAAACAGATCAGATTACCAATACAACACTTTTGGAAAACGGAATTGGTTAAGAGATTATTAGTAATTTAACAATATTGAGAGAAGAGCTTCCACACATTTTCAATTTTTTGGAACATATTTAAAAGTGGTTATGCTTTAGTTGATTTTCCCAAAATTCATGCAATAAATAAATCTTATCCATTTGTTTCATGGGATCCAATAATGTTATTTTAAAATTAGCTGTCCATACATTATTTTTGCAATCCAAATGAGGTGGGCCAATTTTTATAAACAGCCATGATTACTTTAATGGGAATGTATACCCCCCCTCCGTGTGTGTGTGTGTGTGTGTGTGTATTTATACATAAAAATGTGTGTATATTTTATCTTTGAAATATTCTTTATTGATTGAAAAGTGATTGGACTGGACTGATCTGTATAACACCCAGGATTTGAAACTATTTATCTATCTTTACAAGCCATGATACTTTCTGTTGCAAATACTAGCAACAGAAAACAATCCAACCAGTGTCTTGAACTTCAAAAGAGCTGACTTTAGCAAACTCAGAGAGAACCTAGGAAAGAGCCTATGGATGAAAATCCTAAAGGGGAAAACAACCCGAGAGGCGTGCAAAACTGAAAAATGTGATCATAAAAGCCCACACCAGCACAATACCACTGAAAAAGAAAAACAAGAAATTCAAGAAGAAACCAGCATGGCTGCACCTCTGACAAACTGAAAGACAAAAAAGACAAATACAAAAAATGGAAAGAGGGGCACACAACTAAGGCTGATTATCAGCAGACAGCCAGGACATGCAAAGATGAATCCAGGAAAGCAAAGGCTCAGAACAAACAACTTGCAACACATCCATGGATAATAAAAAAAGTTTCTTCCAATGTATCAACAATAAGAAAAAAAGTCAAGGAAACTAGGCCCACTAATGGCAACTGGGAGAAGGTAGAGCTGCTTAACTTGTACTATGCATCAGTCTTCACACAAAAAGAAATTATAGTCCAACATACAAAAAAAAAAATCACTGCAAAAGACAAACTAGAAACAAAAATTAAAATAAGCAAGAAAATGATAAGAGAACACCAATCTGACCTTGGCGAATATAAATCACCAGGGCCTGACAGATTACATCTCAGAGTTCTGAAGGAGCTGGCAGATGTTATCTCAGAACCATTGCAACACATCTTTCAAAAATCCTGGAGCAACGGGGGAAGTACCTGAGGATTGGAAAAGGGCTGATGTGGTTCCCATCTTCAAGAAAGGAAAAAAACGGACCCAGGAAACTCCAGTTTAACATCAATACCTGGAAAGATCCTAGAAAAGATAATCAAAAACGAAATCTCTGAACAACTAGAAGCAAATAAAGTTATAACTAGTAGCCAGCATGGGTTTGTTAAAAATAGATCATGCCAAACCAATCTTATTCTTTGACAAAGTGACTAAACTAATAAACCAGCGAAATACTGTGGCTGTAGTATACTTAGACTTCAGTAAGGCATTTGATAAAGTAGACCACAACCTACTCCTTGGTAAGCTACAAAAAGGTGGAATAGAGTAAACAACATCACCACCAGATGGATCTGTAGCTGGCTGGCAAACCATACTCAACGAGTAGTCCTCAAGGGCACTACATCCACATGTAGAGAAGTAAGCAGTGGGGTACCACAAGGTTCCATCTTAGACCCAGTACTCTTCAATATCTTCATAAATGACTTAGATGAGGGAATTGAAGGGGAACTCATGAAATTTGCAGATGACACCAAACTGGCAGGAGTAGCCAACACCCCAGAAGACAAACTCAGGATCCAAAAAGATCTTGACAAACTTGAACAATGGGCCCTGCCCAACAAAATGAGTTTCAATGTGGAGAAAAGCAAAGTTTTACATTTAGGCAGGAAAAATCAAAGGTATAAGTACAGAATGGGTGAGACCTGGGTTAAAAACAGTAACTGAGAGGGACCTTGAAGTTCTAGTGGATGATCACTTGACAATGAGCCAGCAGTGTGCAGCAGCAGCCAAAAAAGCTAATACAATCCTGGCTAGTATAAGAGGCAGGGCTTTTTTTGTCATAGAACGCTCAGAACGGAGTTCCGGCACCTTTTTTGGATGGAACCTTGTAGGGTAGGCAAGGTGGGTTGCATGACATGTGTGAGTTCCAGCACCTTTTTCTTTTACAAAAAAAGCACTGATAAGAGGCATAGAATCAAGTTCACGTGAAGTGCTAATACCGTTTTATAAAACCCTAGTAAGACCACAGCTGGAATACTGCAGCCAATTTTGGTCACCATATCACAAAAAAGATGTTGAGAGTTTGTAAAAAATTCAAAGAGCAACTAAGATGATCAAAGGCCTGGAGACTAAAACATACGAAGAATGGCTGCAGGACTTGGGTCTGGCTAGTCTAAAGAAAAGAAGAAATAGGGGAGACATGATAGCAGTACTTGAGGAGCCACCACAAAGAAGAGGGGGTCATGTTATTCACCAAAGCAGCAGAGGGCAGGACGAGAAGCAATGGTTGGAAACTGATCAAAGAAAGAAGCAATCTGGAGTTGAGGAGAAGCTTCCTGACAGTGGGGACAATTAACCAGTGGAATAGCTTACCCCCAGAAATTGTGGGTGCTCCATCACTGAAGATTTTTAAAAAGAGGTTAGACAGTCACTTGTGTGAGATGGTATAGATTCTCCTGATTGAGCATGGGGCTGGACTAAAAGTCCTTCAAGTTCCCTTCCAGTTCTATTCTATTCAGAATACTTTATATCAACAGACGGAGCATTAAGATAAATAGTATTAATTGTATTGCACAATAATCGAGGAAATATGCAAAATGGATCACTTGGTACCTGGTGGGGAAAAATAATAGATATTTTGAAATAGATTTATAATCCTGTTTGTGTGTGATATATGTATGTATACATATACAGTCTTGGGAAATGTGTCATTATCTCAAAGCGTTTTTTATTAAGATGACATAGTTCCTTGGATTGAATCCAAACACTTCAGTTTAATAAGCTTGGAGATCAGCCTTATCATAAGTTTCTTAAACAGCATATGTATATTTGCGCATTCTATATTAGATTCACTGGATGTGTAATAAACACTTCATAAATTCAATTCTCAGTTGATCCAGGTTCATTTTTATAACATTTCAAAAGTATTTTTAAAAGGGAAAAAGAAGACCCTACCAAAATTGTAACCAGCAGAATCCTGGCTAGTATTTCTAAAATAATTCTCATGATCACAACTGATTTTTTTCTTTTTCTCTTCTCTTTTTTATTTTCTCATCTCTTATTTTGGATTCACCTAACCTTGATGAAAACTTCTGGAGAACTCAGGATGTTTCTGAGTTTGTATTATTAAAGTTTGGCCCATTTTTAATTATGAAATAATATGTTGCATAATTTTTCTAGTGTTTTTTTTTATCCAGAAAACAGACTGACATTTGTGCATCTCTTAAAATTGTCAACAAAATCTTTGTGAAATACTATTATGATGAATACAGCGGCTATGGAATGGAGAGATGGTATGATCAAGCAGTTAAAAAAGTAAAACATTTGAATTAATTCAGTCCACCAAGCCGCCCAATTGCTTTTGGCTAGTCATTCTTTCACATGGAACAGTTACCATAACAGAAAAAGAAGTGAGATAGAAATATGAATCTATATCTGATAGATGTTTTTGAAAGTATGGAAACAATATTATGTCGTTCTTGTCTATACATTCAAAGTTCCTTGAGCATGATTTAGTAGGCATAAACGAAAAGAGCCTTGGTGGAGCAGTGGGCTAATGCCTCCTTAAGTAACACCAGCTGCCTGCAATTAGTGCAAGTTCGCATCCCACCAGGCTCAAGGTTGACTCAGCCTTCCATCCTTCCGAGGTAGGTAAAATGAGGACCCAGATTGTTGGGGGCAATAAGCTGACTTTGTAATAATGCTGTTTGGGGGGGGGGGGCTGAAAGCCCTAATAAAGCAGGCATATACATAGAATGAAGGCTATTGCTAAGCACATTGGTTTGTGCTTAAATTGTAAGCCGCCCTGAGTCTTCAGAGAAGGGCGGGATATACCGGTAAATGGGATTTAAAAAAAACAGCTGCAATTTTCTCTTCTTTTCTAATCAAGGGAAGAACATTTGTCATGCCTTGAGATTTGGATTAATTGAAATGAGTTTCATTACATGGCTTTAGGAACAATCTTTTACTCACAATCTACAATTTCACTTAGCAAAAGTCCAGCTCAATAATCTCACTGTTGCAGATATTGTAGACCAATGGTTCCTAGATGTTGTGGTTTGGTGACCAAGCTGGGGGGAGAGAGGGGGAACTGGTCCAGTAGTTGGCCGGGGCCCAGACATTGTGGACCAATGTTGCAGATATCAAAATATTACAAGGTTCTCTCATAGTTAAACAGGTAGTGAATCCTGATGGTTGTGTTTCAGGTACAGATTAGAGCTGGAATGAAAATACTTAAGGATCTAAGCAAAGAAAAGTAGAGATGAGACTAATGAAACAAAACTAGAGTTTGCTAACCGTTGACTATAGTTTTTTCTATTTTTCACATATACAGTATATTATGATTAGATGTTGGGTCGATTTGGTTATCAGATAGAGATCCCCTCATTTATTTAATAGTTAATGATTTAATATAGTATTCTTGTTAAATAAGAATGGGAAAGCTTATAACTATTTGTAGACCTATTATGTAAGGGAGGTGAATTTATCAGGATTTTTTTGTTTGTTTGTTTCGGGATCCAGCCAGGTGGATTCTTTATACTTAGTGTTAGATTTATTTTATATTTGGGTCATTTTTCCCTTTTTTGCATACAATTTTTTCCCCTTTTTTGTTGTTGTTAGTGTTGGATGTATGTTTTTCTGTTTGACAGTTGATAGCTGATAAAGCAAATAAATATATATGAATAGAAAAGAGACTAGATTTTATCTTGTTGCTGAATAATAATATAAGCACTATTCGGGCAATTCTGAAAGAAGAGTAATCACCAGTTGAGGATTTGCAATAAGCCCTATTCTCCCCAGTGTTACTAAAAATGTCATTCCATTCAGATCATCTACTTGGAGTGCACAGATTCCTGCATAAGGAAATCCCACACATATTTGTCTACAAGCGTATGCAAGCACTAATATGCATATACAAGATCTAAATGAAAAAATAATGCTTCAAATTTTATAACTTGCCAACAGATGGCAGTACTGACACACTAGAAACTCTGACATGTTCTTAAGCATCTGTTCTTTCACTTCAATAGGAAAAAAGCTACTGTGAGAAAAGGTTGCATTGCTATTGTTCATGAAATGGAAACTTGTCAGTGCACTTTCAACAATACAGGTAGTACTTGTTTAGCAACCACAGTTGGGATTGGTAATTCATTCATTAAATGCAGCAGTTGCTAAGTGAAACATGACTGTGCTTATGATCTTACTTCAGCTTTCCTTTGCTCTACAACTAAATGCTGGGATTAGTCATAAAATTATTTTTTCATTACTGTCATAACTGCTAACACTTACTAAATAAGGCAGTCACTAAAAGACAACTACTTGTATTCCATGATTGAACTTTTTACTGCTGAAAGAGTCCCTCCAACTGAAATTCACTATTAAATGTAGATAGTTTATGTTTTGGTATGAGCTGCATGACCAAGAACAAAGTGGACAACCTTGGCAACAAGTAACAAATTTCACAGAAGAAAAGATTGATGAACTGATTAAGGACATTTGATAGATTACTCAAAGGGAAGTTGCTATCAAGCTTGGTATGTCACATGAAGATGTAGGCCACAATTTTGTTTTTTCAATGTTAGATATTTTGTGCAATATTGGTTTCTCAGATGTTGACAGCAGACATAAAAGCTTCAAGAGTTGAAATTTGCCAGTAATGTCATGCTAAGAAAATGAAAGTGAGGAATTTCTTCACAACATTGTAAGAACTGATAGAGCTTAGGATCATCATTATGATCCCAAAACAAAGTATCCAACAAAAAAATAAAACCTCTAGGTTTTGGCAGGAAAATCTATAATTTGGGGAGGGGGAACACAGGTTAACAAATCGGGGAGGGGGGGAAGAAACAGATTTACATGAATTTCCTTGAACCTAGCACCAAGTGTGAAGCATTTAAGTGGATTTAAAAGCACAAGAAGAAAATTTTGCTGCCACGTGACCACCTAGGCCTCACACCTCACTAGCCACCAAAAAGGCAATTGCAAAGTTGAATCCCTCTATTCGACAGAAATTAAGATATGGAAAAAAAATGCCAAGATTTGGTCAAAGAGACAACTGTTTCATGACAGTTTTAAAAAGCTTGTTTGTCATTGGCAGAATTATAATCAGTGGCATTGATTATGTGGAAAAGTAAATACTGTTATTAAAAGAGCTTATTTCAAGGGTTATTTGTTTAAAGTTATGAAGGTGGAGGCATTGCTTTGTAAGGTTTTACACTTAGCCTCACAATTTCCCCAGCATTACTCAGGAATTTAAAAGAGCCAAAGGAAACTCTTGAGCCGAGGTTTCAGCAAGCAAACAACTTTTATTTTGATCAAAATAGAGTTGGCTGGCCACATCTCTCTTTGTGGCTGGTAGAGAGATGAAGGCAACAATCAGGAAAGATGTCTTCCACCTTTTTTTTTAATCCCATTTATATCCTGCCCTTCTCTGAAGACTCAGGGCAGCTTACAATCTAAGAAGCACAAATCAATGTGCTTAGCAATAGCCTTCATTCTATGTATATGCCTGCTTATTAGGGCTTTCCCCCCCCACAAGCGGCATTATTACAAAGTCAGCTTATTGCCCCCAACAATCTGGGTCCTCATTTTACCTACCTCGGAAGGATGGAAGGCTGAGTCAACCTTGAGCCTGGTGGGACTCAAACCTGCACTAATTGCAGGCAGCTGGTGTTACTTAAGGAGGCATTAGCCCACTGCACCACCAAGGCTCTTTTGTACCCCTTCAGAACAAAGAGATCTAGTCTTGGTACTAGGAACCAAAAGGTACAGAAAAATAATTCCTAGATCATGACTCATACACAACAACCCAGGCTCCACCACAGCTCCTTTTCCCCCTCCCCTTTAACATGAGGCTTTTCATGTAAGCAATCACCTGTACCTAAAACATGAAACATTTGCTTTTATATAACTAATTTCCCAATAAATTAATAATAATAATAATAATAATAATAATAATAATAATAATAATAATAATAATAATAATAAACCTTTATTGTCAAAGTACAACATGTGTACATTGAGATTAGCTGAGCCTCCCCCCGTGCTCTCTCCCCCAACACACAATGACAACAAACCCTCCATCCCACCACACTATGTGAACCAACTACACCACACACCTACAAAACTGCTTGCACATAAACAAAGATGATTACACTACTAATATCAATATTACTAACATCAACCTTAAGCATAATAAAATCCCTTCAGCTTATTTAAAACTTGTAGTTGCATGTGGGAAAGCTCTCTGCAGATGTCTCCCCACAGTATGTATGTTGTTTAGTGGAGATGAGTAACTTCAGTATGGAATTTAAAATACTGGTATTTCCTCTTTTTGAATATCTGAACAGGGAAATAAGGTCCATCTACTTTAAGTATTTCAAAGTAATCACAATATTTCCTCTTGACTGTCATCAATGAGATCAGTCAGAATCCTAAATGGGTACCCAAACATCATACTAAATAGAATAAAACAAAATATATAGGATTTCCCAAAGCAGAGGTTACAGGAACACGGTGGGCTCGATCTATAACTAGTTCCTTGAATTGCTCATCTGTTTTATTTTAGCTTCATGCTAAAGAGAAAGGAATGGGGGGTGGGAAGGTGTTGACAGAGATTACAAAATGATATAGTTAAACATGGCTTTTATGCATCAATAACCCTGGCCAGGAAACAACTCAGATTTGGTACATACAGTATATCTCTATATAGTTGTAACAATTTCTAAAATCACAACGATTTTGCTTTGAACTCCATGTAATCTTTGCTTGGAGTCAAAGCACTGACATTCAAACCACAAGCAGGCTATTTTCCCCAAAGCACTTGCGGAAATGCTTCTGTCAGATAAGTGTCCAGCATCTATGAATCACATCAGAATTTCACTAGGAAGACGACAGAGGTCTTATTAGAGCACATTAATCAACTAGAAAGCAGGCCATCCCCTCCGAAGCAATTTCTCTCCCTTGTTTGCAGACTGAAGGAAGCAGGATTTCCCACCCAGCTACTTTCATGAACTTTCATAACTTTCTTATGAAAAAAAATATATTCAATTAATCATCACTTGAGGAGTTCTTTTTAACTGCCTTCCAGACATTAGGGCATATGGCCTGAACGATGTTTTGTGACAGACATTCTGGTTATTCTACACAAACCTCTCTCCTTTTTATGTTTTAGACAAAGCCCGAAAGAGAGAAGTAGAAGCAAGCAACAATCATAACGATTCCCTGTATTGTTTTTCACCATCAGCTTAATTTTTATTGATCTTTAATCTCCAGGGAGTATCACTGGAATGAGTAGTATTTTTTGAATTATGAAGAGTAGTTTTAAATTTGCTGGAGGGGGTTTAATATTTTTAACAGCATGGGGTCTGTAAAATATACTTCAGGGCTGGTTGCGAAGAATGTAAGTCGCTAGACAAATTGCACAAGGGTGTTTTTGGGTTGTGCTTCATAGTTGTCAGCCAAAAAACTATAAAGTCCAGGAGAGAGAGTCATTAGAAATATAAACAAAGATGCTGATGCCCAGCTTTCTTCTAGTATTCGGGCCAGCCTTGGAAATACTTCTACATCAATTTAACAATGTCTGTCTGTTCTTTTTAAATAATAGTTGTCAGACAAAGTTTGTTCCTGATGAGCCCCTGCTCTGAATCTGCAATTTGCCAGAGGAAGGAAGCTATTAATGATGCGGTTATATTGGCACTGCAAGAGGGAAATGAATCTTTTGGAGAGAAGTAAATTTTTTCATTAGGATTATGTCACTGAAAATAAAGCATTACGCTGCCCCTCTCTAAATGCCATTTCAACTCCATGCCAATTTCAGTCCTATATACAGCAAAACAGACACATGAAATACGATCACACTTTTAAGAAGTTGTGTCATTTATTATATGTGTCTGTGTCTATATCTATATCAGTTATATCTTTCCTTATGCCCTTTCTGAGAGCCAGCAATACGGCAAGATGCAACTCATCAAATGGATAAATCAATCAATTCTACATGAAAGAAATGTGTGCAGACAATTAGTTAGACTTGTTGAATTTCTTCTTAGCTTTGTCCAACTTACAATAGCTATGCAAATGATTCTGCCCATGCTTACCTTCTGTTATGGACCACCCATTGGAATGAAAAGGATGCAAACAAACATTCTGTGTTTGTCCGCAAATAAATGTCCATCATGATTTTGAGAAATAAAGATACAGCTGGTGTATTTTCAGCTCACAAATTAGCAACAAGCCACTTAAATCTGCACCCTCATAGAAGAGAAGCTCTTTCACTAGTCATCATCATTCAGAAGTTTGTCTCTAAAACTGAAAGTAAAAAATGATCGGTTTTCTGATGAAAAAGGCTGGCTCTGTCAGATTTCTTTGGTTTTTACTTCTGGCCAAAACAACACAGCAGCAAGTCCTCATTGTAGCCTGCATTTTTCCTTAAAAAGCTTTTCAATTTTCACTTTTACTGCACTAGATTGTGCAAATTATCACTGTGACCCCAGTGACCAGTAAAAGCTGCACCGAATTTAAAGAAGCCCCTATCAGAAATGGCTTTAGTTATTGCACTTAGAAAAGAAGTTCATGGTTAGGTCACCATGAACTCGTATAGCAAAATGGACATCGCCAAAAAAATCAGAGTGCTTGGGTAAGGTTAGGAGGGCACTGGCTTTTATTGGCTGCCCTATCTATGTTTCCTGGTAAAATGCATGGGAAAGTGCCCTTGGAGGAAAATTCCACTTAGGGTTAGGGTTAGGTCACCATGAACTCGTACAGCAAAATGGACATTGCCAACAAATTCGGGATTCTTGGGTATGGTTAGGAGGGCACTGACATTTCTCTCCTGCCCTAGGTTCCCTGGTAACATACATGGGAAAATCCCATTGGAGGAAAATTCCACTTAGGGTTAGGGTTAGGTCACCATGAACTCGTAGAGCAAAATAGATATTGCCAACAAATTCAGAGTGCTTGTGTATGGTTAGGAGGGCACTGGCTTTTATTGGCTGCCCTATCTATGTTTCCTGGTAAAATACATGGGAAAATCTCACTGGAGTTAAATTCCACATAGGGTTAGGGTTAGGTCACCATGAATTCGTAGAGCAAAATGGACATCTCCAACAAATTCAGAGTGCTTGGGTACAGTTAGGAGGGCACTGGCTTTTATTGGCTGCCCTATCTATGTTTCCTGGTAAAATACATGGGAAAATCTCACTGGAGTTAAATTCCACATAGGGTTAGGGTTAGGTCACCATGAATTCGTAGAGCAAAATGGACATCTCCAACAAATTCAGAGTGCTTGGGTACGGTTAGGAGGGCACTGGCTTTTATTGGCTGCCCTATCTATGTTTCCTGGTAAAATACATGGGAAAATCTCATTGGAGGTAAATTCCACATAGGGTTAGGTCACCATGAACTCATAGAGCAAAATGGACATCGCCAAAAAAATCAGAGTACTTGGGTAAGGTTAGGAGGGCACTGGCTTTTATTGGCTGCCCTATCTATGTTTCCTGGTAAAATGCATGGGAAAGTGCCCTTGGAGGAAAATTCCACTTAGGGTTAGGGTTAGGTCACCATGAACTCATACAGCAAAATGGACATTGCCAACAAAGTCGGGATTCTTGGGTATGGTTAAGAGGGCACTGACATTTCTCTCCTGCCCTAGGTTCCCTGGTAACATACATGGGAAAATCCCATTGGAGGAAAATTCCACTTAGGGTTAGGGTTAGGTCACCATGAACTCATAGAGCAAAATAGATATTGCCAACAAATTCAGAGTGCTTGTGTATGGTTAGGAGGGCACTGGCTTTTATTGGCTGCCCTATCTATGTTTCCTGGTAAAATACATGGGAAAATCTCATTGGAGGTAAATTCCACATAGGGTTAGGTCACCATGAACTCATAGAGCAAAATGGACATCGCCAACAAACTTGGGGTTCTTGGGTATGGTTAGGTGGGCGCTCACTTTTCTAGTGTGCCCTATCTACGTTTCCTGGTAAAATACATGGGAAAATCCCACTGGAGGAAAATTCCAGTTGGGGTTAGGGTTAAATCACCATGAACTCATACAGCAGAATGTACATCACCAAGAATGTCGGGGTTCTTGGGTATGGTTAGGAGGGCACTGACATTTCTTTTCTAGGCAGCCCAATCTATGTTTCCTGGAAAAATACATGGGAAAATCCCATTGGAGGAAAATTCCACTTAGAGTTAAAAAGACCATATGTTGATAGAGTCTGATTAAATGAGAGACTAATAAAAAGACAAGGAAGGAAAGGGCCAACAGAATCAAAGCTCTTATTTGTGATGTAAACTGCTTTAGGCATCAGTTCTGCAGAAGTGGGTCAGTGGAGAGCTGTAGGAAGATAAATATAAGAAAATTCAAAGGTTCACATTTGTTTTCCTATAGTATTTATTGATAAAATAAGCCAGACACTCCTAGGAGCATCAGAGTTTACTGCTTATCTTTCCCAGTATATTCCTACACTGATTGGCTGTATTCATATAAGTTGTAGCCATCTAGTCTTTTTAACTGGAGTTGTTGAAGATTGAATCCAAGTTTTTTGGGATATGAAAATCTGTTTTCAATAAACTGAGCTATGTTTCCATCCTAAAGGTTTGAAATCTTCTTGGGGGCTTAGGTTCTTTTATTGTCTTTTGATGCTATGACCCTGCTTCCAGGAACAATTTGTTCCTCTGTTTGAGGTTTTGAGGTTTACACAATTCTATCAGTGCATCCGGCATTGTTTACAGTTAACACAGTTGCATGGGCCTTGTTCCCAAGAAGAATGTTATAACTTGGAATAGAGATGGGGGAGTCAGGAAACAAAGGCAAAGAACAGAAGGAAAAATAGGCAAGAATTATTACAAATACTTAATGTTGATTGGGAATTAAGATAACAATCCAAAGGTGGAGTGAAAAAAACAACAACGGACGTTAAGAATAGAAAAAAAGTAAAGCAAATCTGTAAAGAGAACTGATGAGGGCCTATTCGGCCTAGCAGAATTCGGATCAGTTCAAAGTGGTTTGTGTTTGACTGCAATGAAATGAGTGTGCAGCTTCTGAAAGTTGTGTCTTCAAGCACTGGAATTACAAAGTTACACCAGCTCAGAAAATTACTTTATCAAAAAATGAAATTCCTCAGTATACCAAAAAGCTTGAGGGCATACTGATTTAAATACATAATTTCTATGAAGCAAGGAAATCAAACTTTGCTCTGAAGAACATAATTCCCTAAATCATCGATGCAGAGTGCTATTTCAGCACTCAAGATGCTCATGGTTTTAGTCTTATCACTCAGCCCACTTAACAGTACAAGCAATTTGAGAAAAGCCATGGAAACAAACTGGAGTTTACTTTTCAGCTCATTTGTAATTTTCCTGGACTTCCTTGTCTTCTTGGTTACTTTTGAGCTGCCAAAGAGAGAGGAATCAAGAGTGTGAATTACAATAATGGGTTGGTGAGCAAAAACAAAATGCTTACTCAGGTAGCAGACACTGTAGTTTGTAGATATTACTAGGAGACTGCATAATGTTTTTATATTCTCTAATGGTTAATTCTTGTATTTATATTATATTTTGGCAAACTATGTCAGAATCACATAATTGCATTGGAATTAAAATATTGTACTAAACAGGGACTTCCAGAATAGTTAAGCAAGCCAAATAAGAGGGTTTTTTTCTTTAATTCACAAGACAAATATTTTCCTATAGTTAATATACTTAGCTTAACATTATCATTTGAAAACCAAAAGTACATTGAGAAGCAAAAGTAGAATTAAAATAGAAAGTACAGCCACATATATTCAGTTTTAAATACCCAAACTCTATTTTCTTGGAAATCAATTGTAGGCCACTTGTAAGGAGTCAAAAATTAATTTAGTGCAACTGTAAACTCAAAACCTTATCAGTGAAATTCCCATTCTCAGCAATACAATACAAAGGGATCCATTATTATTTCTTTGAAAGTTAATTTCTCCCATATCCTACCCCTTGACTAATGCTCAACACAGATAATAAGAACATAAATATAATAAAACAAGATAGGGAAGTGCCTTGTCCTAATGAAATAGACCAGGGGTAGGCAAGCTTGGCTCTTTTATGACTCGTGGACTTCAACTCCCAGAATTCCTAAACCACCCATGCTGGCTCAGGAATTCTGGGAGTTGAAGTCCACAAGTCATAAAAAACCCAAGGTTGCTTACCCCTGAAATAGACACTTACAGATGTCTTAGCCTTACTGTGCTTGTGTCAGTTCTCTTACATTCTGGAAATAATGAAATCATCAGAACAACAACTAGAAGCGAAATGGTGAAAAGGTCAGAACTGGAATTACCAAACCTGATGGACAGCTATAAATAATCTTCCATTGTATGTTATAAATGTGATAAACAAATAGAATTCTTCTGTAATTAATTGCATTTACAAATATCCAGAAACCTTTTTTGGATAGTGATGGATCTTCCACAAGCAGGCTTAAGTTGTTGGGTGATACTTTGGGTGAAAGATCCATTATGAGAAATTTCATTATGAAATTACTTACCTATCTCGATGCTATAATTTTGGCAAACTAGAAATTAAATAGAGGTGAGACACTTCCTGGATGTATTGAATATTTTGAATTGTATACAGTGAGAGTGTGGATAACATCCCAGATAGACAAAGATCTAGCATCTATTCTCTGGATTCCTACCTTTTTTGAAGATCAGTATCTGACAAGATTGATCTATTATTCATTTTTCCAAAAGAAAAATGAAGGTTTTGCTGCCTTAAAAACATTAATTAGATCTTTTATCATTCTGGATAAGTATCATGCCCTAACTAATGTTCTTCTCAACACTAGAAATGTTTTTATCATGCTTATTATTTAGATCCATTCTAATTTATATATATTTCAGTTACCTGGATCCATTCCAGTTTAGAATAGAACAGAAACAGCTCTTAGTAATCCTGATATATGACAAACAAGGGTAATACCACGGCATAAAGGCACATTTTACCATCTGGTATGACAGCAGCGGCAATTTATCTAAAATCCAGTAGCTTAGATTCAGTGCTCAGGTAGGTTAGATAGACTTAAGTACCTTGGTTTTATGTCAGTTGCAGTTTGAAAGCCAGAAAAACCTACTTATGGTTACTAAGGTCACTTAGACAGAGAGGCAAAGGAGACACAGCACCTCTGTGAGAGGGATATTTACAGTGCTTTTTTTTTTAAGAAAAAAGGTGCCGGAACTCACATCTTGTTAATTTTTTATTTAAAAATTATATATTCAGTTCTTAACATTAATTTATTGTATTTAAGGCAAATGTTCATGGTAAATTTTATACTAAAAATTAAAAAAAGTTTTTCAATTCACCAACAATTTTTTAAAATAAAGAATTTATTTATCTTTCACACGTAGTCAATCACTATACACACACCCACACACATCAGTTGTGTAACGAAACAATAATGGTCACCACCTGCAGTAAGCACTCAGTGCGTGACCACACGATCAGTCACAAGCCGAGCAGTGCCACAAGCCGAGCAGTGCCACAAGCTGAGCAGCGCCATCACACACACAAGCAGCCCGCATGAACCGTTTTAATGATTTTGCCGCCAACCTGCTATGTTCAAGAGGGCGATTCAAGTCCACACGGACCAAATATCAAGTTTTCAAAAGTTACTTTTAAAACTTGGAAAATCCGTCAAAAAAAAAGGTGCCACAAAAAAAAGCACTGAATATTTGACTCCTTCCTTGTTTGCATTTCGGCAAGCTTTAAGGACCTTTTTTTTTTAGTTTGGATTCAGTTTTGCCAAACGGATTAAAGTTGTTTTTCTTATGCGGTTTGCTGTTTTTGCCATAAATGATGCTGAGCATCTATTGAAGAAGGAGAACATGCAACAGCATTATTCGTTTTTCTTGAAAATATGGAGCAACAGGAACATCCCCCCCTCCATTTTATGATGTAACAACTGAATTAGTTTTCTGAGAGATTGTGAGTGCAGTTAGCAGAGTAGGGTTACTATTGATGTGACTGGCAATGCCCTGCAATCAACATTCTGAACCAAACAATAGGTTGT
Source organism: Vipera berus (assembly GCF_964194415.1). Classification (NCBI taxonomy): domain Eukaryota; kingdom Metazoa; phylum Chordata; class Lepidosauria; order Squamata; family Viperidae; genus Vipera; species Vipera berus. Next base: position 64,057,952 of record NC_138204.1, on the reverse strand, counting down.
GATCACATCCAGCCAAAGTGATTTCTCATCTCACTGTTTTCCTCATCAATGTGGTGGGGCTCCTCTCCTCATCTTCCTTTTCCCATCATCTTTTCTGAATTATTTTGGAGAGGACCAGATGCCTCCATATAAGAAAGAGAATAAAAACCCACACTGTATTAAGAAAACAGTCCTTGCTCTGTGTCAGCTCCACCCTTCTATGACTTTGCAAGGTGATGTTGCCATGTAATTATGCTTTTACTACTCAGTCCTTTATACTCAGTCTTTTAATCATCATCAGCACCACCATCATTTTAGCCATTGTGTACTGTAGGATGAAGGCCTCTTCCAACCTATATGGTCCTGAGCTTTCTTTTGCTAACTGAGTCCGCAATACTTGCTGATGTCGTTGATCCATCTTGTTTTAGGTCTCTTTCATCTTTGAATACTCAGCTTAAATAAAAGTCTCAAAGTCTTTAAAGTAGGACGCAACCTTTCCCAAAAGTTCATACAAAAGGATGGGGAAGAATAGGATACAGTGCTGCTTCAGTATGGTTGTTCCTTTTTTCAGTTGTTACTAAAAACAACAAAGCTCCAAGGTCCAAGCAGCACCCCTATCAGGATGTGTGCTCTCCATAGCTTATAGTCCTGGCAGTTTTAATAGCTGCCAGTCTCCAAACATGGCCTCCACTTCCTCATCTGTAGGCTTTCACCTTTCTGCTACACACAACCCTCTTCCCATTCTGTCTTAGCAGTTGATTTTGTAAGCTGAGAGCCTCTTCTGAGAGCTGAGGCTGTCTGTGGACATCAGCACATCCTTGAAAATGCCAGTCTGTGGCTCAGTAATCACAGGCAGCTGCAACACCGTCTTGGATGTTTGTGAGTAAAGTTGTGTGTGAATGTATGAAGGCAGGAGGGAAGTGGGGGTGGGAACTTTTTCAGTGCCTGGCTGCAGTTGCTTTCCTAAAGCACAGACAGCAAATTTCACTCCCTCACAAATTGAGTAAAAAATGTCACAACATATCTGTTTTCCTGACTCTATTCTTTAAAAAACAAGTACCAAAAATTAAAACAATTCAGTGATAGCTAATTCTTCTTACTGATATATTTTTTATCTTATTAATGGACAGTTTTGAAATTTTTGATCAAGTGAAAAGCAGCCTATGGGTTAAAGAGATAAAAGGGCAGAGCTGAACTGCATAGCCATCGCATAACATCCATTCTCTAGAAACGTGCTTCCTGGGTGTAATAAGTGGCCAATTGAGTTACATTTGTAATCAGAAAAACGTCATTCCCACTGCGTTCTGAATGACATTTCATTCCAACGGTTCCACAAGACCAATTAAACATTTTGCAAATTGTTAGGCTGGAGATAACAAACATTTTAAAAATGCTTTCTGGGGTTCTGGAATGCTCTAATTCTCACCTCAGGAAATGCTGATCAGAGCTAATCACGTATATTGGTAATTACATAATTGCTATACAATGCAGAGGAATCCAGTTTGATACCCCAGGACTAATCGGCAGGTAAACTAAGGATTGTTCCGCCCTATGTTTTATGTGATCATATAAAAGGATGGCACGTGTCAAAAATGATAGGTAGAGCTTCAAGCCATATTCACACGTAACACACTTTGGCACTGCTCTATGCCCCAAAGCATTCTGGGTTACTTCAGGCTGAACTAAACAAAGTGTTTCCTTTCACTGGATAAATGATAAAACTGCCTTGACATCAGAACTGTGGACTTATTTTCTTCATTAGAAGCAAGCGCCTGTTGTAAAAGGATTCATTTGTTTTTTCTCTCTCCAACATTTACTATTGCCCCCCCCCTGCTTTTTCCCCTCCTACTTTTGTTTTTAATTTGGGCAAGGAAGGGCCCAAATGCAAAGCCATCATTTTAATTATCCCAACTGTTTTGTCACAGGAGCCACCACATCTGGCAAAAAGAAAACAGAATGCCTTTTAATTAAAAATAATAAACTTTGAAAAGGTGCAATTAGACTTCTGATTATAAGCATCAAGCGTAGTGACTGTTTTAGGGCTGACAAGATGTTAAAGTGGGGACTACCCAAAGGTGCTTTTTTCAGGAGGCATTTGGATTTTCTTCAGTGGTGGGATTCAGCCAGTTCGCACCAGTTCAGTAGAACCGGTAGCTAATTTTTTGTTGCCCAGGCCCAGAATGGGCTTCCGGAAGCAGCATCCACACAGAGAACCGGTTGTTCACATATTTGAATCTCACCACTGACTTTCTTGTGTTTCTTTTGAAGACGTTTCGCTTCTCATCCAAAAAAGCTGCTTCAGCTCTGACTAGATGGTGGGGAGTGGAAGGATTTGCAAGCAATATAAATCCTTCCACTCCCCACCATCTAGTCACAGTTGAAGAAGCTTCTTGGATGAGAAGCGAAACTTCTTCAGAAGAAAACAGGAAAGTCCAGGTGCCTCCTGAAAAAAAGCACCTTTGGGACAGCCATACCTGGATGACTGAGAATCTCCATAGACACAAAGTGGGAGCTGGTTTCTCTTGTATAAGATCGATTACAGATAGTCCGTGACTTACAATCACAATTGAGCCCAAAATTTCTGGTGCTAAGTGAAACATTTGTTAAGTGACTTTTGCCCCATTTTATGACCATTCTTGCCACAGTTGTTAAGTGAATCACTGCAGTCATTAAAATAACAACAACAACAACAACAACAACAAAACAACAACAACAACAACAACAACAACAACAATAATAATAATAATAATAATAATAATAATAATAATAATAATAATAAGAAGAAGAAGAAGAAGAAGAAGAAGAAGAAGAAGTAGTAGAAGAAGAAGAAGAAGAACAGTTGCAAGGGACCTTGGAGGTCATCTAGTCCAACCCCCTGCTCAGGCAGGAATCCCTATACCATTTCAGACAAATGGCTGTCCAGTTTCTTAGTAACATGGTTGTCAAGTGAATCTGGCTTCCCCACTGACTTTGCTTGTCAGAAGGTTGCAAAAGCTGAACACCTGAACCCAGGACATTGCAAACGTCATAAATAAGAGTCAGTTGCCAAGTGTCTGAATTTTGATCACACGACCATGGAGGCTGCAATAGTTTTAAGTGTGAAGTCACTTTTTCCAGTGCTGTTGAAACTTTTAACAGTCATTAAATGAACAGTTTTAAGTCAAGGGCTACCTGTATTTACACTAAAGGAAACAATAATCAATAAATGCGACCCAGGGTAGTAATGAAAGAAAAAGATATTCAGATGCTGTGATGCATCTACGTATATGAACAAAGACTAGTCTATAAAAAACAAAGCAGTGATTTCCTTTGTGACTCTGTGGAAGCAAAATTTAGACTTTGAAGAAGCAGGATAAGAAGAGTATTGATGCTTTTGAACTTTGGTATTGGAGAAGATCCTGAGAATGTCATATATAACCAAGAAAATCAACAAATGGCTCAATAAAACAACTCAATTCAGAGTTCTCATCTGAGGCACAAATGACCAAGTTCAAATGATCATCTATTGAACATATTATGTGAGGACCTGGCTCTCTGGAGAAACCTATAATGCTGGGAAGGGTAGAAAGAAAAAGAAGACAGGCAGCTGTAAGGTGGAAGGACTCAGTTATAGAGGCTAAGGTTACATCATTGGAAGATCTGAAGGAGCAGGTTGGAAAGAGATTGTCCTGGAGAAAATCCATGTGGTTACTAAGAATTAACACTGACTTGATTGCACATAATCAATCAATCAATCCATACTGGGTTCTCCTCCTCCTCTTCCTTCAGTGTGTATTCATGGAAACTGCTCAGACAAGCCTCTGTAATTTTCCTGGCAAAGTTTTTTGGAAATGGTTTGCCATTGCCTGTTTCCTAGGGCTGAGAGAGAGAGAGAGAGAGAGAGAGAGAGAGAGAGAGAGAGAGAGAGAGAGAGAGATCAACTGGCCCCAAATCACCCAACTGGCTTTGTGCCTATAAGCTGGGACTAGAACTCACAGTCTCCTGATTTTTGTTCTGATGCTTTAACCCAGACATGTCAAACACAAGGCCCGGGGGCCGGATCCGGCCTGCGAAATGGTTTCATGCAGCCCGCGAAGCCATCCTGGAAACAGTGAGGGAACGGCCCCCCACTGCCTTGGCCCTGGCCCAGAGACCCTTCTGCCAGAGACCCTCAGATCTGTCCCACTCCTGCCCAGGCCCCCATAGGCACCCTTGATGCGAATGATGTAGAGCTGGCTACGCCCACCCAGTAGGCCATACGCACTCTAGCCACGCCCACCCAGTAGGCCACGCCCACCCAGACCATACCCACCCGCCCCCCTGAGGGCAACCACAATGCTGATGCGGCCCTCAATGAAATTGAGTTTGACACCCCTGCTTTAACCATTGTGTTAAGTCCGGAATGACGAGCGGAGACAGCGATGTCACACAAGGAACGTTTATTGGAACTCACATGGGTCAACTGGCTAGCAGCCGTTGAACCCTGCCTTAAATACTAACTCCATTCAAACATAACCAACCCCCGGCTTAGAATCTCCCGCCGGGAAGTAGCAGCCAATGATTGCACTCAGGTTTCCCGCCGAAGGGAAACCACTCCCAAAACTATATACACAACACCCCTTCCCCCCTGGATGAAATTACTATTTGACATAGTCCTTCAGGTAGCTTGGGGGTTTAAGTTGCCTGACTGGATATCTGCTGGCCATACTAACTGCTGGGGTTCCTTCGGTTCCACCGGTGACTACCTCCTCTGACCCTGTTGTGTGTGTGGACGGCCCAGGTGGTGTTTCCTTATTGGGATGTTGTTGTGATTGCTGTTGTTGGGGTACGTTGGGTTGACTGGATGCCCCTGGTGTGTTGTCAGGGGGCGCTATTTCTATCCTTGCGTTACAATTCTGGGGGTTTGCGTTACAATTCTGGGGGTTTGCTTCAATTGCCCTGAAATGTATTCTCCTCCCTTTCCCCCCTGGTGCTTGGTTACCCTTGGCTGGGGAAGGTGTAGAGTTCGTTGTGGAGTTGTCCCTCTCTTTGTTGGCTTGTACACCTTCAGGGGCCCTTTTCCTTAACTGATTGATGTGTCTCCTAATCAGCTGATTCCCTTCCCCCTCAATTAAATAAGATAAGGGACCGGTTTTCTCTATCACGACCCCTTGTGCCCATTTGTCCCCCTGTCCATAATTTCTAGCCCACACCATGTCCCCAATGTTCAGAGACCTGGTTGGGGTAACCGGGTCGTGTTCAGCAGGTAGTCTGTCAGGGTGTAGTCTGTCCAATTTTGTTATCAATCGCCTGCCCCACCTTATTTCAGCAGGACTCTTCCCTGTGGCCGCACACGGTGTGGTGTGTTGGGCCAGCAGGAACTGAGCCAGTCTCTGATGCCAGTCACCGTGGATTATTCGTCTGAGGGCGTCCTTGGTTGTTCTGACGTTCCGTTCTGCCAAGCCATTAGAGGAAGGGTGGAAGGGTGCTGAAGTCGCGTGTCTAATCCAGTTGGCCTTGAGGAAGTCCTGAAATTCATTAGATGTGAATTGTGGCCCATTGTCAGAGACAATTACGTCAGGTAACCCATGAGTGGCAAAGAGTCCCCTTAAGACCTGTATGGTTTTTGCTGATGTCATGGACTTAACGGGCACGACCTCCAACCACCGGGAGTAGCTATCCACTACTACAAGGAATGTGAGGCCCTGGAAAGGGCCGGCGAAGTCAATATGGATCCTAGACCACGGGTTCCTGGTCTCTTCCCACTTGTGTACCGTTGTGTGTGCTTGCTCCGGTCTAGAACGCTGACACTGGTAGCACCCTGCAACTTTATCCTCTATGGCTGTGTCTAACCCTGGCCACCATACGTGACTTCTAGCTAGGGCCTTCATACGCACAATTCCAGGGTGCCCATCATGTAATTCCCCAATTACTGTGTTTCTATGCCTCTCTGGTATGACAACCCTGTTGCCCCACAATAGACATCCAACATGTGATGATAGTTCGTCCTTCCTTCTAACATATGGTGTGAACTTGGGGTCAGGGCTTTTGCTAGGCCACCCACCTTGTACCCATGCTGCTATTCTGCTGAGTATGGGGTCCTTCCTGGTGGCAGCTGCAATGTCCCTGGCAGTTAGGGGACACTCAGAGAGTTCTTGTAGGGACATGATTTGTCCCACAGGTGCGGGGTCTGTACCTGTATCCTCTTGGGGTAACCTGCTGAGGGCGTCAGCGTGCCCCATCTCCTTGCCCGGCCTGTGTTTGATTGAAAATGTGTAAGCGGAAAGGAAAATTGACCATCTTAGCATCCTGGGAGACATTATTTGTGGAGTCTGTCTATCGGTAGTAAATAGCCCTAGCAGGGGTTTGTGGTCAGTGTAAATGGTAAAGTCCCTACCATACAGATAATCGTGGAACTTTTTTACGCCTGCCACTATGGCCAATGCTTCCCTGTCAATCTGTGCATAATTCCGTTCCGCCTTTGTTAAGGTCCTGGAATAGTATGCTATAGGCCTCTGTTGCCCTTGCTCATCCATGTGGCTAATAACTGCTCCCACTCCATAAGGAGAAGCATCACAAGCTAAGAATATGGGTTTGTTTTCTATAAAGTGAGTAACTGTAGAATTGCTAGACAGGATATCCTTTAAAGTTTGGAAGCTGGTCCTGTGTTTTTGTTGCCACTGCCAGGGGGTCTTCCTATCTAAAAGTCTATGGAGGGGTTCAGCAATAGCTGCTTTGTGAGGCAGGAATGTGTGATAAAAATTAATTAAGCCAAGGAAGGCTTGTAGTTCCGCCTTATTCTGGGGTTCTGGGGCTAACTTTATGGCCCTAATTTTTCCTTCTGTAGGGTGGATGCCTGATGCATCAATTCTAAACCCCAAGAATTCAGTTGATTTTACCCCTATGCAACACTTATCCTTTTTTAATTTCAATCCTGCCTCCCTGAATTTCCCCAGTACCTGTTCTAGCCTTTCAGCTAGGATGTCCTCAGTTTTTCCAGCGATGAGGACATCGTCAAAGTAAGGGCATACACCTGGAATGCCCTTCAAGGTTCTCTCCATCACCTCCTGAAAGATGCCTGGAGCTGCAGCTATCCCGAACTGAAGTCTGTGAACGCGGAACGCCCCCTTGTGGGTAACTATTGTTTGAGCCTCGGCGGCTTCCTTAGACACGGTAAGTTGCAAATACGCCTGTGCCAAGTCGAGCTTGGCGAAAATGGCGCCGTCCTGGATCGTCGCGAGGACCTGCTTCACCGTCGGGACCGGGTAAGCATGTTTTTTCATTGCGAGGTTCAGGGTAGCTTTATAGTCGGCACAGATCCTCACATCCCCGTTCGGTTTCAGGGGTGTGACGATCGGTGTCTCCCACAGGCCCCCTTCTACCGGTTCTAAGACGCCCTGGCCTACTAGCTTATCCAGTTCGGCCTCGATTTTTTGTTTGAGGGTGAAAGGCACCCTCCGGGCCTTAAGCCTGATGGGCCTAACCTCGGGGTCTAAGTTGAAGTTAATGGGGGGTCCCTTGTACCTCCCTAATGACCCGTCGAATACGTCTGCGAAATTATCGCAGACGGATTTTAGGGTTTTATTCTGAATGGTGTTAATTCCCCCCACCCAAATGCCTAGGGCCGAGAACCAATTAAGGCCTACAAGGCTAGTTCTCTGGCCCTCGGTGACTAAAATAGTTAATACTCCACTGAACCCCTTATATTTAACGTTGATGGTAGCCTCCCCCACTAGTTCTATGGGTGATTTCTGGAAGTCGGCTAATTGTAATTTGGTGGGTTTAAGGGGGATTTTCTGGCCGCTTCTGGTTTCGATGTAGTTAAGGGTGTCCCTAGAAATTATAGATACTGAGGCCCCGGAGTCCACTTCCATTTTGCAAGGGACACTTTGCAATTGGACTTCGATTCTTAATTTAGGCCTCAAAATGTGGTTGACCCTAGGGGTGTGTTTTCGTGTAGGGATCCCCACGTGGTTGACCCCCACCCCAGTCCCCGGGTTGGAAGTGCGTGCCTTGGGCCTAGGGGTCTCTCCGCCACTCCGTTCGGGGGTTACCTCACCTGAGGCCCAAACGTCGAGCTCGTGGAGGCGGTTGTCGCGCGGTCGGCTTCTGCAGATGGCCTGGATGTGGCCCGTTTTTCCGCACCCTCGGCATTTGGCGTTTCGGAATCGGCAAGTCGATCGTTGGTGATTTCCGCCGCAGCTTCCGCACCGGGTCTCTGGGTCTCGAGGTCTGGCGGGGTTGTCCCTCTGGGGTCGTTGCGGCGCTGGTGGTGGTTGCCTTCTGTTCTGATCTGGGCCTTCGGCTCGTAGTGGTCTCGGCGCCATCTTCCCGAACCTTCTGGCTACTTCGGCAATCTCGGCTTCCCACTGGTAGTCCACCTCCCCACCGTCCACATGGCTCTCCAGGTTAATTTCGGCTGAGGCTGCCATGCTGTTGTAGGGGGGGTCGCGTCTGCCTGTAGACTCATACGTGAGTAGCTCGTCTAAGACTTCTTGGAGGTTGCCGGTGGGCTTAGAGATGATTCAGTTTTGCAAGTGTTCGTCTCGCAGCCCCAAAACCACTCGGTCCCTGATGCGAATCTCGAGATTGTCATATTTACAGCGCAAGGCTGCTTCTCGGACTGCCGCCACAAATTGTTGTATTGATTCGCCCGGCCGCTGGTTCCTCTTCTCAAATATCCTCCGCCAGAACAGTTCCGACCGTTTAGGGGTGAAGTGGACCCTCAGTTTCGCCAACAGGTCGGCGTACGATACGCTGGAGACCGGCAGGGGTTGGCACAGGCCAACGGCCACCCGGTAAACCGGCGTGCCGCTGATAGTTAGTAGCGCTGCCGCCTTCTTCCTGTCCTCCGTGATCCCGTTGACCAGCATGTACCCCTCAACTTGTCCAACATATTCTTCCCAGTCTTCAGGGTAGTTAGGGTCAAACTCCTTCAGGGACCCGACTTGCGCCATTCTGTAGTTTTAATTTGCTTGCTGCTCCGTTGACTGTGGTTCAAATTTCCCGCTTTTCGCTCTGTCGGCTTTCCGCGGTTCTCTCGCTGTTCTGCCGTCAATCCCACCTTCGTCGCCACTGTTAAGTCCGGAATGACGAGCGGAGACAGCGATGTCACACAAGGAACGTTTATTAGAACTCACATGGGTCAACTGGCTAGCAGCCGTTGAACCCTGCCTTAAATACTAACTCCATTCAAACATAACCAATCCCCGGCTTAGAATCTCCCGCCGGGAAGTAGCAGCCAATGATTGCACTCAGGTTTCCCGCCGAAGGGAAACCACTCCCAAAACTATATACACAACACATTGCATCTCACCTATTTGCCTATCTAATTCTTTTCTGTGGAAATGAAAGAAAAGGGATGCCTAGTCTCAGTCCCATAATTACAAAAACGTGCAGAAGGCTTCGAGGCAATGAAATAGAACTTTGGGTGAGAGTTCTCGTGGTCTTATCAATAAAAATTGCAATGCCGTATTACACATTCATCAAGTATTTTAATTGGCAGCAGGAACCTGACTGATAACAACTATCAAATAGGCAAACCGAGCTTTCTCACATAATGAAGATAATTCATAACTACGGTAGCTGGATTAAAACCTAAGTCAGAAGCTATTTTCAGGAAACAGGGTATGGAAGCATAAAGAGGAGGTGAAGACCTATGCTTCACCCCTCTTCCATTCTCCTTCTCCATTATGGACAATCACCATTCCCAGTCCAATTGAGCAGTTGTCCCTATTTTACAGCCTTTCTTCAGATTTCCCTGTCAACGTGTTGACATTAATGGCAGAGGGGTCAGGAAACACCACATGCCTGAGGCTTACATGAAGAAATCTACAGCAGCAACGACTATGTTGGCTTGAAAGAATGAGAGATGCCAATCAATCAAAAAATGATCTGTTGTTTTTTTTTGCTATGCCAATATATTGTACTTACACAGTGAAACTGCAAAGGTCTTCTTTTTTTGTTGTTGTTCTACCTAGGGTTTATTTGAAAGGAACTCTTTGGAAATGTTCCACTCCTGAGACCTGTTTACTTTTATCTGAATTCCGACTTTTCTCTTCTTCTATGTATGTGTGATGAGCACAGCAGTGTGTGTTGATTTTACTTTCATGAGATGTTCACAGATCTTTTCACCTGCTCACCTGATGTGAATGCCTCTTATCTTCTGAAGCAATTTAGTTACCATATTCTGGGCCACAGATTCTCCCAACTAAACAATACAGAATGCTCATTCTCCACAGTTCTGCCATGGTGAATGTCCATGGAGAAGAGGGAGGATAAAAATCAAGATAGCATTGGAATCTTGTGCTTGAAATCTTGCCTTTTTTCCCCCACTGGGCAGTCTGGACTGCCTGAGAAAGAGAATGAAAGGGACAATGTTGGACTCTTCCTTCCTTCCTTCCTTCCTTCCTTCCTTCCTTCCTTCCTTCCTTCCTTCCTTCCTTCCTTCCTTCCTTCCTTCCTTCCTTCCTTCCTTCCTTCCTTCCTTCCTTCCTTGCTCCTGGCTATCACTTCTGTATCACCTGCCCTATGTTATCCAAACTGCCCCACCAGGAAAAAGGGTGTTGTAGACAAGTGGATAAACTTCTTCTAGGTTGCAAGTGTGGATCTGGTCCTTAATATCCCATTGCTATTTACCTCTGAGCCCTAGCTACACCTTTGGGTAGTCTTACTGGCAGGGCTTTTTTTGTCATAGAATGCTCAGAACGGAGTTCCGGCACCTTTTTTGGATGGAACCTTGTAGGGTAGAGAAGGCAAGTTGTATGATGTGTGTGAGTTCCAGCACGTTTTTCTTTTACAAAAAGCACTGCTTACTGGGGAGAAAACCTATGTGAGCCCAAAGCAGCTCCTTCAAACGTTAAGGAATATCTGGTTGGTAAGGATTTGAAGTAAAAACCCTCTGGAAACCCTGGATTTTTACAATGGTTTGTACTGGTTTTGGCTACCACTGTTTCTGCCTTCGTGTATTGGGCCGCTTTCCCAAGTTTCAAAGGCCACTTAAAGGCTGGGTTTGTATTATTTGCTTTACACATGGAAGAATGTTATTTTGTGGGTTTTTAAAAAAAGCATTACATGCAATCTGAACTAAGAAATAGTTATAAATTCAGCTAAAATGTTTTTTCCACACACAGCAACTAGCTGGATTTTTTTCCTCCTTACTCACAAAGAGTAGATGTTTACCATGGCTAGATGGAGATTCCCTCTTTCCCTCCTTCCCTTTTATGCTCTTCCTAAGAAGTGCACAAGTGGAGGGAACATAGAAAAATAGGCCAGAATTGTAGGTAGGTAGCCCTCGGATTACAACCATTCGTGATCCCTTTTGAGACCTTTGGACAAGCAAAGTCAATGGGGGATCCAGATCCTGAGTCCTTCGGGAGAAGGGCGGTATACAAATTTAATAAAAATAATTAAAAAAAATAATTCACTTAACAACCGTGTTATTAACAACTACAATGACTTCCTTAATAACTGTGGCCAGAAAGGTCATAAAATGAGACAAAACTCACTTAACGACTGTCTTGCTTAGCAATGGAAATTTTGGGCTCAATTATGATCATAGCTTGAGGACTATCTGTCCAGAAGCTAGCATCAAAAGTGTAGTTCATGTCCAGGCTGAGCTCTGAAGATAGAATAGATAACATCATGAGTCCAGAGGAGTTTGGTAGGAAATGTAACAGAAGCATAAATGGAGGTCAAGGAGAGGTCATGTGAAAAGGCAAGGTTTCAAGCACAAGATTCCAATACTGTCCTGGTTTCTAGCAGGAGCTTTATATTAGAAATGGATGGACCCACCTGAGTGTAACTAGTGCTCATTAGTCAACAAAGGAATTTAGATCTCATTAAGTCAGTAACTCTTGAATTGGTCTAAGTCCAGCAGGTTTTCAAATCTGGTTCTCTTTGATTTGAGCACTTCAAGGTTGCTTCAAGGTTAGTGTCTTGAATTATAGTTTCTGAAGAGCTGACGGGGGAAGATGCAGTGTTTCAAGTGAAATTATATACACAGGGCACTCCCTCTTCCTCTGATGAAGACAACTGGAAGAATCCTGACAGTTTTGGATATGGTAGAACCATAGAATGATTTATCTGTATCAGTGGCGGGTCCTCTGTGAGCTTCCAGATACAACTGAATTACAATTCTAGCATTTCTCACCATTGACCATTCAGTCTGGATGGAACTGGAGTTGTAGCAAATAAAACAGTAGCTACAGCAGTCATGTGCATGACCTTAATATTGCAGAGAGCATGGTATTGATTGCTTATGACCAGGAAGCTTGACAGCTGGAGTTATGCTTAGAATAAATCTATAGAGCTCTGCCACTGAGCCAAGGTGTACTTGAAATAGAACTGTCTGTTAACCTGGAGGACTGGTGTAGTAATAGAAGTCAAAATATGTTGAGTTTTTCTGTACTTCTCTGTATTTTAAGCAGCTCTGACCAGAGCTGTGTCAAAGGGTTCTTTCCCTCAGTCCTGAAAACAGAAGTTTTCATTGCTTCATTTGAAGGTAGGAAATAATGTGAAGAGAGTAAAGACCGGAGTGGTTGGCTTGGGCATCTATCTTGACTGGCAACTTTACAAATAAGAAAGTACTGGCAGACATACAGTATTTTTTAATTTACACTGTTAGAAATCAACGTCTCTATTTTTGCTAGTACTTGTTATAAGGCAGGGGTGTCAAACTGCCGGCCTGTGGGCCGGATGTGTCATGCCAAAATCATGCCCACCCCATCTCCGGCAATGGGGAAAAAGTCACAATACATCATGATACATCACGTGATGTTGCAAGTGATGTTGCTAAGCACATTGATTTGTGCTTTAAATTGTAAGCCGCCCTGAGTCTTCGGAGAAGGGCGGGATATAAATGGGATTTAAAAAAAAAAAGTTTGACACCCCTGTTATAAGGTAAGAAGGAAGTTTGACTTCTGATGGGATAGCCCTGAGGACCACAACGGGCCTTCTACATCATTCTGAAGTGGTTGGAGGCAGTGACCCCATTGCTGAGATTTTTCAATGTTCTGAAGAACATCTAAGAAATGGAATAGTGCCTTTAGCAGCTGCAAGTCTGAAGAAACCCATTTTTCCTTCTTAAAAGGTCCCTCTGAAAGGCGATCGTTTTTGTACCTTGCTTTCTAGATGATTAATACAGGTAATCCTTGATTTACAGCCGTTTGTTTAACAACAGCTCAAAGTTACGACAGCCTTGGAAAAAGTGACTTATGTCCTGTACTTGCACTGAGCAACTGTCACACCACTCACAGGGTCATGTGATCACAATTTGGGCACTTGGCAAATGGCTCAACTTTATGATGGGTTGCAGCTTCCTGTAATCAGGTGATCACAATTTGCTACCTTTTCTGCTGATTTCCAGCAAAAAACACCCATGGGGAAGCTGGACTCACTTAATGATCATGTGATTTTCTTAATGACCATGGTGATTCGCTTAATGATTGCCATTTAAATTGTAGTAAAACTGGGCCTGATTTAAGCTGCAATTATGGACATTCCGGTCCAAAATGTGGTTGCTGCAGTAAATCAGCAACTGTTTCTATTTCTAGTGATTTAGCAATAACAGCAGAAAAGAATTACCTCCTTTCTCCTAAACAAAGAAGGTTTATGTATATTTAGGGAGAAAAAGGGAAACCATATATAGTTGTGTGAGAGATCATTTATGCAGTGGCCCAGATTCCTGGGCTGAGTTGATCGCCAATTCTTTGCCCGCTTTCCTAACCAGATTTGCCCTGCAGATGAAAATTACTGGCATCATTTAAATAACGCTGAGTTTTCTTGCATGAGACAAATAAGTACTATATAGGGATGGATTTTAATCGAGACAATCTGTAAGGAAACACTTTAAATCTCGCATTAAAGTACTGGAAATGCAATCCCACCTTTACATTCAATAATGCGGAAATTCATATTATTAGTATAGCATACATATTGTTGGTATATAGACATACCACATCGATGCACTTTGAAGAGTTAAAGCGGGATTTCCCCCAAACCCAACACAAAAAGTAGATGACATCTCTGTATGACTGAGTTGTTTTACATGTTTGTGTATGCATGTGAATGGAACTTGACCATGGAGTTCATTGGGTGTCCCCAACACCCAGTCTGTGGACTGGCACCAGGCCGTGGCATGCTAGAAACCAGGCCACGCAAACAAGCAAAGCCCCATCTGCAGGATGCAGGCAGCAGGTGAAACCACACCCCCTCAGGTCCACAGAACCAGTCCCTGGTGCCCAAAAGGTTGGGGGCCACCGCCTTACTGGGCTGTTGTGCAGATAAAATGAAGACATTTGCAAAAGAAAAAAATGTGGGGGATACATGCAAAAAGAAAATGACTGTGGTACATCTGTGCTAATAATATGTATACTCTACTAATAGTATACATTTACAAAAAAAGTATCTGCCGAAAGATGACATTGCTTTTGCAATACTTTACTGTGAGATTTAAAATGTTTCCTTACAGATTGTCTTGATTAAAGTCCTAAACCCCTAGACTAGTTATTTGTCTCATGCAGGAAAACTCAACATTATCGAAATGATTCCTGTACTTTTCATCTGCAGGGCAGATGGTTGAGGAAAACCATTGTAGATGTCCCTTACTGTCTTATTCCTGATCTTATTGTCCCCGTCTCACTCCTCACATCACTTTTTTTTGTTAAAAATGTGAGTGTGTGTCACAGTCTCTCTCTCTCTCCTCTCTCTCTTTCTCTGTCTCTCACTCTGTCTCTTTCTCTGTGTGTGTATTCATATGGACCCAAGAATGAAGTTTCAGTTGTTTGATTTATATGGATACCCATCTCAACTAAACTCCTCATTCATTCATTCATTCATTCATTCATTCATTCATTCATTCATTCATTCAGTATAATGATAATGATAACTTTATTGTCACTTTGAATGTACACCAATCGGCATACATCAAAATGAAATTTCGTTGCATACAGCTCTCAAAGGGTCACCACCTCCGATATATACTCCTTGTTCGGGGCCCGCTCAAATTTCACATTGTCCATTTTAGTCTCTAGGGAGTGAACGATGGCAAACAGGACAGATGGAAATGGGGCTCCATGTGGATTAGCCCTCAAATTCGCTTGTAGTCTGACAACCTCGCCTTCTTTCCTTTTTCTGATGCTGACTCTTCCACCTTTTCCTTAAAGAGGCCTTGCTTCTTTTCGCCCCTGGAGCACACTGCTGCCGCCGCCACCAACTCCTCCAAAAGCCTCTCTCTCTTCCTCTGGGCCTGCAGACAGCCTCATCCAGTTCCTTCGCTCCATAAGCTCCAGGTCCTCTCCTCCTCTGCCTCCTCTGGAAACAGCCCTGATTTGCAATACAATCCATCACTGGGCCAGCAGTCAGATCTTGCTGCTGGTAGAACAAATTCAAACAGTGCCAACGACTTTTAACGGTCTCACCAACAGTTCCAAAACAACTAGAAACTCGCCAGGCCAGCAAAGATTGTCGGTCGTATGTCGTATGTTTCCTTAGTTCCACCATGTTGCTCAAACACATTAAAATCTTCCTGATCATGTGGCCTATAGCCCTTACTATCCCTCCCAAAACTATTCACCTTCAAGAGCCAATGCAGCCGCAGCCATTCCAGGCGCCGCCATCTTAGAATGCCATCCATATATGTAATAACCCTGAAGTAGAAAACTATCTACAACAAATCAAAACAAGCTTAGTTAACCACTTTGGTCCCATGCCTGGGAATGCATGCCAGACTATGCAAGTCTTCAAGAAAAGCTGGAGCGTCAGAGCTCTTGTCATACTGCTGGGGATGGCATTCCAAACAGCAGGTGGTGCAACAGTAAAGTCCTGCTTTCTGAGTCTTGAGAGGTGACATACTTACACTTATATCCTGCTAGATGACATATTTAGCTTATGAATAGTATTACTACTAAAAAAATCCTTCTCAGTTTGAGAAAAAAAATGCAGTTATTTTTAGCAAAACAAGTACCTAGAAGCACTGTTTTATAGACATTTATTTTGTGATGGTTTTGCCTGCCCCAAATTGCAAATACACCTGTCACAATGTGCAGAACTAGACAGGAATTCCACAGTCCCCAATCTTTATGGTATACCTGCTCTATAGAAAAAACTTAATTTGTGCTGACAGGTATTTCTAACTTATAATTAACCTGGCAGGGCTTCTCAGCTGCCTGTTGCTGCTTCACAAATGTTGATTCACCCAGCTAATAACAAAGGCAGATGTGGCAAATGACAGGCAAAGAGAAAAAAGACAATTTTTACTGTAAAGAACTGAGCAAATTTAGATACTCTTCCAATTGTCAGCCTTTTTGACCGGGGCTCTGAACTAAATCTCCTGACCCTTATGGCGTATCTCACTCCTTTATTGTAGATAAAAATGAAGCCACACAAATACATACAACAGTTGATTGTACACTGCTAGTGTTAAGATGGAAGCTTTTGGTAATTACAATTGTTTAAACTCAAGTTCCTTCCACCATTTCAAATTAATGGAAATTTGGTGAGATGCTTTGCGGCCTTGAAACTAAGGGGTTTGTATGTTTAATGGCCATTTCTGGACTGAAGCTGCTAGATCCTTCCTCTCCATCATAATCTTATGCTTCGTTCTTTATTTTCTTTAATTTCTCCCCCTGTGGAACTGTTGTCCTTTCCTTCTGATTTTGTGCAGGTGGAGTAGGTGGCCTCCATCTTTCATTTCCACATCTTTGCCAGGACCTGCCTCCATCTTAGAAACTCTCCTCTCAATTTTGCATTCTCTGTACATCTCTCATTAGTTTTGCAATTCTCTCCATTCTGTTCAGAATGGGATTTTTATTATGTGGCCAGTCAGGATATTGGGGCTTGTGAGGATATTGCAAAAGTTGAAGGTATAACATTGCTGCCTCCCAAGAGCATTCTGTACCCAAGAAACCCATCCAGTGAACCAGATACTCCCATCCAATATTCCTTACACCAATAATCAAAAATATTCTTCCTTACAGGTGTGCAAGGAGCATGAAGGCATTTCAGCACCAACAGGCAACAATGAAATTGGGCCTATTTGTATTATGGCTGGATGCTTCAGGCAAAAGATCATAGGGCCAACTTAGTCTGTCACAGAGAATAGTTCACTAAAGTTGACATCTTGACAGTTTCTTAGATGGCTTCTAAGGAAGGGAAAAATCTGGTAGAAAGCCAGATATGCTCTTCAAAAGCCATGTGGAGAGGGCTTCTTGACAATTGTGGTCATCGAAGTCTTGTAAGAAAACTTGGCGTCATCTAGGACAGTGCTTCTCAACCATGGCAACATTAGGATAGGTGGACTTCAACTCCCAGAATTCCCCAGCCAGCGATGCTGGTCCAGTTGAGAAACACTGATCTAGGCAATTTTTAAAGAAGTTCTAAAAGAAAATGAAAGGCCTAGGAAGGGCCAGGAGGCATTTAGCCTCAGATGTGGGTAGTAGCCAAGATTGGCCTGAAATGGTGATAATTAAGTTGAGGTCTGAATTCAGTTAGTCTGGGCAAGCTCTGCCATGGATCAGGCTTTCTAACAGTTTACATAGCAACAAAGATGGCATTTTGTTCTCTCAAGATTTCCCCATAATCACCTCTTATCTCCTTTCTACTACTACGCCTCTCCGTCCATCTCTTATGTCCTCTCAATAACATTTAATTTAGTTATAATTCCCTGTTTATTGGAACTGAGCACCAGCCTGGATGAAGTTCCAAAAAAGAAAAGAAAAGAAACCAATGAATTATTCATTTAGATTGAATTTGAACTGCCCATTGGGCATAGCTTAATTTTGGACTTCTGTTTCAGGATATACCACCAGAAGTTATTAAAATATTTGCTTGATGGCAAATTGTTCCATGTTTCAGTTTTTATGGCCAAGTCACAACGTTAAAATATTTGAACTGATTGATTCTATTTAAAACCAATGATGGCTCACCAAACAGAATAATAATAATAATAATAATAATAATAATAATAATAATAATAATAATAATAATAATAATAATAATAAT
This sequence comes from Vipera berus, assembly GCF_964194415.1. Lineage (NCBI taxonomy): Eukaryota > Metazoa > Chordata > Lepidosauria > Squamata > Viperidae > Vipera > Vipera berus. The sequence continues at coordinate 64,040,015 of NC_138204.1, read as the reverse complement.
AAATAAACCTTTATTGTCAAAGTACAACATGTGTACATTGAGATTAGCTGAGCCTCCCCCCGTGCTCTCTCCCCCCAACACACAGTGACAACAAACCCTCCATCCCACCACACTATGTGAACCAACTACCAAGCCTCCCAAGTCAATTCTGCATAATGTCCCATTTAAAAGCCTAACATCCCACGGATAAAAGCTATTTTTCAGCCTGTTGGTACGGCTGGCTATATTCCTATATCTCCTACCGGATGGTAGGAGAGTAAAGAGATACCGTCCAGGGTGTGAGTCATCCCTGAGAATCTTCCTCACTCTTCCAAGGCAGCGAGCCCTGGCGATGTCATCCAGTGGTGTCAGGGAACAGTCCACAATGTCTTGTGCTGTGCTCACTACTGTGCTCACTACTGTGCTCCTTCTTGGATTGTGGAATGGGCAGAAGGATAACCTTGAGAAACAGGAGTAAGACCTACAATAGTCAGATAAAGAAATTTGAGTCCACGCCAGACTCTTAACCTGAATAAGCATCTGAGACAAGACACTCCCATATATATATATATGAAATAAAGGGATGGGTAGGTAGCACATTCCTCATTTTACCTACCTCGGAAGGATGGAAGGCTGAGTCAACCTTGAGCCTGGTTGGATGCGAACCTGCACTAATTGCAGGCAGCTGGTGTTACTTAAGGAGGCATTATCCCACTGCTCCACAGTCTGTTACTGTCTCCAACCAACTATGATTCGTGCTTCAGCATCTATCTGGAACAAGATGAAAACTTATTTGTCTCTTGGTGATGCCACAACTCCAAATGTTTCTGCTAGATGTTAAAAATGGGATTGGGCACAATTTAGTGATCAAATCATCCAAAAAGAGCTCTGTTCCAGTGTTATCTTATGAAACTGTCTTCTCCAGGAAAGACTGGATGCCTGCAATAAGATATCCATCCTGATTCTCTGTCAGCCCAACACACCTCACAGGATTGTTGTTATGGTGAAAATAGGAGAAGAAAGAATATTAGGTATGTTGACCACCTTGAGTTATTTCTAAAAATAATAAAGGCAAGCTAAAAAAAAGTCTAAAAAAAATTGCAGAGAAGTTCAGCAGAATCAACTGAAATGCACCCAATTTGCTTTAGTGTACAATTTATCCAGTCCTCGAACAGCCAATCATAGCTGTTCGATTTGCCCATTTCTTTCTCTCCAGAACCTCTTTCTCTTATGCAAAAATTAAAAACAACCAAACCAAAAAAATCCCACACAACCCTTAGGTGTATTCAGTCATGGGAATATTTTTCTCTACATGAAATAAGCCTAGGTTTGGCATTTTCTATGAGATGGCCTTGCACGCAATGGTGCCTTTTATCTTATGGGATATATTCTTAAAACAAATGTGAAAGATAGGATTCAGTGTTGTAAAAGCTGTGCTGATAGCTATCTGAGCTGGTAATTACAATAAATAATCCAAATAGTTTTAAGTGCATCTTTCCTCTATTGAAATGCCTCAGATGTGTTCTCTGTTTCCTGGACTCTTGGGATCATTTTTCTCCATTATTCGCTTGCTTTTAGGATTAGTTTTTCTCAATGGAGCTGCAGCATCGAACACTTGCCACATTACCGTCTCTTAATTCCAATTATCTTTACGTCTCAAATGAACCAACTGCATGCACATTTTCTTTCTTTCTCCTCAGGTACTGCAAAAGCATTCACACTGGATAAACGTGCTTGCCTGGGATAGGGGGCATTTTGTATAAGCAAGGATCATTCCTGGTGTACAAGTTTCATGTGAGATTATGTTTATTTTCCTTTTATGTATGAAATGTCAGGATACACAAAATAGGCTGTATGTAATCCCTACCCTTTTGGAGAGGATTAGAGTGAATGTTATTTTAATATCTGATATATCTTACATATTGACTGGGGCAATGAAAGGCTGAGGGGAATAAGAATCATGCACTTTATGCCAGTCTGATGGTTTATGCTAATCAGAAAATAAAAAAAAATAAATCTGCTTGGAATTGATGGAATATGGCATCTCTCTCTCTCTCTCTCTCTCTCTCTCTCTCTCTCTCTCTCTCTCTCTCTCTCTCTCTCTCTCTCTCTCTCTCTCTGTGTGTGTGTGTGTGTGTGTGTGTGTGTATAATGAGCTCATTCAAATTTCACCTGCTGATTTTTTAGAAAATTGCTATTCAGTATCTGTTTTAACAATACAATTCTTACTGGGTATATCTAGTTTAGTGAAAAGAAAGACTGGGGGTCTTATTTAACAAAGCACCTGTAGACAGGACATGAAACAACGGATGGAAAGTAACCAAGGAGAGAAGCAACCTAGAATAAGGAGAAAATACCTAACAATTGAGAACAATTAACCAGTGAAACAAATTGCCTTTGGAAGTTGTGGGTGCCCCATCACTGGAAGCTTTTAAGAAGAGACTAGACAGCCATTTATCAGAAATAGTATAGGTCGCCTGTGAGAGCAGGGAGTTGGACTAGAAGACCTCCAAGATCCCTTCCAACTCTGTTACTGTTACTTTGTAGGAAGGCATTTTATAATATTTGTGATTATTTTGAAGGATATGGCTTGCACTTAGGATTACTCTTGACTGGTTAACAGCAGAGGCACTTTAAAGCATCTGCATCAAGTCTTAGAAAGAGACAATTTGTATCATGAATCTAACTCAGCTCTTTATGCATTCTTGCTTTGTTTCACTTCCTGCCACTTTTTACTGCCCAGAGCTGGTTTTCTGATTGAAGTTATATAGAAGCTTAATAAATAAATAACATTATTAGGAGCACCTGTTGGCAGTCATCTGCTCCATCTCCTAGTGAAGGGGGATGAGAGTTGTAAATGAGTCAAGGTCTAACGTCAATACCTGGGAAGATCCTGGAAAAAATAATCAAAAAACAGACCTGCAAACAAGTAGAAGCAAACAAAGTTATAAGTAGTAGCCAACACAGGTTTGTCAAAAACAGATCATGCCAAACCAATTTTATTTCATTCTTCGACAAAGTGACTAAACTAATAGACCAGCGAAATACCGTGGGTGTAGTATACTTAGTCTTCAGTAAGGCATTTGATAAGATAGACCACAACCTACTCCTTGGTAATCTAGAAAAAGGTGGAATAGATAACATCACCACCAGATGGATCTATAGCTGGCTGGCAAACTGTACTTAGCAAGTAGTCCTCAATGGTACTACATCCACATGGAGAGCAGTGGGGTACCCAGTACTCTTCAATATCTTCATAAATGACTTAGATGAGGGAACTGAAGGGGAACTCATCAAATCTGCAGATGACAACAAACTGGCAGGAGTAGCCAACACCCCAGAAGACAAACTCAGGATCCCAAAAGATCTTGACAAACTTGAACAATGGGCCCTGTCCAACCAAATGAGTTTCAATCTGGAGAAAAGCAAAGTTTTACATTTAGGCAGGAAAAATCAAAGGTACAAGTACAGATTGGGCGAGACCTGGCTTAAAAACAGTAACTGTGAGAGGGACCTTGGAGTCCTAGTGGATGATCACTTGACCATGAGCCAGCAGTGTGCAGCAGCCGCCAAAAAAACTAATACAATCCTGGGTTGTATCAAGATCACGTAAGTATTGGTACTGGTTTATAAAACCCTAATAAGACCACAGCTGGAATACTGCAGGCAATTTTGGTCACCAGATCACAAAAAAGATGTTAAGAGTTTGGAAATAAAATCAGAGAAGAGCAACTAAGATGATCAAATGCCTGGAGACTAAAACATACGAAGAATGGCTGCAGGACATGGGTCTGGCTAGTCTAAAGAAGAAATAGGGGAGGCATGATAGCAGTACTTGAGGGGCCACCAAAGCACCAGTGGAAGGACAAGAAACAATGGTTGGAAACTGAACAAAGAGAGAAGCAACCTAGAATTAAGAAGAAACTTCCTGACAGTAAGGACAATTTACCAGTGGAACAGCTTGCCTCCAGAAATCGTGGGCACTCCATCACTGAAGATTTTTAAGAAGAGGCTAGACAGTCACTTGTCTGAGATGGTATAGGTTCTCCTGCTTAAGCGGGGGTCTGGAATGGAAGACCTCCAAGGTCCCTTTCTATTCTATTCTATTCTATTCTATTCTATTCTATTCTATTCTGTTCTGTTCTGTTCTGTTCTGTTCTGTTCTGTTCTGTTCTGTTCTGTTCTATCACATACAAGGCCCATGTTATGGATCCTTCTTTTCCAATCATAAATTGATAAGGGATTCTGAGAGGTCAAATAGTTCAACTCTACTAACACCTCTTGGAGAATTCAAAGTGTGACATTAAGCCATTACTTATCCATTATTTGTCAAAAGGTTTCACTTCTACAAGGACTTTAAATGAAATGAAGCACTTCAGTGAGGAGCTTATCTCTTCCTTGTCTTGATGAGGAAAATCACATTATCTCTGTGGTGTAAAACATTTTATCAAGGCAAATTGCAGTTCCTGCTCTCAGTTTTATAGTAAGTTTACCAGAATACTAAAGGCACGCACTTCTGCGAGTCTAAGCGTTTTCAGAGAACTCACTCTGAATGTGATCTTCCTAACCAATAAATGGTTATAGGTGTCATACACATACACTGGCTATTGGCCAGTGACAGACCAAGGCAACTCGGTTAATGATACTGGTTGAAAACAGTTCTCTAAAACGTTGCAGCCAGAATGAGAGGAAGCTCAGTTCAGCAACAATGTCAACTGAAGAATGGGGAAATGAAAATTATTATGAATATGAACTCCAAGCTGGGAAGAATTGTTAGAGTCACTAGTGCAACTCATTATGCCAAGCTAATAGCTTTTTTTATTGTATAACAACTGTTCATAATTTTATTATTCCAGTTTGTAGCCTGCTCCATTTTTCTTGTACGATGGAAAATTAAAAACAATAATTACAAAAACATTTTCTTTTGGAGGAGAGGACTGTGGTGACATATGATATTTTTCTGTTAATTTGTTTATTTAACAAGAGATGGGTTAAAAGAGGATTACAGAATTAGAACCACGGCTATAACAATCCTGCCAGTTTGACAAAAACATTCGGAAACTACTGCTCCTTTTCTCCTAAATCTCTCTTGGTTCCTAAAAAATATATATGACTTGATGCCAATTTTATGTTCATTACAAAAACAAATTGAGGCTTATTTTCTAAATAATATTTTCCAAAAAAAACTTGGAACTCGTTCTGAATTGCTCTAAGTGACTTATACCAGTTTGCAGTAAGTGCAAATCAGTTATAGGCAGAGATGGAAGAAATGCACTGTTAGTATTTTTATTGCCACTGGTGGAATCATGGAAAGATAAGAATCAGTTTTGACATGAACACTTTCCAGGTCCTCACCCCCTTGTTCAGATTGACCTTAATTATATGGTTCATCCAAGGGAAGATGTTATCCAGGTTTTCAAACAATGCCAATGTCAAGTCTGTACTCTAGGATACAGAACTCAGACACAATTAATATTCGCCTTATGTTAACAAATAGGCAACATGACGACCATAATTAACCATGTGAAATTAATGCTAATCAGTATCACTGTCATTCTGATTTTCTCTCAGATGGATAACAGAATGTCTCATTATCAGTCACTGCAAACTAAGCATCTCTTAGTCTGTCAGATAGGAACTGTACCTCAACTGCACCAAGTGTTTTTGAACTGATACAATTCTTCCTTGTGTCTTTGCATCCAATTATTTCCTCAAAATAAAAAAGGATATCCTTTGAATCTAAAAAGCCTAGATTGAGTTTGGTGAATTCCCTCACTAAGCTCATGTGACTGAGGCTGCTCCTTCCCTCTGATTTATGGGAACAAATGAACAAAGACTTACAGTAGATGCAAGAGTCGTTCATTCTGTAGTCTGCTCAATTGCAGTGGACATACATGAGATAAATAAAGTTTGATTAATAATGATCCTAATTTAGGAATTGCTAAAGTTTCAGTCTGGGTACTGGGATTTCAAAAAGCAAATATTGTTTGTAGCATTTGAGGAAGCCTGCTTTTTTCTTGTACACGGTAGTGTATATATAAACATGTGCATGAAAAGTCCTAGAAATGGACTGAACCATTCTCTTAGGTTATAAACCAACTTCCAAGATAAAGTTATTCATGTGACAATTTATGAAGTGAAACTGAAGGATATGGTTTTGAAGCTGCTGCATTTACTGCCATAAATCAGGCAGAGGAACTCTTTATAGATCCACATAAACCTAGGGTGGTGCAAAACTCCTGTGTTGTCAGAACCGGGCTCAAAATTAAGTCCTCATAATAAATCCAATCCATGCTGTGCCAATTGCATGTGTGTAATAATATAATTCATCCACTTTGGAATGACCTAGCTCTTTGGCTTCTCCTTTTTAAATGTAATATAAATGACCCCACCTGCTATCATCTCTTTTCTTTTTATTTGAAATCAGGGTTTGTAAGACTGGATAAGTACTATTTCATGAATAAAAAAGCCTTTGCAATAAAATGAGAATTGCTGGATTCTGTGTTGGGCTTACCAATTCTATGTATGGGTGTGGGATGGTGGTGAAAATGTATGTTGGTGTGTGCATATTCAGAAACCTCTGGAAAAACCAAATGATAAGATAAACAAAAGCAACATTTCCTCTAAGAAACTTCCAATACAAACACTCATAATTGAATTTTCCACTTTTTCAAGTGGAAGTGTTACATACAATTTTAAGCCTCAGCAATTCTATATAAACTTCAGGGATGGTAAGATGATGATGATGATGGTGATGATAATGATGATGATGATGATGATGATGATGATGATGTTGGAAGGGACCTTGGAGGTCATCTAGTCCAACCCCCTGCTCAGGCAGGAAACCCTACACCATTTCAGTGGTTGTCCAGTCTCTTCTTAAAAACCTTCAGTGTTGGAGCATTCACAACTTCTGGAGGCAGGTTGTTCCACTGATTATTTGTTCTAACTGTAAGGAAATTTCTCCTTAGTTCTAGGTTGCTTGTCTCTTTGATTAGTTTCCATCTGTTGCTTCTTGTCCTTCCTTCAGGTGCTTTGGAGAATAGCTTGACTCCCTCTTCTTTGTGGCAACCCCTGAAATATTGGAAGACTGCTATCATGTCACCCCTTGTCCTTCTCTTCATTAAACTAGACATCCCCAATTCCAACAACCGTTCCTTATATGTTTTGGCCTCCAGTCCCCTAATTATCTTTGTTGCTCTTCTCTATACTCTTTCTAGAGTCTCAACATCTTTTTTACATCATGGTGACCAAAACTGGATGCAGTATTCCAAGTGTGGCCTTACGAAGGCATTGTAAAGTAGTAACAACGCTTCACATGATCTTGATTCTATCCCTTTGTTAACGTAGCCTAACACTGTGTTTGTTTTTTTGGCAGCACACTGGCTCATATTTAAGTGAATTGTCTTCTAGTACTCCGAGATCCCTCTCACAGTTACTACTATTGAGCAAGGTACCACCTATACCTGTACATTTGGTTTTTCTTGCCTAAATGTAGAACCTTACTTTTTTCACCATTGAATTTCATTTTGTTAGATCGTGCCCAATGGTCAAGTCTGTCAAGATCCTTCTGTATCTTAAGCCTATCTTCTGGAGTGTTGGCTATTCCTGCTAGCTTGGTGTCATCTGCAAATTTGATGAGTTCCCCATCTATCCAAATCATTCATGAAGATGTTGAAGAGCACTTGGCCCAGAACAAAGTCCTGGGCACCCGCTACACATTTCCCTCCTTGTAGATGCAGTTCCATTGAGGACCACACGCTGAGTACAGCCGGTCAGCCAGCTATGAATCCATCTGGTGGTGATGCTGTCTAGCCCACAGTTTTCTATCTTATCAAGTAGTAGATTGTGGTATATTTTATCAAATGCCTTACTGGAGATGAGATGAGATGAGATGAGATGAGATGAGATGAGGCAAGGCAAGGCAAGGCAAGGCAAGGCAAGGCAAGGCAAGGCAAGGCAAGGCAAGGCAAGATAAGATGATAATGTAATGTAATATATATAGTATAATATAATATAATATGACAAGACAAGACAACACACACACACACACACACACACACAAACAGAGAGAAACTATACATACAGTAATAATATACATCCTTCTCCTTTTAATGAACTAAGATTGTAGTAAGGTATAATGAAGTATAGGGACGCGGTGGCTCAGTGGGTTAGGACGCTGAGCTTGTCGATCGGAAGGTCGGCAGTTTGGCGGGTCGAATCCCGAGTGCCGCGTAGCAGAGTGAGCGCCTGTTACTCATCCCAGCTTCTGCCAACCTAGCAGTTCGAAAGCATGTAAAAATGCAAGTAGAAAAATAGGGACCACTGCAGTGGGAAGGTAACAGCGTTCCGTGCGCCTTTGGTGTCTAGTCATGCCGGCCACATGACCACGGAGATGTCCTCGGACAAGCGCTGGCTCTTTGGCTTTGAAACGGAGATGAGCACCGGCCCCTAGAGTCGGAAACGACTAGCACGCATGTGCAGGGGAACCTTTACCTTTACCTTTTTATAATGAAGTATAAGTAAGGGAAGCTACCAAACATAGGCACTTCTATCTAACACTATTTCTACTCTATGGTCACTCCAAATAATTTCAAAGTTGATGGTGCTTCTCTAGTGCAGACCTTTGAATTTAGCAAATAAGCAAGAAATATCATGACACAATCCTTTTTCCCTCTCCAGCTGACCAATGGAAAACTACCCCCCCAAAGGATCATGCAACCAATATTCTTCCCCAAGCTATTGTGAACCTTCAGTAAGAAAAATCCTTTCACTTTCCAATTCTATAATAAATAAATAGAATTTCTAACCAACCCACTTCCTGTATTTCTCAAATATATTATAGGCATGTGTATCTGTCTGGCCGTTTGGGAAAAAAAAACCTAAGCAAATCCTAAAAGAGATAATTGCAAGCTGCCTTATCCTCATTTCTCTGTTGCATTTCTCTTGCTAGGTGGGCCGATAAAATAGTTTGTCTGCAGTTTTGTAGCCAAGTATTTTGTTTCTAATGGTTGTAACCATAGTTGCATATTGATAGGATTGCTGGAGGGGGAGAGAGAAGAGAATTTGCTTTCTAAACAGGGCCTACAGGCAGACACAATGAACAAAATGTTGAAAATGACTATGGGGAGTGGAGAGGGGAAAATGGTACTGAAGCAACAAAACCCTTTCCTAACCATATCCTATACAAAAGATTTAAAAAAGGAAATTGTTAGTGAAGCCACATCTCCTTGCTGACTATGAGACCACTCTTGAAAAAACAAACCGTAGTGAAGAGCTAATATTGTCCTGGATAAAATCTATCTGTGTGATTGCTAAAAGTGGACACCAATTTGATGGCACCTGGTTAATTCAGACCTGTCACCACGTAAACCTCTAAGTAGAAATGATCCTTGGCTACATTTGTTGAGAAAGGTACAGTTTTATTAGAAGTGCATTGCAGTAGTGCACAGCCAGAACTGCAAATCACATGTCAAAATCCCTAAGCCCAATTTTTTCCTCCCTTAACTGCTCCCATTGCTGACCAATCAGGTTCAAGTAAGATGTTTTCAGAACGGTCACTTGAAATGAAGTTTGGTATGCAGCTGCCTTCTTCTCCCAGCTGTGTGACCTTGAAGTAGCATCTCAGGTAGATACAGATGTTACTTACATTTTTCCCCCAAGTATCCCGTCCCCTCCCCAGAGTTCTTGGCAAACTGCCACTGAATGGTAGCGAAGTAGAGGCAAGTGTAAGCTGGCAGCTGACATTTAATCAATTACAATCCAGCTGATCTTGATTATGTTCAAAATGCTAAGCAAAGTTGGATCAGATTAGTAGTTGGATAGAGTACCATGAAATATGAAGGGAAGAGGACTTCCGGTTTTGCACCTGCAGCGCATGGCTGCACGAGAGTAGACCTCCACTCCCAACGGCTAGTTTCTTCCTGCTTGGTGGACCCTAGATGGGTCCGAAGTTGCCCTGGAGAGGTGACCATGAAGGACGGGTGCCCTGTTGATCACAAAGTGACAGCAATCACTTCATTTGATCTGGGTAAAGCCCTCCAAACCCAACAGGAGAAAGGCTAGTGTGAGATCTGCATCTAGCTCAAGCTGCTTGCAGCTGAACCTAAACATCGATGAACAGCATGCTTGGAATTGGTGAGAGTACTGATCTTCTTTCTTTTATCTACTATTTAAAACCTTGAAAAGATCCCCAAAGCAAGAAAACCTCCAGAAGTGAAGGGAGGGGGATTATATCCCCATTCCCTTACAGATGGAAGTGGCAAATTAATATTAAAGGAGGGAAGAAATGTATTAGAATTTGATTTAAAATACTTCAGTCTGGACAAATTTAGGAATTAAAACTGTTAAGATTATATCCTAAAACTTTTTTTGATGGAATTATAAAAATATATATAACAAAAATAACTTTTTGATTGAAAGAAAAACTGAAAAAAGAAATAACTGCTAACATCTAGTGGAGACTCAGAGAATAGAACACTAACAATAAGGACTCAGAAATTGGCAGAGTGCCTAAAAACAAAGAAAAAGTTGTTCCTTTGAATTGCAAATAACCTTGAAGACAGCTATAAGATTAAAAAGTGTTTGAAAGTAAAAACAACAACACCTGGACTGTTGCTTAAATCTAATAACTGTTTATGGAAAAGAAAAACCTTGGCTTTTTGGCTAATCTTTTAGAAGAGAATCTGTAGGAAGGATGTAAAGTGGCTTAACATACTGAACTGTAATTTTGACTGACTGATAAACTGACTTTTGAATTAAAACATTGATGAAAGATTATTTGAAGGGGGGAAACAACATGGATATCACATATATATCAAAAAATGACAGTATGCCACATTCAATATTTTCTCCTGAAGGACATAGACTGGAAAATCAAGGGCCTCCAGAAGCAATATTTCAAGGCAAGATAAATATTTTCCAGGAAAAAATATATGTAATGTTAGGACAAATACAAATGACAATAGACTCAAACTACAAGGAAATCCGAAACAACTTTGATGATTTAAATAAGCATATTTCCAATCTATATTTACAATTAAAAACACCCTGGAAACAACAACAAAGGCACAAATAAATCAGACAGCAGACTACAAATTAGAAGAGTATGATCAAATTGATGAAACAACAAAGGAAAAGAATTACAATTTGACACAAACAGGAAAAAATCTTCAAGGTTCTGATACAATAAGAAAAATGGAATTATCAGGAGAACCATCAATGTTTGGGAGACAGAAAGTATTTATCTTACTTACTTCATCTTTTGTATTCCCAACAACATTTGTAAAAATACACGAACTGCTGGGTAAGCAGATTACATCAACTTGGAAAATTATTCGGCAAAAGAAGAAGACCAGAGACAGATGCAAGAGATTCGACTCGCCCTACCAAATGGACTATTACGTGAATAAACATTTGTTTGAATATGGCTAAAAGAACAGAGAGCACAAAGGGGCCTTATAACAAGAAGGATAAGAGATTTAAGTAATATAGTATGTTTTGTAATATATGAAATATTAAAATAGTAGGTTGATTTAACTTTTATTAATATATAAGTGAAATATAAACTGATTAAAAAGGATGATATATCTAGATATTATGAGATAGATAAAAAGTATAGTATTTTATAATGCATGATGTAAAATATTGGGAGGATGTACCTAAATGGGAAAATTTGGACAGTTAAATGACTAATATGAAGAAATTATGACTGATAAGAATTAGATTGAATATAAGGGATTTAAGCGAACAAAAATTATAAAAATAGGATGTATGCTGAACTAATGAGATGATGGTTATAAGAATAATATAAGCTGAAAAAAATGTTATATAGAGAGATTATGATTATTATTTGTATAAATATAAAAAATGCCTATATCTAATCATTTATACATTGAAAATATTAAGAATTATATTTTGGCTAAGGTTGAAGAAGAAGAATACAAACAGGAGAAGGGAAGATCAAAAAATGTAGCATTAATTAATATATTAATTATGGAATTATCAAATTTAATTATTATTGATTGTTAACTAATTATTATTGTCCTTTTTTCCTTGTTAAAATATATACCAAGACAACATGCTGTACATGAGGCAGTGGAGATTGTTATAGTTAAAAACCTATAAAATATCTGTTAAAAAAAGAAATATGAAGGGAGTATTTTTTAATAACGTCCCTCTCAGATTTTACAACCATCATTTTTCTCCTATTGTATTCCAACTAGTTATTTAATTGCCCAAATTGTGCTTTAATTATGTATCATCTTTTTTCTTCTAGACACCATATAAGAAATGTCCATAAATAGTCTTGGGTACTGAGTAGTCTCTAAGCCTCAGAGATTTCACCATATATGAGATTAAACTTGGTCATTGTACATTGTACAGTCTAACAAAGTGATTTAAAACAAATATTATATATTTATAATGTTGTTCAGTTGTAGTGTAATTTATGACATCTAATCTATTCATTTTTTAGTTTAAAAAAGGGTAAAAAAAGGAACACATTTATTTTTTTTTTAAAAAAAACCTTAACTGGTAACTGTTTTGCACCATTGACACCATATGTGAGAACAGTTCTGGTTACCTAACATTCTGACTGATTTTTAGGCTACTTGAAAAATAAAGGCTTATTATTGATGTAATAACTGTATGGCTAAAGTTACCTATTGTTTCTCTTGTTCTTATATTGCTACATAGAAAATAGTGCTCTCTTTAATAATACCATATTTTTATAAAAAGAATTTATTTTACTACTATATTCACTGAGACCAATTAAGCTTGAATATTTGTATTCCAGGAGGTTTCAGGCCAGTTGGAATAACATGCCAAACTATAGGTAAAGGTAAAGGTTCCCCCGCACATGCGTGCTAGTCGTTTCCGACTCTAGGGGCCGGTGCTCATCTCCGTTTCAAAGCCGAAGAGCCAGCGCTTGTCCGAGGACGTCTCCGTGGTCATGTGGCCGGCATGACTAGACGCCAAAGGCGTACGGAACGCTGTTACCTTCCCACCGTAGTGGTCCCTATTTTTCTACTTGCATTTTTACGTGCTTTCGAACTGCTAGGTTGGCAGAAGCTGGGACGAGTAACAGGCACTCACTATATTATGGCTTAATGTCTATGGAAATTCTCAGACATCCAGGTCATGTTTGTCCCAATCATGCTTTTTCAAAAGACAGCTGGACTTGGTTTTTCTTTCAATAAGTTTTGCTTCTTATCCAAAAAGCTTCTTCAGCCAAATTATGGCTTATTGAGTAGCTAGTACCCAATAGTACCGGTAGTTTGCATTTGCTAAATCTAACAAAGTAAACCAAATTACTTGCAATTTGAGAAAAGCAATAAAAGAGATTAAAAATATAAATAAACCAATTACAAAACACAGTGGCCTTAAGACCATAGGATGTCTTAAAAAATGTTGTATAGTAACATATCTCCATTGTGACAGATTGTCTTAATCTGTGTCCTTTGAGGGCTATATGCACCATATGTTGTGTTTGGAACATTATCTCTTCCTCCTATAAGGGCCATATTGTACAGTACTCAGGAGTTTTTAGGGAAGCTTGTTAGCGTGGGAAAAGCCAGGGCTTGTTCAAGGAGATCCTGCTTGACAAAGGAAAGAAAGCCATCACTAAGTGAATGAGTAAAACTGCTTTTGACTTATCCTATCCACCTTCTCCATTCATTCACATTTTTTCAGGAGGCAAGCAATGTTTTGTATCTAGAGAAGATGCTTCGTATTGTTGAAAGAAAAATCTTCATCAGGGTCCAGTCCAAGCTAGGAATAAACAAAATGGAGACTGCTTTAGAAGGACGGTTGGAGTTTATTGAAAAGCAGAACCACAAGACATGAGGTTCAGGAGCAGCTGACCACATGTAGCTGGAAGTGGTGGGTTTTTATACCTTCTGGGGCTCTTGAGGCTGTTTCCTGTTCCTGTTTGAAGCTTTGTATTTCCTGTGTCATGTAATTTGACCTGAGTCTGTGTGTGCCCTTTTGGTATTGGTGAGTTAATCCTATTATGTCCCCAAACGTCATGTCTTTGGGTGGGGTATGTAGATTTTAGAGATCTTTGTCTTCCTAATCTCATAGTTTCTAGCTTCCTGGCCCCAACCTTCCTGAATGGATTATTACATCTGCATTTCTAAAAGCTGGTTTCTGCTGAGTTTTCTGGGGGAGGGAGAGGTTTCTGCCTTTTAAAGATCTTCTCCATTATTCCTTTGAAGAAATATATTCTGCCTTTTTACTATTTCCCAAAATATTTCTTTCTCTGGATTCTTCCCACACTATAATGTTGCAAAGTTACCTAAGTTTTTTAATGGCATCCTACTACAATGTTTATAAGACAATCCTAGTTTATCAACAATATTTGTTTCAAATTACCTTAATTCTGAGGCACTGTATACAGAACAAAGTTCTAAAGTGGATTTACTCTTAGTTAAGTTTTTAAACTAAGAACTCTTTACTTAGCATGGGTCTCTTTTGATTGCTCCCCCCCTCTTTCAAAAAATAACTGCCCCAAGGGAACAAAAAGCCAATTTGCACAATGAGGAGCACTGGGAAAAGAAAATCATGCTCACTATAAATATTACAGTAGAGGCTGAGAATTTGGTGGAACCATCAGATCTCACACATACTTTGAAAATAGACTGCAAACGTTTCTTCAGAACATCCCATGAAATTGCAGCATTGTTCCCAGTTCTAACAATTGTAAAACTAGTGGTAGTTATCATGTCTTTGTGATCCCTTAGAGATTGCAGATAAAGTACAAAAGAACACAGATAAAGCACAGTTCTGGATACCAAAACCAATTTCAAACCACTTCCTCAGATCTTGAGAAGGGTAGTAAGGAATAAGTGCGCTATGGCAGCTTTTAAATAATTTTCTGCTATGTTGGAGAAAGAAAAAGGAAGAACAACTTGAATATCAGTCTCATTATTGATAGTTATTGTAGCCATTTACACAGAAATTCAGTTGGATAATCATATTCTGAAATGGCTTTGCTAAACGTAAGAAAAATCATACTAGCTGACTGGAAGTAAAATATTGCTTTGTTTTGCCTTGCTTTTGCTTCCAATGGGCAATAATAGATTTTTAAACTCTTTACTTTCAAGCTTTGCTATATGTGGCTTGTATACCTAATCATCTGACAGAAGTCTCAGTGATGCCATATGGACTGTAATGGCATTACAAAGTACCATTGCCTATAAATAGATGATGGTGAGTACAAATTGCCTTTTGAAACACTTTGAAACCAGAGAAATTTCTCCAAAAGAAGATTACTTTTTCAGCAATGCCTCTAGTAGCATGGGAGCTGAAAGAATCTAGTGGCAAAAATTCTCCCTTGGGATATAATTGAAAAGTAGGGAATCAGAGAGACAGTGGCCCGCAAGAATGAGCATAGTCCTGGACTTAGAACCGCAGTTGGGGCTGCATCTCAGTCACTGAGTGAAGCAGTTGTTAAGCAAGATGCCCGCATGACCATTTTGCTGAACAACTGAAATCCCAGCTTTCCTTGAGTTAAGCAGATGGAGCAGAAGATCTGCCAACCAAAGGACGGCAGGCAGCTCCACTCCGTGCACGGAAGGCAACTCCTGTGTCAGGCTGCCCAAACACAGCCCAGATCTTTGGGGGATTTCCCCTCCCCTCTATACGAGAGAAGAAACTTGTTTGAAGGGCTGCAGAAACAGGGCTCAGATCTACAGTGTCTGACCCCTGCTCTGTGTAGGGAAGGGAACACCCACACTAAGCTGGGGAAATGAAGGGTGGATCCTGAAGATCTGAGCTTCATTTCTACATCCCTATGCAGGAAGAGAGGGAAAATTCTTTGTCAGAAGGCAGCAGCCTGCGACTGACAACGTCCCCATTGATTACTGGGGAAAGTGACAGAGAAGTTTGTCAGTGATAAGCACATGCTTGGCAACCACCACGAGAACAGTCAAATCAGTCATAAGTCAAGGACTACCTGTAATAAACGTGGTCAAGACTTCTGCAGTGTCCCTGGCCCAATCTGGGATAGCATTGTACAGTTCAATGTTATCAGTATCATAATGGTACTTCACCCCAAACAGATAGATGATCTCTGCCAATGTTTTTGTAGAAATGTTAAAAAATATGGGAAAGAGGACTTAGCCCGGTAGCAGCTCACACTGAAGTAATTATAGCCGTAGTACAGCTCCTTCATTGGAATAATAGGAATAACGACAGAAACTTAGACAAAACTTCCTACCAAAAAAGAACAGTTTAATAATGGAACTGTGTAGTTTTCCTGCACTGGATTTGTTTAAGTAAAGCAAGACAGTGATCCATCAGAGACGCTTTACTTTAGAAAAAACCTAACCCTTATCATTCTAGTATTCAAAATCACATTGAGCTAGAGACAATATGAAAAGGTGCTGGGTCCAGTTCAAAGGTACTCATAACAGCCAACATTTAGGAGAAAAACACTTATGTACAGAAAGTAGGGCTTGTCTTTCGAAAGAGCAAGTGAGACTTGACTTTTAAAGAGCAAATGCCAAATGGGATACGAGGTTTATTAATGACAAGTTAATAACTTGGTTTAAAGTTCAGCCCTCTACTAATGTTGATTATCCTGGTACCATATGCGATGATGGAAGAATGGAGAACAGAATACATGAATATGTGTAGAGCCAGAATATTGATTGCAGCAAGGCTGTAAGAAAAATTGGCATCCCTCTTAAAGATCTCCACTGTATCTGCCCATAGATTTAAGAATATAAAATAGATGGAACATGTTTGCCACAGAAGCTGTCTTAGTATTGGGGTAGATCCAGGCTCTATCCACTATAGGTAGTCCTTGATTTAGGACCACTTGCATTTATAATGGCCATGGAACAGGTGATTTATGGACTGCAAAGCACTCCCCCAGACATCATAAATGGTTGTGCCATCCTGTGGTCACCTGATTGTATGCCAGGTGTTTGGCAACCAATCACCTTTTTGACCATGTTCCATGGTCATGTGACTGTGATTTGTGATTTCTTTTTCCATTTTCTGGCATTTTTTGTCAGTTTCTGGCAAGAAACACCCATTCAAATGAATGGATTCAGACCTACGACATCCATGTTTGTTTACCAACTGTGTATCTTTAGGGCCCCCCAAAACCAAAAAAAACACATGTGGTGACGCTTCCAAGTAGATTGCTTTATGTTCTACACCTGTATGCAGAATCTTGTCAAACAGAAGCACTCTGCTACCTACAGAAATACAGTATATACTGAGAGAATTATTAGCGAGGGGAGGTTTTCACCCTTTTTCTCTTCCACAAACTATCTGAATTGAGTTGCCTATTATTCCTTTGTGATGGATCCCTTCCCTTCTGGGAATCCAGATTAATACATTCCATCACATCATCTTGGCTTACAACCATAAAAATCTATGACTGGATTTCATATGATGGATGACATATTATCAATAAATTATAGCTCCTAGTGTTTGACACTACATATACTGTATTGTATATTCAAAGTTTTATAGGAAAGTTTGCAAAGGCCCTCTCCAATGACTCCCCACAAATGATGGATTTGGGAATGCGGAGCAGAAATACCACTGAAGAGCAAAGTCCTTGGATAAATTCAAAGGAGCAGAAACTTTCCATTAGCTTTAATCAAATTCAATTTTTATTGGGTTTTATGGATCACTGCCAATTTGAATTGGTCTCAGAAGTGCATCATGGATTAACGAGTTATACTAGGATGGGAGTTCCATTGTCCTAAAAGACATCTCAATCAAAACTGTAGTTATTACATTGAAGTACCAGCTGTACTTTATAAAAGCCTATCAAAAGTAGTCCTATGTTCTATGTTTGACCTATGTTTGAACTAGAGGAATAGTCTTCTGTGAGAACAATGCAGAGAACTAGATGACCTCCAAGGTCCCTTCCAACTTTTTTATTATTATTGTTGTTGTTGTTAAATATTTTTGGGAATATTAAAAAGGCAGAAACTTCTACACACACACACACACACAGAGAGAGAGAGAGAGAGAGAGAGAGAGAGAGAGAGAGAGAGAGAGAGAGAGAGAGAGAGAGAGAGAGAGAGAGAGAGAGAGAGAGAGAGAACTCAGCAGAAACCAGCTTTTAGAAATGCAGATGTAATAATCCATTCAGGAAGGTTGGAGCCTTTCAGCTAGAAACTGAAGAGATCAGGAAGACAAAAACTCTTAAAATTTACATACCCCACCCAAACTCTAAGTCAGGGCATAATAGGATTAACCCACCACCATCAGAATACAGGAAAGGCAAACACAGGTCAAAGTTCATGACACAGGAACAACTCCAAACAGAAGCCCAAGAAGGTATAAAAACCCACTCCCTACTACATGTGCTCTCTCTTTTTCCCAGAGGCATCTTTCTGTCTGGCTCTCCTCTTCAATAAACTACAACCTTCTTTCTAAAGCAGTCACCATGTTGTTTATTCCCGGCTTGGACTAGACCCTGATGAAGACTTTTCCTTCAACACTTCTATTCTCCTTGTCTTTTTTTGCCAAAAGTAAAAATGTCTTATTTAAGGATAATTTTAATTGGAGGTAGATATAGGATTGCACATATTAATAAATAAAAACATACAAAGTACAAGAACACACACATAGGATCATAAAATCTGTCTCTAGCAATGAGAAATCAGTGACCATAGAATGATGGCTGTTTTGACTGAGAAAATCACTTCTGAAAGAGAAGATCATGGTCAGTTATTTTTGAGAAATAATGGAAGAACATGAAATAGGCTGAAGCCAACAGACTTTCATTTTTTTAATGCTGGTTCTGCTTTTTCCTCTCCATGCATTGCAAAACATTTGGAGTAAGGGGGAGGATCTTAATAGTGATGGCATGGAGCTGTTGCAGCTAAACACTGCCATCGTATCTGTCACACATGCTGATAGCTCTGCTCCAGCTCTTGAAATCATTCTTACAGGCCTGCTTCCAATTTGCTGGTGGCTCACATGAAATAGCCCAACAGTTTGGCTGTTCTGTAATGCCTGCAGATACAATTCCTTCCTGCCCACTTGTTTTTGTGTCAAGAGGGATAGGCTTGCTTGCTTCTGTTTCCAGGCCTTTGCACTGCAGCTAGAAGCACTGGTGCCCATTCATATCAGCTACCTCTCTGCCCTGAGTTTGCAAAGTGTGACAGCCAGAGTTGCATGGGATAAGGCTTGATATCGAATGATGCAAATGCCAATAAAGCACTACTCGTAGCTTTTTCTTTAGGACCAGAAGATATGTCAAGGAGCCAAACAGTTGCAAAGTCTTTCTTAGCAAAATAATCAAATGACACAGAGAAGAGAGAGAAGTGTAGAATCAACATTTTTTTGTGTAGCTTTGTGTCTTACGTCCATTAGTTTTATTCCAGTTGGCTGGTAACTTGAAAAAAACGCAAAACCATTTCATTTCTATTCAGATTACTCTGGCATCTTCCAGCTGCGGGTGAAAAGATGTCATTTGAAGAATGAATCTAGTTCAAGAGTGGTAGACATTTAATGTCTTTGGCAGCGATGCAAAAAACAAATGCTCATTTCCACTTGACAAGCATAATCAGTGTTCAATTTGTGCTTAAATATACAGCTAGTTTTCATGTCTTATATTCCGGATGCCAGAAGAACACAGTATTTATACATAACCTTTTAAATATAAGTTTTCCATTTTAATGGAAGACTTACATTTAAACACATTTCCACGTTCTGGTATGTTTTTACTCAGTGCTATAATTCCTGGCCTTTCAGTCAGTTGCCATAGGTCATTACTGCCTTGAGTTTAAACAGGATATGCAAAGCAGGATACAAAATTAAACAAGAACACAGAAAAATAATATATAACCCCAATGCATATACTATATATATTTACAAGTGTTAAATAGCGGGTTCTTTGGCGCAGGAATGAAGATGCGTAACTGAGTACAGGGTAACTCATAGTTTATTTCGTGCAGAAACTGTACTGGGGAAATGGCTGCAACTAGCCGCAATATATAGTCTAGCCCCTATGTGGCAGCCAATAGGTTTGAATCAACCATTGCTGCCTGGAGATAGCCAATTGCAGCACAGGAGACTTGTAGTCTGGGTTGCTGGAGAGCCGTTAGCTGCTCCAGCAACCCACGTGGTAATCCTCAAGAGCCCAGTACATAACACCCCTCCCCTCTTAGAACAGACCATAATAACACCAATTAGTCTCAACAATTATCAAGACTCATTATCCAAACACACTAAAGTAAAAGTGATATTAATAAAAAATAAAAAACAATGTAGGTTACAATGTTATTAAACAACATCTGAATGAATAGGCTTCAAAAATGGCACTTTTAGACAATTACATCATAGCACTAATTTCTGTAGTATAGTGGCAAACAGGAATTACAACAATATATAGCTCTTTATTTTACAACGTAATCTGCAAGAAATGAAGGAGGCTTGTGTGCCCTAGAGGAACATTTTGGAGTTCCCATCACTTTGTGGTCTACCAGCTTACCCAGTGAGTTGGGTAGACTTGTGTCCCCTTGTGCTCCTGAGTCAAGCGGATTTGATGCACTCTGGCTGGCCTCTCCAGGTTGGCCCACCCCAGAGTCAGACTGTTTGGCAGAGTAGGCACAGCAGTTGCTGAAGTTCGGTTGGCTTGCTCCTTCAGGGGATCCATGTTGCATTCCAGGGCTCCCCAGTTCTCCCTCCAGTTCCACCTCAGTTAAGAAGGAAAAGTCCTGATAGTCCATGTGAGGACTGGCTTGGCTGCAAGTTTGAGGACCTTGGGAGGGACTCACTTAGTGGCCATTCTGGAAACCGTTTCCTGAGCTGATCAATGTGTCATCTGACAACTCGCCCTCCCTCCAACCCCACTTTATAAGATAAGGGTCCGGATGCCTTGGTAATTTGACCAGGAACCCACAGATTCCCATGACCATAGTTACTGGCCCAAACCCAATTGCCCCTGTGCAGCCCCCTAGGGGGTTTTGGTCAAGAGGCTTCCACTGCCACTCTATTTGGATGCAACCTGCCCAGTTTTGTGATCAAACGCCTCCCCCAACGTAGTTCTGCAGGACTTTTGCCTGTAGCAGTGCAGGGCATAGAATGCTAGCAGAGGAAAAAATCTGCCAATCTGTGATGCCAGTCACCAGTGACATTGTGCTTGAGTGATTCCTTCGTTGTCCTCACCATGCATTCAGCTTGACCATTAGAAGATGGATGAAAAGGTGCAGACATTGCATGTCTGATGAGATTAGCTCTAAGGAAGGCCTGAAATTCAGCAGCAGTGAATTGGGCCTCATTGTCTGAAACTAAGACATCTGGCAACCCATGTGTGGCAAAGAGTTTTCTCACCACCTGGATGGTCCTAGCAGTAGTCATGTTAGGAAATGGAATTACTTCCAGCCATTTGGAGTGGCTATCCACTACTATAAGGAAGAGCTGTCCCTAAAAAGGCCCAGCGTAGTCTATGTGAATCCTAGACCAGGGAGTGTGCGTTTCCTCCCACCTGTGAACTGGAGCCTGTGGCATTTCAGGCCTAGATTGCTGGCATGTATAACAACCATGGACTTGAGCCTCAATGTCCTTATCAAGGCCAGGCCACCAGAGGTAGCTTCTAGCTAAAGCTTTCATTCTGACAATGCCTGGATGGCCTTCATGTAATGACTGCAAAACCCTGTCTCTTAGGGAAGTGGGAATTATGACTCTGTTTCCCCATAAAATGCACCCTTTATGTGCAGATAACTCATGCCTCCTGACAAAATAGCTCTGAAATTCTGAGCCTGGACTTTTATTCAACCAGCCTGTGTATACCCATGACAACACTCTACTAAGTATTTTATCTGTAGCAGTTTCAGCAGCAATGTCCCCTGCATGAAGGGGAAATTCAGGTATGTCCTGTATGGACAATATTCTAGCAGCTGGAGTCGGCAGTGGTAGTCAGCATGGCCCATTTCCTTGCCTGGTTTGTGAATTAATGTAAAATTGTATGCAGATAGGAAAATTGACCATCTCAGCATTCTTGGAGATAGTATGTGGGGGGTTTGTTTGTCTGTTGTGAAAAGTCTCAACAGAGGTTTGTGGTCAGTGTAGACTGTGAAGTCCCTGCCATATAGATAGTCATGGAATTTTTTTATTCCAGAAACGATGGCTAGGGCCTCTTTGTCAATCTGAGCATAGTTGCACTCAGCAGAAGACAATGTCCTTGAGTAGAATGCTATAGGAACCTGTTTCCCATTTTTTTCTATGTGACTTAAAACTGCCCCCACCCCATAGGGAGATGCATCACATGCAAGACATACAGAATTAGACTCTTTGTAGTGAGTTACAGTGGACTTTTCTGACAATAGTGCTTTTAAGTCCTGGAAACTTTTTTCATGTAAGTTAGTCCATTTCCATGGAGCTTTCTTATTAAGAAGCCTGTGGAGGGGCTCTGCTATTGTGGCCTTATGAGGTAGAAATGCGTGATAGAAGTTTAGGAGGCCCAAGAATGCTTGTAGCTTTCCTTTTGATTTGGGCCTAGGAGCCATTTTAATGGCCTTCACTTTAGAATCAATGGGGTGAATGCCGTTAGCATCAATTCGGAAACCCAGGAATTCTGTTGAAGAAACCCCAATACTACACTTGTTCTTTTTTAATTTGAGGCCTGCTTCGTGAAGCCTCTGTAAGACAGCCCTGAGCCTACTGGCCAACACTTCTGGGGATTCCCCTGCAATAAGAACATCATCAAAATAAGGGCAGACGCCCTGAATACCCTTGAGTGTACGCTCCATGATTCCCTGAAAAATACCCGATGCAACACTGACTCCAAAGTGTAAGCGTTTAACTTTGAAAGCCCCCCTGTGAGTCACGATCATTTGAGCCATGGCTGTGGCCTCATCAACCGGCAATTGCTGATAGGCCTGTGCTAAATCAAGTTTAGCAAAAATAGTACCCCCTTGCAAGGAGGCTAAAATATGGTTGATCACTGGGACCGGGTAAGCATGTTTTATTTATAGTGCATTTATAATCAGCACAAATGTGAATTTCCCTGTTGGCTTTAAGTGGAGTGACTATAGGAGTTTCCCACTCCCCACCATCACCAGGCTGTAACACACCATTCTACAAGCTTATGGATTTCGGAATCAATTTTATGTTTTAAGGCAAAGGGGACCCAATGAGGCTTAACCCTGATTGGATCTACATTGGGATCTAGCTTAAATGAGATAGGCGTGCCTGTGTATGTTCCTAGGGTTGAATCAAAAACATCCGCATATTCCTCGCATACTGACCTTGCATACTGTAGTTTGTGTCTGGTTTATGCCAGTAATCTGAATACCTAAGGCATCAAACCAATCAAGTCCAATGAGACTCGTTCTCTGGCCCCCTACTACTATTACATCCAGGTGCCCCAAAAACCCTTTAAACTTTACCAACAAAGTGGCTTCTCCCATACCTTTAACGTGAGCATTTTGAAAGTCTGTTAGGATTATATCTGAGGGTCTTAGTTTGGCCCAATTGTTACTGCGCCTACACACAATGTTAAAAGTGTCTTGAGAAATAATTGAGGCTGCAGAGCCAGAGTCCAATTCCATCTTACATGGAACTCCTTGTAGCTCTACCATGAGTTTGGGTTTCAGGGGGCATCGAGCCCCGGTGCGGCATACGCTTCTACGGCTTCTGAAAAACCCCACACTAACTGGACCCTGGGCCCTAGTACCTCTCCTAGTCGGTTCTTCTGACTGGTGTTTGGGTGGCCGGTCTCTGTGGCTCTGCAAACCACTGCAATGTGGCCTCTCCTTCTGCAAGCTCTGCATGTGGCTGATTGAAATCTGCAATTGGTGTGAAAATGGTTGCCGCCGCACCTCTTACATCTTGGTACATCTTACATCCTCAAGAGCCCAGTACATAACAATACCTGTTCCACTTCTACTGTTTTCTAGTGTATATATGTGTGTGTGGGGGGGTTGTGTGCGTGTGTGTGCACACAGATGAACAGCGTGGATTCCTGGTGATTATCAGGACTAATGTTTATTTTTTAAAAAAACAAGATCTATGTTGGTGGTTTGCCACTGCTTCTTTCATAGGCCTTAGAGAGAGTGACAGGCCCAAGGTCACCCAGCTGTATTTGTGTATAAGGTAGGACTAGAGCTGATGGTCTCCTGGTGTCTAGCCCGGTGCCTTAATGTTTACACAAAACAGAATCTATACAAAACCTACACAATTTAACCCTCTGGACAAATTGTGGGAGATTAAATATATTTCTGTTGAGTTGTGGTCTACCTTTTGCTACATTTCAAACCTGCAAAATCTGTAGGCTTGAAGCTATATATCCATATCAGGTAGGTACAAATTGCTACTTGGCAAATTCATCATAATTTGCCTTGCTAGTGTAATCACAGATGAACAAAAACTACTGGAAAAATTGTTAAATTTTTGATAGCGTGCATTACAAAATTGGTTTGCCTTGTACAAGTCAACAACTGCACTTTTTATATGATTATTATCAGTGCTTTTTTTGTAAAAGAAAAAGGTGCCAGAACTCACACATGTCATACAACCCGCCTTGCCTATCCTACAAGGTTCCATCCAAAAAAGGTGCCGGAACTCCGTTCTGAGCGTTCTATGAGAAAAAAAGCCCTGATTATTATAGATTATCTGAAAAGTATCAGATTCAAAAAGAAAGGAAGAATTTTAATAACAATTTAATTTAATAATGTATTTATATAAAAAATAATACCAAATTTGAGCTTACATTTTCCAGTGAAAATTAGATTTCTAGGAATTGTCAGGGCTCAGCGGAAGTGCCAAGATCCGTGCTTCTTCGGGGCTGTCAGGGCTCAGTGGAAGCGCCAGGATCAGCGCCAGTCTCCAGCAGGAGCTCGGCGCTGATCCTGGTGCTTCTGAGCCCAGAAGAAGCGCCGATCAGCTGGAATGTTGCAGCATCTCCAGGGTCTTGTGATTTACATTCAGATGCTTGACAACTGATTCATATTTATGACAGTCACAGTGTTCCACGGTCATGTAAAGTGACCAAAACCTGCTGCAACCACCCAGCAAATGGGGGGAATAAAAACCAAACACCCCCCACCCCATCCCCGCTGCCAATCCTCAACAATGAAAACCTTGGACAGGAGAAAGAGCGCTGCCGGGCAGGCGGGCAGGTGTCTTGCTCGGCTGTGGCTTGGGGGGCAATTTTTCAGTGCCATTGTAACTTCGAACAGTCACTAAGTGAACTGTTGTAACTCGAGGACTACCTGTACTTCATCACTTTTTTCCTTTATTTTTTTTGGTCATCAAGTTTTTGACACCTTACTAGGCGACTGGTGGTACTCGGATGCTGTCATATCCTAAAAGTGGTACAATTGGGTGAAAAGGTTTAAAAGCCCTGTCTTAGCAAGCTTAGGAAGTCAGGATTCCCCATTATAGATAATGGTATAAACTGAAAAAGCTTTCAGATATTTCTTCCAAATATATGAAAAATTAAAGCCACTTGTTTGTACACACACC
The DNA here is from genome assembly GCF_964194415.1 of Vipera berus. NCBI lineage: Eukaryota > Metazoa > Chordata > Lepidosauria > Squamata > Viperidae > Vipera > Vipera berus. The sequence goes on along the minus strand of NC_138204.1, from coordinate 64,014,593 downwards.
ACCTCCAGTCACATAGTGAGTAAACAAATGCCTCCATAAGACTAATGAGATCTATTAGATGTACTTATTTATACATGACCTGGGAAACCCTTAAAGTCCTGGATCATCCATTGACTGGTTTCTTTGAGAGGACCTTATTAATGCCTTTTTTGGTTTCTACACTCCACATTTCTAAATGCTGGGGTGGGGGTGGGTTTTTTTGAATCCAGGCCCTTTTCTTTGTGAAAGCAGTCTAGCAGAGGCTAATGCTTTCTAACTGGCTAAATTAACAAGACAGGAAACTAAAATAAAGCTTTTGATACAGCAGGGGCCTTAATTCTTAATTAATGAGGTCACCAGAGATAGTGAACAGGTTAAGCTTCTATTCTTAAATTACATGGGTATAAAACTGTGAGCTTCAAACTTCCCCGCTATTCCTAATGTTCTTAATTGGAAGGGGATTCTACAAAGGGGAGGGAAAAAAACCCCCTGGATTCACAGGCTACTGAAATGAGTCGTTAACAGTATGCATGTCCTCTTTCACAGGCTGTTACTGTTTCTAACTATGACCGTAATCCCCTACATTTACAAGACATAATTGTGTGGACAAATGCTGTAGATCAGGGGTGTCAAACCCGCGACGTCACATGACGTCGTGCGACGTATCGGAGCTTTTTCCCCATTGCCGGCAATGGGGTGAGCGTGGTTTTGTTGTGACGTGTCCGGCCCGCGGGCTGGCAGTTTGACACCCCTGCTGTAGATCAACTTTCCCCAAACAGTTTAGGGACCGAAACAACAGTTATGCAGTCTAAAATTCTGGGAGCCACATCATTGCTGGCTTCTGAGAAGCAAAATCAATGGGTTTGAGACCCGGACACCACATGAGGGAGTGAGCTCTCGTCCTTGCCCCAGCTCATGCCAGCCTGGCAGTTCAAAAGCATGCAAATGTGAGCAGATAAATAGGTACCACTTTGGTTGGAAGGTAACTGCATTCTGTGATGTCATGCTGGCCATATGACCAAAGAAATGTCTTCAGACAGCACTGGCTCAATGGCCTTGAAGTGGAGGTGAGCAACACCCTCTATAGTTGGCAACGCCTAGCGGAGTAAAATCTGAAGGGACTCCTTTACTTTTTTAAAAACTGTGTTCATTTATATACTCATTGCTCAACCACAGTGAACCAAAATGTATTTTATCAAAAGTATGTACACTGAATTTGTTCCACAGAACAAGTATGTCCGTGTGTGCACACATACAAGTAGTTCTCGACTTAACGACCAGAACTGAGCCCAAAATTTCTGTTGTTAATTGAGACATTTATTAAATAAGTTTTGCCCCACTTTACGACCTTTCTTGCCATAGTTGTTAAGTGAATCGCTACAGTTGATAAGTTAGTAACCCAGTTGTTAAATGAATCTGGCTTCCCCTTTGACTTTGCTTGTCAGAAGGTCTCAAAAGCTGATCACATGACCCTGGGACACTGCAACCGTCATAAATATGAACCAGTTGCCAAGCGTCTGAATTGTGATCACATGGGGATGCCACAAAGGTAGTAACTGTGAAAAATGGTCATAAGTCACATTTTTCAATGCCGTGTAACTTTGAACAGTCACTAAACAAACTGTTGTAAACTGAGGACTACCTCTGTTCATAGGCACTTGGATTATACCAGGGGTAGGCAAACCCGGCTCTTTTATGACTCATGGACTTCAACTGCCAGAATGGGAGTTGAAGTCCATGAGTCATAAAAGAGCCGAGGTTGCCTACCCCTGGACTATATTCTATGAAAATATGGCAACAAAGTTAGAGCCTCCTGTATTTCTTTTCTGCCATCTAGTGGTCATCTGGATTTGGCAGCCCAAATCTGGTGCCCTAATTTATACATTTTTGCAAAGTGTATAATATGGACTTAGTTAGAAATAGAATCATATACAGGACAACAAGCTGGACAAAGTTTTCTATACCGTATATGAATCACATGTATATACTGTATATGACTGTGAATTCTAGTCACATGGAGTCAGCTGGGTGATTCTGGGCCAGTCACTCACTCTCAGCTCACCCTCCTTACAGGGTTGTTGTTATAGGGAAAATAGGAGAAGGAAGAAGTATTGAGTTATTTATAAAACTAACATAGGCGAGATTTTTTTAAAAAAATGCAAAACTAAAAGTAAAAAGTAAAACCATCCTGGCCTCTTATGTTCAAACAAATTAAACATATCTGCAAAAATTAAACAATTTGCTCTGTGTTTAGAATTAATTGTTGGCAAGGGGAGGGGAATTACATTCTCACAAAGTATCTTCTGCCAAAAGATTGCCTGTGGGGGGGAAAAGAGCTTAATAGCAAGTGTAGAAAGTGCTGAGAATTGGATTTTGTGTCTTGGCAATTCAGTGAAGTGTACCTCTGAGGCTACATTTCTCTACTAAGCACAAAGAATGGCTGAAGCTAAAATTAATTTGGGAATTAAAATTATTTACGCTGACACCACCAGCATGGTTATCTGAAGAAGTAAACATAAATGTTAGGTTCAAAAGAATTATTTGAGCTTTGCCGTTAAGTGGTATTGATATGCCTTTCAAAGATTATCTGCATGTTCTTTGTGGGAATGCAAAATCACAAGCTAATGGACATAACATTATAAATCATCTTCTACCTGACCAGCCCCTTTCCCTTCTCAGACCTTGAGACTCATACTGATCTGCAAGAATCGTTGCTGCTGTTAAGAAATTAATCCGCAATTCTTACAATTGATTATACAACTGACAGTCAAGTCTATCCATACTATCCTCCGCAAGTACAGGTAGTCCTTGACTTATGACCACAACTGAGCCCAAAATTTCTGTTGTTAAGCAAGACAGTTAAGTGTCTTAATGGAGTTTTACCCCATTTTACAACCTTTCTTGCCACCGTTGTTAAGCTTAAAGTTGTTAAGTTAGTTAGGTTAGTTGTTAAGTGAATCTGGCTTCCCCATTGACTTTGATGGTCAGAAGTTTGCAAAAGGGGATCACATGACCCCGGGACACTGCGACCGTCATAAATATGAGCCAGTTGCCGGGAGTCTGAATTTTGATCATGTTTACCACGGGGATGCTGCAATGATCGTACGTGTGAAAAATGATCACATGTCACTTTTTTCGACCGCTGTTGAAACTTCAAACCATCACTAAATGAATGGTTGTTAAGTCGAGAACTACCTGTAGTTTGACTGAGAGATAGCCTGCAATCTGAGGAGTCGGGCTGAAGCAATTTTCCATGGTAATGGGAATCAGCTCACTCTTTAATTCCAGATAAAAATGCTGAAATGATATCATCAGAGGTCTTCATCTGCATCAATAGAACCCAGAATTTATAGGGAGTCTTCGACTTACAGCCATACATTTAGAGACAATTCGAAGATACCGCAGTACTGAAAAAAATGACTTATGATTGCTTTTCACACTCATGATCGTTGCGGCATCCTCATGGTCATGTGATCAAAATTCACTTAGCAATTGACATGTATTTAGGAGGGTTGCAGTGTCCTGGGGTCATGTGATGTCTACTAGTGACCTTCCAACAAGCAAAATCAATGGGAAATCCAGATTTACTTAATGGCTGCATTATTATTAACATAATAACTTGTAGGTTAGATTCACGACTCACTTTGGAGGATCACATAGTGGCCGTGACTAGGGGGGCTTTTGCCCAGGTTCGCCTGGTGCGCCAGTTGCGGCCCTATCTGGACCGGGAGGCCTTATGTACGGTCACTCATGCGCTCGTGACCTCTCGCCTAGACTACTGTAATGCTCTCTACATGGGACTTCCCTTGAAGACTACTCGGAGGCTCCAACTGGTACAGAATGCGGCCGCGAGAGTTGTCTTGGGAGTTTCCCGGTACTCCCATGTTACACCTTTGCTCCGTGAGCTGCATTGGTTACCAGTTGTCTTCCGGGTAAGGTTCAAGGTTTTGGTTATGATCTTTAAGTCCCTACATGGCATGGGTCCGCGATACCTCGAGGACCACCTGCTGCCGGCGTCGACTCCCCTCCGCCCTGTGCGCGCCCACAGAGAGGGTCTCCTCAGGGTGCCTCCTGTCAAGGAATGTCGACTGGTGGCCCCCAGGGGGAGGGCCTTCTCTGTGGGTGCTCCGGCGTTATGGAACCAACTGCCGGTTGAGCTCCGGATGGCATCAGACCTCCGATCCTTCCGTCGCGGGTTGAAGACCCATTTATTTGAACTAGCGGGTCTGGCCTGATGGGGGTACATGGGTTTTTTATAGGCTTGTTTTATTATTTTTGTTTTAACTTGGGCACTGATTTAATTGTCTTTTAATGTTTGTATTGTTATTTATATTTATGCCCTGTGAACCGCCCTGAGTCCCTTTGGGAGAAGGGCGGTATACAAATCTCAATAAATTAAATTAAATTAAAATTAAATTAGTGTATTGCTTAACGATTGTGGCAAGAAAGGTCATTAAAATGGGGCAAAATTCACTTAATAATTGTCTTGCTTAGCATCTGAAATTTTGGGCTCAGTTGTGATCGTATGTTGAGACTATCTGCAATTTTATTAGCTCCTGAAGACTTATCGAAGACTGATTTTATCATGAAGATGAGGGAACACAGCAGCACAAGCTGTGTATGGAAGAGGCCTGTAAATCAGGAGTGAACAAATCAATCCAATTGAAAAGTCAGTACACATCTTTGATGATGAGAGAAAGGATAAAGTGAAACTTTAATGAACAGTTTCCCCTCTTCTGAATTCACATTTTCTATCACAGATGCTGTCAGTCTAGGCAACTTTAAGATGTGTGGACTTCAAGTCCCAGAATTCCCCAGCCAGCCATGAATTCTGGGAGTTGAAGTCCACAAGTCTTAAAATTGGCGGGATTGGGAAACCTCTTCTCTATCATTCTATAACAATCCCTTTTTCCTCATAGTTCAAGAGCAACTTTCTAGGATCTCAGAGTTCTTCTCAAATTTGGGTTGCAAAAATTTGGACAGCCAATAGATGGAAGCAGTGAGAATTTTCTATTTGCTAATCATCTAATGCTTAGCCAGGTGTTTTTGCATCCCAGTTCTGGTAGACATATACTATTCAAGCTCCATTGGAGAAAATGTTGAAATCTTGATTTATTCTTTTGGATTACTTTACTTTTTCATCTCACTAACCTTATCTCTAGCTTGATCAGATTTTGGCATTGCTCCAGTGGCTTATGTAGCTTGGGAAACAAAGTGTAATGTTATTTAAGTCGACAAATGTTATGATATAAATCATAATATAGGAAGCTTCACACTATGGCCTGTCAGTAATTGACAGCTCTCTTAACATTTAACTCCTTATTGAGGATTTGGCTGACTAGGCAGAAGACTCTTTGACATGACTAGATTAGACTCTGTATTGCCGACAAGAACAAAGCCTTAAACACAACAGGTAGCTTGTCCAGTATACACTCCAGTGCAAAGAGAAGTAAGGCTAAACACAATATAACATTCATTCATTCATTCATTCATTCATTCATTCATTCATTCATTCATTCATTCTGTGTGTGTGTGTGTGTGTGTGTGTGTGTGTGTGTGTGTAATTAATTAATTAATTTCTACACTGCCCATTTCAGCTAAGTGAGTTTAGGCAGTTTACAACATTTTCCCTCCAATCCTTTTGAATTACCAGATAATTGGCCAATCTCCCAGTGGTTTTAGGAGGCAGCTATAATACATTAAGTATACAATGATTCCCTCAGCCCTGTGTAATGTGGTGCCTGCTGCCAGTCTCAGCTTTTACACTGTTGCGCCATGTATGTATTATCTAATATATGTTATTTAATGTCGTGTAACTTGTAAGAACAGAACAGAATACTCTATTGGCCAAGTGTGACTGGCCACACAAGGAATTTGTTTTTTGGGTTCCCAATATTAAGGGACAATATTTTTTCCTGATATTTTATTTCCTTTATCAGATTTAAATAAAAAGTTAAACAAAACAAAAAGAAATAACTTCCTGTTATTCAGAAAGATATGCCGTCTGTTGTGTCCATAGTTATGGGAGTGGTTTCCCTTCGGCGGGAAAACCTAGTGCAATCATTGGCTGTTACTTCCCGGCGGGAGATTCTGAGCCGGGGATTGGTTATGTTTGAATGGAACCTAGTATATAAGGTAGGGTTCAACGGCTGCTAGCCAGTTGACCCATGTGAGTTGGAATAAACGTTCCTTGTTCTACCTCGCTGTCTCCGCTCGTCATTCCGGACTTAACAGTGGTGACGAAGGTGGGATTTGACGGCAGAACAGCGAAGGAGCCGCAGAAAAGCCGACAGAGCGAAAAGCGGGAAATTTGAATCACAGTCAACCGAGCAGCAAGCGAACTGAGCCTACAGGATGGCGCAAGTCGGTTCCCTGAAGGAGTTCGACCCTAATTACCCTGAAGACTGGGAAGAATATGTCGGTCAAGTCGAGGGGTACATGCTGGTCAACGGGATCACGGAGGACAGGAAGAAGGCGGCGGCTCTCCTAACCATCAGCGGCACTCCGGTTTACCGGGTGGCTGTCGGCCTGTGCCAACCTCTGCCGGTCTCCAGCGTATCGTACGCCGACCTGTTGGCCAAGCTAAGGGTCCATTTCACCCCTAAAAGGTCGGAACTGTTCTGGCGGAGGATATTCGAGAAGCGGAACCAACGGCCGGGCAAATCTATCCAACAGTTTGTAGCGGCAGTCAGAGAAGCAGCCCTGCGCTGTAAATACGACAATCTCGAGATTCGCATTAGGGACCGAGTGGTTTTGGGGGTGCGAGACGAACACTTGCAAAACCGGATTATCTCCAAGCCCACAGGCAACCTCCAAGAAGTCTTAGACGAGCTACTCACGTACGAGTCTACAAGCAGACGCGACCCCCCCTACAACAGCATGGCTGCCTCAGCTGAAGTAAACCTTGAGAGCCATGTGGACGGTGGGGAGGTGGACTACCAGTGGGAAGCCGATATTGCCGATATTGCCCGAAGGTTCGGGAAGATGGCGCCGAGACCACCGCGCGCCGACGGACCCGACCAGAGCAGAAGACAGCAACCTCCTGTGTTCCAACGACCCCAGAGGGACAACCCAACCAGACCTCGCGACCCAGAAATGAGGTGCGGAAGCTGCGGCGGAAATCACCTAAGATCAACGTGCAGATTCAGAAATGCCAAATGGCGAGGGTGCGGGAAAATGGGCCACATCCAGGCCATCTGCCGAAGCCGACCGCGCGACAACCGTCTCCACGAGCTCGACGCTTGGGCCTCAGGTGAGGTAACCCCGGAACGGAGTGGCGGAGAGATCCCTAGGCCTAAGGCACGCACTTCCAAACCGGGGGCAGGGGTGGGGGTCAATCATGTGGGAACTCCTAGACTAATTCATACCCCTAGAATTAACCACATTTTGAGGCCTAAATTAAGAATAGAAGTCCAACTGCAAGGCATCCCTTGCAAGATGGAAGTGGACTCAGGGGCCTCAGTATCTATAATTTCAAGGGACACCCTTAGGTACATAGAAAACAGAAGTGGCCATAGAATTCCCCTTAAACCCACTAAACTACAATTAGCCGACTTCCAAAAAACACCTATAGAATTAGTGGGAGAGGCCACTATTAAGGTTAAATACAAAGGGTTTAGCGGATTATTAACTGTTCTAGTCACTGAGGGCCAGAGAACTAGCCTTGTAGGCCTTAATTGGTTCTCGGCCCTGGGCATCTGGGTTGGGGGAATTAACACCATACAAGGTAAAACCCTAAAATCTGTCTGCGATAACTTCGCAGACGTATTCGACGGGTCGTTAGGGAGGTACAAGGGACCCCCCATTAACTTTAATCTAGACCCCACAGTTAGGCCCATTAGGCTTAAGGCCCGGAGGGTACCTTTCGCCCTTAAACAGAAAATCGAGGCCGAACTAGATAAGCTAGTAGGCCAGGGCATTTTAGAACCCGTAGAAGGGGGCCTGTGGGAGACACCGATCGTCACACCCCTGAAACCGAACGGGGATGTGAGGATCTGTGCTGACTATAAGGCCACCCTGAACCTAGCCATGAAAAAACACGCTTACCCGGTCCCGACGGTGAAGCAGGTCCTCGCGACGATCCAGGACGGCGCCATTTTCGCCAAGCTCGACTTGGCGCAGGCGTATTTGCAACTTACTGTATCTAAGGAAGCCGCCGAGGCTCAAACGATAGTTACCCACAAGGGGGCGTTCCGCGTGCACAGACTTCAGTTCGGGATAGCTGCAGCTCCAGGCATCTTCCAGGAGGTGATGGAGAGAACCTTGAAGGGCATTCCAGGTGTATGCCCTTACTTCGACGATGTCCTCATCGCTGGAAAAACTGAGGACATCCTAGCTGAGAGGCTAGAACAGGTATTGGGGAAGTTTAGAGAGGCAGGGTTGAAATTAAAAAAGGATAAGTGCTGCATAGGGGTAAAATCAACAGAATTCCTAGGGTTTAGAATTGATGCACTTGGCATCCACCCTACAGAAGGAAAAATTAGGGCAATTAAACAAGCTCCAGAACCCAAGAACAAGGCGGAATTACAAGCTTTCCTAGGCTTAATAAATTTTTATCACACATTCCTGCCTCACAAAGCAGCTATTGCGGAGCCCCTCCATAGACCTTTAGACAGGAAGACCCCCTGGCAGTGGCAGAAAAAACACAGGACTAGTTTTCAAACACTAAAGGACATATTGTCCAGCAATTCTACAGTCACTCACTTTATTGAAAACAAACCCATATTCTTAGCGTGTGACGCTTCTCCTTATGGAGTGGGAGCAGTCATAAGCCACATGGATGAGCAGGGTCAACAGAGGCCTATAGCATATTATTCCAGGACCTTAACAAAGGCGGAACGGAATTATGCACAGATTGACCGGGAAGCATTGGCCATCGTGGCAGGCGTAAAAAAGTTCCACGATTACCTGTATGGTAGGGACTTTACCATTTACACTGACCATAAACCCCTGCTAGGGTTATTCACTACCGATAGACAGACACCACAAATCATGTCACCCAGGATGCTCAGATGGTCAATTTTCCTTTCTGCATACACATTCTCAATTAAACACAGACCGGGCAAAGAGATGGGGCACGCTGATGCCCTCAGCAGGTTACCTCTAGAGGATTCTGGCACAGACCCCGCACCGGTGGGACAAATCATGTCCCTACAAGAACTCTCTGAATGCCCTCTGACTGCCAGGGACATTGCAGCAGCTACCAGAAAAGACCCCATACTCAGTAGAATAGCAGCGTGGGTACAAGGGGGGTGGCCTAGCAAAAACCTGGACCCTAAGTTCACACCGTACTTTAGGAGGAAGGACGAATTGTCATCACACTTAGGATGTATCTTGTGGGGAAACCGGGTTGTTATCCCAGAGAGTCATAGGAACACAGTGATTGGGGAATTACACGAAGGGCACCCTGGAATTGTGCGTATGAAAGCCCTAGCTAGAAGCCACTTATGGTGGCCAGGGTTAGACACAGCCATAGAGGACAAAGTAGCTGGGTGCTATCAGGGTCAGCGATCTAGACCAGAGCAAGCACACACAACGGTACACAAGTGGGAGGAGGCCAGAAACCCGTGGTCTAGAATCCATATTGACTTCGCTGGCCCATTCCAGGGCCTCACATTCCTAGTAGTAGTGGATAGCTACTCCCGGTGGTTGGAGGTCGTGCCTGTTAAGTCCATGACGTCAGCCAAAACCATACAGGTCTTACGGGGACTCTTTGCCACTCACGGGTTACCTGACGTAATTGTTTCTGACAATGGGCCCCAATTCACATCTAATGAATTTCAGGACTTCCTCAAGGCCAACTGGATTAGGCACGCGACATCTGCACCCTTCCACCCCTCCTCCAACGGTTTGGCAGAACGAAACGTCAGAACAACCAAGGACGCCCTCAGACGAATCATCCATGGCGACTGGCATCAGAGACTGGCTCAGTTCCTGTTGGCCCAACACACTACACCGTGCACGGCCACAGGGAAGAGCCCTGCTGAAATGAGGTGGGGCAGGCGTTTGATAACAAAATTGGACAGACTACACCCTGACAGGCTACCTGCAGAACATGACCCGGTCACCCCGACCCGGTCTCTGAACATTGGGGACACTGTGTGGGCCAGAAATTATGGACAAGGGGACAAATGGGCACAAGGAGTAGTAATTGACAAAACCGGACCCTTATCTTATTTAATTGAGGGGGAAGGGAATCAGCTGATTAGGAGACACATCGGTCAGTTAAGGAAAAGGGCCCCTGAATGCGTACAGGCTAACAAAGAGAGGGAAATCACTACAGCTGACACTGCTTTTCCCCCAGCCAGGGTTAACACAGCACCAGGGGGTAAAGGGAGGGGAATACAATTCAGGTCAATAGAAGCAAACCCCCAGAATTGTAATGCTGAAATAGAAATAGCTCCCCCCAACAGCCCACCAGGGTCAGCCAGTCAGCCCAATGAACCCCAACAACAACAGCAACAACAGCAACCCAATAGGGAAATACCACCAGAGCCATCACCACACACAACAGAGTCAGAGGTGGCAGTAAATGGCAGAACTGAAGACACCTCAGCAGTTAGTACGGCCAGCAGATACCCAGTCAGGAAGCATAACCCTCCTAGCTATCTGAAGGACTATGTCAAATAGTAAATTTCATCCAGGGGGGAAGGGGTGTTGTGTCCATAGTTATGGGAGTGGTTTCCCTTCGGCGGGAAAACCTAGTGCAATCATTGGCTGTTACTTCCCGGCGGGAGATTCTGAGCCGGAGATTGGTTATGTTTGAATGGAACCTAGTATATAAGGTAGGGTTCAACGGCTGCTAGCCAGTTGACCCATGTGAGTTGGAATAAACGTTCCTTGTTCTACCTCGCTGTCTCCGCTCGTCATTCCGGACTTAACACCGTCTAGTTTTATTTTTAAAAATCAGCTAATTTTACAATATTCTAATAACCAAATTATATGTTATATAAATATATACTAATACATGTAACATTTTCTGATGACTCTCCCTCTCTTTTACATGAGAAATTACTTTTAAAATGGCAACTGGAGTTAAAATTGGGGGAAGAAAGAAAGGAATATTTAATCCTTTTCCTCCAGTATTTTTTCTCTTTGCACCATTCTGAATGCGGTCACATCTGGCCTGTTTTAGCTGAAGGTTTTTTCCCAATCCAAAACTATTTTTAAAAATCTGACATTAAATGGTTTGTTTCTTCTGTCTATTAAGATATGAAAATCCTTTTTTTAATTCTATTACACATAATATTTTTCTATCACCTGGTATCTCAACTGATGGATTAACCACCAACTGAGAAAGAAATTTATCTGTAAATATTCATGAAACACCAGTTAAAGCATATGAATTTTTAAAACTAACTGGATTTTTGAATTTAATGCTTATTAAATCAATCTGCTAAGCGAGAGGTATGGAGATTACTTTTTTTAATTGCCAGAAAGGTTAGGTACAACATCCACATTGAGTTCTATGTGCACTGAGTTTTTCCCCCAGATAGGATTTTTCTGGATACACTTTTAAAATTGTTATAATCCATGATACATAATGTATAGATTACTTTGACAATAATTAATTGTATTTCTGAACCAGTACAGTTATATTTTCTTCACACTTCTTCTGTTTTAACTTTACAGTTAGACATAAATTGGTTGCTATTCAGTGGTGGGATTCAAATATTTAAACAACCGGGTCTCTGTGTGGATGGTGCTTCCAGAAGTCTGCTCTGGGCCTGGGAAACAAAAAATTAGCTACCGGTTCTGCCAAACTGGTGCAAATCGGCTGAAACCCACCATTGTTTCTATTCACTGCCAAGGAGAGGTGTTCCTGGCAAACAAATTTCCAGAATTTTCCTGAGGAAAAGTTGGCCATGACAATCCAATGATTTAACATCAAAGGTTTTCCTCAGCATTTTTTTCTCACTGTTCTGCCCAGCACCCATATACTTAAAAGAAGAAATATTGCATCCTGTGCCTTCAAACTTGTCTATTGTGTTGCTGCAGGCTCACCAATAAATTTGAGGGTGGGAGGTCACTCTCTGGCAATCTATTATAGCAAAAGAAATAAATAACTGAACTATGAAATCAGATCATTTAATGTCAGAAAACATAACCATGATAAAACATGGCTAATGAAAACAGAAGGCATCTACAAAATTTTGCCTCTGGAGCTTCTCTGGAAATCTAAGAAAGAGAAATAAAATGAATTTCTGGCAGCACAGGAGTGGAATTAGTTGCCCCTAGTGGCACTGCTCTTCAAACTTGGAAGCTTTGTCAGGGTGATGAATAAATCACATCCTTTTTTATCTAAGGCAAGCCAGTGCATGTGTCGATGTGTGCATGAATATGTACACACACACACACACACACACACACACACACACACACACACACATGGCTACTTGAATCCAGCTGTCACATGCCACTTTACACAAACTACCCTTTCTTCCTCCCCCTCAGTTCAGGCAAACAATTGATAAGTCAGAAGCCACAGACAATGCAAAATAGGATCTGCTTCTACATAGAACACAATGTATAAGCCTAGACCAGGAGTGGGTAATGTGACAACTTTATAACCTGTGGACTTCAACTCCCAGAATTTCCATGCTGCCTCAGGAATTTTGGAAGATGAAGTATACAGGTTGTAAAGTTGCCATAGTTGCCTGCCCCTTCTCTAGAGACTATGTAGGAGACCACTAAACCATTAGTCTTTTTCACACCACTGGAAAGATAGTTCTATATGTTTTGGGCTTGATAGCAGGATGCTATGCACAGAACCTCTTTCCTGTGGCACCTTTCTCTCAAACAGCAGCGAACTCAAAAAACTTTCCCCAACTGAACTGAATGCAATTATATGTCTAGAATCTCACAATCAAATATGAAATATGTGGACCAAATAGATTTTCATTGCAATTGGAAGCTGATGTTGGCATCTTTTATTTAACCCCAAATTCATCCTCAGTCAGCAGGTGTTCAACAAATTGTGTTAGGTTTAGAGCATAATGTGATAAATTCCACCATTTTGCTAGAAACACAAGCAACAAGTTTTCAAACAGTTTTAAACCCTCACTGGGATATACTTTGGGAGCTCCGCAATATTATTTGTTGGACTTAAAGTAAATAATTCAAGAGATACATTTCCCCATTTCATGCATACTCAGATAGAAGACAGTCTTCCAGTGTTCAAAAAAAAATGCAGCCTTTTTATTTACAACAGCATTGTATACATACTTACAAATTCTCTTTCAATTTATTTTAGGGTTTTAATATTCAGAATAAAGAATGAAAAAGATACAAAATTGAAAATAAAAGTTATGCTTCTTTTCATTTAACAAAATAACCTTTTTTGCTGGATGCTTGATACATCATAATCCTGTATGTATGTATGTATGTATGTATGTATGTATGTATGTATGTACGTAGTCAATTTATACAGCCTTCTCAAGAGTAAGCCATCTGCTGATAAATGCAAAATTGGGGTATATAGTATTAATATTTCTCTATGTGTATGTAATTTTAATTTTTATCTGAATATTTTAATTTTGTTTATATCTTATAAACAGCCAATAATCAATTCTCTCTACAGCTGCTTTGTCATTTTAGCACAAAATTTTAACTCTGGGCTCAATGAATATTTGAAAAAAATATTCTAGGCTTTGAACAAGCATGTGTTGTATGGGTCACCAGTACAGCTTCTAGTAGCATGGACAACACATTTTCAGATTAGTTTAAAGTTTTTGAGTAATAATAGCAACAGCAATACAAATAGCAATTGCACTTAGACTTGCAGCAGTTTACAGTGACAGCATATTGCCCCCAACAATCTGGGGCAACTTTACCGACCTTAGAAGGTTAGAAGGCTGAGTTAACCTTAAGCTGGTCAGGATCAAACTCCTGGCAGTGGGCAGAATTTGCCTGCAATATTGCATGCTAATCACTGAGTCACCACGGCTGAATAATAATAGTAATAGCAATGCTGCTGAGCAATATTATCTTTTGAACTTAAAGTAATTCAGGCAAGGTTACTCATTGCTAAATTCAATCCAGAAAATATTCCTGTTTTCAGCTAGTTGCATTGAATTGCTATCCTGTCCTATGCATGTTTACAAATATTGTTGATGACAATGTGGTTGAACTGTTAAGTTACTGAAATCTGTTCTGTTTCACCCAATACATCATTACGTCTTGAAATCAGTTCAAGGGACGCGGTGGCTCAGTGGGTTAGGACGCTGAGCTTGTCGATCTGAAGGTCGGCAGTTTGGCGGGTCAAATCCCGAGTGCCGTGTAGCAGAGTGAGCGCCTGTTACTCGTCCCAGCTTCTGCCAACCTAGCAGTTCGAAAGCACGTAAAAATGCAAGTAGAAAAATAGGGACCACTGCGGTGGGAAGGTAACAGCGTTCCGTGCGCCTTTGGCGTCTAGTCATGCCGGCCACATGACCACGGAGACGTCCTCGGACAAGCGCTGGCTCTTCGGCTTTGAAACGGAGATGAGCACCGGCCCCTAGAGTCGGAAACGACTAGCATGCATGTGCGGGGGAACCTTTACCTTTACCTATTAGCTAGCAAAAGGTATTATGCAAATTCATAGATGATAAGGATATCAATAGCTACCAGCTTCGATGGCTATGTAACCCCCCAGGTGTTGAATATATGGGCAGAATGGGAAGTTCCCATAAGCATCTAAGTTGCCCAATGTATAAACCCAGATTTGGATCAAACAGATTCTTTGATCTGATACTGCAAATTCTAATGTTCTTATGTTTATGTCCTTGTGCACAAGAGCACACTTGGTTGCTACTGAATACACTTGAATGAATGAGTATGTGTCACAACTCTTTTCCCCTGTATTATCTCTGGACTTTTTGTAGCACAATTTAGTTGCTGAGATGTTGTTTATTTATTTATTATTATTATTATTTATTAATTAATTTGTATACCGCCCTTCTCCCTAGGGACTCAGGGCGGTGAACAGGGCAATACATAAAAACTAGATACAAAAATTAAAATTATTATTAAAACATGATTAAACAATGCCCATAAATTAATACAAATTTAAATTAAAGTCGTTTATAAAAAATCCCACCCCGTCCCATCAGGCCAGGCCAGCTTGTTTAAAGAGATAAGTTTTAAGATCGCGCCGGAAGGAGCGGAGATCGGGCGCCATCCGGAGCTCAACCGGAAGATGGTTCCATAAATCCGGTGCACCCACAGAGAACGCTCTCCCCCTGGGGGCCACCAGTCGGCATTCTTTGACCGGTGGCACCCTGAGGAGGCCCTCTCTGTGGGAGCGTACTGGGCGGAGGGAAGTTGACGCCGGCTGCAGGTGCTCCCCAAGGTATTCTGGACCCATGCCATGAAGGGCTTTGTAGGTCATTACCAACACCTTGAACCTCACCCGGAAGACAACTGGCAACCAATGCAGCTCGCGGAGTAAAGGTGTGACATGGGAGTATCGGGAGACTCCCAGTACAACTCTCGCGGCTGCATTCTGTACCAGTTGGAGCCTCCGAGTGGTCTTCAAGGGTAGCCCCATGTAGAGAGCGTTGCAGTAATCAAGACGAGAGGTCACGAGCGCATGAGTGACCGTACGCAAGGCATCCCGGTCTAGATAGGGCCGCAACTGGCGCACCAGGTGAACCTGGGCGAAGGCCCCCCTAGTCACAGCTCCTATATGGTCTTCTAAGGAGAGCTGTGTTGTTGGATTGAGTTTGTAAATTCAGTTTATTCCAGGCTAAAGTTAAAACAATTCTAGAGAAAGTCAGCAGAGCATGGCTTCTGGCCTAATTTTGTTCAGCTTTAAAAGACAGACCTTTTACATAATTTCTTAACTTTCCAACATTGTGATGGGTTAGGAAGAATAATAAAGTAAGGAAGCTTTGCAGATCTTAGAATTCTTTTAAGCCTGTTTCTTTTCAGCAGTGGCCATAGAAGGTATCTATTTTTTCCTCTGTGTATTAAAAGAAATGTGTGTGCACACAGAGATTAATCAGGATTGGCACATACGTGTCTCCTCTTTTTGTGTTTCAGTATACGTTCGCTTATGTTATGTGTTCAAGACTCTTATAAGACTGATGCATATGTGTTGTGCCTATTTGTGTGTGCTTCTTTTCTACCTTCCTATTGCATGTGTGCTTGTTTCAGTGTATATATGCCACAAAGAAAGCAGAGGTGGCTGCATACACTCAATTCTAGGTCATGTGACCAAGAGGGAGGAGGGAGGATCAGCAAGATTACAAGCCGCTGCCCAATGGCTTCTCCCAAAGTACAAATACAGTAGTTCTCGACTGAGCCTAAAATTCCCATCGCCAAGCAAGACAGTTGTTGAGTTTTGCCCCATTTCACAACCTCTCTTGTCACAGTTGTTAGCTGAATCACTGCAGTTAAGTTACTAACACGGTTGTTAAGTGAATTTGGCTTCCCCGTTAACTTTGCTTGTCAGAAGGTCGCAAAAGGGGATCACATGACCCCGGGACACTTCAACCGTCCTAAATATGTACCAGATGCCAAGTGTACAAATTTTGATCACGTGACCGTGGGGATGCCGCAATGGTCGTAAGTGTGAAGAAAAGTCATAAGTCACCTGTTTTGGTGCCATTGTAACTTCGAACGGACACTAAATGAATGGTTGTAAGTCAAGGATTACCTGTATCAGGAGATCTTCTTCCTGTATTTTTTTGTCTCCACAGTCTCCAGCCAGATCTGATCCATGTTTAGGCTTAATCTTTGCCGGCTTTTCCAACCAAAGCAAATGAGGTCAGGTTCTGTTCAATTGTTGGAAAGTTATCTTGCTAGGGGTCCAGCTGAGAAACAGTTTCCCTTCCCCGTTATTCTGTTAGGTTGGAAAGAGCATAGAAGCAATATTTATCCAATATTAGTAGTGGAAAGGAAAGGAAAGCAGTGAGCTTTTAGCGGAATTGCAATCTCGTAACAATGAATAATAAATCTAGCAAGGAATAAAACCTTCCCAGTTAACAGCTTTACTACAGAATTTTTTAACATAAAGATGGCAGCTGCCAAATAATGTGGCATTTGATTATGAATTTATCTGGTCTGGCTGGCTTTATTTATTAACACAATTCCTACAATAGACCATAAAATGAGCAAAAACATATCACGGTATCTCACGGTAAAGAAGGGGAAAATATGCATCAAACAGAATGGATCGTCATTGGATTTTTCAAGCCATTTACTCAAGTGCCCTGTATTTATTATCTGATACAGAGCGCTGACATTTATTAGTAAAAATGACATTTATTTCACATCACATTGAGGCCAGCCACCCAATTAATCACACAGATTTCATAAGAAAGGGCTCTTATCTACTAAGACTGGAAAATGG
Organism: Vipera berus; assembly: GCF_964194415.1. NCBI lineage: Eukaryota > Metazoa > Chordata > Lepidosauria > Squamata > Viperidae > Vipera > Vipera berus. The sequence continues at coordinate 63,997,282 of NC_138204.1, read as the reverse complement.
CATAAGCTACAGTACTTTTACTAATAATGTCCTGCATTGTTCCCACCTGAAGAAGCTCAACAATGTAGGAATATTTTGAATATGTGCAGCTGGGGTGCCCATTTGAGGAAGAGCTATTCCTACAAGTGGAGGTTGGAGGAAGTTTTCTCTCCTTACAGCAAAAGTAAGAAAGCAAGAAAAAGGAAGGAAGGAGAGAAGAAAGAAAGAAAGAAAGAAAGAAAGAAAGAAAGAAAGAAAGAAAGAAAGAAAGAAAGAAAGAAAGAAAGAAAGGAAGGAAGGAAGGAAGGAAGGAAGGAAGAAGGAAGGAAGGAAGGAAAATTTTTTGTCCAATCAGCATTATTTAATTTTTTGCCTACAACATGCTTTAGATTTGGAGGTCATAGTCAAGACCAAGTAAACATTATTTTACACAGATAAAAAATGCAAATGTGGACAAGAAGTGCGATTCAGAGACACAATAAGATAAGAAAAAAATATATTATATTTGCCCTTTAGAGAAATGACATTTTAAAGAAGCAAACTGTTAAGTGTTATCTGTATTGTTATTAAAATAAAATAAAGAAGTAAATTATGGCCTAGTGCGAAACTGGAATTTCATGAAAATAAAAGCAAATAGGTTTATTCCATGGCTTGTCTACATATAGTGGATTTTCAATTTTTTTTTCCTGACTCTACAATAGTCTTTATTTCAGAGTAGACTCTATTGACTTAGCGAGGTTTATTTCTGATTAGACCTCTCTCAGTTTTATTGTTATCTTCTCATCCTACACCCTGCACCCCAAAATAACAACATGCCTTTTAGGAGAGGATATGTCTTCAAACATGAGCAAAAATGGATGTTTCTGTATTTATATCATAAATTTCGTCCATCAAGTGAGAAAGATGCATATTTCTCGTCAGAAACAAAATTAGTTTCTTGGATATGTCCACACTGTAGCTTACACGTGGCCAATTGCTAGTAATGGAGAGATTATTGTCTCTTTAGTGGCACTATCTGTGGAAAGGTGGTGTGATGGGCTTTAGTGACCGTTGTTAAAAGCTTATATTTTTATCTTGGCCTTTCCCAGCCAATACCTTCCATAATATTTTTATGAATTATTTTTATTGTGCTATGAACATGGGTTTATGGACTTTTACCTAATTTTTATTCTGTGCCTTTGTAATTGTTGTTGTTGACCTGGAATTAGGGGACAGTATAGGGAACATCAATTGTGAATGTGCCCTGCTGTCTTTGGGCACTTGCAAAGTCCTGGATGAAGGGTCATGAAAGGCCAGCAAGGAAAACACATAATGTCCTAACCCACTCAAGAACATACAATATCTTTAGGGAAACACCCAAAAAGGAACATGTTTAGCTACTTCTGCTCTCTTTATCTACATTATGCCAGACTTACTGGGTGAAATCTTTATCGTATGTGTGTCAGCTTTGCTGGATGGCTTGCTTATGTAACCAGAAAGAATAAATACAAGGATTTCTGGTCATTTGGGGCTGCTCTCTTTTAGAGGAGCCCGTCTTTGTTCAGCTGAATAAAAATGTAAAAGCTTAAAAGCAACTTCTGGTTTCCTGTATTTTTTTAATCAAGGAAAACCTCAGAACCTGCATATCATTGTAAACTACTTTGGAATTTTTTTAAAACAAGAAATGGATGAATGGATGGATGGGAAGGAAGGATACAATTTTCAGGGAAATGTCTGGTCTAATGGTTAAAACAGTGGTTCTCAACCTGTGGTCCATGATGTCACAGGGGGGTCCACGAAGTCTGGGAAAAATGTTATGATTTAAATCTCCAATTAAGTCTTGGTGGTCCATGGTCATTGTCCGTGGCAACAAAAGGTATTTAAAGGGGTTCCATGGTGAAGAAAAGGTTGAAAGCCCCTGGGTTAAAATACACCAGGTTTCAGACAGAGAGATACGCTCTATGTTGTGCAAAGTAAACAAAAGGTATGACAGTGTGGATATTTTTCAATACTGTAATATTGAAAGAGATTCTGGCATGGCTCTTTTCTAGATGGCTTGCTATAGGCTTGAAATAGTGTGGAAAACTGTTTCCACGCTAAAAGTTAAATGCTATATGTGGGGTTTTTTTAATCACACAATAGCCTCCGTGTGGAGATCAGACCAACTCCAACTCTGCTGAGCCATTTTGGAGAGGCTTTCCCTAATTTGAGGTTGCAATGTTTGTCTTTTTTAAAATATCTTGTTGAACTGTTATATTTTTATCTTTTATACTGGGTATGTTTTTAATTGGTTATTTAATTGGTTATTATATAAGCTATTAATTATAATAGAATTTGGATTGCAGCAACATAGGAATATGCTATGGATGGATAAATAAATAAATAAATCAGGTAATTTTTCTACTCAAGTTATTTAATTCAAAAACAACATTTAATAAACTATTCGGCAGCAGTTGGGAAGGCTAACAATAATTTAGGATTTTTTTTTTACTATAACAAGCACCAAAGAATGAAAGTAGCAGCATTTTGAAAAATGGATACGTAGATGCCATAAATAGAAAATAGATTTTTGTAATGCCATCCTTATCAAAATAAATATTTTCCTTGCATATGCATAAAGCTGAGAGACGGTTTTGATGTCACTCTTCAGAATATTGTTTCCTTTTAGAGATATTGGCTGGAAATGCTAAAAATCAATTACCTGTATCTTGGATTCAGGTTCACTGTTCAATGGCAGGGCTTTCATTGACATTAAAGCCATCAATCTGGTTATGAGGGAAATCTGGTTCTTTACCATCATTCCAACAAGATCAGAAAAAAATTTGTCATGCCTAAAAATTGAGTAACTGATAAAACATTAGCAAAAATGAAAGAACAAAATAGGGAACAAAGTGTTGCATACATTTAAATGCAAATATTTTCCCTTGGATTTCAGAAAAGTTAACACTGCGGGCCTTGAAATGTGATAAAAGTTATACCATTCCCATTTCTAAAGGCTTCTGATCTTAGATATGCAAAAGCAAAATCTGTAACATAAAAATTTACATGGCCCAAATGATAATTAAACATGTGAAAAACTGAAACCACATTCACCTCCAAAGATACATGCCAATCTATTTATTGTGACTATTTTAATTTAGATTTTGTTTTTCTACCTATATGTAAGGCAGGTAGGCTATCTAAAAATGCCCTTTTTTCTCTTTCTTGAAGGACACCGATTTAAGATAATGTCTAATTAAGGCAAACATTAAAATGTGGAAAGATGCAGTGTAAAGTAACATTAATACACCATGATATTGATTTTACAGTTAAAACCGCATTTAAAGCTACCAACAATTCATTCCTGGTTCATTTATATTCCAAGATGCCTAAGACATCTTAATGGGGCTTGAATGACATTATTATATGAAAGATTGCTTATACAGGGGCTCTAGACAGAGAGGATGACCAGATGAAATATCCTCCATTGCATTTGTACTCAACTTAATTGGAATCTTTTACATTAAAATTCTATGAAGTACTTTAGGTTTTTCACCTGTCAGAGGTTGTGCACTGAGCATAGCATTCAAATTAGTTTCTTTCTTTTATTTATTTATTACATTTTTGTGCCACCTATCTCCCTTACAAGGTGATTCTCCAGCTAAGTCTATGCAAGAAGAATACCACATAATTTCAATTATAATTAGTTTTGTTAATTGCTAATGCTGCAGTCTTGCTTTATAATATTAAAAGCAAAGCAAATTACAAGCACGGAATGCTAACATAGCTTTCCCCAACTTGGTCCTTTCCAGTTATGGTAGATTACAATTTCCATAATTCCCAATTATCATATTCTAAGAGGTTTGGGAATTATGAAGTTTTTAGGCTAGCACGAAAATAGCTGACTGCCTCAAAAGAGCACGCCTGCAGAGCTGTTCATAGGAAGGAACCCTGCAGATTGCCACTATATCACTTCCCTTCCTCTTTCCTGTCCTCCATTGTCGGTGGGAATTCTCATAGCTATTAGCATGCAGAAGACTGTTACAAGAATGCATTATAAAACCAGTGTCAAGTGAAGTGCTATTTCTAGCAATAAAAAGCTCTTTACCTCAGGCATTCATGTAGAGTCAATCACTGTGTCAAAGGGGCTCTAAAATTAAAGGTTTCATATCCAAGTCACAATTTGTATATACAGTATTTACAATCTCTCCTATGTGCCATTAATAACAACTGGGTTTTTTTGTTTTGTTTTGTTTCGTTCTCACTCCATCAAGATTCCTTGAAATTGTCAGTACTGAATGCAAGCCAGTTATGTATCTATTATGATAGATGTGCAATTCAGAGTCATCTTTCACAGCAGCTGGCAAACTGATTTTTTTCCCTCATATTTATTTTTAAAGTTGAAATTCCAATATATGGCCGTGTTTGGAAATGGGGCCTCTAGGGCACTTCCCAGCTGGTGTTTTTAACTCCATTAGGATCATGATTTCTCTCATGGCTTTGTCAGTTTTCTGCGGCTGAGGTGATTTATACCAGATTCTGCTCTGGGTTATTTTAATCTCTGGAAAGCTGCTACTTTCTTTCTGAAGAACTTTTGGGGCAATCTGTTTGTAGGTACTCTTGCCTCACACCTTCCTTTGTGTTATGTATGCAGGCACCTGCATAGCAACAGCCACCAGGGGGCGTTGGCCTGGACAGTTTCGGCAGGAAACCTAGGGCCAACCCCATTGGCTGTTAGCTTACCTGGCCAGGTATATAAGGAGGCCAGGTAGCCCTCATTCCCCAGTTCACTTCCCCTTCCAATAAAGAGCTGAACTCACACACCGGCTGGCGTCTCTCTTGCGTCGGACCCACTACACAATACTTTGTCTTCTCCCAGGGATCATCTGGAATGTGAATATTGATTGGCTTATGGTATTCCCCAGGGGTCTCCAAACTTTGCCCTTTTATGACTTGTGGGCTTCAATGTGGGATAACTCAAGAGGGACAAGTGAATTGCAAATAGACCTTGTCTTGCTTTAGGCTTGAACCTTTTCAAGTTAGAAGTCCTCGAGGCTGGAGTGAGCTGCAATCCTACTTGTCCCTCTCTTGAATTGTCCCGCAGGAAGTTGTTCCGCAGTGAGTCATCTGTGGCGAGTTGTCCCATTCCATATTAGATAAGGGTGTATAAAGTTGTAGTGATGATCAATCCGTTATGAAATACTGTATCCTTTTTAGTGGAAATGGTAGGGGCAGTAGACATTGTAATCCTCTTGGAGTGTCCAGAAATAACAACAGAGATGGCTACCCCCGTGCTAAGTGATGCTGAGAGAAGAAAGTGGAGGAGACTGATTGACGGTGAACAGTGTGTGCAGCATGTCACTAATGTCCACATCATTCAGGACAGTGTTGTCACAATATTTCACCTTGCCTTTTAGTCTTCTCTCATTCTTCTCTCCTGGTACCAGATGTAGTGTGGGTAGCCACCAGTGTTTTAGACATTTAATTTAAGGTATTTTGATTTGTTCAAAAATAACCAGTAACAATGCAATCTTTCCAATATTTTTTATTGTTGTTGTTTTCTGCAGGACACCTATTTCAGCATAGAAATCTGATTAATTGGGTCAATCACCCTAACAGAGCGAAGATTAAAATTATACTAAATCTTTTATTTAAAATGTTAACAAATAATGTGGCTTTAATGTTGTAAAAAAATCTATTCCCTCCCACCCCAAATCAAGCTGTTTGAGAACAAAGAACAAAGTAAATACAGCTTTAAATCGTTCAGCTTGCATCAGATAACTGAAGTCTGTATAATTGAAGTCCAAGAGCCCACAGTTTGTCAGTGGGTCTCAGTGTCATCTTGATCTGAGATTTACCTCCCAGATTTTGTGAAGAGAATAAATGATTGACTAAACATGTAGGAATTTCAGTTTTGAGAAATAGTATTGAGAACTACACAGATATAGAGTGTCCGTATAGGTATAAAAAATATATTTGTTGTCATTCTAACTTTTTGTCACATTTTAGTTGACTAAAGAAAGCAAACTTAATTCAGATTATCATGGCTAATCTATGATAGGTATGGATGAAATAAGTAATAGGTAAAACAGAGCTAGAATAGCTGAGGACACCTATTCTCAAACTTTATGCCTCTTCTCCTTCTGTTCATCTATTCATCTTTCTCTCTCCCTCCCAAACCTCTTGTTATTACCAAAGATGTGGTTTTTCCTTTCTTGTAAACAGCTTGTCGCACTAAAGGAACGGGTGCATGAAATTAGGCTAAGGAATCCAGGCTATCCACCCTCATAATAAAACTATTCTCCAACTATGACTTTATAATGTATTTTTTCAAGCAAGCAATATCCCTTTTTCTCTCCCATTTTATTATGTTCTTTTATTTATTTATTTTTGTGCAGCTTATCATACAGTTAAGATAATGTCCCTTCAGTATAATGAAATGTGGCAATTTGAGACTTCATTATCCTCAAGTTGGTTTGCTTTTGGAGCCAAGTCTATTTGCATTCGCAGATGGATTTTTGCTGTGAGCTGGCAAGTTTCTCTTCTCCATTTCTCCCTGACACCTCTGCCAGCATTTTTGTCTGCCGTCTATCAGCAGCTTGCTGAATATTGTCCCGGCTTTTCCCAAAGCCATGCTTGCATTTGAGCACACTCACTTAAATATGGATGAGCCTGGATGGCTCGCAATTTGTCTTGTTCATTGTGTGATTATACGCTTGTCATAAACACTGTTTAGAACATAGGCCTGCTGAAATATTGAAGAAGCAGCTTCATTGTTCTAGGCATACTGATTAAAAGCTGTTAATTCCTTAAGACTCTGGGGGCTATGTTTTTTTTAAAGAAGGTTTTGTTTGCAGGGTTAGTTGCAAATACTTTCAGAGACAGGAGAGATCATAACAAAAACTGAAGCTTCAAAATCAGGGGTATTTGCCTTCTTCTGCAATCTTCTTCTCCCATGATAATGACAGCATCAGGATGCTAAGTTGCATTATTTTTGTTGCTAAGTGAGACACTTGTTAAGTGAATTTTGCTCCATTTTACAACTTTTCTTGAAACAGTTGTTAAGTGAATCAGTGCAGTTGTTAAGTTAATAACACAGTTGTTAAGTGAATCTGGGTCCCCCATTGACTTTGTTTATCAGAAGGTCACAAAAAGTGATCACATGACCCCGGGACACTACACCCGTCATATATATATATATATATGAGTCGGTTGCCAAGCATCTGAATTTTGATCACGTGATCATGGGGAAGCTGCAGTAGTCGTAAGTACGAAAAATGGTCATAAGTCACTTTTTTCAATGCTGTTGTAACTTCAAATGGTCACTAAACAAACTGTTATAAGTTGAGGGCTATCTGTACAGTTAGTGTTTCCATTGTAGGATGAGAGTCATGTTAGTCTGGGATAGTGAGAATCAAGTGCAGTCTGGTAGCAGCTCTTCTGACAAAGACATTTTATTAAAAGTTATAAGTTTTTATTAGCTGCAGTAGCCTTGGATAGCCCAGGGCCTCAAGCACTGAAATAATCACAACCAGAATATCACAATTCAGGACTCTGACTTCAGACTTTACGCCAGCAGCCCCTGAGCATCTGACAAAGTATGCTGCAGCCCGCAAAGCTTATTGCTGTTAATAAAATAGGTTCGTAGGGAAAGTTGCTATCTCACTCTCTCTGATTTAAGGCTTCCAGGAGTCTTAAGGGCATTTGTTTGTCCAGCATTCTACTGTGCTGCATACTGCCCAGAAGCTGCTACATCTTGTAAATTCTGTAAAAGAAAATCTGGGCCTCCAATGACAAGAGCAGGTTAATCTGTACGGTTCCTTGCGGGTTTTGGAGAACTGAATTACCCTTGACACATCTCGGGTTTTTCATATCTTGCCAAATGTACCCCCAAAAGGGCTGTTCTTTTACTCCTTACCTTAAAGTTTTTCAGGGTCTTATTGCGAGGTGGCTAACATTATGTTGGTTGTGGCATTCACACTTCCTTTTTTAAAAAAAACATATTCATTTTCCTTTATCAACAAAAATAAAAGAGAAAAAAGAAAAATGAACACCCAACGGCAACAATGAAAATAAAAATAAATCTTGTGTATGAAAACAATAAAAAAAATCTCAGATGTCAGATAGATCTAACATTAAACATAAAAAAATCTACCCCAGCTGGATGCTGAAATTTTTTTTTATTTTTTTTTTAATCCAATATGTTCTCCTCTCCTTGACTAAGGGGTCTATAATCAGTTATATACTTTCCCATCTTTATTAAACAAAAATGCCAAATTAAATAAACAAATATCCCAGATGTGGAAATATCTGTGTAATAATCAAATCGACCCAACATCTAATCACGATATATATGTAAAAGGAAAAAAAAAAACCAACAGTCAACAGGTTCTGGCAATCACACCTTCATTTATTTTATTTTTCTGTTGCAATTTCATATTGTTTCATGCGTATATCAGTTTATTTTATTTTTATTTATTTTAATTCCATTTATATCCCGCCCTTCTCCGAAGACTCAGGGCGGCTTACAAACTTAGCAGTAGCCTTCATTCTATGTATATGCCTGCTTATTAGGGCTTTCACACACACCCCAAGCGGCATTATTACAAAGTCAGCTTAATTGCCCCCAACAATCTGGGTCCTCATTTTACCTACCTCGGAAGGATGGAAGGCTGAGTCAACCTTGAGCCTGGTGTGACTTGAACCTGCACTAATTGCAGGCAGCTGGTGTTACTTAAGGAGGCATTAGCCCACTGCTCCACCAAGGCTTTCTTTCTTTCTTTCTAAGCCGTCTGTTTCATCTGCCTTTTATCTGCCTATTCAGTCGGCAAGCTTTTCTTTTTACAACACTGGGGATCCTGCTATATCTATGTGCATGCAAGTGTATGTGCTGAATTCATGGGTCCTTTATATACAATGGATGTGGTATTTTCATTATCTCAGAGATTGTCCTTCTCTAGCGGGCAATGCTATGAATGCAGCAAGTAACACCAAAGACTTTTGTGATTTTATGTGATACTAGATTCAAAAACTTTACGGATATTCAGATCTTCTCCAGCATATTTTCCATCTAATTACTATAATACAACCAGATCATTTTCCATTTCTCTCCACGTTCTTTCCATATTAAAGGCTCTTTTCCCACCTCTTGTGCATTGTTTATTGTGGACAGTCTATTTATTGTTAAAAGATTTAACAAATAGAAGTTATATTTCTTGACACTTGGATGGCACGCATTCCTATTTGCTGTATTAACTCTGGAATTCTGGAATTGATGTTTTAATGGAGAGAATAATAATAACATTTTAAAAAAACCAAATCAAAGGTTTCAAAATTAAAATATAAAATACAACAAAGTTGGCTTATCTTAGACTTCAGATTTTTGTTTATAGATATTGAATCCCCAAAGCTGAACTGTGATTTTCTTCACTTTTTTAATCAATTCCTTTAAGGATCTTCCAAATATAGTTTGGGCTTCAAGGAGCTCATAATAGATACAGTATAATGGTGTAAGGTCACTGGCCCTTACTTAAATTTGAGATACCATTAAAAGTCTAATCAGGCAACTCAAATGGAGGTTTCTTGAGGAAACAATGCTTTAATTGATTAAATAAAACAGCTGGGTGGCAAACAATCTGGAACACTGGCAGAGTTATGTCCAGAAGTGCCACACTTTAGAAAGTTAGTAGCATTGCTTTATAAACTTTGTTAGCCAATGGAAATCAGACAACAGAGCCATTACATCATAAGGAAGACATCAATCATTCCTGTACACTGCCTTATTCCCTCCTTCAGTACATCCCATCCATGTACATGTTTCCCACGCTTCCATGAAATTTGTCCCTGACGCTGACTACAAAAGCGAGATAGCAATAGTTAGGCTAAACAATTTCTTTTTGTTCCAGTTACAGAACTCTTTAATGGTAAGTGCTTATTAAAAAAAATATCTGAAAAAGAATTGAGGGTATTTCAGACAGAACAGAATAATATTGGATTGTAAAAATAAAACAATTATCTAGAACATTCCTATTCAAAGTCTTCCTTGGCATTTTCAAGTGGCTATAAATTAATAATAATAGAAATAATAATTCCAGATTTTCAGTCTTTCTTTTCATAAAATAGTTCATAATGCAGCTCTGATCTAAACTTAGAAACCAATCTAGCAAATCTCACAAGGATAAAGGAGTAGAAATACTAGAGCGGAAAGATTGAAAATATCAGAAGAAAGTGGTGAGTTTTAAGCAAGTAAGTACTTTATAGCTCTTTCTGACCGAAGGTGTTTGGATCCGAGTGCTGTAACATACTGATGGCTATTAATTATCTAGCTAATAGCAAAACTTTCAATCACTTCTTCTGCGTTCAGAAAAGCTCTTTTAATATAAATTCAGTACAATGTATGTTTGTGTGTGTGTATATGTTCTTTGTTCTTTAGATTTCTGAGCAATTTTTTCTTTGAAATCTTATTATGGTTATATTTTCCCTCCAAACACTCATCATATAGCATAATATTTTAGTTGATCAGGATTAAAAAGAAGTTATCATCTATTCTAGTACCATGGACAGTTCTCTGGTTGGAAGACTTTTTAGTGTAAAACATTTGTGCTTTTGTAAGACTTAGAACTATTAATATATTCCAAGGGATTATGGATATTCATAGCATCATGAATCAGATATTCATAGCTTCATGAGTTAACTTTCTTCCGATTTACATATGTGCTACAACAGAAAACACCAAAAGGTACACCAATGTAGTTCATATGCCAACTAAAGCATGAAGTATGAAATTGCTTTTTTAAAAAGAAAATATAAGATGAGCAAGTTGTTGTGTGCAAGTTCATGGAAAAAAATATACAGTTTCAAATTTAGTTTTTCTTAGCTGAAACTTTGCCAGAAATTTATTTCTTCCCTGGAGAATTATTTCGTAATAGATATCTGAAAGGTTATTTCTCTCTCTCTCTCTCTCTCTCTCTCTCTCTCTCTCTCTCTCTCTCTCTCTCTCTCTCTGTGTGTGTGTGTGTGTGTGTGTGTGTGTGTGTGTGTGTTTCAGGGAGTCTCAGGTGAGTCCAGCAAAGGACTTAGGTATTCTTGCTACTGACTCCTGTAAAATTGCTGATGAAAGTGTTTTCAAGAAAAGTAGCATTAACGGTTTGACCTCCAGCAAGACAAGGCCCTCACTTGTTTTCTCTGCTAGACACTTTCATGGGCAGTAAATGACAAAGGGACAGCATTATGTACAACTAGACAAGCAGGAATTGAAACTGGATGAAGGAATTTGTGATTGTTGGGTCCCTTGCCTGAAATTTGCTCATTGCCTGAAACAAGGGCAAATGCTTCTCCAATACTGATAGAGACAGAACCTTAAAAAAGAGGCCAAAAATGTCTATTAGAATTAGAGAAAGAAATTGAATTTTTGCCTGTGACAAATGCCAGGGAAATCTCTCTTGTTTTTGAGCTTAAAAGTATCTTGAGCGTCAGATAAAGAAACTTGCTAATATGATTCATTTTCCCAATCCTGGCAGATTTGTAGTGCCTTTTATTTATCCTTCAAGCAATGCATGGAGTAAACAGTTTCTTTGGGAAGCTAAATTGAGGACGAATGTTGTTGTTTTATCTGCATACAGAGCAGAAACCAAATAGAAACACAGTAACCTACTTATGGCCTGATGGTATGATAGATATAGGTGATTCTCTATGCAATATCTCATTTTTGGCTTGAGGGAACAGTGATTACCCTTATGCTATGAGCCATCAAATTCTAGCCTTGAGACATCAAAGAATGTTGTGGCAGGATTAACAGTGGTCCATTATATATAATTTAACAACTATCACAGCAGTAATGGAAGAACTTACCAGTTTTATGTAGGGATTGGCAGTCAGTTGCTTCCAGTTATTGTCAACTTCAATTGTCATCATTCAACCATAAAGGCTAGTCAGTGGAAAGATTTTGTGGGATTTGAATTTCCAAATAACTTGAAAGTAGCAGGTTGCCTGTTCTTATCAATGACCACACAGAGAAGTAATACTAAAGCATTGTTTAGTGCTGCCTGTGTACCATTTAATATTATAGTAGCATAATTTAGTGATACATGAACTGTTTTTGTGCATTTGTCTTTTTCTTCTACTTTTTTTCCCTTTACTACTGACAGCAAAGAGGAAACTGAAAGCATTTAAGATATCCTGATGTTTAAACATGCTGAATAAATAATTTTTTCAAGTAACCAGAGTTTACAAAATATACTTCATTTCATCTAAAAATCCAGGCTCAGACTATGCATTCTAATACCGGCTTATAAGAAGCAAAATTTATCCAGCAGGGACAAATGTCAAACTGTGGTTAGCAGAAAAATATCACTAATGCTAATGTGATTACACTGGAGAAGAAAGAGGGAGAGGGCAAACTAATGCACCAAATATTTCTAATTTATTGGTTAAGTGCAAGTGTGGAACATTTCAGACACAGCTGCATGTATCACTGGCTAATAAGTTATTGTCACATGAATGTGTGGATACATGCACTTATTGATATATATATGCATGCTAAACCCCGTTCACACCATATTTATTCTATTCTTGGAAACATGCAACTGACAGCTACAATATTAGTCTTGTGTCCAACCACATTATCAGGAGGAATAGGGACCACAATGGCTCATGAGCCTATGACGCAGAGTCTGAAGATCATTGAGAGATTGACTTGCAAATGTAAGTAGATAAATAGGTACCACTTTGGTAGGAAAAATAACAGGGACGTGAAAGAAGCTCCCCGGGGCATCCCCTGGGCAATGGTGATGTCATGAGCTAAGCCTTTCAACCTGGAAGTGCCTGAGTAGGTGCTTCTGACATGAATGTAGTAGTATCAGGAGGAGGCATTTCAATAAGTCAGCTGTTCCTGATCTGATATTTTCTAGAAATGTGGAATTACAGTTCCTATCAATTGCTTATATGAGAATGATGGGAACTGCAATCCAATACAGATAATTTAATTTAATTTTAATTTAATAACATTTATATACCGCCCTTCTCCCTGAGGACTCAGGGCGGTTCACAGGGCAGAATAAAATAGCAAATACAAACATTAAAAAAAGATTAAACAATTGCCCTAGTTAAAAACAATGGAAATACAGTGCTAAAAACCCCAAGAAAAATTAAAAGACCAAAGATAAAACAACCCCAACAATCCCCATCAGGCTAGGCCAGCTTGTACAAACAGAAATGTCTTAAGATCGCGGCGAAAGGAGCGAAGATCGGGCGCCATCCGGAGCTCTACCGGTAGCTGATTCCACAGCTCCGGAGCGCCCACAGAGAAGGATCTCCCCCTGGGGGCCACCAAACGACATTCTCTGATCGGTGGCACCCTGAGGAGGCCCTCTCTGTGGGAACGCACAGGGCGCAGGGAGCTTGATGCCGGCAGCAGATGTTCCCTGAGGTACTCCGGCCCCATGCCATGGAGTGCTTTAAACACCGTTACCAGTACCTTGAATCTCACCCGGAAGACAACTGGCAACCAATGCAGCTCACGGAGCAGAGGTGTAACGTGGGAGTATCGGGAGACTCCCAACACCACTCTCGCGGCTGCATTCTGTACCAGTTGGAGCTTCCGGGTGGTCCTCAAGGGCAGCCCCATGTAGAGAGCGTTGCAGTAGTCCAGACGAGAGGACACGAGCGCATGAGTGACCGTGCATAGATCATCCCGGCTAAGATAGGGCCGCAACTGACGCACCAGGCGAACCTGTGCGAAGGCCCCCCTAGTCACAGCTCCTATATGGTCTTCCAAGGTGAGCCGTGAATCTAGGAGGACCCCCAGGTTGCGAGCCCTATCTACGGGGGGTAATAGTTCACCCCCCATAGCCAGAGGTGGAATGTCCGAATAAACCCGGGATGAAGGTATGCAAAGCCACTCAGTCTTGTCGGGGTTGAGTTGGAGTCTGTTCCTCCCCATCCAGACCCGAACCGCCTCCAGGCAACGGGACATCACGTTGAGGGCATCACTGGGGTGGTTTGGGGTCGAAAAGAAAAGTTGGGTATCATCAGCATACTGATGATACCCAACTCCAAAGCCACGAATGATCTCACCCAGCGGCTTCATGTAGATGTTGAACAGGAGAGGCGAGAGGACCGACCCCTGAGGAACTCCACAAATGAGAGACCTCGCGGTCGACCTCTGCCCCCCTGCCAACACCGACTGCGAACGTCCCAAGAGATAGGAGGAGAACCACTGTAAAACTGTGCCTCCCACTCCCAATCCCCTGAGACGCCGCAGCAAGATACCATGGTCGATGGTATCGAAAGCCGCCGAGAGGTCTAATAGGACTAGGACAGAGGAATGCCCCCTGTCCCGAGCCCTCCAGAGATCATTCACCAGCGCGACCAATGCCGTCTCCGTGCTGTGCCCGGGCCTGAAACCCGATTGGTACGGGTCTAGATAATCCGCTTCATCCAGGACCAGAGGGAGCTGATGCGCCACCACACTCTCAACAACCTTCGCAAGAAAGCGAAGGTTGGAGACAGGACGAAAGTTGTTCAATACAGCCGGGTCCAGGGCAGGCTTCTTGAGGAGAGGCCTCACCACCGCCTCCTTCAAGACGGCGGGGAAGATACCCTCACTCAAAGAAGCCGATATAACTGCCTGGAACCAGCTGCGTGTCCTCTCCCGGGCTGCATAAACCAGCCAGGAAGGGCACGGGTCCAGTAAACATGTGGTGGTGCTCAGCCTCCCCATGATCCTGTCCACTTCCTCCGGAGTCACAGAATCAAACTCCTCCCAGGTGATATCGACAAGACCACCCGTGTCCTGATCGTCAGACTCTGCCCAGTCAGAGTCCAGACCGGTCCGAATCCGAGCGATTTTGTCCGACAGATGTTGGTTAAACTCCTCGGCACGTCCCTGCAAGGGATCCTCCCTCACCTCCTGATTTAGGAGGGAGCGAGTCACCCTAAACAGGGCAGCCGGGCGATTATCTGCGGACGCAATAAGGGTGGCGAAGTGGTTGGACCTCGCCTCCCTAATTGCAGCGAGATAAGACCTAATATAGGCTCTTAGTCGCAATCGGTCGGGTTCGGATCGGCTGGACCTCCAACCGCTCTCTAGGCCCCGTCTCCGACGCTTCATCTCCCGGAGCTCCGCAGAGAACCATGGAGCTCGGCGGGATCTGCACCGGGTCAGGGGCCGCAGGGGTACAACTCGGTCAAGGGCCTCAGTGGCCGTCCTTTCCCAGGCTTCCACTAAGGCCTCGGCCGAGCTGTGAGCAAGGGAGGCAGGTGGGGACCCCAGCGCCGCCTGGAACCTCTGGGGATCCATTAAGCGTCTGGGGCGGTACCATTTAAGTGGTTCCAAACACCCACGGCGGGGGGTGGCAAAACGGAAGACCAGCCGCAGGAGATGATGATCGGTCCATGACAGGGGCATGATAATTGGAGAGCCCCCACCAAGATCATCTAACCACCGTCCAGATAAGAAAACAAGGTCAAGGGTGTGGCCTCCCTCATGAGTCGGTCCCGAAATTACTTGCGTCAGGTCCATGGCCGTCATGGAAGCCATGAACTCCCGAGCCAACTCAGATGATCCTCCCAGAGATGGTAGGTTGAAGTCCCCCAAAACTATAAGTTTCGGGAACTCAACCACCAGCCCAGAGAGGGCATCGAGCAGCTCAGGCAGGGCTGCTGCTGCGTGACTAGGCGAAAGGTACACCAGCAGCAAGCCCAACTGCGCACCAGGGCCGCATCTCAAAAAGAGAGACTCACACCCGACTATCTGGGGAACGGTGGCCTCCCGCGGACACAAGGTCTCCCTCATAACAACAGCCACTCCCCCACCCCTACCCTGAGCCCGAGGCCGGTGCAGCACCCGGAAACCTGGTGGGCAAAGATCAACCAGAGGAACACCGCCCTCTGGGCCCAACCAGGTTTCCGTGATGCAAGCCAGGTCAGCCTGCTCCCCCTCGACCAAGTCTCGGACGAGAGGGGCCTTGTTAACGACCGACCTGGCATTCAAATACACCAGCCGGAGCTCAGGAGGCTGCACATCCTCACTCCCGGGACCTCGGGGCGGAACCAGAGGGTCGGAGTGCCTCACCGCTTGTAAGCAGTGGAGAGGCCTTCCCTGAGACCGATACGGCCCTCTGTTCCTACACCTGCTGCCATTCCCTATCGTCGTGGGAATGGATAATCCCACGACTGGCCCTGGAGCCCCAGAAGCAGCCGACCCCCGCTCCTCCCCTCCGCGATCAGCCTCAGCACTAGCCTGAACAAAGGTAGTTGGACTGCCCCCCTCGTCCAAACAACCAAGAAAAGAACCCTCCCTCCTCCCTAACCCCCAAAAAATTTTTGACAAAAAACAAATCAAGGACCTCCTATTAGGTTTACGTCGGAGGCCCATAACCGTGCCCGGCCATCTCTCAGGATCCCAATAAATGGGACCTTCCTTGAGATTATACTCGGCTGGAAAGGCGGGCCGCCTCCAGGAAGGGGGAGCACCCCTGAGGGCGAGCAAATCCGTAGAGGAGTACCTAAAACAAGGCATAAAAGCAGTCCAGATATAGGCAGTCCATAGTCAGTTGATTTAAGGAGGAACCAAACAGAGAGCAAATAGATGTCCCGAGCCTCCACCCAGCCACTGCCACTCAGCTGGGTGCCACCCCAGGACAGGCCAACCACCGCCCTCTCACGACAGTTGGAGAGCCTATACCAGGGGGTAAAAGTCCGAAACATCCATCCTGGGTACAGCATGTCCCCTAGAGCTCTCACCTCTAGGGGCAGCAGATGTAAGTTCAGGCCACCCTCTCACTGTGGCCAGTACCCAGGGGACTCTGAATCCTTTGGGGCCGATATGTGAATGGCAATAAGGAACAGTCCGAAAGAAGGGATGAGATAGTGTGTTACATCATCAAAGTCTGCACTACTAGGTGGCCAAATCCTCCGCTGCTCTGTCCTTCGAAAAAGTTGATCATGGCCAGTTCTGCAGTCATTGGGGTCTTCCAAATTATCTAATTCTTTTAGGTCCACAAGTCCAATGGCACCAACCAGAGTCACAACTGGTGCCACGGGAAACATAGATCTTCCAAGGGACCACTGGGCTCCACTGGGATCCACCGGCATTAACCGGCTAGCCCAGGAACCTTCGAGGCCACCAACAGCAGTAAGAGTACCCGGCCATCTAGAAAGAACAAAGTAAGCAGAGGAAGCAATAAGTTGATTACAGCGTCGCCGCTGAGCCGCCAGGGCCACCGCCACCACCGGAGCGTTGCTGCAGACGTCGCCGCCATTGCTGCCGCCGCCAGGACGCTGATGGAGCCGAGAATAATAAGCAGTCGATGGAAAGGGAGGCCTAGAGCGGCCCTGGCGCAACGCCACCGCCGCCGCCATCCCCGTCGCCATCGGAGCGAGCCAAGAACGCCGCCGCCGCCACAGCCAAGGGAGACCAGGCCGACCACAGAAGCGGCCCGAACGGCCCGAAACGCCTCCACCGAAACCGCCAGAAGCGAGGGACCATCCGAGGGCCGGCTCCGCAACCGCCGAGGACGCCCAGCGAACAGTCGATGGAAGGCAGGCCCAGAACAGCCCCGGAGAACGCCGCCGCCGCCGCCGCCGTCCCCGTCGTCCTCGGAACGAACCAACAACGCCGCCGTCGCCACAGCCGAGGGAGAGCCGCGAGAGACCCAGCCGACCACAAGAGCGGCCCGGAACGGCCTGAAACGCCTCCGCCAAGGCCGCCAGCAGCGAGGGACCCCCCGTGGACGCCGGGTCCGCCACCGCCGAGGACGCCGCCGCCGCAACCGCCGGCCGCCAAAACCACCAGGCACCGCAAAAACGGCCCGGAAAACGCCCGAGGGAGCAGGTAGGCGCCGCCAAAATCCAGTCGGAAAAAAACGGCAGAGCTGGCAGCTAACGGAGTCCAAAACCTTCATCCTTCATCCTTCAGCTGCCAAATCAATTGCCCTCACTATCCCCCCAACCCAGAGGGTGTAGACACCCCTGGGGGGCTCCTAGGACGCCTATTTTTCTGGGGCTTGCAGAGCTCACTCTAACAGATAATAGATACAATGTTGAGGAATTGATCTAGATAAATGTGGTTGAAATAACATTTTCCTACCTACTTGCTTTCCCAATTGAGAAATACAGTATACAATCAGATTTTATTCAAATATAGAATATCATTCTTCCCACTTCTGGAAAAGTAAATCTTTTTGTGTGTAGGTACAAGAGTATTTAGACATACTGTTAATCCTGCAGGAAATTCAAGATTGAGAGAAAACTGGATTATAAGGCATAGACATATGTTAATGATACACGATTAGGTTCCACTTTGTTTTACCATGACGAGAGTGAATTTATGCTTTCATTTAAAAATAAATCACTTGCCATTATAGCTACAGGAAATTTGGCTGGAATGAATTTATATGAAAAGAAGAACAAGATATATCAAGGGGAAGACTATTTTATTGAGAAAACAACTGGTATTTTCTAGCTGAGCATGAGACAATGGCATTTTGTTGTTATATTACATATTTTTGGAAAAATAGCCAAGTGTCTAGAAGCTGCTGTTTCTAGATTTCTGGAGTTGAAAGGAATCAAATGTCTTTCAAAAGACTTTTCCCCACTAAAAACAAATCTTTAATTTTAATCTCTTGATTTAAAACTTCTGATTTTAAATGCGTACATCATATTGATTACTTTTCTTAATTAAATTTGAAAACTTACTTTATACGGTATCTTTTATGTCAAGGAAGCCTGACTGTAGCCCTAATTTCCCAAAATCACTAATATTCACCTATAAACCATCTGAACACAATCATTCACCTAAATGAATTTCTAATACATTTTTAAAAATCACCCCAATTCTTTTTTTAAAAAAAGATTTTATTAGTTTTTCTCTTACATACATATATTAATTTTTCAACCAGCACACTGTCTGGATTCAAAAGCTCTAATTCATAATCAATTCGCAATCCTTGGTTCTTTCCTCTAGCCCAGGGGTGTCAAACTCAATTTCATTGAGGGCCGCATCAGCATTGCGGTTGCCCTCAGGGGGCCAGGTGCGTATGGCCAGGGTGGGCGTGGCCTACTGGGTGGGCATGGCTAGAGTGTGTATGGCCTACTGGGTGGGCGTGGCCAGCTCTACATCGTTTGCATCAAGGGTGCCTATGGGGGCCTAGGCAGGAGTGGGACAGATCTGAGGGTCTCTGGGCCAGAGCCAAGGCAGTGGGGGCCGTTTTCTCACTGTTTCCAGGATAGCTTCGCGGGCCACATGAAACCACTTTGCGGGCCGGATCCGGCCCCCGGGCCTTGTGTTTAACATGTCTGCTCTAGCCATTTGTAGAATGAATCCCAGATTTGGTAATATTCTGTTTCTTCTTTATCTTTAAATCTCATAGTTAGTCTGTCCACCTCTGCATATTCTATTCTTGCTGCTGTTGTAATGTGTAGAATCAAATATAAGCTTTGTTTATTAATCTTTTCTGACATTATACCTAATAAGAAAAGTTCAGGTTTAAATTCAACATGTTCTCCCAACATTTTTTCTAACCAATAAATCACCCCAATTCTAATCCACACACTAATTTTTACCACCAACTTTACAGAACTGCAACTGTGACTTTAAATTGTCCCAAAGACCAGGGAAGATATTGATCAATTATCATTTCCAGTCTGAAGACTGGTCCTTACTCCAGCCCTTGTCTGAAACCTATTATATAAATAAGGCTACTAGAATACATGAAAAAAATATCTTGACTCAAACTCACTTGGGCAGATTTTACCATCAGTCTCAAGGAAGACTAATCCTAATAGAAACCAAGAGACCCTGAGTTCTAATTCTGCCTTAGGAGTGAAGCCATCTGGTAACCTTAGGCCAGCCACTCTCTCTCAATCCCTAAGAAGGCAGCAATGGTAAATCAATTCTGAAAAACCTTGCCAAGAAAACCACAGGGCCATTGCAGCCAGTCGTTAGGAGTCAGAATTGTGAAAGTACAATTTTCCTTTCTGGGGGGAATTGAGGATTAGACTTCTGTGAAATATTAATATTATCATATTAACTGTATCTAATTTTAAATAAACTTGTTGAAACCTAAACAAAATATAATTTTTATCCTAGACCCACTCATTCCCTGGTGTGAAACATTACTCACAGGCCCAATTGTCATGGAAAAATTATTTGTCCCTTACAAGAATAGCGGGACTGGGCTTTTCAAGTGAATTAGAATTCATCAAGGTACGTATGTTTGGTGTTCTCTTTCTCCTATGCAATCAAATGGCAATCAGCTGTAATTTAGTGAGAAAAGTGCTTTGGACGAAAATGATTGCAGCTTTCTGTCAGAAGGGCTTCTGCATGGATGGTCTTTCATGAATATGCAGGAACTTCATTAGTAAGTGAGTTTCCTATTTAGGGAGCGCCTTAGTCTTCCTTTTAGTAGCCCAAGCCAGAATGCTGTTTTATATGTACTATCAAATAACCAAAATGAGGAATATTGACTTTAAAATAAGCTAGACAAAAGAGTTCTTTCTGGTATAATAACATCCAGATTTCATATAGATGATGAAACAGAAAGGATCTCGCTATTCTTTTCCTGGTCTTCTTATTCTAAAACTGTTGTACCAAACAAGTGAAGCCAATACAACAAATTTTTCTATTCATGGTTTGAGGGAAGAGCAGTCTTAATGGTATCAACTGGGTGACATTTGGAACTTCAATCTGTGTATCTTCTGAATATGGGTCTGACTGACCAACAGTTCCACCTGGACAATGAGAGGTTTTTCCAGTATATAGAGGAGGTGATTGTTGTTGTTGTTAGCTGCAAAGTCGTGTCCGACTCATCGTGACCTCATGGACAACATTCCTCCAGGCCTTCCTGTCCTCTACCATCTTCTGGAGTCCATTTAAGCTCATGCCTACTGCTTCAGTGACTCCATCCAGCCACCTCATTCTCTGTCGTCCCCTTCTTCTATCTCTCCCAGCATTACGCTCTTCTCCAGTGAGTCCTTCCTTCTCATTAGGTGGCCAAAGTATTTGAGTTTCAACTTCAGGATCTGGCCTTCTAAAGAGCAGTCAGGGTAGATCTCCTCTAGGACTGACCGGTTTGATCGCCTTGCAGTCCAAGGGACTCGCAGGAGTCTTCTCCAGCACCATAGTTCAAAGGCCTCAATTCTTTGGCCCTCAGCCTTTCTTATGGTCCAGCTTTCACTGCCATACATTGCAACTGGGAAGACCATAGCCTTGACTATACGCACTTTTGTTGACAGGGTGATGTCTCTGCTTTTTAGTGTGCTGAGAGGAGGTGATAACAACTGTCTATTTTAACTACCATACACTGCTTGTGGATAAGCCCTTATGTGGATTTTTAACCAAAATACCATGAAAAATGAACCACCTCAGATCAGCCAGTTGTGAACATTTAAAATGGAATCTGTTCTGGAAAATAACATTTATTGATATAAAATACAAAAGTAAATTAAGTCCTTCGGAATATATTGGAAAAACATAAAAACCATTGTCCTGCCTATTTTAACTTGTATTCCTAATCTATCTTTTATGGTAATGTTTTTGATAGGCTGGACTGTTTTTTATCTTTTGTGTAAAGTTAGATGCAAAAAAAGAGTTAAGCATTTCTGCTTTCTCCCTGCTTCTCCTCACTTTCTTGCCATTTTCTCCAATTGATGGTCCAATTGTTTCCTCATCTTTTTTTTCTTGTTTTTTACATGTTAAAATAAGCTCTTTTTTGTTATTTTTGACTTTTGTTGCAAGCCTTAGTTCATTTTGAACCTTAGTTTTCCTGACTTCATCTTTGCAGGTTCGGGTTATTTGCTGATATTCTGCCTTAGTTATGTGGCCTTCTTTCCATTTTTTATACTTGTTTCACAAGCTTCTTGGGATGTTTTCTCCTTGAGGATTCTCATCCATGAATCCTTCACAAGCTCAATCTAAGTTTATTGAAATCAGTTCTCTTAAAGTCCATGATTCTAGTTTGACTTTGTTCTATTGCTTATGCTTGTATAATGTTGAATTCCAACATTCCATGGCCCTCCAAGGTTCCTGTAACTTCAACACCTTCTATCATTTCATCTCTGTTAGTGAGAATTAAGTCCAACATGGCTGACCCTCTAGTTCCCTTCTCTACTTTTTGGGAGACAAAGTTGTCTGCTAGGTTTATCCGGTCATACCATATAATTTGTGCAGTTATTGGAACACATATAGACAGGTACATTTTACAGAAAATTAGAGCCTACATATTTAATAGTTCATAATAGTAATATCTCTCCGAATGCCTCCCATATCCTCCTTCCTTCCTTGGTTTTCCTCACAATTTATTGTTGCTACAATCCCTGCTCTCCATGGTTGGTTACTATTGTAACTCCCTTTTCTATTTCTGTTTTGTTGTCTTCTTAAATTATGGGACAAGCGACAGTTTACATTTGCAAAAAATCAATTAAAACAAATTCTATAACGATTTTGTATCACTGTGGCTCAGTCACTTAATCTGTGACATAAAACATTCCAAGTATTTTTGTCAGTACTTTTTTACAATAGATCTATTTCACACAGTTACTTGTTTTCTGTTAATATCTGAGGATGGGTGATATAAGCTCTTTTCTGTAAAGCTAATTTTGTAGTCAAAAAGAAGCAAGAATCAATACACTCAAACATTTCTAATAGATTAATTTAAAAAGCCAATGGCACAATTGCAAAATTATAAAAATGATATTGTGTACATTCTTATGTAGTAATATCATGGTGTTCAAAAATTAATCAATTAAAAAACAGGCACACAGTGGTTAATTTTTTAATTAGCCCACAACAGTGATTACTTTAGAAAGGTTCTTAGGGATAACATAGTCACTATTTCAAAGCTAATCTTAGGAATCACATAAGTGGAGATTGCAATTATTCTGTTGTGATCCCAGAATAATTATTTTTCAGCATCAGCCATAAATTCTCAAACGGTCATAGATACATTCATATATACTGTACATTTTTTTCTGTCAATGTCAGAGGGTTATTATTCCCCATATTTATTTATTCCTGTTCTAAAGCTACTAAAACCTACCACACCTGACCACATGATACACAAATGACTGCTAAGCATTGGAAAGCAAACATGGATATCAAATGGATTGAGTTCCAATTGTATTTTAAAGTTTTCCTGATCTCCACAAGTGAAGCTCACCGAGTAGAATAATGCATTACAACTCTAGATAAATGGTGTACATATTTGGAAGCTGAAGTCTGAACAACACTTTTCAAAGGTATGTGTAATGGTCTCCTTGGATAACCACTGCACTACCTCAGAAAGTTAACCATACAAGCATGCTGAATGTGTCAAAAGGAGTGGTGGGAATCTAGCCTTGGTGGAGCAGTGGGCTAATGCCTCCTTAAGTAACACCAGCTGCCTGCAATTAGTGCAGGTTCGCATCCCACCAGGCTCAAGGTTGACTCAGCCTTCCATCCTTCCGAGGTAGGTAAAATGAGGACCCAGATTGTTGGGGGCAATTAAGCTGACTTTGTAATAATGCCGCTTGGTGTGTGTGTGAAAGCCCTAATAAGCAGGCATATACATAGAATGAAGGCTACTGCTAAGCTTGTAAGCCGCCCTGAGTCTTCGGAGAAGGGCGGGATATAAATGGAATTAAAATAAAATAAAAATAAAATAAATAAAACTTTCCCTCAGAGTCATACTCAACATGTGTCCTTCGGGAGAAGGGCGGTATAAAAATTTAATAAATATAAATTTAATAAATATATATGTGGCTCTCTTTCAGATACTGTTGTGAACACAGTATTCACACAGGCCTCTGTGAGGTTCATTAAGATACAGACAATATTTATATCAAGGCCGTGTTAACATATGTGAATTGGATATGTTATGCATAAATAAATTTTGGGGTGGGGAGGGGTCTGTCATGGTTTCTTTTCTTGCTAAATCTGAAAGATAAGAACAATTTTTGCAGAATGGATGATTGTGTTTGATTCAGCCACTAGTACAATTAAAAACTCTAGCCACCATTTGTTGGACAGTACCTTTTATAGGCATAATTAACTGTATTAAAGCATTCTGTTTATAATTTAATCTTACTGAAATTATAAGTCTGTGAGCTCTCAGATAATAAAGTAATGGTGAGAAAAGGTGGAAGAGGCTTTATAAACATGACTGTTGCTTTGCAACTTCCTGGTCAATTCTTTGTCCCATCAATGTCCCCACAGTGATGGGGTCATTTATTGACCATTAAGTGTGGTACGATGGGGGTCATTTTTATATCACCACTGTTGAATATTTTATGCACTTTCATTTCTTTGTTTGCTGGCCTCATTATAAATATATGTGCTACAACTTTGTGTTGTGTGGGAGTTTGAAAAAGGAATTGGCTATAAAAGCCTTATTTCCATTCTCTTAGATGTTGTGTGGGTTGGAGAGAGGAAACAAGCAAATAGTAGTCATCATTATTCTAACAAAGACAAATTTATAAGTCATAAACCTTGAACTAAAACGCTATAAGTTCTGTGTTGGGAGCTTGCAATGTGTGATTTTATCCAGTGATTCATTTTTGATAGTTTTGTTCCTTTTAACCACTCCAATTAATATGACATGTATTCTTCAGTATTCTTCTGAACTTTAGACTCAATTACAGTGGGGATTGGATGAAACAGTACTTTGCTGGCATGACATTAAAACCAAATTAGATCACAATTCATATCCACTCAACTTTGTTATCAAAAACAAGAGCCTAGAAAATATATTAATTAGGTAGTATGCATAGCTGATTGAAGCTCAGTTAAGCTTGCATGAAGGGTATGTCTCATTTTCAGTTTTCAGACAAAAGAAGTTGACAAACGCGCCATGCTTCACTGGGCACAGTGAAGAAATAAAATTGTTTAACAAGAATATCATCAGATGGGCCATGTTGCCAATGACTTCTTAATACTGTACTAAATCCAGATTAGGGATCTAATTTCCTGCTTTCTATGATCATGGTTATAACCAATTATACCCTGGAGATTATATCCTCAAACTTTTTATTAACAAATTATTGTTCTGAAGGGGGTTTGCTATTTACTTGCTAAAATATAATAGTAGTAAATTAATATATAGTATCACTCAAAGTAACATCAGGATGAATATTGACTCATAATGTTCACAACCTTCATTATCCAGTAGTGCTCAAAGTATGGAAAAGAATAAAGATGAGTTTAAATTGTTGCCATAGGAAAGCAAATATGATTTAATAGGTATAACTGAGACCTGGTGAATAATTCTCTTGACTGAAACTCAGCAGTTGAAGGATACAATTTGTTTAAAAGAGGCAGAAATAATAGAAGAGAAAGAAGAATTCCACTAAATTTTAAGAAGCATTCACAGCATCCCTGAAATCCAGGGAGTTCAGTCTGTGGCACTGTTGAGAGTATCTTAGGTAAAGCAATTAGAATAAAAACTAAAAATACCACTATTCATGTTCATGACTGATCACCCAACCAAGAAGAAAATGTGGATGACATTTTGTACAAGCAATCTGTAATTCATCCAAAGTGATATGAAATAAGAGCATGTGAAGGAAAGACTCAAGGCTGACGGTGTGTGTTTTTCTTCCTTATGGTTTTGAGTTCCCTGGGACTTTCATAATTTATTGTTGATATTGTTTCATAATTTATATGTCAATTTAAATACCCCATGTTGAGGTCCATCACAATTAGCAAGCGGTTCATTAAAAATGAATGCTTACCTACTGATCTTTATGTATATGTGCTATCTCAAACAGATAGCTTCCTGTAAATTGTTTGGCAAATATTATTTCTTTTTAGATTTATATTCTACTTTTCTTTCTAGGCAGCCTACACTGTATTTTCTCTACTGATTTTTTTTCTCACAACCACCACCTTGTGAAATAATTTGGGTTCAGAGAAATTGACTGGCTTAAATTGAGTGACTACTCAGCGAACTTCCTTTTCTAACAGAGGATTTGAACCTACATCTCCCTGGCCTTAACTTGGAACCGGGCAATTAACTAACCCAGGGGTGGGAAATAATGGCCCATTTACAACATGTGGACTTCAACTCCCAGAATTTTTGAGCCAACCTGGCTAGCTAAGAAATTCTGGGAATTGATATCCACAGGTCGTAAAGGGTCCATAGTTGCCAATTAACCACTACACTATACTGGTGTATTATATTCAAATACAGAGTATGCAGAGCACTTTGACTTAAGAGAATCATAGGAAGAAAAGACATTAATATGATATTAGTTATATTGCAAGCTAGTCAAATGCATATTATGAGCAGAGGAATTGAAAACTTCACTGCCGATTATTTATTTATTTATAAATAATTCATTCATTCATTTATAGAATTTAAGTAGTTTCTTATCCCATATAATGATCCTAGACTGATAAAATTTGATAAAAATAGGAATAAAAACAAAACCAACATGCCCACCAGGTATCAGTTGAATGAAGGTGTGCCTTATTTCTCTTTTGAGTGTGAAAAGTCCAATTCCTGGACATTTAAACAGTTACTTTTTCATAAAACTATGTGTGGTTGATCATTTCCCCCCCCCCACACACACACACACTTTGGAAGCATATTTCAAACTAATTCAGGTTGTTCTTTTATTTTAGTTAAGATTGCCAGGATTTTGGAATTGTTGTTGTTGTTAGTTGAGAAGTCGTGTCCGACCCATCACGACCCCATGGACAATGTTCCTCCAGGCCTTCCTGTCCTCTACCATCTTCTGGAGTCCATTTAAGCTCATGCCTACTGCTTCAGTGACTCCATCCAGCCACCTCATTCTCTGTCGTCCCCTTCTTCTCTTGCCTTCAATCTTTCCCAGCATTAGGCTCTTCTCCAGTGAGTCCTTCCTTCTCATTAGGTGGCCAAAGTATTTGAGTTTCAACTTCATGATCTGGCCTTCTAAAGAGCAGTCAGGGTTGATCTCCTCTAGGACTGACCGGTTTGATCACCTTGCAGTCCAGGGGACTTGCAGGAGTCTTCTCAATTCTTTGGCGCTCAGCCTTTCTTATGATCCAACTTTCACAGCCATACATTGCAACTGGGAAAGCCATTGCCTTGACTATATGCACTTTTGTTGGCAGGGTGATGTCTTTGCTTTTTAGTATGCTGTCTAGATTTGCCATGGCTTTCCTCCCCAGGAGCAAGCGTCTTTTAATTTCTTGGCTGCAGTCCCCATCTCGGTGACCTTGGAGCACAGGAAAATAAAATCTGTCATTACCTTCATTCCTTCCCCATCTATTTGCCAGGAATTGAGAGGGCCAGATACCATGATCTTAGTTTTCTTAAGTTTCAAGCCAACGTTTGCACTCTCCTTCTTCACCCACATCAAGAGGCTCTTTAGTACCTCTTCACTTTCAGCCATTAGAGTGGTATCATCTGCATATCTTAGGTTGTTGATATTTCTCCTGGCAATCTTAATTCCAACTTTTGATTCATCTAGCCCTACATTTTGATTTGGGAATAGGCATTTCCTATTGATCATAGATTCGTGGCTCCTTTTATGGACTTTTGCCCAAAAATTTATCTAAAAGATTCAATAATACAGTAGATAGAAGGGTTGAAATCAAAACCAAGCAGAATTCCTAATTCATTTTAACTATTTACATGGCTTGTAACACTCAGCTACTTAGCATATCTTTGGTTGTTTATCCTGAGGTCCAGATTGGTCCACCTGGTGCTTTTCCACAGCATGGATCTACAGTTTGTTAGTGTACTGTTTTGTCTTGTATAGTGGTTTATTTCTCTTGAGAGCACCAACAAAAATCAATGAAATCTCTATAACTTTGCAGAGACATGGTGCAATATTAAATGCAGCCCTGAGATCACTTAGTGGGGGGTATGCTTCAGAAGAGGAAAAAAATTATAATTAATTGCTCAGAGAAAAAATATTAGCTTTTCTAGGGTTACCTCCACTTCTCAGCTCACCTTCACCTCTGCAAGGCAGAAGGCAGTACATATGAGCTTGATTAAACTCAAATTAGTGTTTAATTAACAAAGGGCAAGTATCAATAAGCAGCATCTTGAATGTCAAAGGTAATATGGAACTAGTGACTCTCATTTAATACAATGGAGTTTCTGATCAAAGCCACAGTACATAAATAAGGTCTAAAACTGATTAAAATGGAAAAATAGCAACAAGGAGGAATGGATAATGAGCAGAACAGAGTAAGGGACCTTGGAGGTCTTCCAGTCTAACCCCCTGCTCAAGCAGAAGACCCTGTCCCATTTCAGACAAATGGTTGTCCAATCTCTTAAAAACCTTCAGTGTTGGAGCGCCCAAAACTTCTGAAGTCACTTGCTAGCTATTTGCTAAGCTTATTTGTAAAGGACTAATCTAGTTTTAGTATCTTCAAAAATTTGCAAATGCAGTACTGTATGTAAGAACTTCTACTTTAGACTCCATGTTTAGCCTTACTGTTGCTATCTATGGAACTTTGCTTCATATTACCAGTTTACACTGGATGTACAGACTGAGCTAGTAGGAGAATATGTACAGTACCAAACAAACTTAAAAAAAACCCCACCTTGTGCATTACACTTACCAGTAGTCAGTGTTTTATTAATAAATGCCATAAAACCTCATATCTACTGATACCATGTTAACATTTTTTTAAGGACATGATTTATTTATTTATTTATTTATTTATTTATTTATTTATTTATTTGTTTGTTTGTTTTTATATACCGCCCTTCTCCCGAGGGACTCGGGGCGGTGTACAGAGTAAGGTAGGTATACAGTTGAACAATAGTAAAAACAATAGTAAAAAACAACTGAGACCCCAAGAGCTATCAGGCCAGGCGATTCCAGTTTTTTAAATCCATGTTTGGAATATTCCAGAAGTGTCCTATTTCTTGGTAAGATAGAAAAATGTGGGATAGACAGCATCACCACCAGATGGATTTGTAAGTGACTGACAAACCACATTAAAGATATAGTCCTTAATGGAACTACATCTACATGCAAAGAAATAAGCAGTGGAGTAGCTCAAGGTTCCGTTTTAGGCCCAGTACTCTTCAATATCTTCATAAATGATTTAGATGAAGGAATAGAAGGGGAACTCATCAAATCTGTGGATGACACCAAGCTGGCAGGAGTAGCCAACACCCCAGAAGATAGGCTCAAGATCCAGATGGCTCTTGACATACTTGAATACTGGGCCCTATCTAACAAAATGAAATGCCACGTAGAGAAAAGCAAGATTTTACACTTAGGCAAGAAAAACCAAATGTACAGATACAGGTTAGGTGAAACTTGGCTCAATAGCAATAACTGTGAGAGGGATCTTGGAGTCCTAGTGGACAATCACTTAATTATGAGCCAGCAGTGTGATGCGGCTGCCAAAAAAGCCAGGCCGAATGAACAGAGGGATAGAATCAAGATAACATGAAGGGTTGGTACCACTTTATAAGACCTTGGTAAGACCACATTTGGAATACTGCAACCAGTTTGGGTCACCACAATATAAAAAAAGATGTTGAAACTCTGGAAAGAGTGTAGAGAAATAAAGATGGTTAGGGGGTTAGAGGTTAAGAAGAATGGTTGCAGGAATTGGGTGTGTCTAGTGAAAAGAAGGACCTGGGGTGACATGACAGCAGTGTTCCAATATTTGAGGGGCTGCCACAAAGAAGAGAGGGTCAATCTATTTTCCAAAGCACCAGAAGGCAAGATAAGAAGCAATGAATGGAAACTAATTAAGCAGAGAAGAAACCTAGAACTAAGGAGAAATTTCCTGACAGTGAGAATAATAAACCAGTGGGATGGCTTGTCTTTAGAAGCTGTGGGTATTTTATCACTGTTGTGGGTATTGCAGCTGAACAGACACAAACACAAAAGTTATCTGTCTATATTTACTGTTATTACTGTGCTGCAAAAATGAACGATCTAGTGAATTTTCTCTTCTTTCTTGCTTTCAGATATGAGTTCTTCTTTTTCTCCAGCATGGCTAGGACTTTGGTTATTTTGATTGTTTACAGCGTGGGTTAGAAAAATTGTAACTAGAATTGTTAGAATGTTTATTAAAGGTCATTACGCAATCCCATGACTGGATTGATTTAATCATTTTATTTGATCATCCCCTTTTGGAATCTCTAGTAGCGTTCAGCCCCTTCTCATTTGGTCTCCTCAGAATCTCAGCAGCATTACATTGGAGATCACTTAGTGATGCATAGTATAACAGGCAGCATGTAAACATTTGAAAAACATGTTATTAATTGAATTCTTAAAATGGTTACTGTATTCTGCCTGCCAACTTGAGTTTTTAAAATCTGTGCAAAGAAGTCATTGTCTAAAGCTGAGATGCATACTGAATATTGATATGTGTACAAATAATTTGTGAAATCAGTCATTGGGCACATCCACACAGCTAGCTTAACATGGTTTGCCCCAGTCTGTGAGGTGGCACAATGTATGCCAGCCTGAATTTGCTCTGCTTACATAGACCATCTTTATTCTGCCTTGGTAAAAGATGAGTCAGAGAGTAGATTTAAAACTGGAGCGGATACAGACACAGACAGCAAATACTTAAACAAATGAGGGATTTTATTCTGGTCAATTATGCTAATACTCTATGCAAGTGAAAACATTATTTATAAAACCAGTATGTACAAGATGCTATAAGAAATATAAGAAATCAAGTCTTAGCTACTTAATTTTCCTACCTGATTTTATTGTACCATTTGTTTATTATATCACCATTTTATGAATGTTTTTTGTATTTTTGCTGCAAGTCAGTGCTGACTCTTGGAAACTACCTGGACAAGTCCCTGCAGTTTTCCTGACAAGATTTGGAAGTGGTTTGACATTGCCTCCTTCCTAGACAGTGACCGATCCAAAGTCACTGAAATGGCTTAATGGCTAAGGCAGGACTAGAACTCGCAATTTCCAGGTTTCCAGCTTATGTCTTAACCACTACATCAAAAGTGGCTCTTAGTTTAATGTATAGGTAAGCCTCATTTAGTGACTGTTTCAGTTAGCAATTGCTTTGCTTAACAACTGAATTGCCATTCCCAATTCTGCTTGCTAAATAAGGACTATTTGTACTCATGTATTATTAGGATCATAATAACCCTCCCTAGACTGGTGGATCTCAAAATAGGGTACCAGCCTTAAAATAGTAAAAGAAAACAATAGTTAAAGCATAGTCACTGAGAGACAACCAAAAGTGCAGAGTGGCAGGTTAACATTGAACTAATGTCATTTAAGATGATCTCTTGGGTAACTTCACATGTTGCTGAATGAAACCAAAGTTGGCTCACTCTTTAAATAAATTGTGCCTTTATTTTTCATACTATTATTAAAGACTGTTTATTGAAGAAGAACATCACAAACCAAACTGCAAAGATTATTGTCTTGACCAGAGGAAGGGAACCCTACAAAATCTCTTTTACCTCTTTCTTGAGCTGGTGAGATTTGTAATTCAAAATATTTGGACTGTAATTCTCTAGACCTTATCTAGACCTAAAACAGTCAAGGTTTTAGCTCAAACTATGCAGAAAGCCCTGAATGATTCCTGAAGTGTTCAGAGACAAGAGATAACTGATTTATACCCCCTTCTAGATACTCTTTTATTTCCAGTGCTTTCATTGACTCCACAGTAACTGCATAGTATGGATTCAGATCTTTCTTTTCCAAAAGGTCATTCTTCACAACGTATCTTTCCACTTCATAGCTGAATACAAATGTTCACTGAATCACAGTTGATATTGTACAGCCAATTGTGTTCTATTTCCCCCCCCCCCAAACAATAATTAAGCCACTCCAATCAGTTCCCCTGTTTTTCACTAAATACTTTCCTCCTGAATCCTCTTAAGCTGGCTAATTTGACAGAGGTTGAAAGGAATCCAGAATGTGAATTCTGTCTGTGTTTTGTAAACTCCATGTTAGGGAAATAAAATTTGAACAAACACAAATCTACCAGATGGTTGTTTTACATTTGGGCAGGTTTCCTCACAGGAGCCTGTTTCATGGGGGGGAAAACAGTTACAGGCAGACGTAAGGAGAAATAATACCAATATAAAGTAAAATTTCACCTAATTTGATTTCTCATTTGATAAATACATATCCTTAAGGCAGAGGGAGATTTTATGTTAACTCTGGCAGAAGTCACGTTTCTGGTACTGTCTTGGCAAGATTTGTCTATTCATAAGCTAAATATAGTACAGTAATATACATCTCCAAGTTCTATTGAGATAAGGGAGGCTTCAGGTCAAGAAGCCTGCAAATTTGTTTGAATAGCAGCTTTCTCAGCTCCTATTCCCTTTAGCCTTGCTTTCTGGTAAATATTGGTATAGCTCCTTTGTTATAACTTGTTTATGTTGCTCTAACAAAAAGAAATTAGCTGTCTGCATGGCTTCAAAGGGAAGAAGACCCCACACTGATCAGCCCCTGTAGTGCAGCAGTGGCACTTCCATCTTCTCTTTGTTCATCTGTGGAAGAAGATAAAAGTGTAACGTCAGGAGACTTCAACTGTCAGAAAAGTAGATAGTATTTATCCAAATTTAAATGTATAGTTCATGGCATATCTTCTCTCAGAAGTCAATAAAAAGCAAGTATGTGAATGTTCAGAATGTGCTTATTCAGGAATACAATATTCAAGTGACTTCCATTCCCAACTGGACCATCCAAATTTCCCTCTTGACCATGATAATTCTGGCTTTAGTATTAAGATCATGCTAAATCATCATCACAGGCTAATGAGATGGCTCCGTTGTCTGTAAGACCTGATAATCTCCTCACGCCTTTTAATTATATATTAATGTTTTAATTGTTGTTTTTAATGGGTGTTTCATTGTAAGCCATTCAGAATTTTCTGAGATGGGTGGCCGTATAACTATGACAAACCAATCAATAAATAAATCACAGAGCACACATATATTGAAAATCTTTTTGTTTAAACTTGAGTAGACTATATTGGTCTGTCATCCTCTGCCAAGGCCTTTTGAAAGGCCTTGAAATCCTGGTTTTGTATCCAGGTCTGAGGCCCTCTCAGTCTTTTGAGTTAATTCAGAGACGAGGTACCCAGGAGCACTAATACTATTGTAAGGTCACAGTAACTTAATTTTGCAAGTCTGAAAGTACTTGTTCCCTCCCTTACTTTTATTCTTCAAAAATGTAAGGAGGGACTCTTCTGAGACTTTTTCTCTACTTCCACTCCTCCTTCATATTTAGGTTTCATTTATCAGGCCATTGCCTAGGCTGCGGCTCCTCTTCCTGTCTTCCAAGGTTGTCCGCACATATTATTGCAATATGAAAGACAGGTGTGAAATGGAGACTGTCTCATGATTGTGTTAATGGTAGTTTATTCAGAATCAGAACAGAGCTGGAGGGGACTTTTGAGATCTTCTAGTCCAACACCCTGCTTAAGCAGGAGACCCTATACTATTTCAGACAAGTGATTGTCCAATCTCTTCTTAAAAACCTCAAGTGCTGAAGCACCCACAACGTCTGACAACAAGCAGTTCCAGCGGTTCATTATTCTCACTGTTAGGAAGTTTCTCCTTAATCCCAGGTTGCTTCTCTCCTTGATTAGTTTCCATTCATTGTTTCTTGTCTTGCCTTCTGGTGCTTTGGAAAATAAGTTTACCCCCTACCCTTTGTAGCAACCTCTCAAATTCTGGAATACTGCTATCATGTCCTCCTTAGTCCTTCTTGTCTTTAGACTAGCCACACAATACGTTACCACACAACAAACTCCAAGCAGTAGGCAACCTGTGAAGGACTCATTGGCGACAGCTCTCTTAGTTTTATGGAGCTGGTGTTCTAAGGAGATGCCAGGCTCTTTCAAAAACAGCGCTAAAACTCATAAAGGATTACAGAAATGTAAAATGGTCAATAGGAACTAGGCAGATCACAACTCCTAATCTTGTCATCAACTACAGTATGTTGCTAAGGAGGGACACTATGCTACGCCTATAGCAAGAAGAGGAAAAAACATATTGAAACCTGGTACAACTAAAGATGACTTTAAGATGTAGGCTAGGGATGAGACAAAGGCAGGGTCACAAAGACATGGCTTAATTTTTTTTTTTACAGTTTGAGAGGTATTAGGATGAGACCATTAATATTAACATTGCCAAAGCACTCTTCCCCAGACTTGATATACTTAAGGCCTATAGAATTGTAACTCCCCAATTCTCAGGAATCATAGCCAATGAAAGGCAAGGAGTAAGAGAAAGAAGTTCAACCATGTACCATAGACAATGCCTTCAGATGCCTTCAGTGATCTGCTAGAAAAACATTGATAGGCAGTAGTCTTTTTTCTTCAGAAGTCTTAAGGTCTGCCCATAAGCAAAGCCACAGAGACACCAAAAGAAGTACAGCTTCTTTTCAAAGTTGTTTTTTTATGGATCCACATTCCTTGTCACTTGGATGACTTTATATGCGCAATTGAGGGATGTGCGGCAGGAGAGCCACACACTGCTGATAACCAGTTCTTCTAAAGCTTCATTTGGCTTTTTTGTGTTGCTTTGAGGCTGATGACATTCTGGCAACATTGACTCTCTGAAGAATAATTTGTCTGTAATTTAAAGTACACTGACAGCAGTAACTTCTGAAATTGTTATGGAAGTGCCATCCAGGCTATTTAATTTTTTATAAAGCTTTGAAATGACATTCCTCTCATTTTTTTTCCAAGTTGAAGTGCCAGGAGTTGTTCTTCAAATTGCTCATATTGGATACTTTTTGCAGTTGGTTTAGCAAATGAGAAGTTTGTAATCGGGATATCAGGATGATACAACCATCAAAACAATTATGCCGTCATAGAGCTTGGAGTCACAGTGTAATAATACAGCCTTATGGACATTTCAGTTTTGTAACTTGAGATAATATTTAATGAAATTAACTGGTGGGCAAGCAGGGAGATATAATAAGCTAGACCAGAATACCAACCTATCTGCATGACTCTTTTTTTTATCCTTTTAATCCCCTTCAATCTTTTTCCCTCTTGATTTTTGATTAGTTGTGAGGTAACCAAGGCCCAAGCCAATTCCCCCTTCAGTTATTTAAAATTAAACTGTTAATTTGAACTGAACATTCCAGATCAGAATGTAATGCATAAAACTTTTTGACAAATTACTTCCATAGGTACATTTTACCTTACATCAGGAGTGGGGGATTGTAGTAGGTTCCCTGATTTTTTTTAAAAAAAATCAGAGTATTATTTTCAATACTATATATTGATTTAGTAATTGTCACTTTTATGCTTTTTTATATTGCGTGTGTGTTTTGTATTATACTGTAGGTTGCTTAGAGCTGAGAAGTGAGGTGCCACACAAATTGCAGCATCTCACTGCAGTTACCAAGACAAGAAAATAATGAAGCCATCTTTCAGGACTTGCTTAATTTTGTGGAAGGAGTCCACAATTTAAGGCAAAAAGAGTCTATTTTTTAGTAATTATTTAATTAATATGTTTGGGAACCTTAAGGGCAGCATCACACATGAGATTAGTGCTAAGGTTGGGGTGGAAGACTGGATTTTCTTTCTTTTTTAATAGTGATGTACCAATTTAGGGCTTATATTACCATGTTCATCTCTTTCCAACTCAAAATGGTGGGAAACTATGCTGTCAGTTTTCAGGAGTAAGGGTGAAAGAGATGGTCCTGAGTACCATAAAAAGAGGCCATGGGGACAGGCTGGCCAACTAGGTAACATTATGGTGTCAGGTTGGTGGTTTTTGTTGAACATAGTCTGGATTTGTCACTGTAGACTTTATTACCTTTATAGTTCCATAGCCCCATCCCCCCCCCAAGTTTCTCAGCAAGGATGGTAAACATTTTTAATCATATAGGTTTATGTTTTACTTTGGAAATACCCTGGAATTCAGCTGGCCTTCATGGATATCAACAAGGACAGTTCTGAGAAACATGGGTGAGCACAAAGAGTGTCATTATGACCATGAGGTTTCTTTCATCGATCTGGATAATTGCACAGCAATTAGCAGTGAGCAAAGTGCACCATACATCTTACAAGCCACAGCAAATGAAACCTTTAGCAACTAGTACTGTGGGAGAAATATACTGTTCTTTTTTATGTATTGCGTACTTGCAATTTTGAGTCTCTAAAATGTCTAACTTAATCATGCAAATATTAAATTGTTAAATAAAGAAGGAAGATACAAAATGACAATCGTCTGTGTTAAAGGACTGGGGCAGCTGCAGCCCCTGGCTGGATATTGGTTTTATGTGTTTTTTCTGTTGTTAACCAGCTTTGTCATTTTGTTTTTCCTTTTTTTTAATTTTCCAGCTTGGCTGTGTTCTGTCTTATCTTTTTCCTATTTATTTTTATTCTTTATATTTTTCATGTATTTGTATTATTTATTTATATTGTGAGCTGTCCCATCTTTCTGGAGTTGGGTGGTCCTGAATGAATAAGTGAGTGAATGAATCAATGGACATTGGACTTATTCTACTTTTCAGTAAAGCTTCCCTTCAAAGATGGTTATTTTTTAGCTTTGGCAAACATCATTACATTCATTTACTTTTCTATGGGAGAGAGGAAAAATTACATTCCTTAATCGCTGCAAGGCATTTAGTGGCAACATATTTCAACATATATTCAGAACTATGTAAACAAGCATTTCACTCCTTGGAAAAGTGTTTTAAAATTATGTAGTTGCTTTGGTTTCTGTATAAATAAATACAACAAAACTTGGATTTGTATTCAATGCCAGACATTGTATTATACAACAAGAACTTTTGATAATTTTCATATCTGTGCCAGGTTGTTAGAATACACATGAATACACATGAACAAAAAGGGATGAAGGTGAAGCATGAATGGGCTCTGAACAAACAGCGAGAGAAATCTATGGAAAGTCAGTAGATGATAGGTCTCAGGTTCAAATAATTTATTTCTGTGATCTATAGAGCTACCCATCTCATATACATGAATTTAGCAAGCTTACAATAAAATACATAAAAAGCAAAATATAAAAATAAACACAAAATAGCTTGGCATCATCCAAACAATTATCAACCCAGCCTTGAGATCTCAGAATATTGTAGTATTATGTCCTGGTCTTTCTAATTATGTGGTTGGAATCCAAAGTTTCCTTCCCCCCCCCCAGGATATGATAAGAGTGATGTCATGTCTTCTGAATGCAGACAGAGTTTAATATTTGTCAGAGCTATGGGATAAAGGGAAAATGCCAACTCTGCCCAACTGGACTGTGTATGTGCTTCTTGAAATTGTGGACAATGGTCTGAGGTAGCCTAGGAAGATCAACATATCTTCTTCAAACTGATTCATCCAGAGTACTGTTTCCCAGGCTCAGTACAATAACTTTCACATGTGTGGACTTCATCATCCAGAATTCGTCAGCATGCAGACCAACCCAGAATTCTGCAATTGTAAATTCTTTTTTTAATGACCTTTTATTCCCTTTATTCAGGGTAGAGTTGGGGGGCGACTGAATGGAGCTGCAATTGTAAGTTTATTATTCCTTTCTAAACTCTAAAGAGGTTGTTAAGCTCCTCCAAAAGTTGGTATTGCATTTTAACATGGAAAAGAATTATTTATTTATTTTTAAAAAACAAACGTAGCCTAATTTTGGCTCTGCCACTTCTTAATCCTAACCCACTCACTTTGCCTCCCTCCATAGTAAACGTAATCTGAAAGGAAAAATGTTTAGAACTTTCTGACGTATTGCCATCATACTGCAGCAGTAAAAATGATAATATTCTCTTAATTGCTTCTAATAATCAGATGTTACTATGCACATCCCCAAACGCTCATTTGTTAAAGTGGCAAATGTTAACAGGAGGGTTTATTTGCAATTTTAAAAAGATGGCAAATTTTCCTAAATTGGAACTGTGTGCCAGTGTAAGCATAATGAATTCTAAGCTAAGGTTTAGGAGCCTCGTTTTCATATAAAAACAAAATATTGTACTCTGTGAAATATTTGAAATAGATAAGAATACCATGGTACAGTAGTTCTGTTGTGCAGGCTCTGAGGTGTTGCTTGATAAAAAAAGTACAGGAAACCAGAAGTTGCCTTTAAGCTTTACATTTTTATTCAGCTGAACAAAGACGGGCCCCTCAGAAAAGAGAGAAGCCCCAAATGACAATCCCTATTTTTATACTTTTTGATTACATAAGCAATCCACCCAGCTGACACACATAAGATAAAGACTTCACCCTGTAAGGCTGGCACACTGTAGATAAAAAGGAAAAAAGCAGAAGTAGCTAAAAATGTTCCCTTTTGGGTGTTTCTCTAAAGACACCATATGTTCCCAGGTGGTGCTGTCGTTTCACAACCCTGCATCCATGACCCTGCAAGTGACCAAAGACAACAGGGCCATCTACACATATTCACAATTCATACTTCCTATGCTATCCCCTAATTCTGGGTCAACAGTTCTCAACCTGTTGTCTGCGGATCCATGGGGGGGGGCATGATTTTATCACAGGGGGTCCTCAAAGGCTTGGTGAAATGCTATGATTTAAATCTTGAGTTATGTCTTGGTGGACCGTGGCCATGGTCCATGGCCACAAGATATTTAAAGGGGGTCTGTAGTGAAGGTTGAGAACCACTGCCATAGTACATTTGTTCTGCCTTAGATTTTTCACATCTGACTACCAATATTCTAGTTACATCTGTGAGGACTTTCTGGGAGGCCAGATTTGAATTCCTGGTTGAATAATGCCATAAACTATGTGAATTATGAATTATGCCATAATTTTACATGAGGAGGAGTCCAGATTTTTCATGCCAAATAGAATAAATGGTAACTATATACTAACTCGTAACTTGGGTGTCCTCCTAGATTCACAGCTCTCCTTGGATGATCATATAGGAGCTGTGACTAGGGGGGCCTTCGCTCAGGTTTGCCTGGTGCGTCAGTTGCGGCCCTATCTAGACCGGGATGCCTTGCGCACAGTCACTCATGCACTCATGACCTCCCGTTTGGACTACTGCAATGCTCTCTACATGGGGCTGCCCTTGAGGACTACTCGGAGGCTCCAGCTGGTGCAGAATGCAGCCGCGCGAGTGGTGGTGGGAGTTTCCCGATACTCCCATGTAACACCTCTACTCCGTGAGCTGCATTGGCTTCCAGTTGTCCTCCGGGTAAGATTCAAGGTGCTGGTTATCACCTATAAAGCCCTAAATGGCATGGGTCCGGGTTACTTACGGGAACATCTGCTGCCGGCATCAACTTCCCTTCGTCCAGTGCGCTCCCACAGAGAGGGCCTCCTTAGGGTGCCGTCGGTAAAAGAGTGTTGACTGGCGGCCCCCAGGGGGAGGGCATTCTCTGTGGGCACGCCAGACCTGTGGAACCGTTTACCGGTGGAGCTCCGGACAGCTCCCGACCTTCGCTCCTTCCGACGTGACCTAAAAACATATTTATTTGAACAAGCCAGCCTGGTCTGATGGGTTTAGGGGTATTTTAACGTTTTGTAATTTATTAAATTGGGCTATTGTATTTAATATTTTTTAATTTTTATATATTGTATTTTATTGTATTGCCCTGTACACCACCCTGAGTCCTTCGGGAGAAGGGCGGTATAAAAATTAAATTAAATAAATAAATAAAACTTTAAAATATATGAAACGCATGTACCATGAGGAGACTGAGCTCCACCACATGTTTATTGGACCCGTGCCCCTCCTGGCTGGTGTATTCAACTTGGGAGGAGACACGAGGCTGGTTCCAGGCAGTAATAACTGCTTCTTTGAGAGAGGGTACCTTCCCTACTGCCTTGTAAGAGGCGGTGGTAAGGCCCCTTCTCAAGAAGCCTGCTCTGGACCTGGCTATTTTGAATAACTATCGTCTGGTCTCCAACCTTTGCTTTTTAGTGAAGGTTGTTGAGAGGGTGGTGGCGCATCAGCTCCCTTTGTTCCTGGAGGAAACTGATTATCTAGACCCGTACCAATCGGGCTTCAGGCCCGGGTACAGCACGGAGACGGCATTGGTCGTGCTGGTGAATGATCTCTGGCAGGCTCGGGACAGGGGATGTTCCTCTGTCCTAGTCCTGTTAGATCTCTCAGTGGCTTTTGATACCATCGACCATGGTATCCTGCTGCGGCGTCTCAGGGG
Organism: Vipera berus; assembly: GCF_964194415.1. Classification (NCBI taxonomy): domain Eukaryota; kingdom Metazoa; phylum Chordata; class Lepidosauria; order Squamata; family Viperidae; genus Vipera; species Vipera berus. Next base: position 63,957,322 of record NC_138204.1, on the reverse strand, counting down.
GTTGGGAGTGGGGAGCACTGTTTTACAGTGGTTCTCCTCCTACCTCCTGGGTCGCTCGCAGTCGGTGGCCCGTGGCCTCTCGTTTGTGGAGTTCCTCAGGGGTCGGTTCTCTCTCCCCTCTTGTTCAAAATCTATATGAAGCCGCTGGGTGAGCTCATTCATGGTTTCCGGGTGGGGTATCATCAGTATGCTGATGATACCCAGCTTTTTCTTTCCACCGCGAACCAACCCAGTGATGCCCTTGCCGTGATGTTCCATTGCCTGGAGGTGGTCCGGGTTTGGATGGGGAGAAACAGGCTTCGACTCAATCCCACCAAGAGTGAGTGGCTGTGCATAGCGGCATCTCGGGAGAACCAGTTTTGTCCATTGTTAACTATGGGGGGGGTGAGGTGTTACCCCCCGTTGATAGGGCTCGCAACTTGGGCATTCTCCTGGATTCACAACTCAGTTTGGAAGATCATATAGGAGCCGTGACCAGGGGGGCTTTTGCCCAGGTTCGCCTGGTGCGCCAGTTGAGCCCCTATCTGGACCGAGATGCCCTACGCACAGTCACTCATGCGCTCGTGACCTCCCGGTTAGACTACTGCAACACTCTCTACATGGGGCTGCTCTTGAGGACCACTCGAAGGCTTCAGCTGGTGCAGAATGCGGCCGCGCGAGTTGTGATGGGAGTCTCCTGATACTCCCATGTAACACCTCTTCTCCGCGAGCTGCATTGGCTTTCAGTTGCCCTCCAGGTGAGATTCAAGGTGCTGGTGATGACCTATAAAGCCCTAAATGGCTTGGGTCCGGACTATCTAAGGGAACACCTGCTGCCGGCATCAAGGTCCCATCGTCCTGTGCGCTCCCATAGGGAGGGCCTCCTTAGGGTGCCACCGGTCAGGGAATGCCGGTGGGTGATCCCCAGAGGGAGGGCATTCTCTGTGGGCGCGCCTGCCCTTTGGAATGATTTACCTGTGGAACTCCGGACTGCCCCCGACCTGCGCTCGTTTCGCTGGGACCTGAAAACCTGGCATTTCGATCTATCTGGCCTGGACTGAGGGGGTTTTTAGTTTTAAGTTTTAACATTGTTTTATTGTTGGACTATTATTAATTTAATTCTTTTTAATTCTATTTTTAATCTTAATTTTATATCGTCTTTTAAATATTGCACTGTAAACCGCCCTGAGTCCTTTGGCAATAGGGCGGTATAGAAAACTAATTAAATAAAATAAATAAAATAAAATAAATACCTTATATGATACATAAAAATAATTAAAATTTATACATTACAGAATTATGTCCTTGATATTTGATATCTCAATAAGGTGCTTTCAGTAATCGAACTAAAGATTTTTTTAAAAAGCCATGTTCTGAACTTTTAAACTATCTAGTAAGGTTATATTACTATTCTTCTTCTCATCTTTCCTATTACCTATCTCCTTATCTACTTATGCCTATAACTTTGTTGTTTGTGTCATACGATTTATATTGCTTTATTTATTTATATTGTTTTATTTAGTATCCTAGTATGATTTATGTTGATTGCTTATTTAGTATCCTATGGCTATCACTAAGTGTTGTATCTTATGATTTATGATGAATGTATTTTTATGATGGTTTATCACTTATTGCTTGTATGTACACAGAGTTTATGTACCGGAGACAAATTCCTTGTGTGCCCAATCACATTTGGCCAATAAAGAATTCTATGTTCCATTTTATTTGTTTTTGTTTTATTTTATCTATTAAATTTATTTGCAGCCCATCTCACCTTGAAAACTTTCACGTTTGCTTCCATATATGGCATTTCATAGGCATCCTATCTTGCTCCCTAATTGTATTCATGTAGAACTACTGGATATCTGGGATTTTTCTGGACACATTCAGGAGCCAGTCCACTATTGCAAAAGAAACGTTGCATGAACGTTGCAGCTAGCTGACTCTGCAAGCGATCCTAAAACCTGGCTGCGCAATCCAACTGCTCGTACAATTACAAACTTTGTTTAGTCACCTCGAATCTGATTTTATCTTTTCAGGATTAGGCTTTGGTTAATACGGTTAATCGCCTCGACTCCCATTGGTAGAAAGACGGCACACAGATGGTAAGCATCGAGGCACGGCTAAATATCGTTCACCACCTGGAACCGAACTGATGGCGATTTAAAAAAAAAGGGGGGGGAGAAAAAAAACCTCCACCAGCCAAAGATTTTAATCTACCTATATAATCACAAGAGGTACTACTAGAGCGCTTTGCCGCCGAGGTTTCCAAATCGAAAAAGAGGGCGGTCCTGCTTCCCCGTGGTCGGGCCACACGGTCCCGCCTCCAGGTCGCCTATGGGCGGGCATGCTCAGGTCTGGCTCGCTCGCTGAAATCCCGCCCTGTGTTGGAGCGTCACTAGCCGGATTGAAATGCACACACGGCGGAGGAAACATCCGCCCGCCCGCAGTTAACAGGCTGCAAGGTAGCGCGTGGGGCTTTTGGGGGTCGAGAGAGCCAGCGAGGAAGGGACGCGCGATGTGTCGGCCGGCTCTGACCAGGCTGCTGCTCTTGCATCTGCTCCTGATCAAGCTCCACAGCTCCAAAGGTGGGTCCGGGCTGCGAAGGGGGAGGACCGGGCGGCTTGGCTCAGAGCTCCCCGAGCAAGTGAGCGTCAAGCGTTAGCCGGTGCCGGGCTGGTGCCGCTGCTCAGAACTCGTGTGGCTGGTGTTACGCGAGCCCACACGGGAGGGAATCCGATTGTGTGCAAGGGTGTGTGTGTGTGTGTAAACAGGCCAGACGGAGCTATTGTGTGGCTTGGTATCGCCTAGAGACGCTTGTGTGCAGGTAGATCATCCTAAACGTCCCGGAGCAATTTGGTAGGGTGCCTGAAAGCCCTAATAAGCAGGCATATACATAGAATGAAGGCTACTGCTAAAGCTTGTAAGCCGCCCTGAGTCTTCGGGGAAGGGCGAGATATAAATGGAATTAAAATAAAAAAAATAAAAAATAAAAAATCCTGGAGAGAGAATCTTTTAAGCTAACCGGAAGGCGGACCGGTCTCACTTGCCACCATCCTCTGTTCCAAAGCGGTTTTCGTTCGCCATCTGCCCATTCATTCTTCGTTCCTCTTCTCCCGCCCTTGCCCCGGTTTAAATGCAACCAGGAATTAGAGGGATAAATGCGCGACAGCTTGCCGTAGCCCCCCTATACGAGCAATACCCGAATGTGTGTACGATTCTTGGGGAGGGAGGGAAAAGGAAAGAGCGAGGAGACTCCGCATCTTTTCTGCGCCTTTCTTGGCTTGGCACGATCCTTTGTTGTCCACCTGCTTGCCGATCTCCTGCTCATCCAAGGAATATAGGATCGGTCACACCTCCCTAAAAGTGGCCGGCCCTGGGAAGAAGGCGCATTCTTTGTGAGGAAGACGCTTCCTCGCAAAAATAGTCTTTGTGCGTTTTCTGGGGAAAGCGAGAATCGTGGCCTAGCGCGCTGAAGGCTGCCGGCTAAGAAAGGAATTGCGAGAAATCGGTCCTCTCTCTGTGTGTTTGTGTGTGTGTATGCGTGCGCGCACACACACACACACGCACGCACGCGCTTTTCCTCTTCTTATACCTTTGTTTTTCCGTAAAATTCGAAATACTGATTGGATCTCTTCTCTTTCCCGCTCGCAGGCTCCGGGAAGGAGTGCGAAGAGAACCAGTTTCAGTGCCGGAACGAGCGGTGCATCCCTTCCATTTGGAAATGTGACGAGGATGATGATTGCTTGGATAACAGTGACGAGGCAGACTGCCGTGAGTAGCCGTGGGTGGCCCTTTTCTCACGTTGCAAAGAGGGGCAGGTGACTCGGTCGCCGGGTTAAGCAGCGGCAGGGGTGGTGGTTGGAAGCAGCCCCTTCACAAGTTGTTCTCCGGTGGAAGAAATGGGATGAAGTGCGCCTCCCGGGGAGGGGGGGGTTTGCCAGTGACAAATCCTCATTATCCCAGTTGTAGGAAGAACTGGATTAGAACTGGGTGTCAAAAGTAGTCCTTTCTGCGGAAAGTAGGGTTATATATAGCTCTGGCCCTGTCAGTGCTGGTTAAAATCTAGTAGGATTTCAGCGTCCCGTGCAGCGTTTAAGAATAAGCAGCTGAACGGGTTGCTTTGTCCTTTACAAAAATGAACGGGTGGAATAAATACCTGCTTCAAACTTCTGTGGCAGGCATCCGGCTCTCTTTATGAATGGAAGTGCCTCTTCTGCCGGGATTTTTTGTGATTGGCTGCTGGAGAAATGCCAGATAGGTCACATGGTACCGGTCTCCCCTAAGAAAGAGGAGGGGGGTTGAATTCTATTGGACATACTTTGAGACAGCCTTTCTTCCTTCTTCCCCTTTAAGGCCATGCCTTCCTGTCCTTGGCTCAGGGGAGGGCAGTTGTGGAAAGTTGGGCTGGCAGTCTAAATTTACTCACTTAAAAGCCATTTATTACCGGTATTGCTAAGTCCTGATGATAATTCTGTTAGGCTCAAGAATGATTAAGCTGTCTACTGGGAAATGTCAATTCAAGTGGGCTCAATATCATTAAATTCAGTGGCATTTGTTATTCAGAATGTGGATGCATAAATTCACACCGTCCTATTCAACATGCTTCCTGATCCATACTTGGAAATGCAGAGAGGGCCGCTCTATTTATTTATGCTGTTAAGGATAAATTATTTAGTCATTGTGACTAAAATTCCTGTGATGGAATTTTGTCCTTTTAAAGATTAGAGCTTTTGAATAAATTGTATCACGGATGATAAGCTTTCTAGATTCACTCTTGGGCAGCTAACAAAAGTTTTGTAATTGAGATTTCGGAAGATGGATTGTGGTTGGAGTTGGGATGAACTGAGTATTAATTTTCTGATAAGGGACTCCAAACAGTGATCCTTATTACTATTTTCTCCTCATATTACAAAAAATAATCCTGTGAGGCTGTAGACTGGGGACAGATAGTCCATAGTCACAGTGAGCATCATGACTGCATGAGAAACTTGAACTTGGTGCTTTCGGGCATGTCTTTTACTATTAGCTTGTACCTTTTGGGGATAGTGGTTGAATAATTGTTTTATATAAACTTGAGGAACAGCTGATTGATGTTAAGTATTTTTAAAAATGCATTACTTGTTAATGGCAAAAGATAGTTTACTGACCAGTGAGAGAGATGTTTTTTTAAAAACTATGTTGGTTCAATTTGTAGAGGAAACTGTAAGGTTCCTGGTTTAAGGGTGAGGTTAAATTATAAGCATTTTTCTGAAGATTGATAGTAATCTAGATAAAATAATGAAGAAATGCTATTGCAGTTTATGAGGTTCTCAGTGGTTATTCCAGCCAATAACAAAGGCTTAGGCCAGAAGCTAAAGGGGTGGGAGCAAATAATAGAAAAAATGCTCATTTGTGCTATTTATGCTTTGCTTCTCCTCTGCTACTAGACACCTGGATAATTCTGGGCTATTTGAGGCTGGTCCTTGAAGTTGGAAAATAGATGTGTAGTACTGCAACTGTTATTCAGTTGAATGTTCTCCAAATCTCAGATTCCCTGCAGATGGAAATGAAATGAAATATTAGTGCCACAGATTATTGTTTCCTGGTCTCACTGTCATAGATGTTTACTGCGTAGGGAATCATTTGGAAGAGAAACTAAGCATTCCACTGTATCTGAAATAGGAAAGCCTGAATATTAGTGTGAGGGCAACATTTTTATGAGCTTCAAGGTGTAAACAGCTGTTGCAGCTCAGTTTCATTGGAGTATGTAGTCATCCCCATGCAAACATTCAAGAATTTATCAGACTGTTGATTTTTCAGACTTACCAGCACCCTCATTAAATAATTCAGAAGATACTTTCAGTTCTCATGGATCCTGAGCCTCTTTTCCCATTTTGTTGCTCTTCCCCTGAAAAAACTGGATATGTTTGGTGAAGCATAATAAAATCTAAATTACCCACCTAGATTGCTCCACAATTTCATGCTGAGCTATGGGCAGATGTGTGGTGATTGGGAGAAACTGGTGAGGTGAGAAAAGGGTTCACTGCTTCTTTTGGCTTTAAAAGCAATCTCCCTGCCATCATTCTATAGTCATATACAGGATGCACGACAAATCATTGCAAACACACCTTTAAACACATCTTTAAACAGTTTTTTGGTTCATAAAAAGGACAGTCCTTTCAAAGCATGTCATACTTAAGTGGTGTTTTCCAACTAGGAAAAACACTTAATGATAATATTTTCCCCCAGTTTGATCTCTATATCTAATGATAGGCCTTTGAATATTGCTTCTCTTGATCCCCACTAAAGTTACTTTTGTCTCCTCTTCCATGTTTGTATGCCTAAAACAGCTGATTGAAGTTACTTGTGGCTATGTTACGCAGATGATTTAGGTCATGCTTAAAGGCAGCATATGAGTGCTACGATAGGCCTTTGGATTTAGGACAGGATGCAAAAAATGTACAAGAATTATCTGGGGTTTACTGTTACACCGTCTAGCTCAGAGGGGTTTTCTTTTCAAACTTGTTCATCTGTAGGATGTATGACTTCAACCCCCAGAATTCCCCAGCTAGCATGCTGGCTGAGGAATTCTGGGAGCTGAAGTTGCACATCTTACATGTTGCCAAGATTGAAAAACACTGCTCTAGAATGAGGTAAAGTAAAGGTAAAGGTTCCCCCGCACATGCGTGCTAGTCGTTTCCAACTCTAGGGGCTGGTGCTCATCTCCGTTTCAAAGCCGAAGAGCCAGCGCTTGTCCGAGGACGACTCCGTGGTCATGTGGCCGGCATGACTAGACGCCAAAGGTGCACAGAACGCTGTTACCTTCCCACTGTAGTGGTCCCTATTTTCCTACTTGCATTTTTACGTGCTTTCAAACTGCTAGGTTGGCAGAAGCTGGGACGAGTAACAAGCGCTCACTCTGCTACGCGGCACTCGGGATTCAACCCACCAAACTGCCGACCTTCTGATCGACAAGCTCAGCGTCCTAACCCACTGAGCCACCGCGTCCCTCTAGAATGAGGGGACGGGCTCAAACATTTCAACTGGCCTCCTTTTTTAGTTGTAAAGAGAGTTGTTAGGTAAAATGTGGGACCTGAACCAAAATGGGTTCTGGGTTCATCACTTGCTGACTGTGACCCTAGTTTTCCGTAGCCTTAGGGGTGATTGAAAGAAAGCTGGAAACAAAGCACTTTTAATTTGTTTTATTTTTCAATTAGATATATAAAATGAATTGATACTTTACTAATAAACTATGAATTACTACGGAGAAGGCAGTCTTTTTCCCCAGCAACGTTATAATGGCTGCTATTTACACTTCACTGCTTAGGGGCAAGCCAGAAGCAAACATTTACGCTCAGAATCTTAGCTGCTTGAAAAACTTTAAATGTTCACTTTGCAGCATTATCTTTATTTCCAGAAAGAACAGCCTGGATCGGCTTATAAAATAAATTACCCCTTGTAGGCATAGCTAAGTAAATGTTTCCTAATTTAAAAAGGAAGCAATATATTTAAGGGGCATAATGAACAAATTATTATTATTTTTTCCTGTGCGGGGAAAAGAAAGAGGAGCTGGATTAGCTGGCCGTACTTGCTGTTCTTCTTCAAAGCAGCCTTTGAACAGTCTTGCTGTTCCTGAGTTCTCACTTCCTGGCTGTCCCAGCACTTGCTTGATATGAGAGGAAAGTTAGTTTTAAGGGGCTCTTTTCAGAAGCCATAGGGACGCGGTGGCTCAGTGGGTTAGGACGCTGAGCTTGTCGATCAGAAGATCGGCAGTTTGGTGGGTCGAATCCCGAGTGCCGCGTAACAGAGTGAGCGCCTGTTACTCGTCCCAGCTTCTGCCAACCTAGCAGTTCGAAATCACATAAAAATGCAAGTAGAAAAATAGGGACCACTACGGTGGGAAGGTAACAACAGTTCTGTGCGCCTTTGGCATGTAGTCATGCTGGCCACATGACCATGGAGACGTCCTCGGACAAACACTGGCTCTTTGGCTTTGAAACGGGGATGAGCACCGGCCCCTAGAGTTGGAAACGACTAGCACGCATGTGCAGGGGAACCTTTACCTTTACCTTTCAGAAGCCAGCTATAAGTCAGCCCCTCCTCAGTTTGGCCATGTATGCATGGTAGATAAGATTTAGCTATTAAAGATATTAAAGTCTCTATTAGTCTATTGTGGAATAACCCCCAAAGGTTTGAAGATAATTCTATATGTTGTTGAGCCCAATGTCGGGAAATTCAGGCTAAAATTATGATTTCCTGAAGAAAAGGATGTTTGTTAAAAAGTTGGTGTTTCTGTAATACTGGAATGTTGTAGCTTTTTCTCTTTTTTTGTGGAGATCTGCACTTCACAAGGGAGTGATTTATTGACGTCCACATGTGAAATGGGTGTGTGACTAGAACAAATGGGTGCAGTATGACTAAGACAAAAATGAACTGTGATATGGTTTCATTTGCAATTGAATTAAACATATAGGCCACTCCCTAATATGTTTAATCAGTTCCTGTTTATGTCTCCTTAAAAATGATAATCTTGTGACACATTTTCACGGGGGGGGGCAAGTGGACCGCACTCGATGTTTTGAGGGACAGTATGAAATACTGGAGTCTTATTTTTGGATGAGTTTCTGTAAAGCTATTCAGCGACAAGATTCTACCAAAGGATGTCCTTGGTTTTGACCACTGGTTCTTCAGATGGCGTATGGCAGGGGTGTCAAACTCAATTTCATTGAGGGCCGCATCAGCATTGCGGTTGCCCTCAGGGGGCCAGGTGGGCGTGGCCTACTGGGTGGGTGTGGCTAAAGTGCGTATGGCCTACTGGGTGGGCATGGCCAGCTCTACATCGTTCGCATCAAGGGTGCCTATGGGGGCCTGGGCAGGAGTGGGACAGATCTGAGGGTCTCTGGCAGGAGGAGGGTCTCTGGACCAGGGCCAAGGCAGTGGGGGCCGTTCCCTCACTGTTTCCAGGATGGCTTCCTGGGCCGCATGAAACCACTTTGCGGGCCGGATCTGGCCCCCGGGCCTTGTGTTTGACATGTCTGGCGTATGGTCAAGAAACTGTTTTCTTCCGCTATCTTTTCCCCCCCCCCCCTTTGGATGGAGAAGGAGGAAGGAAGACAAAACCTGAAGGGAAATGCAAAGGATTATGCTACCAATTGTTATTAGCTATGCTTTGTTAGACGTGAATACATTGACGTTCTCACATGCTTGATGCTTATAAAAATGTAATAATGTCAGTTCCTGCATTGAATTATTGCACGGTTCTGCTTTGCTCTGTGCAACAAGCAATTTAAAGAACTGAAACCAATTCGGTCTAATAATCTTTATCCAGTTTGACCTTGGAACATTCCCACCACAGCAGGTGTCCCAGTTGATCTGGTATTTTAGACTGTAGCCTGATTAGCTTAATGGTTTATCCAGTCCAGAAGGTTAGCAATGGTTGATGAGGCAGTCATAATCAAAGCGTGCAGGTTATCACTTAAAGTTAGAACTAAAATCAGTCTCTGCATTCCTTCCATGTCCTTTCCTCTAATTTATGTTAATTACAATTAAGCATTATTACTGAAGTATACTTCTAAACTGGAGGGAGATAAAGCAATTTCTCAATAGGAAAACCAAAGGGGTTGTAACTATTTTACTGTTGTTGTTTTTTTGCAACAGTATGGAAGCAGTTTATCATTGCTGCCTTCTGGGATCCCTTTTTTAATCTTACAAGTTTGGTGGTGAGATTCTTGGTGATCTCCCCTCTAAGCACTTACCTCATTATTGTCCTGTTTAGCTCTTTGGGATTAACCGGATATGAGACATTAGTTGTTTTAATCTGGCAGGTTACTGTTAAGGCATTCGACCAAGATGCCAAGGAATGCCTGCTTGCTCACCCAGCACCGGTGCAGGAAAACGCCAATGGGGGATATAAGAATTGCTGAGGATGGGATCTGCTTTTGCCCTCTTCCTGCCTATCAGATACTCAAAGTTGCAACTTTGGACTACATTCCATCTCACTATGATTAAGAGAAAACTGCGTAGTAGTAGAATCTGCAGTATATCCTCTTTGCCGTAATAATCTGAATTGAGCCGTAATAATCTGAATTGAGCTGTTAGAAAGGCAGTTTTCTTTGAAATGGCCGTGGCTGATGCAACTTTTGAATAGAAAGCCAGCCCTAGAGATCACCGTCTTGTGATCTGCAATTAATTTCACTAGGTTTTTGTTTATTCATTTGAAGTTGGCTTTCATAGAGAGCAGCCAAGAGAGGTGGTAGTTGATAGTGGTATTCCTTTAGAATATTTACAATTGACAACAGCTGTGCCTTACAAGACAATGTGATCCTGATTAAAGAACTGTTTTTTTTCCTTAAGCAGTGATAAAAGCTTTGACGTCCTTGGCAAAGCTCTTAGGAAACAAAATATTCTAAGATAATATGTATTATTCACATTTGTGCTGTAGATATGAATAGGTTTGTGGGAGTGAGGCAGTTTCAGTTAAAGAAGACATTTAGATTTCTCTGTCTCTCGACAAGCTTGCAGCAGAGAAAAAGATAATTTTTACCAGGGACAAATTATTTTTAGCAGCTAGGCAATGCCGAAGAATGAACTTTATGGAACAAGCTGTGGATGGACCTCTATATGATGTTTCATGCCTTTGACCTATTGTGTGTTTCCTGTGGCTAAAAAGGAAGGGCCATGGGTTCCAGAAAATAACGAAATATTTCTTTGTGAAAACTGGAATTAATGTTTGTAGTGTAGCTTCTACTGCCACATTCTTCTATTACTATAGCTTGAACCAAATTATTTAGACTCTAAATTTTAGAGTAATCTTCCACACCTGCCTTCCTTTGCCAGATCTGACGCCGTGAAGATTTTTTCCCTGTGAGCAACCTTAAAGCACCTAATAAAAATTCTGAATAAGATTCAGCAACATGGTTGTTAAGTGAATCTGGTGTCCCCATTGGCTTTGCTTGTCAGATTGCAAAAAGTGATCACATGACCTCGGTACACTGCAACTTTCATAAATATGAACCAGTTGTCAAGCATCTTAATTTTGATCACATGACCGTGGGGGATGCTGCAATGGTATTGTGCCATTTTCAGTGCCATTGTAACTTCAAACAGTCACTAAATTGTAAGTTGAGGACTACCTGTACTACACAACTTTACTTTCTGCTTAAATCACTTTGCGTAAGCCTCTCTCACACTTGAGACACTTATTTTGTCACCTGGCAAGTGTAGGATCTCTTTAATAGATCTTAATTTACTGGGATACAAAATCTCTGGTTTCTCTTGAGACAGATTATATGTAAGAGGCTTAATATTCTGCATTTGGTTTTTTAATATCAATGAAATAAAATTTTAGGAAATCTGAATGTGAAATATTCTATTTCCCTTTCATTTGCAGTTTTCCATAACCTCATGTCCTTCAGATATATTGGCCTTAAACTTCCATAACTCTGAATCATTATGGCCAAAGAGATTGGCCCAACTTAAATATGGAGTATCTGATGGAGGAAAGTTACTATGATGCAAGATAAAGTTGCATCATGTTGATCAATGAATAGCTGTCTTAATTAAAAGAAAGCAGTTCAATTTCTTTTGGATTAGACCAGGAAACCAATGGTTCAACTTTGAAGCAATATCTACAGCACAAGTGTCAAAATCGTGACGTCACGTGGTGTGTCGCGATGTATCACGACTTTTTCCCCATTGTTGGCAATAGGGTGGGCACGGTCGGCAATTTGACACCCCTGATCTACAGGCAGTAAACTCTCCCCTCTTTTTTCCCCTCAGCATATAGCATTCACTATTGATTTTTCCCATAGGTGGCCACTCATGCTTTGATCACTTCCTCAATAGATTACTGCAATGCATTGCATATTGGGCTGCCCTTGAAGAACATCTAGAAGTGGCAGTTTGTCCAGAATTTGTCCAATAATGGGTGTTTGATTACACATTTGCTGCATGAGCTGCACTGGTTCCTTCCGTGGTTATCTCAACTTCTTGTTAGATATGGAAAGAGGGGCATGCTTTGTGTCTTGTGAATTAAAGAATGTCATCTTGCAGAACCCAGGAAGTTTGCCTTTTTGTTGTGGTATTTGTCCTCTGGAACAATTGACCACCAGAGTTCAGATTGGTCCTGACACTGCTAGCTTCTGGAAAGTGTTGAAAATTTATTTGATTGACCCAGGCATGGGGATAGCGGTATGAAATTAGTGAAATCCAGATGATTTAATATTATAATATGCTTATTACATTACATTACATTATTCTATTATATTACTTTTTACACTTAATTTTGGTTTTGAATTATCTGTTTTATATTTCCTTTTACATTTTGAGTCACTATGGCAAAAAAGAAAAAGTGGCCATGGAAATAAATAAATCTATTTGAAATGTCTTTTCAAGGTAATTGGCCTTGTCTGAAGTTCCACAAATGATAGGAATTGTATTACTTGTGTAGTGTTTGCACTCACAGAAAGCAGTTTATGAAAGTGCTGTTCAGGTAAGTGCTGAGGATCCCAGTGTGGTTCTATAAACTTATATTTTTTTAATTTGTTTGCTTGTTTGTTTGTTTCTAGCTTCAGGTCAGTCTTAGCTTATAGTTTTCTTGGTAATATTTTTAGAAGCAGTTGGCTATTGCCTTCTTTCTAAGGCTAAGATGATGTGACTGAACCAAAAACCAGTTGGTTTCTTGCTTAAGATGATGGGACTAGAACTCACCATTTCCCAGTTTCTATAGCCCAGCACACAAAGCTTAGTTTTTTCATGCTGAGTGGCATTTCTAGTCAGCTAGATGGCAGCATTTAGCTCACCTTGGCTGAATCAGAAAAACCAACCTGGGTCAAACATAGTTAATCTTTGGTAAGATACCCATGGGGCTCTGCAGTGATTTGGATTTGAGAAAAAAAAGGTGTGTGGGAAAGTTCAAAGGACTGTAAGTGAACTCTTTAAAGTAGCCATGCCTTTTCCTGGTATTGTGCAGCTGTCCTCTGAAATTGCAGCACAATCTTAGGAAAAGTGGGTTTGATTTAAAGACTTGTAGCAAGTGCTACATATGTACCAATAAACCTTCTCAGCATTAAATGCTGCACAGCCCCAGTAGCTACCATGTGATCAGGACTGTTGACTAAACTGCTAAGTTGAAAAAGATTCCAGAAGGCTAATGTGGCAAACTACTTCTGGATTGTTCCCAAAAGAATTACAGGAATACATTAACTGTTCACAATCATCCAGAGCCTAAACTTGATATACATTAACTGTATGCAGTCAGTTAACTTCAAATTCATTTCTAAACTTGATGTACATTTTAAAAAAAATATATTATTTACACTATATTTATTATCACAGGCATTGTGTACAGCTTTGGATATATTAGCATTGCAATTCCTAAAATTCCCAACCCATCTGGCTAACAATTGGGAAGCTACAGTCCCAACATAAGTGGAAGATCCCAGGGTACAGAAAGTTGTGAATTGTGAATAATGGCATGGTTTCCTGCATGATCATATGTATGGATGAGGTAGGAGAAGTCTTTGAAGAAGATGGGGGCAAACATGGAAAATAGATTGATTGATAATCCTGTTCAGTTTGATCTATCCAGATGTCTTTGAAGAGCTTACATTTTTTCCCTAGTGATAAGATACAAGCTATTGTCCATTGGTGGATGCTTGAAACTTCTCAGATTCTATGTAGTGTACAGATGCTGTTTCTGCCTGAATGACCATCCATAACATAAATGCCTGTTTGCTATTTTCCTGCTATAAAAAGGGGTACATTCAAGGCCAATTAATGTCCTCTTTTTTATAAGATTGCTCATTTTTGTGGGAGATGATAGTCATAAATTGTAATTGACAATTTATTCTCAATATATTTGAATAAGCAAAATATTACAGAGGGGAAAAAGTTTCATTTGTGCGTTGTACCATGCATCACTACAATATATTAGAATTTCCAAGCTGAAATGCTGATATTAATTGATTTTTAGAATATATTAGTGAGTGTCACTAAACCTGTTTCAATTTTACTTTATAAATATAGTGGTAGGGGTGGGATGTCTAAAAGAAACATATGAATTGCAAGATTTATATGGCCCTAAAATATCAGATATCTCATTATAGAACTGATTTATGGGCCATGAAGATGAATTTTATCTAGGATACTCTTTCCCAACCTGGTCTTTCAACAGTGCACACTTCACTGCTGTAATTGTGTCCATGCTTCTTGCTGTTGGTTGTCCTCTTCTCTTTCATCTTTCCCGAATCTAGGTCTTTTCATAATGTGTTTTGAATTATGATAATTTGAGTGTAGTCTTTTGTGTCTTGAATAAGAACTCTGAATTGATTCATTCTATTACCCATTGGTGTTTGTTTGGCTATTCATAATATCTTCTAGAATATCTCTAGTCGTCTTCAGCATAAATATTTGAAAGCATCAATAATCTTTTTTCTGCTTATTCGAATGCAGTTTTTGCTTCCATAGGGTGTCAGAAGAAGCTGTTGCTTGCACATTTCTAACTTTGTATACATAGAAACATCAAAACATCTGAATATCTTTTAAAATGCCTTTTTTATTTTACTGCACATTTCTTCTAGTTCCCTACCAATGAAATTCAGGACTTCAAAGCAATTTCTGATTCCTGATTTTTTTCTGGAAAATGTTAGGTATATGCTCAAGTTCGTATCCTAGAAAGTGGATGACTTTGTGAGATATTCAGTCACTGATTCCATTGTATCCTTCCTGGTAATAAATGCCATGTCCTTAATTTTTGTGTCCTGAATAGTAAACAGTAGGATCTTCTGATGAAAATATCCAATTTCAGTCCATTTCAATTTTCTTATGACTAAGATACCAGTGTGTAATTGATTCTTTTGGTCTTCTACCGGGTTGAGCTTTTTCATGTTCATACTTATATTTTGTATTGCCACTGTAATTTTGTCTTGGCAGCTTTAGGTTATCTTTTCCTGCATGGAGATATCAGCAAGTAGACATCCCGCAGTTTTTAATCTTGCTTTACATGTATGGCTCAGAAAAGGCTTGATGCTGCTTGCCTGGAAAATGAGAAAATATGGCCCCTTGAAAGCAAATATTACATTATGAGGCTGACACTGATCAGGGAATTTGTATTGGGATCAAGATGGCTGTGCTCATAAGTCTCTTGGAATGTGGTAAATTGGAAGAAAACATTAAATAAAGATTTTTAGGAAATGAAAGATTGTGATTAGAGAGCATTATTACTTCTAGGCCTGTGCTGAAGGCTTGTATTGCTACTTCCTTGAACATTGTAAAGTGTGCTTTTGTTGGAACAGATAAAACTTCATAGCCTTGAGGACTACTTTCATTTTGATTCATTTTTTCCCCTGGCACCAGGACCTGATTCCAATTCTGTTGGGTAGACTCCCAGACCTTTATATAGAGTTCACTTCTTGAATATTGATATAAATTTGAGTACAGGAAAGGAAAACGTTGATTGTTTGGATGCTTGTGAAAAGAAATGCACATTATAAACATTCTTTATTTTATTAAACAGTGGTTGGAAGCCATTGCCTATGGTGCAGAAGATATAGGCAATTCAATGTAAAGTGGCCTCTTTAAAATGTTTGTTGCTTTGCATAAGATAGATGTTGTTAGTATGTATGACATTTTATGACTCTAATGCTGATGCAATGATCTGCAGTGTATAATATAGCAGATTAAAATGCTGGACCAAATTGGGAATGCCAGTTCAGCTTCAATAAATCACTCCTTTCTTGGACAAAATGGAATTGTACTTGTTGCAAAAAATAAGGAAAAATATATACCCATTTAGGGAAGTTTCAGAGTGGTGTTTTTTAAATGTATTATCACAAAAATCTGAATATTTTTCAGGTTTATAAACAGGTTTGCTAGAATTACTGTCTGGCATTTTTCTGTTTGGATTTTTTTTTCTGGTGGTAGTACAGAGACTGTTTCTTCATTTTTGTAATGCCATACAGTATTCAGGAACAATTTGCAGAATGGAGGGAGAAGGCATGTTTTGCATTTATATGACATTTTTGGCCACATTCACTTTCTAAAAATCCATTAACTGTGATAGAAAGTGGAGTCATAATAATTGAACTCTTTCTACTGTCCCTCCCCCAACATACCTGTTCCTTTTTGGGATTGCTATCACCTCCAAATCTGCTAATTCCCAGTAATTTTGGCAGATCTATGTATATTTGGATTCATTTCTTATTGTGGGATCCACTGAATCTTTGACCCAGGTGGGCTCAAGTGGGACTTACCATATGAAGTGGATTTGTAGGCAATGCCTTTATCATTATTTAGTATGGGTGTTGTAGACTACATGTTCTATTTTTAACAAACATACTGGTACGTAAAATATGTATATCCCTAGTTTGGGGGCTGACACTTAGCTGACTTTTGTTGATCTTTAGAAACCGAGAAGGATTAGTTTGGATTAATATTCAATAGGAAGTTGCCAAGAAATCCCAGGGCTGTAGGCCATATTGGGAGGGAAGTGAAAAGACAACCTGGAAAATGTACTTTGCCAAGAAAACATCTTGAATTTGTTCATCCCCACATTTCAGGGCATTTTTATAGACTACTTTATAAACTCTGCAATGGCAGACTAGTGGAACTTCTCTTGTTTAATAAATTCAAGGTCAAAACACATGGACATGTTTGAGATGTAGGAAATAGGTGACCCCTTTGATTTATAAAGGTAAAGGTTCCCCCGCACATGCGTGCTAGTCGTTTCCAACTCCAGGGGCCGGTGCTCATCTCCGTTTCAAAGCCGAAGAGCCAGCGCTTGTCCGAGGACGTCTCCGTGGTCATGTGGCCGGCATGACTAGACGGCAAAGGTGCACGGAACGCTGTTACCTTCCCACCGCAGCGGTCCCTATTTTTCTACTTGCATTTTTACGTGCTTTCGAACTGCTAGGTTGGCAGAAGCTGGGACAAGTAACAGGCGCTCACTCTGTTACGCGGCACTCGGGATTCGACCCGCCAAACTGCCGACCTTCTGATCGACAAGCTCAGCGTCCTAACCCACTGCTGTAAAATTATGAAATTCAGATCTGGATTGGAATCCTAACACATAGATTGATAAGGAGTAAATATTCCCCAAGAAAATAAAACTCCATTTTCAATGAAGAAGGGTCCTCTTGCATTTTTCTTTTCTCTGTACTTGCATGGAGAGGGGTGAAAAACAAATGTATGTGCAGAGGTCCACCTGTAGATCTTGAACTTTAATGCTCATGCAAAAAGAAAAAAAGAAAATCAGCTGCACACTTTATATTAACTGTAGTATGGACTTTCCCTTTTAAAATCAACTCCTGAGTATTTGTTTCTTTGACTATTTTTAATATTGGTGTGGTATTCATTGGGTTAGGACTCTTTTTTTTAGGGAAGCTTATTAAAAATGCCTTCCACTCCATTGTTGTCCAGCAGAGCAGAGTTAGCATTTGTGAATTCTGTCTTAGTTGTTTTGGGAGACTGCAATACTAAAAGGGTCTTTCCAAACTGTTTCTGCTGAACCTGTACGCTATCATTATGTCAGCTGCTAAGAGGGCTTGGCTGATTAAACTAGGATTAACGCTATTGTTCTCCCTGGGCTAATTCCTTCCAGATGTAATATCATTCAGCATGCCCCAAGGAACAGTTGAATGCCGTAAGCTTCAGTCTACTGCGAATATCAATGGTCTGCAAAGAATCAGCTGGTCTCTGTAGCTTATTGGAAGTGCAAAACTGCAGCAAGTGACCCTTTTATGATTTCCTAGAAATAGCCCTTACAGAAAGTCATGTATAGATGAATGAAAATCAGTCTCTTTCTCTACTAACTGATGCCTTTCAATTGGCCATCAGATGCAAGAAAATGCTGGTGCTAAGCCATAACTCATTAATGGTTCACTAACACCCTTAATACAGAAAAACCCAGATTCAGCCCTGGTAAGTAACTAAGGTGGTGAAAGACACAAAATTTGAAATCTTGGAGAACTATTGAATTGCTAATCAGTATAGGCAATATTGAACTTGATTAGAGCAGTGGTCTGGGTTCAGAAGCTCCAAGTAGGAGTCAAATTCCTAGAAGCCAGTATAGGTTTGTTAAAAGCAGGGCATACTAAACAAACCTTATTGCTTTCTTTGACTAAATTAGTGGACTCTGGATGTGGTATACATAGACTTCAGTAAGGCATTTGATAAAGTAGAGCAGAGGTCTTCAAACTCGGCCCTTTTATGACTCATGGACTTCAACTCCCAGAATTTCTCAGCCAGGCATGCTGGCTGAGGAATTCTGGGAGTTGAAGTCCATGAGTCATAAAAGGGCCGAGTTGGAAGACCCCTGAAGTAGAGCCTAGCCTACTTCCTGGTAAGATAGAACAGTGTGGGATACATAGTACCACCCTCAGATGGATTTGCAGCTGGCTGGTCAGTTGCACTTAGTGTGTAGTCCTCAATGGAATTACTTCTACATGGAGGGAAGCATGCAGTGGGGTATCTCATAGTTCTGACTTGAGCCCTCATATATAACCTAGATGAGGGGATTTGCATCAAATGTGTAGATGTTTTAAAGCTGAGGGGAAATACTAATATTTGGGAAGATAGACTCAAGATTCTCAATGATCTTGACAGATATGAGCATTGAGCCCTGTCCAACAAGATGCAGTTCACCGGTGAGAAGAGTAAGGTCAGAAGGAAAATCAAATGTACAGGTATAGAATAGGCAATGCCTGGCTCAACAGTAGCACCTCTGAAAGGGATCTAAGTGTCCTGGTGGATCATCACTTACATATGCATCACCAGTGTGCTGCAGCTGCCAAAAAAGCCAATATAGTCCTAGGCTGCATCAACAGAAGGATAGCATCAAGATCAGGAGAAGTGATACTATTGTTCTATACTGCGTTGGTGGGGCCACATTTGTAATACTGCATCCAGTATCACCACCATACAAGAAAGATGCTGAGGCCCAGAAAGAATGCAGAGAAGAACAAAGATGATAATAAGTCTGGAAGTTAAATCATATGATGAATGGCTAAGGGAACTAGGTATGTTTAGCCTAATGAATAGAAGGCTCAAGGGAGTCATGATAGCAGTCTTCCCATACTTGAAGGGCTGTTACAGGGAAGAGATTTATTCTCCATAGCACCTGAGGGCAGGACAAGAAGCAGTTGGTAGAAGCTTCTCAGAGGAGATCCAACCTAGAAATAAGGAGGAATTTTCTGACAGAATGATTAATCAAATAAGAAAACCCAGTTCAAATTAGAATAGAGCTGGAAGGGACCTTGGAGGCTTTCTAGTCCAGCCCCCTGCTCAAGCAGGAGGACCTATACCATCTCAGACAAGTGACTGTCTAGCCTCTTCTTAAAAACCTCCATTGCTGGAGTGCCCATGATTTCTGGAGGCAAACTGTTCCACTGGTTAATTGTCCTCACTGTCAGGAAGTTTCTCCTTAATTCCAGGTTGCTTCTCTCTTTGATCAGTTTCCAACCATTGTTTCTTGTCCTTCCCTTTGGTGCTCTGGTGAACAACCTGGCCCCCTCTGTCTTGTGGCAGCCCCTCAGATACTGGAACACTGCTATCATGTCTCCCTTATTTCTTCTTTTCTTTAGATTAGCCAAACTCAAGTCCTGCAGCCGTTCTTCGTAGGTTTTAGTCTCCAGGCCTTTGATCATCTTAGTTGCTCTTTTCTGAATTTTTTCCAAACTCTCAACATCTTTTTTGTGATATGGTGACCAAAATTGGCTGCAGTATTCCAGGTGTGGTCTTACTAGGGTTTTATAAAGCAGTACTAATACTTCATGTGATCTTGATTCTATTTATACAGCCCTGTTTATACAACCCAGAATTGTATTAGCTTTTTTGGTTGCTGCTGCACACTGCTGGCTCATAGTCAAGTGATCGACCACTAGGACAACAAGGCCCTTTCACAATTACTGTTTTTAAGCCAGGTCTCACTCAATCTGTATTTGTACCTTTGGTTTTTCCTGCCTAGATGTAAGATTTTGCTTTTCTCCACATTGAAACTCATTTTGTTGGTTGGGGCCCATTATTCAAGTTTGTCAAGATCTTTTTGGATCCTGAGTTTTTCTTCTGGGATGTTGGCTATTCCTGTCAGTTTGGTGTCATCTGCAAATTTGATGAGTTCCCCTTCAATTCCCTCATCTAAGTCATTAATGAAGATATTGAAGAGTACTGGGCCTAGGACGGAACCTTCTGGTACCCCACTGCTTACTTCTCTCCATGTGGATGTGGTGCCGTTGAGGACTACTCATTGAGTACGGTTTGCCAGCCCTCTACAGATCCATCTGGTGGTGATGTTGTCTATTCCATCTTTTTCTAGTTTACCAAGGAGTAGCTTGTGGTCTGCTTTATCAAATGTCTTACTGAAATCTAAGTATACTACATCTACAGCATTTTTCTGGTCTATTAGTTTAGTCACTTTATCAAAGAATGAAATAAGATTGGTTTGGCATGATCTGTTTTGAACAAACCCGTGCTGGCTACTGGTTATAACTTTGTTTGCTTCTACTTGTTTGCAGATCTGTTTTTTGCAGATCTTTTCTAGGATCTTCCCAGGTATTGATGTTAAACTGATTGGTCTGTAGTTTCCTGGGTCCATTTTTTCCCCTTTCTTGAAGGATGGGAACTACATCAGCCCTTTTCCAATCCTCAGGTACTTTATGATTGGTTTTGAGATTCTAAAGATTGGTCACCATTTCCCCTCAATTTTAGTTTAAAGCCTTCCTGATGAGTTGGGCCAGTCTTTTTCCCTGTTTTTGTGCCTTCTCTGCATATAATGAAAATCAATGTAGCTTGTTTTTCATTATGTTGCTTCAGATACTCCAAAGCAGACATGTCAAACACAAGGCCCGGGGGCCGGATTCGGCCCGCGAAGTGGTTTCATGCGGCCCACGAAGCCATCCTGGAAACAGTGAGGGAACGGCCCCCACTGCCTTGGCCCTGGCCCAGAGACCCTCCTTCTGCCAGGGACCCTCAGATCTGTCCCACTCCTCCCCCATAGGCACCCTTGATGCGAACGATGTAGAGCTGGCCACGCCCACCCAGTAGGCCATATGTACTTTAGCCACGCCCACCCAGTAGGCCACACCCACCCAGGCCACACCCACTCGGCCCCGAGGGCAACCGCAATGCTGATGCAACCCTCAATGAAATTGAGTTTGACACCCCTGCTCCAAAGTGTCCAACACGTTTCTAATATTATCCTTTAACTGTTTTTTTAGATAATGAACAGAACAGAATGGCAGAGTTGGAAGAGACCTTGGAGGTCTTCTAGTCCAACCCCTTGCTTAAGCAGGAAACCCTATTCCATTTCAGACAAATGGTTGTTCAGTCTCTACTTAAAAACCTCCAGTGTTGGAGCACCCACAACGTCTGGAGGCAGGTTGTTTCACTGATTAATTGTTCTGTCAGAAAATTCCTCCTTGGTTCTTGATTTATTTCCATCCATTGCTTCTTGTCTTGCCTTCAGGTGCTTAGAGAATAGGTTGATCCCATCTAGATATAAAGATCTACGTTGATCTTAGAATTACATATTTCTCGAGTTTGATTCTGGAGTTTGCCTCTGGGTTAACCTTACTTTTTAAAGAGCCTTTTTTCTGGTAAACCTCATAGTTTAATATAATCAGTCATTGCAGTTGAAACATAAAATATGAATTAATCCCGTTTATCACTGATAGTACTGATCATCTTTTGATATACAGCTTTAAAATATACCCTGTAGTTAATAAATCAGTATGGTATATAGACTAGGACTAATAATTCTGATAGGTTTAGTCAGGCTTCATTGTACTGGTGGCTTCCTCCATAACTTCTTCCATTTAGTAGTGTCTGCTGTTGTGTTAAAGTGGAACGGCAAGATCAGCTAAAGTTCAGGGAGGAATGTCAAAACGCACAAATGTTTCTTTTAACCTGTGTTAGTTTTGCTTATACAACTGGACCTGACTCTGAACTTGCTGCATGGTTTGTAGCATCAGATTCATCAAACCAGGGCATCTGGCATTCAAACGTACAAGTCTTTTGTTCAAAAGCATCTCCCATGACCAGGCTCACATGCAGTGCAAAATAATAGAATGATTAATATGTTTCTGACTCAGTGAGACATGATACATGTTCCAAGAAAGAAAAGATTTTACAAAAACCTGCAATACCTATCTGGCCACAACTGCTATAAAACTCAGTGCTTCCTTACTGCTGTTGGAATTCAGGTGTATCTTGTGTTAACATTTGAATGGTGCATATATTTATGTATCCACAGCTCTCACATTCCCTGTATTAATATATGCACGTGGAATAAGTTAACAGGCATCCAAACCTTGATTACAGTAATAATACAGCTTAGTCCAGTTGCCATGATTCAACTTCCAGACAACTCTACCTGGATGACTGAGAATCTTCATCAACTTATTAGAGAAGGGTCATAGTTTCATACTGCAGCATTTGCTTTACTTCTAAACATTTTTTCTTTATTTATTTGATTTAAACAATTTTGTCTGTTCATTTCACTGTTGCAGTTCTATTCTAGATCTAATCCACAGCATCAGTGAATAGGACCAAGAAACACATTTGTATCTGAAATGCTAGTTTAAATTGACAAAGAATCTTTCTGTATAACCAGACAGGTAATGCTGCTATTAAAAAGTGTAGTGCAATTATATCCAGAGTTAGTTGGAAATTATTGTACTGTGGAATAGTCCTGATATTCCTCCCTTCCTCTCCCCCCCCACCTCACCCCCCCAAAAAAATCTGTAGTTGGGAGGAGAGTAATCATAAGATTTGCCTGTGACATTGAGAACATTTACAAAATGATGTTTTGTCCTTGTTTTGTTATGTTTGAAAACCTAATCAGTTTCCATGATTAAATGAGAAAAGAATGTCCACTATTTTTTTCGCAAGTGGGAATTGCAAACAACAAAAGGAAACTGTTAGCCTATCAATCAACATTTCCTCCAAGCCATGAAAATTAAAAAGATCTGAAAGTTAGAAAACGTGTGATTATTTGACTTCCTAAATTTGCTTGGAGATAATAGATGAGACAGGAGCAATGTGAAATAATGTGATTGCCTGCTCCCTCCATTCCTTTCATATGCGCATGCAGCGATAAAGGGGTGGAGCTTTATCATTGGAACTTTTCTTCATGCCCCCTCCCCCCATAGATGCAACTGGGTCTTCTGGGTTGAAGTAGCCGAAGGACCGCTCGGGACGACAGGCTAGTTTAACAACAAGTTTATTAGAGCAAGACAAACAGAGAATAACTTGTCCGGCTTTTATAGCCGGCAGCTGGTAGCGAGGACCAATCAGATGTATTTATTTTGGCGCCGTGTCAGGCAGGGACCAATCGGCGTCGTCTTCTGTTGACAGCTCCGGCTTCCTCGTGGTGTGGTGTTTTGACAGCCGCGAGCTGTCAGTGGCTGCGCCTGCGCAGTGTGGCGGACGCTTTGACAGCTCAGTCTTCTTCACGGTCCGGAGTTTGACAGCCGCGAGCTGTCAGTGGAGGCGCCTGCGCAGTACGGGGAACTTTGACAGCTGTCAAAGTTCCCGCGTGTATTCCTGTCAGGCGGCTTTCCTATATATATGCTTTGACGATACTTTTGTGCTGTTAACATATACACTCAAGGGAATGTTTACATCATATATAATACACCCCTTACCCCTCCCCTGGTGCGTTTCTTTCCTCTTGGATGTTTGACCCTGCCCACTGATAGTCCTTTAGGTAGGTGGGTGGTCTTCGATTCCTGGATGATCGGCGAAGGGGTGGTGGATGGTCTGGTTCTGGTTCTTCGTTTTGGTGTTCAACTTCCTGGTTTGGGATAGGCAGCATTTCCGGAGGGGGTTGTAAGTCGGCGTTGGTTGGTTGCTCGGAATTGTGTGGCGGTTGTCTGGGTCTGAGCTGGTCAATATGGCGGCGTATGTTGCCCTGTGCCTGCGTAGCTATGAGGTATGAGATGGGCCCTGTTTGTTTTATTACTGTCCCTTGAACCCACTTGTTTTTATCTGTGTATGATCTTGCCCATATTAATTGACCAGGTTTGAGTGTGCGGCCGGGGTGGGGGTGCTGTTTTTCTTCTGGGTATGTGTCGGGGTGCAGTCTGTCGAGACGTGTTATTAGCCTCCTCCCCCATCTTAATTCCGCCGGTGATTTGCCCGTTGTGGAGCATGGCATTGTGTGTTGTGATAAGAGGAACTGGCTGAGTCGCCTCTGCCAGTTCCCTTTAACGAATTTTTTTAATGCTTCTTTCGTGGATCGTACCATAATTTCAGCCATTCCGTTCGACGACGGGTGGAACGGCGCCGACGTGACCAGCCTAATACAATTCTTCGTAGCGAAGATCTGAAATTCACGAGAGGTGAATTGAGGTCCATTGTCGGAAACTATGGTGTCAGGTAGGCCGTGCGTTGCGAATATTTTTCTTAAGGCTTGAATAGTGGCTGCGGACGTTGTTTTTCTAAGGGGCGTGACTTCCAGCCATTTGGAATAGCTGTCTACTGCTATTAAGAAACTTTGGCCCTGGATAGGTCCTGCAAAATCTATATGTATACGTGACCAAGGGTTCCTTGTAGTCTCCCATTTATGGATCGGTGCCTGGGGGGGTTCGCTCCTGGTCTCCTGACAGGTATAACACCCACCCACATACTTTTCAATTTGTTTATCTATGCCAGGCCACCATACATAACTTCTAGCCATTGCCTTCATTTTTACAATTCCAGGGTGCCCCTCATGTAATATGTGTAATGTTTGGTCTATGTTTTTCTCTGGTATGATGACCCTATTTCCCCATAGCAGGCATCCTCTATGTGTTGAAATCTCGTTTTTCCTGTTATAATAAGGTTGGAATTGGGGTTGTGGGTTTTGAGCTGGCCACCCTGTTGTGGCCCATTTGAGGACTCTGGCAAGTATTTTATCTTTTGCTGAATTATTAGCTATAATGTTTGCCGTCAAGGGGCATTCTGGAAGCTGAGAGATTGCTAAAATTAGGCTGGCTGGGGCTGGATCTGAGTCCCTGGTTTGTATGGGCAGTCTGCTGAGGCAGTCAGCATGTCCCAATTCCTTACCTGGTTTATGTATTAGTTGATAAGAATAGGCTGCTAAGAACGTTGACCATCTTAAGATTCTCGGGGAGAGAATTTGTGGTGTAATTTTATTCCAAGTAAATATGCCTAGCAGGGGTTTGTGATCTGTAAATATCGTAAATGGTCTTCCATACAGATAATCATGAAATTTTTTGACCCCTGCTACTATCGCTAGGGCTTCCCTGTCAATTTGTGCATAGTTTCTTTCAGCTTTGGTCAGAGTGCGAGAATAGAAGGCTATGGGTCTTTGTGTGCCGTCCTCGAATAGGTGACTTAAGACTGCCCCAATTCCGTAGGGAGAGGCATCGCAAGCGATGCATATTGGGGTGTCTTCTCTGAAAAGGGTGATGGTTGAGCTTTGACAGATGATCTTTTTTAACGATTGGAAACTATTTTCATGTTCCTTGGTCCAGGACCAAGTTGTACCCTTGTCGAGGAGTCTATGGAGAGGCTCTGCAATAGTGGCTTTGTGGGGAATGAAAGCATGGTAAAAGTTTAACAGTCCCAAAAAGGATTGAAGCTCTTGCTTATTCCTAGGGCTGGGTGCGGTTTGAATAGCCCTTAGTTTCTCAGAGGTGGGGTGGATGCCCTGGCTATCGATTTTATACCCTAGGAATTCTGTAGAAGTGACTCCAATGGAGCACTTTTCCCGCTTAAGTTTGAGACCGGCTTCTCTGAGCCGGCTCAGCACAGCTGACAGCCTGTCAGCTAAACTAGCTTCATTTTCTCCGGCGATGAGAACATCGTCGAAATAGGGGCAGACCCCGGGTATTCCTTTCAGGGTCTTTTCCATGATACCCTGGAAGATACCCGGGGCTGCAGATATGCCGAACTGAAGCCTCTTAACTTTAAAAGCACCGCGGTGGGTGACAATAGTTTGCGCTTCCGCGGTGTCGTCTGTGACAGGCAGCTGTAAATACGCCTGCGAGAGGTCAAGCTTGGCGAAAATGGTGCCAGAGCGGATGGAAGCAAATACGTCCCTTACCGCTGGCACCGGGTAAGCATGGGGGCTGAGGGCTAGGTTGACTGTCGCCTTATAGTCAGCGCATACTCTCACTTCGCCATTAGGTTTGATTGGGGTGACAATAGGGGTCTCCCAGGTTCCCCCATCTGTTGGCTCTAGCACCCCTAGACTCACGAGTCGGTCAAGCTCGTTTTCAATTTTTTCTTTGAGGGCAAAAGGTACCCTCCTAGCTCTTATTTTAATTGGTTGGATTGCTGGATTTAATTGCAGGGAAATGGGGGGACCTGTATATTTCCCTAAAGTGCCCTCGAAAACGTCGGCGTACTTTTCGCAAACGGCTTCCAGGCTGGGTGTTTGAATGGTATTAACCCCTGATAAGGCGATGCCTAGTGGAGTGAACCAGTTAAGCCCTATCAAGTTGGTACGGTTCCCTGGCGTAACTAAAACCTCTAGGGTGCCTTTGAACCCCTTATACTGTACAAGGACCTTGGCTTTCCCTTCCAACGGAATAGGGGTCTTCTGGAAGTCTGCAAGGTGAACCAGAGTTTGTTTCAGGGGAATTTGTCTTCGGCCTTTCTGACAGATCTCCTGATAAGTAGTTAGCGAAATTAAGGAGACCGCTGACCCTGAATCCACCTCCATGTGGCAAGGCACCCCCTGAATTCTGACCCAGACCTTAACCTTGGAACTTATGCAGTTTACCCTATCGATTGTCTCAACCCGGTTGCCTGGTGGGGTTTCCCTGTTGGCCTGGGCAGCTGGCCTACCTGGGGGGTTTGCCTCCACCTCATTGACGTTGTCCCGGCCCTTGCTGCGGCACACCGGCTTGATGTGGCCAGTCTTCCCGCAGTTGTGGCATTTTGCGTTCCTAAAGCGGCAGTTTCCACGGGCATGGTTGCCCCCGCAGCTGGCACAGGCGGCTCGTTGCACGTAACGTGGGGGTGGCGGTGGAGGGTCCCTGGATCCTCGGCGGTCCGACGTTTTTCCCCTCCTCGGCTGTCGGTGCTCCATCCTGCGCTGTAGGGCTTCTCCATCGGTGAAATCTACCGACTCTCCGCTGTCGCTGAAGGTTGCGCTTTCCTGGTAGACGGTCGCCGGGGACTCTGGGGTCGTGTTCGTCGGCTTCTTTTTGTGGCTGTGTTCGTATGCCATGATCTCCCTGGTCAGCTCAGCCAGATTCATGTCGGGTTTGGACGTCAGTTTTTTTTGTAGCTTCTCGTCCCTCAGACCGATCACCACCTGATCTCTGATGCGGTCTTCCAGGTCGGGGAAGCAGCAGTTCCGCGCGGCGTGTCTGACCCCAGCGATGAACTCGTTGGCGGGCTCGTCCTGCCGTTGTTTCTTTTGTGCGAATTGCACCCGCCAGTACAGTTCCGAGCGAGCCGGCATGTAATACTTGTTCAGCTGGTCCACCAGGTCCGCGTAGGAGACTTCCGTGATGGGCACTGGGCTGAACAGCCCGACGGCTGCGTCGTACACCGGGGGCCCGCTGATGTACAGCAGGGCGGCGGCCTTTGCTCGGTCGTCAGTGATCTTACTGACGAGAAGAAATCCTTCAACTTGGCCGAGGTGTGATTGCCATCTCTCGGGATGGCGGGTATCAAACTCCCTCACACGGCCGAAGTTTGCCATGTCGTCCGGTCCTGGGTTGCTCCGATGGAAGTTAAAACTTCCGTGTCAGCTCTTGCCGGGAACTCTCTTCCTCGGCCGTGACTTCAGCTCCGGAGCGATCCCACCTTCGTCGCCAGTGAAGTAGCCGAAGGACCGCTCGGGACGACAGGCTAGTTTAACAACAAGTTTATTAGAGCAAGACAAACAGAGAATAACTTGTCCGGCTTTTATAGCCGGCAGCTGGTAGCGAGGACCAATCAGATGTATTTATTTTGGCGCCGTGTCAGGCAGGGACCAATCGGCGTCGTCTTCTGTTGACAGCTCCGGCTTCCTCGTGGTGTGGTGTTTTGACAGCCGCGAGCTGTCAGTGGCTGCGCCTGCGCAGTGTGGCGGACGCTTTGACAGCTCAGTCTTCTTCACGGTCCGGAGTTTGACAGCCGCGAGCTGTCAGTGGAGGCGCCTGCGCAGTACGGGGAACTTTGACAGCTGTCAAAGTTCCCGCGTGTATTCCTGTCAGGCGGCTTTCCTATATATATGCTTTGACGATACTTTTGTGCTGTTAACATATACACTCAAGGGAATGTTTACATCATATATAATACATGGGTCTTCTGGGTTTCTAATAACCCAACAGAAGAGTTAAGTAGAACTCATTATAGTAAAAGCTTGTTGATAGCCACTTTGGGAAGGATGGTTTGGATTTAAAAAGGCGGCTTCTGATTAGCTATCAAGAAAATTTCCACTTGAGTTCATTTATCTTCAGATGTATTCCTTACAGATCTACCTCTATTTATTGCTGTCATGAAGCGCTTTAATATTGATAAGCTAACATGGACTTGAACCATCACATCAAAGAATGAAATGTCTATTCTTACTGAGGAATATTTAAGAGTGTGTGTATGTGTGTGTGTGTGTGTGTGTATCTCCATCTAGACCAACTATATGCTTAGCCAGAATGTATCATTTAGACTATTGATTGATGTCAGAAAGTTCTACGTTGTGAAAACCGAACAATCAAAACAATTTCTTTTCAATGTAAGTGAAGTAGAAACTTGTATAAGTTGAGCTTGATTAATCCTCTTGCCATTGCTTTCTCACAGGATTTTTTAACCAGCATGTAGCTCCTGGGGGTTTCTCATTGAAATGCTAACATTGTTTAGGGAGAATTGGCCAAGGTTAGCCATGTATTATTGAACTGCAGCAACCTACAGGCAGTCCTAGACCAGGGATAGGCAACCTTGACTCTTTTATGACCCGTGGATTTCAACTCCCAGAATTCCTGAGCCAGGATGGCTGGCTCAGGAATTCTGGGAGTTGAAGTCCACAAGTCATAAAAGAGCCAAGCTTGCCTATCACTGTCCTAGACCATTCATTTAGTGGCCATTTGAAGTTACGAAAGCACTGAAAGAACAACTTATGACAATTTTTCACCTTAAAACGATTGTGGCATCCCCACGGCCATGTGATTAGAATTTGGACACTTGGCAACTGGCTTATATTTATGATGGCTGCAGTATTTTGGTGTGTGTGTGTGTCATGTGATCATGCTTTGTGCCTTTCTGACATTCAAAGTCAATGGGAAAGCCAGATTCACTTTACAACCTATTACTAACTTAACAGCTATAGTGATTCACTTAACAGCTGTGGCAGGAAAGGTTGTAAAATGGGCTAAAGCCCACTTAACAAGTGTCCCATATAGCAATGGAAATTTTGAGCTCAGATGTGGTTGTAAGTCGAGGATTGCCTGTATTTACGTTTAGTTTTAAGGTAAAAGGTAAAGGTTCCCCCGCACATGCGTGCTAGTCGTTTCCGACTCTAGGGGCCAGTGCTCATCTCTGTTTCAAAGCCGAAGAGCCAGCGCTTGTCCGAGGACGTCTCCGTGGTCATGTGGCCGGCATGACTAGACGCCAAAGGCGCACGGAACGCTGTTACCTTCCCACCGTAGTGGTCCCTATTTTTCTACTTGCATTTTTACGTGCTTTCGAACTGCTAGGTTGGCAGAAGCTGGGACGAGTAACAGGCGCTCACTCTGCTACGCGGCACTCGGGATTCGACCCGCCAAACTGCCGACCTTCTGATCGACAAGCTCAGCGTCCTAACCCACTGAGCCACCACGTCCCTACGTTTAGTTTTATGCCCTGTTGATTACTACTATGCTAAAAACATATCCTTTATTTGCTTTTGTCTAGCTGAATAATGGGAAATACTGAGAAAAGTTTCTGCTTGATCATAATTACTTTTTTAAACTAGAGAAAATGAAAAAAGACAGACAGGACAATATAAAATATTCAGTAGCTGATATTCTGTTAATAAGTTGTTTCTTAAACCTTTTCAGTTTTGTGGTAGACCAATAGCATCCCTATCCTTGCTTAAGTTTTGGGATGTTTTCAAAGCAGGCAGAAAACTCAGACAAAGCCTGAAAAATGCATACAGTTCTATAGCCAAGACTTGGATAATGGCCATTTACATTGCTCGTCTACTCTCTCTTTGTCTGTATCTCTCAATTGGAAAAACCCAAGGCAAGATAAAAAAATAATAATTCTGCCCAGCTTTGAAAATAAAGAATAGCTCCCAATTCTCTGAGATGTGCCAGATTACTTTAGTAATCAATAAGTTTTTCCATTAACTTTTGAGACTCAGTCATCCATGGACCAGATCAAGTTATTCTATTTTTAAGTACTTATCATTTTTCTTTTAAAATCATGTCCTAAAGGGCTTAGACTCCACTGACTTTCCTTCTTGGATGTTAGCATCTCAGATGATTATTTGCTTGGGTAAAAGAACTAATTAAGTTGGTGGAACAGATGTTCTGGAAACCTGCCCTGTGGTGCATCTGAATGTTTTGGGCTATGGAGACATCCCCCTGGGTATATTTGGCTTCTTCCCCTGCTTAATGCAGCAGAATTGCAGTCTTGTAAACAAATAGGCTTACCCCTATAGCAGCATTTTAAAAGGTGTTTGTGTACATTAAAAGTTCCTTTGGAACCAGGCCAGTGAGCATCTGCTGCGTTGTGCTTTTTCAGGGCTGGGGTATTGCCTCAGCACATGGTTAAATGTTGGCGGGGGTGGGGGGTGGGGGAGGGCGGCAGAGTGATGGGGGGAGATGTGGGAGTTTGTGTCTCTGTAGTATTGGCATTCAACTGATAGTAGGCAAGCAGAGCTGTGATTTTACACTCTCGTCTCTTGCTTTAAATCAAGAGCTTCTTGTAGACATTGTAAAAGGATAACTGCGTTAGACTATGGTGGCTAAGAACCAGGAGTCTGGTAGCACCTTTTTTGACTAACACATTTTATTAAAAGGCATAGGCTTTTAAAACATTTTTATTAAAATTTGTCAGTTGGAAAAAGTGCTACCAGACTCCTGATTTTTAAACCAAGACTGCCTTGATTTGGCCCTCAGGGAGGCAAGTTGGGGACCCCTGGTTTACAGCAGTCTCTTAGCAGTTTGCAAATGTCAGCATATTGCCCTCAGTGATCTGGGTTCTCATTTTACCGACCTCAGAAGGATGGAAGGCTGAGTCAACCTCAAGCCCCATCAGGATCGAACTCCAGACTGTGGGCAGAGTTATACTGCAATACTGCATTCTAACCCCTGTGCCACCAGGTCTCCTGGTGAAATCATCATCTGACATCATAGCCCTTTTATGATCAGGAGATTTTAGGACTAGACCTTGACTGGGTGGCACGTTATAGTGGGATTGGAATTGAAAGTGTGAGATTTTCACAGGTTTACAACTATGTGAGGATTCTCTCCCCTTCTTCTTTATTCAGAAAGCAAGAGATAAAAACAAGCAGATTAAGTCAGAATGACTTAAACTTCTGGACTTTTCTTAATATGAAGGAGAAATCAACGTATGTCACTAAATTCTTCAACATATTGGTTTTCTGCATTGCCACTATATTCCACCCCTGACATATTTTATTTTACTTTCACGTTGTTGCTTTTCATAAAATCCAATCTCTAAATAATAAATTGTACATTTATATATTATCATTTAATTTTAACATATTACAGAAATACCGTATATACTTGAGTATAAGCCGACTCGAGTATAAGCCGAGACCCCCAATTTCACCCCCAAAAACTGGAAAAAGTTATTGACTCGAGTATAAGCCGATCCGCCGTTCTGCAAGCCTCTGCCGCCAGCAGAGGCTCGATCCGCCATTTTGCAAGCCTGAATACACAGGAATACCCTGTGTGGCCAAGGCTCGTCGGCAGGTCTCCGTTCCTCCTGCCGACCTTTGGGGAGGTTTGGGCGCCTCCCCAAACCTCCCCAAACCTCGGCAGGTCTCCGTTCCTGTTTGGGGAGGTTTGGGCGCCTCCCCAAACCTCCCCAAACCTCGGCAGGTCTCCGTTCCTCCGCGCAGACCTGCCGACGTTTGGGGAGGTTTGGGCGCCTCCCCAAACGTCCCCAAACCTCGGCAGGTCTCCGTTCCTGTTTGGGGAGGTTTGGGCGCCTCCCCAAACCTCCCCAAACCTCGGCAGGTCTCCGTTCCTCCGCGCAGACCTGCCGACCTTTGGGGAGGTTTGGGCGCCTCCCCAAACGTCCCCAAACCTCGGCAGGTCTCCGTTCCTGTTTGGGGAGGTTTGGGCGCCTCCCCAAACCTCCCCAAACCTCGGCAGGTCTCCGTTCCTCCGCGCAGACCTGCCGACCTTTGGGGAGGTTTGGGCGCCTCCCCAAACGTCCCCAAACCTCGGCAGGTCTCCGTTCCTGTTTGGGGAGGTTTGGGCGCCTCCCCAAACGTCCCCAAACCTCGGCAGGTCTCCGTTCCTCCGCGCAGACCTGCCGACCTTTGGGGAGGTTTGGGCGCCTCCCCAAACGTCCCCAAACCTCGGCAGGTCTCCGTTCCTGTTTGGGGAGGTTTGGGCGCCTCCCCAAACCTCCCCAAACCTCGGCAGGTCTCCGTTCCTCCGCGCAGACCTGCCGACGTTTGGGGAGGTTTGGGCGCCTCCCCAAACCTCGGCAGGTCTCCGTTCCTGTTTGGGGAGGTTTGGGCGCCTCCCCAAACCTCCCCAAACCTCGGCAGGTCTCCGTTCCTCCGCGCAGACCTGCCGACGTTTGGGGAGGTTTGGGGAGGCGCCCAAACCTCCCCAAAGGTCGGCAGGAAGAACGGAGACCTGCCGAGGTTTGGGGAGGTTTGGGGAGGCGCCCAAACCTCCCCAAAGGTCGGCAGGTCTGCGCGGAGGAACGGAGACCTGCCGAGGTTTGGGGAGGTTTGGGGAGGTGCCCAAACCTCCCCAAACAGGAACGGAGACCTGCCGAGGTTTGGGGAGGTTTGGGGAGGCGCCCAAACCTCCCCAAACGTCGGCAGGTCTGCGCGGAGGAACGGAGACCTGCCGAGGTTTGGGGAGGTTTGGGGAGGCGCCCAAACCTCCCCAAACAGGAACGGAGACCTGCCGAGGTTTGGGGACGTTTGGGGAGGCGCCCAAACCTCCCCAAAGGTCGGCAGGTCTGCGCGGAGGAACGGAGACCTGCCGAGGTTTGGGGACGTTTGGGGAGGCGCCCAAACCTCCCCAAAGGTCGGCAGGTCTGCGCGGAGGAACGGAGACCTGCCGAGGTTTGGGGAGGTTTGGGGAGGCGCCCAAACCTCCCCAAACAGGAACGGAGACCTGCCGAGGTTTGGGGACGTTTGGGGAGGCGCCCAAACCTCCCCAAAGGTCGGCAGGTCTGCGCGGAGGAACGGAGACCTGCCGAGGTTTGGGGAGGTTTGGGGAGGCGCCCAAACCTCCCCAAACAGGAACGGAGACCTGCCGAGGTTTGGGGACGTTTGGGGAGGCGCCCAAACCTCCCCAAAGGTCGGCAGGTCTGCGCGGAGGAACGGAGACCTGCCGAGGTTTGGGGAGGTTTGGGGAGGCGCCCAAACCTCCCCAAACAGGAACGGAGACCTGCCGAGGTTTGGGGACGTTTGGGGAGGCGCCCAAACCTCCCCAAAGGTCGGCAGGTCTGCGCGGAGGAACGGAGACCTGCCGAGGTTTGGGGAGGTTTGGGGAGGCGCCCAAACCTCCCCAAACAGGAACGGAGACCTGCCGAGGTTTGGGGACGTTTGGGGAGGCGCCCAAACCTCCCCAAAGGTCGGCAGGTCTGCGCGGAGGAACGGAGACCTGCCGAGGTTTGGGGAGGTTTGGGGAGGCGCCCAAACCTCCCCAAACAGGAACGGAGACCTGCCGAGGTTTGGGGACGTTTGGGGAGGTGCCCAAACCTCCCCAAACAGGAACGGAGACCTGCCGAGGTTTGGGGACGTTTGGGGAGGCGCCCAAACCTCCCCAAAGGTCGGCAGGTCTGCGCGGAGGAACGGAGACCTGCCGAGGTTTGGGGAGGTTTGGGGAGGCGCCCAAACCTCCCCAAACAGGAACGGAGACCTGCCGAGGTTTGGGGACGTTTGGGGAGGCGCCCAAACCTCCCCAAAGGTCGGCAGGAGGAACGGAGACCTGCCGAGGTTTGGGGAGGTTTGGGGAGGCGCCCAAACCTCCCCAAAGGTCGGCAGGAGGAACGGAGACCTGCCGAGGTTTGGGGAGGCGCCCAAACCTCCCCAAACGTCGGCAGGTCTGCGCGGAGGAACGGAGACCTGCCGAGGTTTGGGGAGGCGCCCAAACCTCCCCAAACGTCGGCAAGTCTCCGTTCCTCCGCGCCCTGCCTGCCTGCTTCTTTCCGCTGCGGAAAGAAGCAGGCAGGCAAGGCGCGGAGTTTGGGGAGGTGCGCGCGCACCTCCCCAAACCTCCCCAAACTTCGGCAGGTCTCGGACGGCGGTGGCTTGGGAGAGGTGCGGGCGATCCCGGAAGCACCAAAGCCTCGGCCGCGCACAAGTCCTCGGTAAGTTTTTTTGTTGACTGGAGTATAAGCCGAAGTGGAATTTTTCAGCCCAAAAAGTGGGCTGAAAAATTTGGCTTATACTCAAGTATATACGGTAATTATCTCATGCTATGCCAGACTTAAAATATTGGTCATAGTTGTACTCCTTCCTGAAAAAAAAATATCTTACTGATGGTGAGTGGTTAAATCCTCAATATCTTGAGTAACTCTTAACTAATTCAGCATATTCATACTTAATTCTTAATATCATTCCTTTATCGGTTTTAGATAGGGCTTGCAACTAGGATTGAATTTGACTACTTTTCCATATTAATTGAACTATTGAGCTGATATTAAATCCCAGGGGAAGCATAAGTTTCCATTCTTTAGCTCCACATGCTAATTTTTTTTGGTTTCATGCTTGGTTGCTACATATTTTCCAATAGTAGTCCAAATTTGGGATACATTACATAGACATTCTCTAACAGGTGGGTGAGACAGACTTCCATTCTTTCAATAAACTGAGTTTAGGGTTACTACACAGACACAAGTTATACCATTATCTATGATTTGAGGAGCATCACCATTTAATTGAATTTATATACATGTAGTACTATTAAAATTATAAGCACATGGTTCAAACAGAATGGTATGAATTGGACTATGCCATTTTTGAAAGCCCCATTGTTCAGATCAGTCAGTTATAATAAAGCATTCCTCTGTGACTAATTGTGAATCAAAGTGAGGTATCTACAAATGATTAGCAGTTAAATCAGGGAGTGGAAGATAAAGGAGCAACTATAGTTGCCTGTCCATAATTAATTTTAACACTGTTAAAACACTGATACTGTTTTTCAAATCGGGTTAGTCTAATCCATTCCTAGTTTACATTAATATCTTTAATTATATCTTTCCACTTATTAGTTTCTCCATTAGACCAACCTTGAATATCATGTTCTAATTTCATAATATTTCCTAATTGTAGTAAAGTACATTTTGTCACAATAGAAAACATATATTGACCTAGATTTGTCCATTGATAATATATGAAGTTAAATTGAAGTATTCCATTATTACTTCTATATTTTGATGGAATACATTTCATGTTTGCAATATCTGCTTTTCTCTAACATCACCTTAATCGGATGATCTAAAAATGCTACTTTATTTTCTAAGGCTTCTATATCTACTGAATTAATAATCCCTGTAATAGTACCAATTCACTTTAATATTATCTCTGGAAGAGATCATGTTGCCTGGTTTGCATCCAAGAATTATAGATAGGTATTGCCCATATATTGCATTGGAATAAAGATATGTTACAGGTAGTAATACTTGTACTAACATAAATATACCTTTGTGAGAGTTTCATTAGTAAATGAGGTGGATCTCTTAATAAAATAATTGTAGAAGAATGTGTAACTTGTATTTGATGAGTGGCAGAACGTGAAGAGGCAGAAAGTGAAAATGGCAGAAAGTGAAGAAGAACTAAAGAGCCTCTTGTTGCGGGTGAAGAAGGAGAGTGCAAAAGTTGGGTTGAAATTTAACATTAAGAAAACCAAGATCATGGCATCCGGCCCTCTCAATTCCTGGCAAATAGATGGGGAAGAAATGGAGGTAGTGACAGATTTTATTTTCCTGGGTTCCAAGATCACTGCAGACGAGGACTGCAGCAAAGAAAAATTAAAAGACGCTTGCTCCTGGGGAGGAAAGCCATGGCAAACCTAGACAGCACACTAAAAAGCAGAGACATCACCCTGTCAACAAAAGTGCGTATAGTCAAGGCTACGGTCTTCCCAGTTGCAATGTGTGGCTGTGAAAGTTGGACCATAAGAAAGGCTGAGCGCCAAAGAATTGAAGCCTTTGAACTATGGTGCTGGAGAAGACTCCTGCGAGTCCCTTGGACTGCAAGGCGATCAAACCGGTCAGTCCTAGAGGAGATCAACCCTGACTGCTCTTTAGAAGGCCAGATCCTGAAGCTAAAACTCAAATACTTTGGCCACCTAATGAGAAGGAAGGACTCACTGGAGAAGAGCCAAATGCTGGGAAAGGTTGAGGGCAAGAGAAGAAGGGGACGACACGAGAATGAGGTGGCTGGATGGAGTCACTGAAGCAGTAGGCGTGAGCTTAAATGGACTCCAGAAGATGGTAGAGGACAGGAAGGCCTGGAGGAACATTGTCCATGGGGTCGCGATGGGTCGGACACAACTTCACAACTAACAACAACAACAATTTGATGAGTTGTAAATTAAAACAGAAAAGTGATATGTATTGTTATACAGCTCTCTCCTCTTATTTTTCTTCCTTAGGGTGGTGCCAACTGGTAATCTACCAATATTTTTGTATGACCCATTTTTTGCTTATAAAGAATTTGAAAAGTATTTAAGTGGTTCACTTTAACATAAAATTGCTTTGGTTGCTAGGAATAGAAAAATAGATTTTCTGGCCCAATATCATTCAGGTTCCTTCTCCAGTTCTCTGCATTTGCCTTGGATACTTGGGAACCATTGCTTCTGTGAGAGAACAGGTTAGGACAAGATAGTTGTATGTTCTTTCATGGAAATTTGCTGGCAGAGCACCCATGGGAACACCCAAGGATCATCCATTACCCACCCATCTTTTTCCCTGCATCAGTTAGGCATACAGAAAGGAAATATAACTAATATAAGGTTAGGCTGAATAATGACAGCATTTTCTTCTATTGGTATAATTAGGATAGCATTTAAAAAAAAGGAATTACATCACAGAAACACCTAGGGTCAAGATATTGCCATGGATAATTTAATCTGACATCTGATGAGGTTCTCTGCTCCATTTCTCTTCCAGGTGCTGGTTCCACTTTGAGGGCTATGCATAATTGTGCCCAATCTGGCCAATTTATCAGTAGCATATACAGTAAAGCAGGTTTCACACAACCTGGTTCTCGAGCCAGGGCTACAAACCTCCAAGTGCCTTTCTACCCAGTAACCCACAGTGGAATATTACTATAATATTATTATTGTATCCCCATGGCCAAGATTGTGAGCTCCATCTGTTATCTATCTTTTTAAAAATATGACCAATTTGACTCATTACAATTTTCAAGTGGTGCATTCACAGATGTTCTTTCCATGTTGTATGAACTGCAAAGAAATGAACTTATTATTCTTTATGTTTTAAGTTGGATATACTTAAACATATTGGGGAAATAGGTGGGATCCAGTGACAATGCACTTCTGGGCAGAAAATCTGCTAGGTGAGGTGATAGTGGCTGGAATTATATTCCTGGTTGGCCTAGCACAATTTATGAGGGCCAGTAGCTCTAATATTAAACCGGGTGATCCTCACTAGTGTCATGGCAGCATGAGTTGGCACAATTTAGAGATTTAACTCCCAGTGCAATGCTTAAATGCATGCAGTTACTGGGAATGGGAAGGAAGAAAGGACAGAAGTCAATGAGTGGTCTAAGATGACTCTTTCTCAGTGTGCTCTGTAATATCTGGGAGCAAACTGAAGCTACTCAGAAATGTTATAGCAGCAAGTTGAAGTAATGATTGCTTATAAAGATCAGCAGAGGGTGGATTTAACAGAGAAGCAAGCTGTAACTATGACTGCTCATTTTATAAAATTAAAGCATCGTAAACAGAAGTATTCCTTGTTCCTTTGCCACTAGATGTGAACTGTGCCATTTGCTAAAGTACCTGCTTTTATTTAATAGGGAAATTGTGTAGGGCAGTGGCCCCCAAACCTTTGGGCACCAGGGACCAGTTCCGTGGAGAGACGTTTTTCCACGGACTGGAGGGGGCGTGGTTTCACACACGGCCTGCAACTGGTGGGTGGGGCTTTGCTTGTTTGTGCAGCTCGGTTTCTGGCATGCCACGGACCAGTGCTGGTTTTCACAGATCGGAGGTTCCGGACCCCTGGTATAGGAGAAGGGTCCAAAGCAATTTGGCAAATAGATTATATTGGACCCCTACCCTGACATGGAAAATGGCAATATATATGCTGATTATGGTAGATACGTATTCAGGATCCCTGGATTCCTTTAAATACATTAGTAGGGATCTAATGTGTCAAGGGACGTGGTGGCTCAGTGGGTTAGGACGCTGAGCTTGTCAATCTGAAGGTCGGCAGTTTGGCGGGTCGAATCCCGAGTGCCACGTAACAGAGTGAGCGCCTGTTACTCGTCCCAGCTTCTGCCAACCTAGCAGTTCGAAAGCACGTAAAAATGCAAGTAGAAAAATAGGGACCACTACGGTGGGAAGGTAACAGCGTTTCGTGCGCCTTTGGCGTCTAGTCATGCCGGCCACATGACCACGGAGACGTCCTCGGACAAGCGCTGGCTCTTCGGCTTTGAAACGGAGATGAGCACTGGCCCCTAGAGTTGGAAACGACTAGCACACATGTGCGGGGGAACCTTTACCTTTACCTTTAATGTGTTTAGAGCAACCCAGCGGAGTTCCATTAAAGGGTTAAATCTTCTGATAAGTACCTCCTGGCAGATTATAAGAGATTTAAATATCATCTTGTTTGGTATGTATGCTTTTTTATGTTATGCTTTTAAATCTGTTTGCTACAGTTAAACAATAAAACTTAAAAGTTTCCTTATTCACTGGCATGTTCATTGTGTCTAGATCTAAAAGAACCAGTTGCTTGGGCACCTAATCACTGCCCTGACACTTGGAAAATATGTCAATAGGGAGGAAATTAACCCACGTTTTTCCTGAGTTTGCTTCTGGGTGATGCAATTCTGTTATGCTGAGTGCTGCTCCTAGACACATGTATTGGCTGCATTCGGGAATGAACTTCTGACGGTTTTGAATTTCTGTGGTTTCCTCTCTCCCCTTCCTTTGAGTTTTTGAAAAGTTTCACTACTGTTTTTAGGTTAGTTGCAGCTTGTTCTGACATGTGGACCTCAAATTACTGTATAGCTAAGAATAGCCCTGCTGGTTTCTCAAGGTGGCAAATCCAAGGTCCACCCAGTATTTGCATGGAAAGGATGGAGATCTCCTTAATCTCCCACCATTGTCCCCCGCAACTAGCATTAGGGGTATTGTACCCCCAACCCAGAGATAACATTAGGTTTATGGCTCATAGAATCCCTTGTAGTAACTCTGTAAATTTAGTAAATTTTCACTCTGATTTAATGAAACAAGCTAAATTTAAAAACCATGAATTAAGTAAATAGGCCTACAGAGCTGACAAATATTCAACTGACCTTAACAGATCTTGAAAAGATAAGTAAAATTAGGAAATCCCAGGGCTAGGAAGGCAAAACAAAATGTCCAAGGAAAAGGCACCAGCAACGACTTCCATTTTGTTTTCTGAGAACAAAATTACATAGTTACTAAGGATCAAGACGAACTTAAAAGCTCTTTTTAATAAAAGTGGACTGAGAAGCTTAAGGGTTTTTCCAGCATGTGTACTAACTCTAGTCTGGAGTGTTTCCTGTAAATAGTTTTAAATATTTGACCTAACATTTTGCAAAATAGGACTTTTTGCCCATTCCTAATAAAGAATGGGTCTGACTTCAGATGTAAATCAAAACAGCACTTTTCTACAGAACACCATTGTCTATGTTGTTGTGACATCTCAGAATAACCAGACTGCATACAATTTATCTTACTGTGTCAGCAGCTTTCCACGGAGGAATTTATTTTCATGCTCCTGTACAAACTATGAATTATATTTCAGAGTTCCCCAACCTTTCCGGCCTTGCGGACCGGCGGGGTGGGGGGAGTGAAGAAGGGATGGTTCCATGTGAGCGGCTGGCAAGTGTGCATGCGGAGCTGCATTTGCACAAGCGGCATGCATGTGCGCCCACCCGCTGCTCGTGCAAGTG
Organism: Vipera berus; assembly: GCF_964194415.1. NCBI lineage: Eukaryota > Metazoa > Chordata > Lepidosauria > Squamata > Viperidae > Vipera > Vipera berus. The sequence continues at coordinate 63,917,118 of NC_138204.1, read as the reverse complement.
GGGATGTGCGTGTGCATGCTTGCCTGGCATTTCCACATCCCGGTTTCAAACGCCTCATGGCCCACTAGTGGGCCGCAACCCAGAGGTTGAGGACCCCTGGTCTAGTTCACCCAAAATGCCTCTGTTGAGTTGTTGTAAAAATGAGTTTATCTCCATTCCTTCACATTAAAAAGTGGACTCTCGTTCTTAATTGCTATATTGGTGTAAATAAGGAATTCTTAGTCAGGGTCTATGAGTTGCAGGTTTTCTTCATTAATATCCCCTGCTTTTGCCTCAGTGATGAGGAAGGAACAGTGTCACATTTAGGAACCAATTCCATGTTGGCTGGGAATTCTGGGAGTTGTAGTTCCAGGATCTGGGAAGGGCCAGCTTATGGAAGGCTTTCATAAATTGTAATTGCTGAGAGTGAGGCAACTGCTAGGGAGTAGTGTAGCTATTGTTTGTGAGATTCTAGAAATATTGTGGCATTTCTTGTCAGCAAAACAATGTTGGATTAAATTATTCATTGGTTAGATTCACACATTAAACTAAACTGGAAGGTAATCAACTTGGCTGGAAAGATAGCTGTTACCAGAAATGATCATAAGTGCAGCATGTTTAGACAGAACAAATTTTGTAACATTAAAATCTACTGGAGTTTTTAAAAGTCCCAAGCTTGATACAAAGTTTCTAGAATGTCAAAGCTACAAATCTACAATGAGGTAAATGGAGGCTAACACAATAAACGCTTCATTCATAAATACATCTTCTGTACAGTGATTTTCCCTGTTAGTGAGAAGACTAGCTACAGCACTGTTTTTTATATAGCAAAAATGAGGCAAATCTAAATTCTGCCTGGACTCAGTGTGACTGAATTACGACTGTTGGATTAGTTTTGTGAACTGATTACTTGGAAAGGCTTTTCCTCAAATAATGGCTCATTCATGGTCATATTTCTTTGGCCAAGTAAGAGACTTGTTTCATGCTTGCTAGTATTTGGCTCTAATTGAGCTCAGCTTTTTCTCTTGTGACAGATTTAATGAGCTATGCAATTTATCACAGATGTTAATAACTGCAAGAGAGATACTTTGATCATTCCTCCCTTTTCTACTCATTAGTAATTTGACTACAAGACATTGGACTTTAGCAGAATAAGTCACTGCAGTTTGGCATTAGGTTCTTAATGTTTAATATTATAGAATATAAGCCCAGTTCAGTTTTAAAACAGAAATGAGCAAGTTATGTACAAGATATCCCTAAACACTACTGTCATTATAATAGTCCTTCGAAAGGAATGTATTTGCACAACATATATTGCTTTGTTTTGTTGTGAATATCACAGGAAAAAATACATGGATTCTTGATACCTGTTAAGAAAGAATGTAACAACTGTGAAATAAATTGCTATAAACTGGCATATATAATTACACTAATTTCCTCTCGGTTTCATGTATAAAATTATCACCACTACAATTTAGGTGGAAAAGTTTGTGAACTTTTTTTAAATTTCAGCTTTAAAAGATGGTTGTTGTTGTTGTTTTAAAAAAATACTAAAGGGTCCTTACTCAGAAGAAAGGAAAGTTTTTTTATTAATAAGTCTGAATAATAATCTTAAAAATAAATCCATTCAGTTCTCATCTTTAACAGACTATTTATTTGATGCTTTTTGTGCTGCCACCACGTGGCTGTTTTGGAGTAATTACAATGTGGGCAGTCAGACCCTCCTACCCTATGATGTATTTCCTCTTCCCTCCCCCTTCTGGGATGGACTTCCTCTTCCTTTGTCTCTGGAGAGAATCCCATCCTCCATTATTATTCAGCTAACATGTGACAACAGCAGATGTGCAGTCGCTGGCCATATTACCATTTTCTGACCTTGGAGATACCTTGGAAATATCTTGGAAATGCTGTACAAATGTCATCTTAATCTACATGCAATAAAGGTATTTCTATATGATAAAAGGTGTTTTCCACGAGTTCAACTATCTGAAGTTAAGGAAATCTGCTTATCTAGACCATAGAGGTCTTATCAAGAGATTAATTAATACACAATGGCTTGGATTCAGAATAGTCAAAAAATGGTAATATTCCCAGCAACTGCACATCTGCTGTTGTCACATGTTAGCTGAATAATAATGGAGGATGGGATTCTCTCCAGAGACAAAGGAGGAGGAAGTCCATCCCAGAAGGGGGAGGGAAGAGGAAATACATTATAGGGTAGGAGGGTCTGACTGCCCACATTGTAATTACTCCAAAACAGCCTCAGAATACTTTTATTGTGTGTTTTAAGGAAGACTATCCATAGGAGATGGCTGCCCCAGCTGACCTTGGCTGTTGCCCAAAAGCTAAGAAAACTCAAGCTGATTAGTACTTAATACAGTGGTGCCTTGGTACTTGACTGCTTGAAAACTAGTCAAATTTGGTTCTTCATGCATTTTGACATGAAAATGTTGTCCTGGTACTCGGCTTTTGTTTAGTACTCTACCCGCTGCTAAAGGAAGAGGGGGAAAGCTGTGGGTAATGGACAGGAAGTCAGCCATGCTAGGAAGATTGCTGACAGAGGGAAAGGGACAGACAGAAAGTTCTTCCAATCAGAACAAAAGATTATGAGGTAAGTCACATGGTTTCTTTAGGATGCATCCTTTTTAGTACCTGTCGCATCTCCCAGAACGAATTAACACCAAGTACCGATGTACCACTGTATTTGAATGAGACAGTACTAAGATGACAAGTTGGAAAAACATGCCAGAAGCATAGAAAATGTCCGTGGCTAACTGGTTCCATGGGTCCGGGTTACTTACGGGAGCACCTGCTGCCGTCATCAACTTCCCTTCGTCCAGTGCGCTCCCACAGAGAGGGCCTCCTTAGGGTGCCGTCGGTCAAAGAGTGTCGACTGGCGGCCCCCAGGGGGAGGGCGTTCTCTGTGGGCACGCCAGACCTTTGGAACCGTCTACCGGTTGAGCTCCGGATGGCTCCCGACCTTCGATCCTTCCGACGGGACCTAAAAACACATTTATTTGAACAAGCCGGCCTGGTCTGATGGATTTAGGGGTATTTTATAGTTTTGTATTAATTTTATTGAATAGGGCTGTAGTATTTAATATTTTTAATTTTTGTACATTGTATTTTATTGCATTGCCCTGAGTCCTTCGGGAGAAGGGCGGTATATAAATTAAATTAAATAAAATAAATAAATAAATAAATTACATAAAACTATATGGGCCTATTCATGCAAATCCAAAGAATCAAACTTGATTCAAGGGAACATTTAAGGCTTGAGAGAATGTAGCTGGTTGTCTTTTGTCCTTATATGAACCCTGTGAGGTAATTTCCAAAACAGAGACTGGTCTAAACTATATAGCTAAAAGGATTCCATTTCCTTAAGAGATCAGTATCAACTACCCACAGAGTAAACATCAGTTGGTTGTAGTAGTAAAGCTGGTATTGCTTGGCTTTAGATTAAATTTACATTCCAGCTGAGTAACCTTTCTTCATTTTAACTATATTCTCTGTTACTGTAAAGAAAAAAAATTAGAACAGAAACTGGAGCATTGTTAAAATTTAAAAAAAGAATTGGGAAATGAAGCAAAACACAGATTTGTATATATTGGTAGGTAACATACTAGAAGCTCATAGTCTGCTTGATTATAGAAATATGTTTTCTCTAAGAGCTTACCAGTTCCAGACTACAAATATTTGAATAACGAACGTAAGGCAGCAATGTAGTAGTGCACATTTTTTGTGACCTAGATATAGTTGTCCTAATGTGAACCCTTTAAAAGAATGAAAGGTCATAGCTAGCTTCTCCCTAGTGAATTACAGTTTTCGCTTCTTCCACAAAGGAGCAGAAGTTAGGACTTACTTAAAAATAGCCCTCTCAACCTAGTAGCAATATTTTCTTATTAATGTTTTGTTCTGATGTGACAAACAAGAACAATATAGATGGCAAAAGTAGGAAGGCAAGTAGTCCTTTCCTTCGTAGTTAAAGAACCAGGATATTAATGTGATAGAAGAAAATAATATTTGTAGCTCAGAACTGCTAACAGATGCATAAACATTAAAATTTACATACAATTCAAAAGAGACCATCAAAAAACCAAAAAGAAAACCAAAAGATCAAAGCACCACCTCACCAGCAATCAATACCCAAATGAGCAGATGTCAACACCAAGATTAACATTAGACCAACAATCAAGAAGCAAAAAATACCCCAATCAAAGGACTGCCAAACAAGCTAATAGCTCATTCAAGGAACCATCAAGACTAGTCTTGGCAAGCCACCAGAACATAAAATGAGAGCAAACTCTACACTTTATTAACACTGATGATGTTATCTAGTTTGGTAATAAAGCATCTGCAGAAAGCAAACAAAAGAAGCTCAGAAAATGCCAAGGATACCACAAGAATATTAGCTTGACAGCTTTTTGTGTAACCGTGTTTCTAGCTTCTCAAAGGCCAGAACCATTGTTCCTAAGAAAGATACTTTGTGGAAGGTACCTTGACAGTATATAGCTGAGATTCTTATGTTCTCCATTATCCATCTTTGCCCAATCTGCAATTTAATAAGAAAAGGTAACCCGGTTCAAATATATTTAAAGATTATTATGCTGGATCACTTTCAGTTTTGACAAATGGCAGTATATCAGCTTAGCTAATAGAGGAAGAGGAATTTATTTAGAAATGTGTCAGTCTAATGGAGCATCCTTTGTATAAACAGGAATTGAAGGTTGGCTATAAATCGGTCAACTGTTGCACATCCTGCTGATGGATAATGGTAATAGATATGAACATATATGCTGGGCTATAATGGTTTACATTTTCTTTGGTAAGTAGCTCCTAATAGTTGTTAGAAAAACAATTCTTGTTAGCATGACAGTTTATTAATCTTGGTGAACATTAACTGCAGAGGGCTATTATTATTGTGGTTTTGCAAAGTAAGAGCTTCAATTTATTAAACTGAATTCTAAATCACATATGTGGAAGATCCATGATCCATGTGAGTTTTTCCCAACTTTTCCCAACCCTAGTTGGAAAACACAAGCCACAGAAGCAAGTGCTGAGCACAAAGGCAGAAGCCTGGACAACAAAATCGGGCTTATCAAAGACTTGGTTTGGTAGGACGATTGTTGAATATCCTCAGAATGGAGAATGCTAGACTACAAAGTTAGGTGAGAGGATTTTGCCATAGAACCCATTACAGGAACTGACTGTTCAAACATCCTTTTCTACTGTAGATCTCAGTAGGATCCTACCTAGTTATACCTTCTTCTGAGTAGAAGGTTGCATCATTGATTCTGAGTTTTGACAAAAATCTAGCATTACAGTACAACTTCTTTGGAGATCCCAAAGAAATTCTTATCCTTATGTTTAACCTCAAATAACCCATAGGGTCTATATCAGGCGTGTCCAACCTTGGCAACATTCAGACTTGTGAACTTCAACTCCCAGAATGCCCCAGACAGCCATGATCTGTATAGACTGAGATATACACAATAGAACTCTCATGAAATCTCTATTACATGTCTATAAAATAATTGCAGTTCCATGCTACATGCACAAAATCCATTATATGAACTTCTATGACTGTAAAATGAATTGTGATTTAGCACAATTAGTTTGAAAAGTTTGAATTTAGTTTGAAAAGTTTCAAGGATTGTACATTTATAACAATATTTATAACATCCTCAGTAGTTGATTGAATACAGTTAACTGGTTGAATAAACAAACTGTTCAGTAAAAGCTCATCCACAGTTGGGATTATATGTACTATGAAGAATTGATGCAAGTTAGGATTCAATACTGTGGAAATATAAAATGGAACATAAGTGACAAACTTAACATGTGAAATTACCCTTTCAGGAAATGAAAGCATTTGAGTGTCATCTCTGAAATCTATGTACAACGTCAGATCAAGCCAGAGCAATACCTTCTAGTTCATCAGATCCAGCCCAGTGTTTACTCTTTTTCATTTTGAATTAGTTTAGTTTAGTTTAGTTTTAGTTTTATTTGATTTCTATACCGCCCTTCTCCCTAGGGACTCAGGGCGGTTCACAGGGCATATATAAATAACGATACAAAAGTTAAAAGGAAATTAAACCAGTGCCCAGTTAAAAAACAATAATAAAGTACTAAAAAACACCAATTTAAAAACCCATATTCCCCCATCAGGCCAGACCAGCTAATTCAAATAAGTGGGTCTTCAGCCCGCGGCGGAAGGTTCGGAGGTCTGATGCCATCCGGAGCTCAACCGGCAGTTGGTTCCATAATGCCGGAGCGCCCACAGAGAAGGCCCTCCCCCTGGGGGCCACCAGTCGGCATTCCCTGACCGGAGGCACCCTGAGGAGGCCCTCTCTGTGGGCACGTACTGGGCGGAGGGAAGTTGACGCCGGCATTACATTATTATTTTAGACATCACAAGAGAAGTTTGGAAATACTAGTTCTCATTGGTGGAAAAGCAATGATTGCTTTGATTGGCTCTCTCTTCTCTTCTAGATATTAGGGTGGAAGAAGTTCACTGTGTCAGAACCAAAGTTGATGCCTAAGAAGGCTTTAAAAAAACAATAGTGACAAAGCCCCGATGTTCAGAAAAGGGCATTCTGCCAAGGATGGCATGCTGAGTTGTTTATGACTTGGATTATTTGTAGCTGCCTCTCCATGAAACACCTGCCAGAATGTTTTCATCTCAATTTACAGGAAGCCAAATATACTTCACCTGGTTTGATGGATGCATTAGGAGTTCAGGCTCAGCATTTTTATTTTGCTGGAAAACCTCCTAGCTGCCTGTCCTGATCCTTTTCGTCTATTTGACCCTTTAAATAATTGCTAATACAATTTGGGTGGTTTCTCTGCTCTGATCTTTTTCCAGTCTTTTATTTGGATTCTGTACAGACAAAAGACAGGACACCCTTTCATTTTGGTACAGATCTTAACTGGAAAATAGGCTTTGCCCTCCCTCTTTGCTGATGGTGTGTAGACCCAACATAGTCTTGAGATTTCTAAACTGAGAGATCTTATTTGTAATTTGGGGAAAATCAGCCAGTTTTGTTGTGTCTAGGTGCAGGAGAGGACAGAGATCTGGTGTACATAAAGCGTTTATACAGTTGACAGAGCCCTTGTCTGTGTAGTTTTCAGAGATCACACTCAAATCTTTTTCACTTCCTGGAACAACAACAGTCTATCCATATTTTTAGAAGTTTTTTTTTAGCGTAGGGTTGCGTGTGTTTTTACAAATGAGCATTCTACTTTTCCCTATTTGAGGTTTAAGACGGATTTCTGACAGACCTCAAAAGTGATTTTTCTCCCCAATTACTTAGCACTCTGGTATTTTTGTGGACTTGTACTTATTAGAGCCTGAAAGGAAGTAAGGGAGCAAGACTAAAGCAGACTTCCTGTTTTTCTAGTATGGCAACTTTTAGGTAAAGGTAAAGGTTCCCCCGCACATGCGTGCTAGTCGTTTCCAACTCTAGGGGCCGGTGCTCATCTCCGTTTCAAAGCCAAAGAGCCAGCACTTGTCCGAGGACGTCTCCGTGGTCATGTGGCCAGCATGACTAGACACCAAAGGCGCACGGAACGCTGTTACCTTCCCACTGTAGTGGTCCCTATTTTTCTACTTTCTCTCAAACCTCGTCCGGAGAGCAGGAGATTCAAGCAACCGAGACGAAAGCTGAGGTTCCAAAACGGTTTAATAAGCAAAAGCAAACGATCTTCAAACGGAACAAAGCCAGCGTTGGCTGCTACCCGCATCCAACGCTGTTAAATACACATTGCCTGTAGACACCCACGCCCCACCCAGCCGCACCCTCTTCCGCCCATCCCCTATTTAACTCCTGTTTCTGCCAAACACCTTCCTTTGCAACACGCCCCGCCACCCGGCACCCTCTATCTCCCAGGTGAGTCTTCTCGCGAACGCCCGTCCCATCGCCGCCAGTCACCACCCCCACCCCCGTCCCTGCTCCCGGCACCTTCCCTCCTGTGGCGGACAAACCTCCGCCCTGCTGCTTGGCCCCCCCTCACAAGGCTGGCAAGCCCCCAGTCCTTCCTTGTTGTGAACGGGCTCCGCTGCCGAGGGCCCCGCCCGCCAGCGCCGCAGGGGCCGAGTCACTATCTGGATTGGGCCCATGGTCCTGCGAGGCCACCGTAGCCGGCAGGACGAAGCTGAGGCCAGGACCCTGCGAGGCCACCGTAGCTAGCAGGGCGGGGCCGGGTTGCACGACGCGCGTGCGCACTATCGGGGCTTCAGCCGGCTCGGCGGTCGTGCGTGGAGGCCGTTGGTGCTGCCGCAGCTGATGGGCGCTCTCCCGACCCGAGCTGATGGGCATTCCCTCGAGTCAAGCAGAAGAAGAAACCGGCGCCGGTGAGTGTCGCACCCGCGGCGCCGCTGGGCGTCGAGCCCGCGGGGCGCGACATGCCGCCCCTCCTACCAGGGCCCCTCCTGCAGGGGAAGACACAAGAGGTAAGCGATCGTCCACCCTATCCGCGGTGTTCCCCCGTCCTCCCCTTGGCTTACCAGGGTGCAACCGGTGAAATGCCCGCACCAACCGAGGAGCATGAACATCTGCATCCCCCACCCATGTCGCCTCCTCCACAGGATATCCCTTCCACCTGATTAGGTACTGGACGCCCCCCCTACGAACCCTGGAGTCAAGGATCTCTTGGACTTCATAATGGTCGCCATGGGTGGGCCCAGGCCCACCCTCCCCTACTGCCATTGCGCCTGAGGTGGCAGGCTTCAGTAGGCTACTGTGGAACACTGGGTGAAGTTTCCCTAGGATCTTCGGTAGTCGTAGCCGTACTGTTACGGGGTTAATTACCTGTACCACCCGGAATGGTCCGATGTATTTGGGCCCTAGCTTTTTACAGGGAACCTGGCCACGTAGATACTTAGTAGACAGGTAGACCAGGTCCCCCACCTTCGGGACTGCGAACGCTTTTCGCTTCTTATCAGCCTGCTCCTTATTCGTTATCGCAGCCCGCTCCAACGCTTTTTTCACTGCACCCCAGGCCCCCTCAATCTGCCTCATCCATTCCTGTGGCTGACAGGGATCCTCGTGCCCCGGGCTGCATTCGGGGATGGGGACAAAATCGTTACCCATAACCACTTTGAAGGGGGAAAACCCCGTACTGCTATGTACAGCGTTGTTATACGCTACTTCCGCAAACGCTAAAAGATCCACCCAGTTGGTTTGCTGGTACGATACGTAGCAACGTAGATACCACTCAACGGCGGCATTGGCTCGTTCGGCTGCGCCATTGGTGCTAGGGTGGTACGCCGTACTGAGTCCTTGGGTTGACCCGATGAATCTAACAAACTCTTTCCAGAAACGCGCCGTGAACTGTACTCCCCTGTCCGAAATGATACGGCGTGGTACTCCATGTAGACGGTAGACGTGAGTTACAAAGAGCCAAGCCAATCGACGTGCTGAGGGCAACCCTTTACAGGGAATAAAGTGGTCCTGCTTAGAAAATAAGTCCACCACTGTCCAAATAACATTATGGCCCTTACTTTCGGGTAACTCAACAATGAAGTCCATGGCTATATCCTGCCATGGACGAGTAGGGTCGGCCACCCTCTGTAGGAGGCCCAAAGGTTTTCCCACCATAGGCTTTGTGGTAGCACAAACGTGGCATCGCCGTACATAGTCCTCCACCGTTTTTGTCATGTGTGGCCACCAAAATTGCCGACGTGCCAAATGCAGGGTCTTCAGAAACCCATAGTGTCCAGCTTGCTTGGTGTCGTGACACCGATACAGCACTCGTTCCCATAAAGGGGCTGGTACATAAATGCGGGTCCCATGCCAAGCTAAGCCATCACGCATGGCCACGAACTCTGGGTGGGCCTGTAGCCAGGTATCCCCCTGAAGGGCCTTCCTAAGGTCTTCACAGAACTCGTCCTGCGCTGCTAGAGCGGTGTCCCCCTCCTGACCTGGACCTTCGGTAGGCACAAGCGCTTGTACAATGTCCTCCCTCTTCCCCTCAAACTGCGGCATGCGCGACAGCGCGTCCGCCAGGAAATTTTTCCCCCCCGGAACATACTTCGATGTGAAACGGAATCGACGGAAGTACAGTGCCCACCGTACATGCTTGGGGGACAGCCGTCGGGGTGTCTGCAACGCCATCAGATTCTTATGATCCGTCCACACCTCAAACGGGTGGACAGCCCCCTCCAAGTGATGTCGCCACAGTTCCAATGCCCAGCGTACCGCAAAAGCCTCCTTCTCCCATATTGCCCAGGCACGCTCTGCAGGAGACAATTTCTTAGACGCATAGGCACATGGTTGAAGCACCCCGTCGTTGTTTCGTTGAAGAAGGACGGCTCCCAGGGCAACGTCGCTTGCGTCGGCTTGGACCACGAAAGGCAGGGCATGTTGTGACTCAGGGCCAGCCGGTGGGTCCGACAGCCGGGTCCGATGTATCGGAGGACTCAGATGTGGGGGAGGAGGGAAACGAACCGGCTGATGATGATTTGGAGGCTTTGCAGAGTCCTCAGCCGGGGACCTCTTCTCAGCTGTGTGAGCCCGAGAGTGCGGAGGATGATGACCCACAGCTGGCCCTGTTCAAGGACGCCCGACGTAGGAGGCAGACGAGCAGGGACAAACAAAGAAAGACTATGGGACTCCTCGGGAGGAGGCACAGGGAGACCACGCCCTGAGCTCTCTATAAAAGAAGTGTTTGGGGAGGGGCTAGTTGCTGAAAGCAACTTTTTCGTTTGAGAAGACAAGCTCTTGTGTTTTGTTATCTGCGTCATTAAACCTTGGCAGAAGCCTTTTAGCCTTGGACGCTTTCCAGACTCGTCTCTTAATTAGGGGTTGGGAGAAGAGGGCTGGTCCAGAACAGTTTGCTTTCAGCCCCTCACCCCTTAATACTACGATGGAGCAGCTTCTTGCCGAGAATGCCCAGCTCAACCAGCAACTCACCTTGCTGGCCACTCAGGTGGCACAACTGCAGGCTCAGGTACATGCTGCCCCCCCACCCAGGAGGAAATGTCAGTTAGCTATGCCGGATAAGTTTGCTGGTAAACCAGAACTGTTTCCTGCCTTCCTGGGACAATGCCAGCTTTATATCAGCGTGAGAGCAGCTGATTTCCCCACTGACCGTGATAAGGTGGGATTCGTGTTGAGCCTTCTGTCGGGAGATGCAGCTCGTTGGGGCACGCCTCTGTTGGCACAGCCTAGCCCTTTGTTGGATAACTTTGGGGGGTTTTGTGACCATATGCGCCTCATGTACGAGGACCCGATTAAGGCGCAGACCGCCACCCGACGTCTGAAAGCTTTGAGGCAGGGTCAGCGCCCCCTACAGGCCTATATCAGCGATTTCCGGCTGCTTAGCCAGGATTCCGCCTGGAATGAGGCTGCGCTCGTGGATGCCTTTCAGGATGGCTTGTCAGAGGAGATGTTGGATGAGCTGGCCCGCGTGGACATTCCCTCAGATCTGAATGGGCTGATCCATCTTTGTCTGCGGATCGATGCCCGGCTGCAGCAGCGTAAGAGTCGCCGTGCCACCCCACAGACCCCTGCCGCCCCTGTTGTGCGTGAGCCCCCAGTCCAGAGGGAGGAGCCAATGGAGCTGGGTGCCGCCAGGTCCCGTCTATCGGTGACGGAAATGGACAGACGACGATCGGAGGGGTTGTGTTTTTACTGTGGGGACCCTGGACATTTGGCTGCTTCTTGCCCAAAGAAGCGTCAGCGGGCGTCAGTGACCAAGCCAGCTCCGAGAAAGTCCCCTGCTTTGCTATCGGGAAACGGTCCGAGCCCGATCTAGACGGTGTGAAAGATCGGGCGACCCACAACGATCACGCCGAGCGACGCCGTTCCGACGGTGCCTGTGAACCTCCACGGCATTTGATTTTGGAGGCACGACTGATCCTTCCTGGCAAGCCAGAGGGGATTCCGGTCCATGCCTTAATTGACTCTGGGGCTACCACTAACTTTATGGATTCGGCCTTTGTGGCCAAATGGGCTGTTCCCCAGTGTCCGGTGGATCCGCCCATGCTTGTGGAGACCATCGATGGTCGAGTGCTCCTGTCCGGGCCTATCACGGCCGCCACGCAACCCGTGTGTATGGCCATCAGTACCCATGTGGAGGCCATTCAGTTTTACGTCACTTCGGATCTGCACTTCCCCGTGGTCTTGGGACTGGCGTGGCTCCGGGCGCATGATCCACAGATCTATTGGTCTCAGAACTTGGTCACCTTCCCAAGTTTGCAGTGCGTGGACCACACCCGCCATATCTGTGCCGGCCAGGTGGAGGGTTCCTCAGGGGTTTCCTTGCCTCCCGTACTGTCCGACTTTGCTGACGTGTTCAGCGAGTCAGAGGCGGACCAATTACCCCCGCACAGGCCCTACGACTGCTCCATTGACCTAGTCCCTGATGCGCCTCTCCCAGTGGGGCGTTTGTACTCCATGTCGGAGCCCGAGTTGGCCGCATTGCGGGACTTCCTGACAAAGAACTTGGCTCGTGGATTCATCCGGCCCTCGTCCTCGCCAGTGTCTGCGCCCGTGCTCTTCGTCAAAAAGAAGTCGGGCGAGTTACGGCTTTGCTGTGACTACCGGAAACTCAACGCTATCACGGTGCGTAACCGCTACCCGCTGCCCCTCATCCCCGAGCTCTTGGACCGACTCCGGGAGGCTAAGATCTTCACGAAACTGGACCTGCGTGGAGCTTACAACCTCGTCAGGGTTCGGCCGGGTGATGAGTGGAAGACAGCGTTTGGTACTCGCTATGGACATTTCGAGTACACGGTGATGCCGTTTGGCCTGACCAACGCCCCCGCTGTGTTTCAGCATTTTATGAACGACATCTTTCGGGATCTGTTGGACCAGTTTGTTGTGATTTACCTGGACGACATCCTGATTTACTCCCCGTCGCGTGAAGCGCATCATCAGCATCTCCGTCAGGTCCTGCAGCGCCTCCGGAAACATCGGCTGTTTGCCAAGTTGGAGAAGTGCCAGTTCTACCAGGTGACCATTGATTTCTTGGGCCACCGCATTTCTCCCGAGGGCATCGCCATGGATCCAAGTAAAGTTGAGTCGTTGCAGAGTTGGCAACCCCCGCGTCGCGTGAAGGATGTTCAGCGACTTCTTGGATTTGCCAACTACTATCGGACATTCATCCCTGGCTTTGCTGCCTTGACAGCCCCCCTCACCCGGCTCCTGCAGAAGAAGACTCGGTTCCAGTGGAACGCCCCCGAACAACAGGCGTTCCAAGCTTTGAAGGACGCCTTCATGAAGGAGCCCATCTTGAAGCATCCTGACCCGCAACGGCCGTTTGTCGTGGAGGCGGACGCCTCCGACATTGCCATTGGGGCCGTGTTACTCCAGGCAGCGACGCCCAACGGTACCCTTTTCCCTTGCGCGTATCACTCTCGGAAATTGAATCCCTCGGAGCGCAACTATACCATCTGGGAGAAGGAGCTGCTGGCCATCAAGGCGGCGTTCGAGGCTTGGAGGCATCATCTGGAGGGGGCGCGGCATCAAATCGAGGTCCGGACGGACCACAAGAATCTGGAAAGTCTGCAGACCGTTCGGAATTTGAACCAACGCCAGATCCGGTGGTCCCTCTTCTTTGCGAGGTTTGACTTTCGGGTGCGGTATATACCAAGCGGGCACAACCAGAGAGCGGATGCTCTGTCCAGGAAGCCCGAGTACACCCGAGTGGAAGACAAGCTTCCGCCCAGGACAGTGATCCCCGTCGAGTCTTTCGCTGCGGTACGGGAGCCGGTGGATATACGGGCTCGGATCCGGGAGGCGCAGCAGCAGGAGGCGTGGGTGGCTCAGCGGAAGGAAGAGGTGGGGCCAGATTCGCCTTGGTCGGTCACGGATGGACTCCTGTATTATCGTGACCGGCTCTATGTTCCAGGAGGGCCACTCAGGGGACTCGTCCTCAGCCAATGTCATGATAACCCGGCTGCGGGGCATTTTGGCCTGTTCAAGACTCTGAACCTGGTCTCCCGTACTTTCTGGTGGCCCCGAGTCCGACACGATGTCCAGTCTTATGTCACCTCCTGCGTCCCATGCAGGCAGGCCAAGTCAGCGACAGGGGCCCCGCCTGGTTTACTGCAGCCTTTGCCAACGCCCAAGAGACCCTGGGGGGCTGTGTCCATGGACTTTCTGACGGATCTACCCCCATCCTCCGGCTTCACGACAGTGTTTGTGGTGGTGGACATGTTGACCAAGATGGCGCACTTCATCCCCTGTCGCGGCTTACCGTCAGCTCGCGCCACTAGTCGCATGTTCATCCAACAGGTGTTCCGGCTGCACGGCCTTCCCGACAGGGTCGTCTCCGATAGGGGGGCCCAGTTTACAGCCCGCTTCTGGCAGGAGTTGATGCGGGCGTTGGACATTAAGGTTTGCCTCTCGTCCGCGCATCATCCTCAGACCGACGGGGGTACCGAGAAGGTCATCGGCATCTTAGAGCAGTATCTGCGCTGCTATGTTAACCTGCAGCAGGACAACTGGGTGGACTATTTGGCCATAGCCGAGTTTGCCTTTAATAACTCGCAACACACCTCCACGCAGATGACACCGTTCTTGGCCAACGTGGGTTATCACCCCAGGTTCTTCCCTCTTTCTCCCGTGGACTCACCGGAGCCGGCAGCGAACGAATTCATGGCGGAGTTACAGGCGATCCATCGGTTGGTGCGACGGCAGCTGGAGAAGGCCAAGGCCGACTACAAGAGGTTCGCCGATCGGTCGAGAAGGGATACGCCTCCACTATCGGTGGGGGATCGGGTCTGGCTGTCCACCAGGAACCTACCATCCACTCGGCCGGCGAGGAAGCTGGACCACCGTTACCTTGGACCGTTCCCAGTCGAGGCCGTCATCAACCCGGTCGCCTATCGTTTAACTCTGCCACGTTCCCTGCGCGTGCACCCCGTCTTCCATCGGTCCTTGTTGGTCCCCGAACAACCGGCCTGTCCACTTCGCCAAGCGGAACCTCCCCCATCAGGAACTCGTGATGGAGGCAGCACCCCCGAGTACGAGGTCGCCAGCATCAGGGATTCCCGCTGGCTGAAAGGTCGCTTCCAGTACCTGATCGAGTGGAAAGGGTACGGGCCGGAGGACTTCACATGGGAAGACGCGACCGCCGTTCATGCCCCTGCGTTGGTGACTGCTTTTCACGAACAGTTCCCATCCCGACCGCATCCGGATCGGCAGACCCGAGGGAAGGGCCCTGCGGTGCGGGATAGTGTTGTGACTCAGGGCCAGCCGGTGGGTCCGACAGCCGGGTCCGATGTATCGGAGGACTCAGATGTGGGGGAGGAGGGAAACGAACCGGCTGATGATGATTTGGAGGCTTTGCAGAGTCCTCAGCCGGGGACCTCTTCTCAGCTGTGTGAGCCCGAGAGTGCGGAGGATGATGACCCACAGCTGGCCCTGTTCAAGGACGCCCGACGTAGGAGGCAGACGAGCAGGGACAAACAAAGAAAGACTATGGGACTCCTCGGGAGGAGGCACAGGGAGACCACGCCCTGAGCTCTCTATAAAAGAAGTGTTTGGGGAGGGGCTAGTTGCTGAAAGCAACTTTTTCGTTTGAGAAGACAAGCTCTTGTGTTTTGTTATCTGCGTCATTAAACCTTGGCAGAAGCCTTTTAGCCTTGGACGCTTTCCAGACTCGTCTCTTAATTAGGGGTTGGGAGAAGAGGGCTGGTCCAGAACAGGGCAGGGTTTGGGTGTCGTAAGATCGGTTCTTTGCCAAAAAGAGCTTTTAACGTATCAAAAGCTCGTTGGCACTCTGCAGTCCACCCCACCCGTAATCCGGGACGTGGTTGCACTGTTAGCTGTCGAGTGCGAAGAAGGTCCGTAAGTGGCAGGGCTATGGCCGCAAAACAGGGTATGAATTGGCGATAAAAGTTCGCGAAGCCTAGAAACCCTTGCAACTGCCGCCGTGTCCGCGGGGCCTGCCACTGCTGGATGGCCTCCACCTTTTTTGGGTCCATTTCCACCCCCCCTGCAGAGATTCTGTACCCCAAATAATCAAGTTGCTGCCGATGGAACTCGCACTTGGACAGTTTCACAAAGAGCCGTGCGTCCCGCAATTTGGTTAACACCCGCCTAACCAAGGCGACGTGCTCCTCCATTGTCTCGGTGTAAACCAGGATGTCGTCTAGGTAAACCAAGACCCCACGATATAAGAATTCATGCAAGACCTGGTTAATCAATTGCATGAAGACGGCAGGGGCACCTTGTAGCCCAAACGGCATCACCCTAAACTGGAAACTCCCCAGAGGACAGTTGAACGCCGTCTTCCACTCGTCCCCTGCTTTGATTCGGACACGATAATAGGCCTCCCTGAGGTCCAGTTTGGTAAAGACCCGGCCTTTAGCCAGGTGGGCCAACAGGTCTTTCATTAGTGGGAGCGGGTAAAGGTGCTCAACGCACACCGCGTTCACACCGCGATAGTCCACGCACAGTCTAAGCCCACCATCCTTTTTCTCGCGGAACAGCACGGGCGCCGCCATCCTAGACCGTGCTGGCTGGATGAATCCCCGCTCCAGGTTCTTGTCGATGTACCACCGGAGTTCCTGCATTTCTTTCGGGGACATAGCGTACATCCGGGGTTTTGGTAGCTTAGCACCCGGTTCCAGCTCAATGGCGCAATCCGTGGAGCGATGAGGTGGTAGCGTGTCGCACTCTCGTTCATCGAAGACGTCCAACAGGTCGGAGTATTCGCGGGGTACCAGAGCCTCTTGCGCTAACCCACCCGCACAGGCCCTCTCTCGTTCCCCCGTGAGTAGTGGACCCAGGAATGCGTGCTCTCGCGGAGGCTGTGGGCCCAACCCCAACCGGAGATGGCGGCAACCCCCCTCCCACCAGATCGTAGGGCCCCACCGATCCAACCATGTGAGCCCCAGAATAACTGCCTCGGTCATAGAAGGCACCACTATAAACCGCAACGTCTCCCAGTGATCGCCCATCTCCAACCGGATTGGTTCAGTGACGTGAGTGACAGGTGCCCCCCCCAAAAGAGACCCATCCACCTGCTGAAAGCGTAGAGGGCTAGTTAGCCGCCTCACCGTAACCCCCAGTCCTACTACCACCGCTTGGCTCATTAGGCACCGTGTGCTACCTGAGTCGACGAGGGCTTTATATGCTTTCCTCTGACCGGTGCGGGGACTAACCAGCACCACAGGGAATACGAAGGGACAAACCGGAGCACTTACCATTGGGTCTTCGTCTGGATCCTGTTCCGCTGGACTCTCGTACGGTGGGGGCTGTGTTTCCACCGGCGTCTCCACCCGAACAGGAGCAGTTGGTCTGGAGATATCTCCGCCTAGCTGGTGAGCGGCCCGTGTCCGCTCCATGGATCTCCAGGTTCCGGTCCCCCATGCTGGGGAGGCAGAAGGAGCTGGCCGGGCAGGAGGCAGAGGACAATCGACTGCCCGGTGTCCTGGCTGGTCACATCTGAAACACCTCAGGACAGCCCGTGCTGGCTGGGAGGAAGGCCGTGTAGACGCCGCCACAGATGGCTCTTCCACTTTCGTCTTCTCGGCCGGCCGTCGGCTTCCAGAAGGAGGATCGAACCGGCCTCGCACGTCCTGCAAACCCACGTCCAGCTCCACGGCTACACGGAACCACTCCTGCAGTCGCGCTGGAACGCCGCGGACCACACAAGCCCGGCGGAGAGCCCCATCCAAGCCAGCCCTAAAATGGTGGACAAGAAGACGCTCCGGCCACGAACGCAACTTCCCGGCCACCTTACGGAACTCCCTCACGTACTCCACCGCGGGTCTGCCTCGCTGCCGTAGGGAAAGGATGTCGGCTTCGGCCCGCTGCACCCGGGAAATGTCCTCGAAACGAGTCCGCAACGACTCCAAAAACAGGCCAACATCCCCGAGCTCCCGAGCGTGGTCACTGTATAAATCGGCTGCCCAAGCCGCTGCCTCCCCCTGCAGGCAAGCTGTTACTGCCACCACCATAGCCCGCTGGGACACGTAAGCCTGGGCATACTGGTCCATATGTCCAATCACCTGGCCCAGGAACATCGCCAGGCGGTCAGGGTGGCCATCA
The DNA here is from genome assembly GCF_964194415.1 of Vipera berus. Taxonomy (NCBI): domain Eukaryota; kingdom Metazoa; phylum Chordata; class Lepidosauria; order Squamata; family Viperidae; genus Vipera; species Vipera berus. The sequence continues at coordinate 63,899,134 of NC_138204.1, read as the reverse complement.
TAAGTAACTGACAAAGGTGGAGGTCCCCATACCACTCCGGGTCCCCACGAAGCCACTTGCGGGCCCAGCACCGGAGAAGCTCCAACTCGCCGTGTCGTCGACTGGCCAGGCCTATCGTCCGTCCCTGACCACATCCCTGCAACACCTCGCCCGAGGCCTACAGGAGCAGAACCCTCACAAGGCATGCCAAGACCAGGTTGGTTCTGGTGGGATGGCGCATCCAGAGGTGAATGGGTTGGCGCAGCCCGTCCCGCCGGAGCCCCGGCAGGGGACCATTGGCCTGGCTCTTGGCCACCAGCCTCCCCAAACCTGGTCCGCAGAATGTCCATAGTCCGGTTGCCTGGGGTGGTGGAATAACTCCACTCCTCCTCCTCGTCCTCCACAAGGCACCGCTCCCTCCACACCGACGAAGGACCCCTCAGCCGGGGTTCGTGGGCCTCCTCGTATCCTCTATGGCCCAGGGCAAGGCCCGGCCTCCTCCCTCTGCTGAGGCCCTGGCCCCCTGCCTCCCTTGGCTCCACCATGCAATCCTCGAGTAACGATGGCCGCTGCCTAGGCCGAACCGCCGGAAGCACAACCTCCCCCACATCCACTGTCCTGGAGGAGGCTACACCAGCCCCGGCCCCCATCTCAGGCCCGACCTCCTTCTCAGAAGCAGCCGCCGAGGCGGGCCCCTGCAATCCCTCCGCCATACAACTCACCCAGTTGTCGCTCGGAAGGAAAAATGAAAGGGTTGCAACGCTGGCTTTCTCTCAAACCTCGTCCGGAGAGCAGGAGATTCAAGCAACCGAGACGAAAGCTGAGGTTCCAAAACGGTTTAATAAGCAAAAGCAAACGATCTTCAAACGGAACAAAGCCAGCGTTGGCTGCTACCCGCATCCAACGCTGTTAAATACACATTGCCTGTAGACACCCACGCCCCACCCAGCCGCACCCTCTTCCGCCCATCCCCTATTTAACTCCCGTTTCTGCCAAACACCTTCCTTTGCAACACGCCCCGCCACCCGGCACCCTCTATCTCCCAGGTGAGTCTTCTCGCGAACGCCCGTCCCATCACCGCCAGTCACCGCCCCCACCCCCGTCCCTGCTCCCGGCACCTTCCCTCCTGTGGCGGACACACCTCCGCCCTGCTGCTTGGCCCCCCCTCGCAAGGCTGGCAAGCCCCCAGTCCTTCCTTGTTGTGAACGGGCTCCGCTGCCGAGGGCCCCGCCCGCCAGCGCCGCAGGGGCCGAGTCACTATCTGGATTGGGCCCATGGTCCTGCGAGGTCACCGTAGCCGGCAGGACGAAGCTGAGGCCAGGACCCTGCGAGGCCACCGTAGCTAGCAGGGCGGGGCCGGGTTGCACGACGCGCGTGCGCACTATCGGGGCTTCAGCCGGCTCGGCGGTCGTGCATGGAGGCCGTTGGTGCTGCCGCAGCTGATGGGCGCTCTCCCGACCCGAGCTGATGGGCATTCCCTCGAGTCGAGCAGAAGAAGAAACCGGCGCCGGTGAGTGTCGCGCCCGCGGCGCCGCTGGGCGTCGAGCCCGCGGGGCGCGACACTTGCATTTTTACGTGCTTTCGAACTGCTAGGTTGGCAGAAGCTGGGACGAGTAACAGGCGCTCACTCTGTTACGCGGCACTCAGGATTCGACCCGCCAAACTGCCGACCTTCTGATCGACAAGCTCAGCGTCCTAACCCACTAAGCCACCGCGTCCCTATGGCAACTTTTACAAAGTCATTAATGTTTCTTCATTCAAACATTTCACCAAATAATAGCTTAAAAAAGATTATGATCTTATGTGATGTATGACTGGACCTTATCTAGCAGAGAGCAAAACATTTATCTATATGAAAGATAAATGTTTTGCTCTCTGCTAGATAAGGTCTAGTCCAGGGGTAGGCAACCTCGGCTCTTTTATGACTCATGGACTTCAACTCCCAGAATTCCTGAGCCAGGCCGAGGTTGCGTACCCCTAGTCTAGTCATACATCAGTACTCTATATAATAGAGCAGAGGTCCCCAACCTTTTGGGCACCAGGGACTGGTTACGTGGAGAGAGGTTTTTCCATGGACCGGAGGGGGCCTGGTTTTGTGTGCTGCCTGCATCCCATGGATGGGGCTTTGCTTGTTTGTGCGGACCGGTTGCTGGCATGCTGCGGCCCAGTACTGGTCCATGGACCGGGGGCCAGGGACCCTTGTGATAGAGTTCTGGTCTCCAGACTTCTGTTGCCCTTCCACATTTCTCCATAAAGTCCTGGAAACAGAGAAGAATTTTCCAATATTGGCTTGCTCACATCCCACCTGATTTTGAAATATTATTACTGAATGCCTTGGTTTTTCGAAACTTGGCTGTCATCCGGGCCATCCCAAAGGTGTTTTTTCAAAAGGCAACTGGACTCTCTTTGTTTTTCTTTGAAGTCATTTTGCTTCTCATCCATGAAGCTTCTTCAGTTCTGTTCAGAACACAGGTATGTGGAAGGGTGTCATGAGTCAAACATGGGATATTTCTGAAAACCTCCAAAAATGATTGTTGATGTTCACTAGCCTGGGAAAGATTACACACTTGTGTATGTATATTAATTATATCTCTATATATCTTAGCACACAATAAATTTATCATCTACCTTTATTGGAAACTTCTAATCTTTGTTCTGGTTTGGTTCTCCCCCCCCCCCCGCTTTTTTTCCCAATGCAACAGTGTATCAGTTCCTATTCATTCTGCTAGCAACATTTAACTTTTCTTTCCTAAACAGGTATGTGGTAATTAGTTGCCATTTCTATAGCTAAAGCTGAGCAGAAAGAAATAGAAATTTCTTTACAGTCTGAACTGCAAAAGGAAAACTTGAGGCGTATTTTTTTGCCTGATGAATCCTGCACAGCAGTTCTCCTATCAGACAAAGATTCAGAAGTTTTGCAGAGAACATGCTATGCTTTTTTCCTCATTTCAGAATGCCATTCTTTTTTTTTTTTAAAAATATCTCTTGAAGTCTTGTGAATAATAAAAAGGATTTCAAAAGGCAGCTAGACTATCAAAACCGTGCTTCAGCTGCTCATTAAACTTTTGTAGTGTCTGGTAGACTTTGGCATTGTACAGAATAAGAAAATGGAGAATAGAAGCCAAAATAAAGCTGTTTACTGATTTAGTGGCAGGATAGAAAATGTGGGAAGTGCTGTTTTTTGGTTACACCTGAGTTATGTTTCTGAGCAATTATTTTTTTAAGAAAATTAATGGCCTTGTATGTCCCCCCCTCCCACCAGACCTGTAAAGTGCAATGAAATTCCTAATATGTATGGATTGCAATTGAGTTTTTTGTCTTCAGTTTCTTCTTAGGAATGTATGACTAGAATATTGCATTGCACTATTCCATAGAATGAGATATTGTCTATTAATGATATAAATAGTCCTTGTTTAGTTTCTTCCTCATTTAGCAATCATTCAGTTAACAATGGTGATAAAAACTAATTTTATCATCAATTCTCACATTTATGAACTTTGCAGATTTGTAAAGGAAAACTGAAATAGGATTATATGTACAGTTGTGGTTTTACTTAGCGACCACTTCCCTTAATAACCAAGTTGCCCTAGAATGACATAGAACATATCCAGCTAAAGTTCAGTTCTTTATTTGCTTACATCCAATAGATAGAATCTTGCCAGGCTAAACCTTTACTACTGTTGCCCTAACAGAGTGGTCCCCAATCTTTTGGGCACCAGGACTGATTACGTGGATAGAGGTTTTTCCACGGACCGGAGGGGGCGTGGTTTTCTGTGCTGCCTGCATCGCGCAAATGGGGCTTTGCTTGTTATTGCGGCCCAGTTGCTGGCATGCCACAGCCCGGTACTGGTCCATGGACCGGGGGTTGGGACCCCAGCCCTAACAGATATACTGTGAGAGATTTTAGAGAGTGGCTATCTAAATTCTCTTCCTCTGCCTCCTGTCCAGCTTAGGCTGTGTTGTCTATTGTCTTACCCCCTCTTTGGAATTTGTTCCTCCTTCCTGGAAAACTGACACTTCTCTGTAGTCCATCACATCACTAAATAAGGACTACCTGTACAGCATAGAATTTTAAATTCATCTTTTAAAATGTAGTTTTTAGAGCAATTTTAGAATATGTCATCTTGCCGTATATCAAAAATAGAACTTTATAAGCTATTTATGCATTTTAGAAACTGTCAAATCCTCGTATCAATCTTGATGTAGTCAAAGCAGCACTTTTTGCACAAAACAAGGATGAACTAGCAAGTTTGGGGAAACCTTTGTAGAAGTACAAAACCTTCAGAAAGCTTCTCAAGGTTTTTCCGTCTCCTATGTAAGAAATTTAGTCAGTGAGGATTAAGCATACTGAAGGGAAGTGAAATGCTCACCATTTGGAAAGAAAGGGGAGAGAGGAATGTGTAGACCAAAGGATGGAGGCAGAAGTGAAATGGATTTAAAAAAATCTGATTTCCTGAACAGAAATACTCTGTATTATGGCATTGCGATTGTGTATCCCATAAGATACAATTATAAAACCAATTGTTTGGCTCTATGCCTTAGCAGTAGTAGTAGTAGTAGTAGTAGTAGTAGTAGTAGTAGTAGTAATAATAATAATAATAATAATAATAATAATAATAATAATAATAATAATACCACCTATTAATACTATTTTATTGTTATTTTAGGCTATTTTCCCATCCCTTTCAGAGGAAAGCACTTTCAGAGATTGACAAAATAATTAAAAAGTTGCAATTTCATTATTATAATGATATAGTAATAAAGTTTTTTTATTAATTAGAGGCTATAAAATCATGAAATGGAAAATGAGCCAAATGAGTGTTTGTAGAACTGAAATTTGTAACCAAAGACAGAAAACCATAAGAAATAGCAAAGTGAATCCCATTGAATAAGGACTTTTGCACATTGCTATTGTTCCCAGTATTCCTCCTCTGTTAAATTTAACAGCTGTGAAGTGCTCTAAATCTTAATTGTGAAGCATAACTTCTGCATTTCATCTCTTCTTGCCATTCTTGCATGCTCAGTTCTGGTTCAGTATCCCAGCAGATGTGTAAGAATGGAAGATATATAGATTTTTAGAGCTATATGGATATGGTCTCTACTAACATGTCTGTTATTTGATTCTGGGACAGGTTTCCTCTGTGTGGCCTTAATGGTTCAAGAAACCTGTTTGGGAAAGAATTTGGCCTGAGTGATCTGTAAATGTGATTTGGTCTATTTCATATTATGGTCTATTTCATATTAGCAGTGGGCTAATGCCTCCTTAAGTAACACCAGCTGCCTGCAATTAGTGCAGGTTCGCGTCCCACCAGGCTCAAGGTTGACTCAGCCTTCCATCTTTCCGAGGTAGGTAAAATGAGGACCCAGATTGTTGGGGGCAATTAAGCTGACTTTGTAATAATGCCGCTTGGGTGTGTGTGTGAAAGCCCTAACAAGCAGGCATATACATAGAATGAAGGCTATTGCTAAGCTTGTAAGCCGCCCTGAGTCTTCGGAGAAGGGTGGGATATAAATGTAATAAAAATAAATAAAAATAAATAAATAAATATTTTCAAGTTTGCAAACTAGTTTGCAAGTGGTATAGCAATTATACAATAAAATAGTTGATTTTTTTTAAAAAAAATCCTGTATGTTTTAATCAGTGCTTTTTTTGTAAAAGAAAAAGGTGCCGGAACTCACACATGTCATACAACCCGCCTTGCCTACCCTACAAGGTTCCATCCAAAAAAGGTTCCGGAACTCCATTCTGAGCGTTCTATGAGAAAAAAGCCCTGGTTTTAATACCTGAACACCATACAATCTGCTTATTAATTAATTAATAACTACTCCTTTAGGTACATAAATTCTCTTTAAATCATATGAGCCAATATTATGAAATCTCTTTCCAGTTAAGGGAATGATCCTAAAGCAACTGTGTTTGCTTTAATTTATATGATCATACAGTGTAGAAGGCATGCATATAATTTAAGTTGACTTTATGCAAAGGTTTGCTACTCCAGGGTATTTTATATTGCTATTTTATATTAATGCTGGGAATAAGATTGTGGGAAATTCTTCACTGAAATTGCATTTAGTAAAGAAAAATTGTTAAAATTTGCACTGCAGTGGGAGAATGAGCTGAAGAAAAACCAGCTATCTTGAAAATCAATTGTGCCCTTCATTCTACAGATGAAAGCCTCTTTTTCTGAATAGTCACTAGCTTTTTCCAAACTGCGCGTTTCCTGTCTTTTCTTGGCTGCATTGGCTCTTTTCCTTGAAAGGATAAGTGTTTTTTTTTAAAACATATATACATAATGCAAGCGCTAAAAATCTCCCAACTCCAAAATTTAAATTCAATTAACATGGTAGATTAGGCCTTGACTCTTCTTGTTAACTACAGCACTTGTGAATTGAGTTTTTGTTATTTGGTTCACAAGTTTTTGTTGGTTTAAAAAGTTGTCCCCCTCCAGATTGCTTCCTGGGGCTTGCTCCCTTTGTGAACCTAAGCTTCAAATTTGAATGATAATGCCACTGTTTAGGGGACCAGACAGGCACCTGCAGAGAAGGCACCTCTGTGGAAAATTTGGGGGTCTTTCTCCAACTTTCTATGAAGGCTGAAAGGAAGGTTGCATTGTACATTTGTACACGACTGTGAAAGGAATAATCCCCTTTTTGCAGTCTCTCTCTTTTGATAGGTTTTAAAGTGAGCCAAAAAAAAAATCCCATTACAGGGTGTAAGCATGGAGTTCAGCTATGGTCCTCACTTTGCCACCTGTTGCAGTCTCAGGAAATAGCTTTGGGGAGGGGGTCAAAAAGTCAAGATGACAGGCACAACCACACTATTGAAACCTCACATTTTTTTACACGCACCCGTGAAAAACTTTACAAAAGGGCGAGTCTTTGATTATGCGGGTATGCCCACCATCTTGATGTCTTTCAGCACTTTTCTGCTGACACTAGTATATATTCTAGCTAAGAAAGAGCAGCAATTGATCCCTGAAGATGAATCTGTCTGGAGAGGAAGAGGAACAGTGAAGATTTTAACTACTGCAGATTTCTCTTTTACCCTTTCATCTGTCTGGAGTTCTATCCCTAAAATTATAGCCTTTTATTGTCTCTGTTGCTTGTTATTTTATTGATGATGCTGGGCAAGATGAAAGGCAGTATAAATAGAATAAATAAATAAAAATCCAAATAACTGAAAGCTAGCGTCAACATTTCTTTGGCATGCTTCATGGATAAATACAAGGCAAATCTCTTTCCAGAGGAAAAAATAATGATAGTATCTTTTATCTGGAATGAGAAGTGGTGACAGAAGATGGGTTAATTTCCGGGTTGGGATTAAGGGAACACATTTGGGTCATTACAGCTTTATAGTGCCAATTCAAATTGCAGGTGGAGAGGGAACCTATGCCAGCATCAAGAATTATTAGAAGGTTTTTGTTTAAGTTTAATGATGCATTCTACTTTTGGGTGATAGATATTTAAAGGCAGAGAAGCAAATTAAAATAATGATGAAAAATGCATTTATTAAACATAGTTTTTAATTTAAGACCAGAGAATGTCCACTATGATGCAAGTACCCCCAATTGGCAAACTGTCACAGTGATGCTTTTTCTTTTAACTTTCTTGTGAAAAAAAGACGTGAATTCATTCTGCTAGGAATTACTCATGGCAGGAAAGCTGATCTTGCTTAGCTACAATTCTGATAGTAGAGAGAACCCATGGCATTTTTAATCATATGAATTATCTAGAGATTTTTTTTGTATTGCGAATCTTAGGCCTTTGTTCTTTGATGTTAATTCATTATCTAGAGTTCAGTACTTCTTATTGTGGAAACTTTTTATAATTAGTATGCAGTTGTCTATGTTAGAGTTTTACCTCAAAAGAGAAGCTTGGATTTTGAAAAGAAATGCAATTTTATTGTCAAGATTACATTCCTTAATTACAACTTTTACATTTTTTTTTGTATGCATCTTTAGGGAAATTTCTTTCTGGCCTTGCAAAGTTTCCAACTCTCTTTGAGAACATGGGAAAGCTGCATTATTTCATAACTTAAGCCAATGTTAGCTGGCAGGTGTCTGCATCTATCCGACCTTGTCTGATCTTTAAAAAAAAAAGAGCTTTAAAAAGGGCAGACATAGTTTGTATTCAAGGTGAGAGGCCATTTGTCTTTAGGCTAGACTGAGAAGAGTCAAAGTTGAGGAAAGCTTTTTAAAAAACAGAAGCTATAGTCCTTTTTGTTGTAGGGTAGGAAGACAGAATTTTAAAAGCCTACCATAGTTTCTCTCTGTCCTATGTTACACCCAAACCCTTAGTGTATGTATGTGTGTGCCTGTCTACCTATGTATATGTGTAAATTGGTGTGCATGTACAGACACACACACAGACACACACAAACACACACACACACACACTTAGGTGATATACTGATTTTTAAAAATACTTTTATTGAAATTTTTAAATAGACATAATAATACTTAATTTTGTTGTGAATTCACAATGTCAGTAAAGATATTCTATTCTAAAAACAAATATAAATTAAACTAAAAGATAAAAGAAGAAAGAAGTTTAAAAGGTGCAAAGGAAAGAAAGAAAGAAAAAGAAAATAAGAGAGTGTAAAAAGGAAAAGAAACAAAGGGAATAATAAAGACGTTACTCCCAACCTTCATTACAAGCATAAGATAATATAATAACTCTTCATCCTCTTTTAAAATTGCAAGCAAAAAACCCTCTTATTTTTGTAACCTAGCTACTTTATTCCTGATCAAATAGTCCAACTTTATACTCCTTTCTTTTATGGTTGACTCTCTTGGCTTTTAATTCATTCAAGGGGTTTCACAGGATTTGGTCTTTCATCAGTTTTAGGGCATGCCACAAAATTCTTCGGATCCTTTACCAAGCCACTTTGTAAATTCAGTAAAGAGGCATTGTCCAAGATTTCTTGTTGCAAATGATCCTATTCCAAGATTTTTTTTCTTAATATATCTTTGGTATTTCCATTTAAGTAAATGTTTTAGTTTTACTATATTCCACGCTTTTTAAATTCTATTATATTGTGTCATATAAAAGTTGGTTTTTAACATCTTCTAAAGGTTTAAATATTGAAACCTATATGATCTCTTAGAAACCCCAATAATTAACTTTATAAGATTTTAAAGGTCTCTTTAGGTAATTCAAAAGTTATATCAGGGTTGGCCAATTTGAAAGTTTAGTTTGAACACTGATAGATGCATCTTCCTCTCACTCCTCCCCTCTGGTCCCCCCCCCTTTCTACCTGGTCCTTTAGTCTCCTCGGATGTCCATTTGCAACATTCTGAGAATCTCAGTTCCTAATATGGGTTTAATTCCATCTCAGTTGTTTCCTGGGTATATTATTTAATTATGTACTTACTTTTCAAATCTTAAAGCAAAAGCAGAAAAGTTTTAAATCCCTCTGGTCTCTTTGTCTGTTTATAACCTTCTTAAATAATAAAAAAAAGATTTAAAATTTCACATGAACACAATTCATGCGGGACCCACTGTATTTACGACCACCTTTTGACTGTCTGCTTACCTACTGCTGCCAGCTCTCCTCACTGCTGGGTGCCACCATGCCCTCTGTGCCATGCTCCAGTAGTGTACCAGCTGGGACCTTTTATGCCTCCTTCTTTCACACCAGTGCAGCCATGGTTTCTCTTGTGCCCCACCCGGAGTGTTCTTTCATGAAAGAAGCTCAGCATATGAGACAATGCCCTGGCTGTGCTGGCATGAAAGAAGGGTTTTCCAGCCGTGTCCTCCTTTTGCACTGGGTGCAGCAGGGGGCTTTCATGCACCAGGCTTCTTTCACAGAAGAAGGTCCTGGGAGGGGCAGCTCTGGGTGCATTGGTGGGAAAGAAGGTCCTGGCCAGTACAGTAATGGTTTGTGATATGCTGAGCAATGGGAAGATAGGAACCTGGCAGACATGATTAGGATTAGGGTTTGATCATTGAGATTAGGTCAAATCCAAATCCAAATCCAAATCATTGTCCTCAAACTGAGGACTATCTGCAGTGCTTTTTTTGTAAAAGAAAAAGGTGCCGGAACTCACACATGTCATGCAACCCACCTTGCCTACCCTACAAGGTTCCATCCAAAAAAGGTGCTGGAACTCCATTCTGAGCGTTCTATGACAAAAAAAACCCTGACTATCTGTATGTAAAAACTAGAAAGAAATGGAGCTTTGGGGGAAATTCCATTAGTCACAGAACCTCTCTAGGAATTCTGAGACCTGTTTAGCTGTTCCGATAACATAATGATCCTGGGAAATTATTTTACTTCTAAAGAGCTCTGGGATTGCTTCAGATTAGAACTAACTTTTTATGGATTAGTAGATGGGCCAAATATTGGCCAAATTAATAAATATTCAGATGGAGTATCCTGGAAGAGCAAAGTTCTAACTTCTGCAAGAACCACATCAGCAAAATAAGTTCCCAGATTTTATCTATTTGCCCTCCCACTCAGGAGGGATAGTAAGTTTTTCTTTACCTCTCAATATTTTAGAGATGAGATGGGACCAGTAGGGCTAATAATGTGGGAAAGAGATGTTTGCTAAATTATTTCTTTAAAGGAAAGCCATTTGATTTTAGCTGTGAAGAAACGTAGCTCATGGATGGAGGAATTCATGTAAGAGAAATTAGAAATCTTTTGCAAATTGCCGCATCTGTAACAGGAACTATCTAAATGTAAGTATTTATAGAGAATTATAGCATTGGGAAACTTTGCGTCTCATAAAGAAAAGCAGGGCAATTTTAGGAATATGAAGAAACTCGTCTGATTATCTTATTCATATCAGAGTTGTTTATTTTTCATTCCTCTAACAAAGAAGATGTTGCAGCTGGGTTGCTTGTCATTGAAATTTGTTACCACGGCTTTTAGATTCAATTCATAGGATGCCGAGCTATGTTTTCTTTGAGGGGTCCTTGATGCTCTCTGAACTTGGTTGTCTTCTTGGAGATGTTTCATGACCCAACTAGGTTACACCATCAGTGCTAGTCAACTAGCACTGATGATGTTACCTAATTTGGGTAATGAAAAAGTCTGCAAGGAAACAATCAAGCCCATAGAGCACCAAGGACTCTTCATTTCATAGTGTTCCAATATCTCAGGGGCTGCCACAAAGAAGACGGAGCCAAGCTATCCTCCGAAGCGCCTGAAGGCAGGACAAGACGCAACGGATGGAAACTAGTCAAGGAGAGAAGCAACCTAGAACTAAGGAGAAACTTCCTGACAGTTAGAACAATTAACCAGTGGAACAACCTGCCTCCAGAAGTGGTGAATGCTCCAACACTGGAAGTTTTTAAGAAGAGACTGGACAGCCATTTGTCTGTAATGGTATAGGGTTTCCTGCCTTAGCAGGGGGTTGGACTAGATGACCTCCAAGGTCCCTTCCAACTACTACTACTACTACTACTACTACTACTTCTTCTTCTTCTTCTTCTTCTTCTCATTATTATTATTATTATTATTATTATTATTATTATTATTATTATTATTATTATTATTATTATTATTATTATTATTATCCTGAGCTACAGATATTCTATTTTTATTAGTATATTTTTGTTCTCTCACTGAAATCTCTGTTTTTTTCAAGCAAGCAAAATTCACCCGTGTTATCATTGTAAGAAAGTCGTGTTTTGAGTTTATCAAGCATCCATTCTTCTAGATGTCATTAGGGTGGAAGTCTTCCCAGGTTCCATCACAATCCCTGAGTTTTAAACATGGAATACTTTGAGCTTGTTAGACCAAAAGTTTCTAGCCTTGATCTGCAACTGCTGAGTTCCCTGCAAAAACAAATTTTGGAATCGTAGAAACATTCCACACATTCCAGTCACTACTTTGGGTTTAAGCTTTGCTGAGATTTCCTCTTGGAGAAGAGAAAGTATTTCAATTCTATCACCTGACCGTAATCCTGTTTGTACTTTAAAGTCTCTGTAGGCCATCTGGCCCAGAAAATGAAGAAACCTAATTGCTCTTGAAGCTGTGGATCTCTCTTGAGATTTATTTCATACCTGCTTTCATTGTGTCAGATGAAAACCATGTTAAGCCCGAGGAGGAATTTATACAGATCTCTTTGCAGCCTCTTTTTTCATACTCAAGGACAGCAGTGCTATCTTGGTTTCTGCAGTATGGACTGGGTCAAGCAGGCAGTCTTCTGGTGCCGTTTCCCAAATCCATTACAGCTCACTTGCAAAAAGCAGGGAATTACAACCTCCCCCGTGCTTGCTATTTTGAACCTGGTGCTTAAGAATCTGGAAGGAAAATTGTTTATCCGCATCACCTAAGTAATTGCATTAGCTTTCCGCTAAAGCAGCAATAACAAAAATAGTCATTTAATTTGTTTCCATAGATCAGATAAGAGAAACTGTGATTGCTGCTCTCAGGAGAGGATAAATGATACTGATCAAGTTGGAGAATTAGTTCTCCTTTCTAGATATTTAAAAAGCCAAGAAACCAAGAGATCTCATAAAGCTTTTCTTTTCTCTCATTAATTACATTTCTCTGGATAGTTTCCTTCTGTCTTGTCTGTCTTCTGCTTCTGTTCTTCCAAAATGTTCTGTTACATATGACCTTTGTTAGAAAAAAAAATAGAGATCTAAACAGTGGTGTGATTCAAATAATTTAACAACTCGTTCTGCTCATCGTCATCACTGGCGCGATGTGCCTCGCATATTCATCATCATCACATTTTTGTCATCACCGGTGCGACACATGTCACATTGTCGTCATCTGTGGCATGACACGTGTCAGATTGACGTCACCATCAGCGCAATACGCCTTGAAGATTTATCATAACCAGTTCACCGAACTTGACAAAAATGTAGGTATCAGTTCTGGTGAACCAGTGCGAACTGGCTGAATCCCACCACTGAGTATAAATTAGCCGTAGATAACTGGATTTAGTGTAGTTGCTAGAATGGTCACCTTGGGTGACCTGATGAACCCCAGGTAATGTTTTTCCTTCTGGTCATAACAGTCTGATGCAGGCCCATAAGACCTAACTAACTAAGGCAGGGGTAGGCAACTTTGGCTCTTTTATGACTCGTGGACTTCAACTCCCAGAATTCCTGAGCCAGCATGGCTCAGCTTGGAAACCTCTCCCTTTCCCCTCAGCATGGCTGGCTCAGAAATTCTGGGAGTTGAAGTCCACGAGTCATAAAAGAGCCTAGGTTGCCTACCCCTGATCTAAGGTAAAGCCTAGACCTTAAAGAGCTGCATTCTGCAACTGTAGAAAGTCCATCATGTCAAAGAAGCTGAATGCCTTCATCTTACTTAACATTGTCATGCTAATCGCGGAGGAATTCCAGAAAAATCTGATGATCATGTGAATCTTTTCATTCAAAACTAAATTTTTTTGGTTATTCAAACTAATGTTCCCTTAGAGCTTTGCTTTTCTGAGGAAGCACGGAATGGATCTGTCAAGTACAGGAAATCAGAAGTCCAGACAGTTCAAAAGAATATACGTTTATTGTATGCTTCTGCTGTCTACAAGATTCTGAACTACTAATGGTCAAAGCAAGTAGGCAGTAGATAAGAGTCAACAAGATTCAAGGTGGGCGGGACTTAGATACGTACCTTCATGCCCACAAGAGATCTAAGTCCCACCCACCTTTAATCTTGCTGACTCTTATCTACTGCCTACTTGCTTTGACCATTAGTAGTTCAGAATCTTGTAGACAGCAGAAGCATACAAACGTATATTCTTTCGAACTGTCTGGACTTCTGATTTCCTGTGCTTGACAGATGATGTGTTTGACACCCACCCACCCCGGGCTCAGCCTGGGCATCTCCTACATCACCTGTTTGTAAATATAAAGGAAGATGGTTCCAAGACATCCCTCCTGGCAGTCTTTTAACAAAATTGTATCTTTTTGGAACAGTTACCTTCAACAAGCCCCTTTTAGAAGTGCAGGAATATTCCTCCACAATCTGCCTTACAGACTCATATCTGAGGGTGAGGACTGTTGCAGTTTGTTGCAGCCAGATAGCATTTGCCTATAAAAAGTTTAGAATAACAAGTTTCCCTTGAAATCAAAATGACAGGGAGTAAGTGGTTAAAATAGTCTAGCAAGGGCAAAGGGTCTTTTTTTGCAATACTGAGTGACTTCTTACTATTTTAAGTTGCCATGAATGTGCTAAACATAATCTATAAATGGAAACTTGTATAATTAGGTGCCTCTCAGAAATGAAGGCATGGTGGAACCAATTACCAAAGAAAGTAATGGCATTCCGTTCAGTGGTTGTGTTCAAGCAGTGACTGAAGAGGCATCTGTTTTGGATGCTCTAATTTGGTTTGCTGCATGGAGCAGTTGGGGGGAAAATACTATAATAATTCCAGCTTTTTAAATTATCACATGAAGTATGAGATAAACATATGCAGATTATTTTTAATTTTCGAGAGTAACAAATATCTTCTGGTATACATTCTATCTATTACAGCGGTGGTGATTATGAAGTACAGACATCAATTTAAATAAAGATAAAACTTGGATAATCCTTAAAACACAATACAGAAGTCAAAACTTGGTTAGTATTTGGAGGGCAATCACCAGGAAATGCCAGATAGACTAGGTCAGGGGTGTCAAACTCAATTTCATTGAGGGCCGCATCAGCATTGCGGTTGCCCTCAAGGGGCCGGGTAGGTATGGCCAGGGTGGGCGTGGCCTACTGGGTAGGCGTGGCTAGAGTGTGTATGGCCTACTGGGTGGGCATGGCCAGCTCTACATCTTCGCATCAAGGGTGCCTATGGGGGCCTGGGCAGGAGTGGGACAGATCTGAGGGTCTCTGGCAGAAGGAGGGTCTCTGGGCCAGGGCCAAGGCAGTGGGGGCCGTTCCCTCACTGTTTCCAGGATGGCTTCACAGGCCACATGAAACCACTTCACGGGCCGGATCCGGCCCCTGGGCCTTGTGTTTGACATGTCTGGACTAGGTGATGTAGAGAAAGGAGTGACAGAACCTGGGGACGGAATTAAAAAAGAGATCAATCTAGAATCTCTACATAGCCATAAGTGGACTAAGTCTATGCAGAGCCCCTAGGCTGATCTCTCTTTTAACTTGACCCTTGGATTCTGATATTCCTTCCCCTACAGATCTAGAATAAAGCAATGGCAAATCACTTCTTATTGTTGCCAAAAAACATGATGATGATGATGTCCATTCATTTGTGTCCGACTCTTCAAGTTTCTTCATGTCTTCTAATCTTGCAATACTTCTTTAATTTTTTCTATGTGTCAACTTTTATGGTATCCAGCCATTGTGTTCTTTGATGATGGCCTGGTTTCCTTTTCCCGCTAATTGCTTTCTCCAGTGAATTATCTTACATGACATGGCTAAAATAAGTGAGACGCGGTTTCGTGATTTTGCCTTCCAGTGACATGTCTGGTGTTATGTGTTCCAATACTTGCTTGTTAATCACCTTTGCTATCCAAGGAATATGCAGGAATCTTCTCTATCATTACAGCTCCCAAGAAAATTACATGAAGCTAACAGGGGTTGACTTAAAATTTTGACTTCATGTCTATCCTTCAAATTAGATGATATTAAGAAGTCATATAAGCAATTATTACTGTAGTTATAGTAACAGAATCTTACAGATCTTCCCCTTTCTCTCCTTTTATCTTTTGGAAAAGATCTTTTCCAAGGGTTTTTTCTGAGATGTTTTCTCAGGTTACAGTTCTGCCTCAGACTCACTTTTCTTTTATCTGACTGTTGTCCTAGTAGTGGCTCTTATTTCTGTCCCTCAGGGTCATTTCTTCTGCCCGTTACACTTCATTTTATATCATATTTAGTAACTTCATAGCACCTTTCATGCATTGAAATAATTCAGGGGTGTCAAACTCAATTTCATTGAGGGCCGCATCAGCATTGTGGTTGCCCTCAGGGGGCCGGGTGGGCATGGTCAGGGTGGGTGTGGCCTAATGGGTGGGTGTGGCTAGAGTGCATATGGCCTACTGGGTGGGTGTGGCCAGCTCTACATTGTTTGCATCAAGGGTGCCTATGGGGGCCCGGGCAGGAGTGGGACAGATCTGAGGGTCTCTGGCAGAAGGAGGGTCTCTGGGCCAGGGCCAAGGCAGTGGGGGCCGTTCCCTCCCTGTTTCCAGGATGGCTTCGCGGGCCACATGAAACCACTTCGCGGGCCAGATCCGGCCCCCGGGCCTTGTGTTTGACATGTCTGAAATAATTAGTTTATGTTTTACCAGCTGTTTTGTATGATTCTGTCACTGAAGAGATATAAAAGGTGCATGGAAACAGTGAGTATCTTCGATAGGTTTGTATTCTGCTTTTCATTCAGTTCAGTTCACATAGTGCACCTTTCTCCTCTTTTTCTGCACAACAGCCTTGTGAAGTAGATTGGACTGCAAGATAGTGACTGACTCAAAGTCACCCAGTGAATGTCTACTGTTTATTCTTGCTGGATCTTAATCTTTCTTAGGTATTTGAGACAAAAATGTCTAGCAGGCTCTCTGTGTTTTAAGCATGAAGTAAGCTATTGTACCAAGGCCTTGTTGGAGTTACAGTGATACAGCATTTTTAGCCAGCTGTGTGGTGAGAATTTAGGCCAAGATGATGGTGGAGCTATTAGGGGCATTTATGATGTATGACTCTGAATATTTTTACTTTGCCAGAAATGGTGCTTATACCAGGAAGTGAAATCAGTACTATTTCTTGATCTCCAAAAGGCATGATATGTAAATCTTTTTCAATCAGTAAAGTCAGTAAAAATTTTCCTGCATGTATATTGATCTTGTGAGTTTTCTCAGGAAAATTTAAGTTACCAGCCAATGCAGTTCAATATTGAGTCTTTCTGATGAAAGCCTAAGTCATTACATTATAGCTTGAGAATTCACAGTGACACAGAGAGAATCTGACTAGTAAATTGTCAGTTTTGGACCAGTTAGGGCATACTCTAGCTTTCATTTATTTCTGTAACTTTGATACCTGTGACTTTCTTCTAGCAAGATGAATTCACTTATCAACTGTGGCAAGCAAGGTTGTAAAATAAGGCAAAACTCGCTTAACAAATGTTTCACTTAGAAATGTTGGGGTCAGTTGTGGTCGTAAGTCAAGGACTACCTGTATTTGTGATGAGTAAAGCACCTTTTCATCCAGTAGTCCTGCAGTCCTTGTTGACCTGAGTGACAATCAAATCCATTATGGATTTCTGTAAATTACATCTCAGCATATTGTTTATAGGAGAGAGACACTCTTTGTCTGGCTGCTCTGATGAGACTTGTCCAACCTCTGGCATTGCTCTCATCTTCCTCAGAGTACACAAGCCCCACAACCACAACTAGTGCCTCACAGGTGAGAGGTGAGAGACCAAAGGTGGCCAAGGTAACATTGTTACTTTATTTTATTTTTATAATTTAGTAGCAGTTCAACAAAAACAGCTAAGTTTATACATTCTGAAAAGCCACAATATAATTGTTGACTTAGTCGTCATTTTTAGATAATGGTTGATATCTAAACATGAGAGGTAAGGCTTTGTGGGTTATTAAACAAATCATTGTTAAACTGTAAAGTACAATACCTTGTCACAGTAGGTCAGTTTAACTCATTCTTGCACAATGATCTCTGCATTATGCTTTTTCTAGTTTAACACATTATATGTATAGTACAGTTTCCCCTTTCCTCCCCCTTGAGCTTCACCCCAGTCCCAATCCCAACCCATCATCCTGTGCATAGTGGAATCAACTTTCTGTATTTGAGAGACTACAGCAGAATTATTTAAGGTTTCCCATAGCAGTAAAGACACTTTCTGCAGTATATTAATCAAGAATATGTTCTGACATTCGACCTGTGCTCTTATAAAAGGTTTTTAAAATATTTATAGCAGAACCTTTAATGGAAACCTTAGTCTCCTCTGCTCTGCAATGTATAATTTTATTATAACTAAAACTTTCACTGGCATTTTCAGCTTTTCCCCTCACCCTAAATTGCATTTTTTTTTTGCTCTTCAAGGTGACCCAGCTATAGGATTAATCACTGTTGCCTTTAGGGTTTTTGTTGCTCCTTCGCTTCCTTGATTACAAGCATCCACAGCAGAATGTGTATGCTTTTAAACACGTTACATTCCTAACCCTAACCCCAGTGGTGGGATTCAGCCAGTTTACACCAGTTTGGCAAAACCGGTAGCTACTTTTTTGTTGCCCAGGCCCGGAATGGACTTCCGGAAGCAGCATCCACACAGAGGACCGGTTGTTCACATATTTGAATCTTACGACTGCCTAACCCTAACCTACAAATTAGCCAGGAAAGTTTAGGAGACAAGTTTGCTTGTGGAATCCTGGAAAAGATTGCAATTTTGGATTAAAATAGGCAATATTACTTATTGGAACCAAAGAGTCCATTAACAATCTAATTAAAGCAATCTCTTATTGCTTAATTGAATTCTTCTACATTGTAAGTGTGTGGCAGAAATTTAGAGCAGTTTTCTACTCCTTGCTCTGGCAGACAATGGGAACACCCTAACCCCCATAATGCTGAATTGCTTAGATTGTCTCAAGGCCCACATCATACATTTGTTTTAAGTCTTAAGGGTTAAAGCATTATATCTTTATTTATTTTAAACATTTATATCTTGCTGCAATCAAAAGACCTGTGGCAGAATATATGCAGAATATAAAAAAAAACCCCCAATAACGACAATAAGATGGCAGCAATCAAACATAATGCAAAGATAAAAATATAAATTCGTGGTAAAATTGGGAAAAGTCTTTCTGAAATAACTGCATTTTTCATAACTTCCAGAACATCAACCAGGAGTGAACTAGCCTGATCTCTACCAGGAGAGCAGGCTCTTTAATGGCAAGTCTGCCCTGAAACGTGGTGCTTTCTCACATTAGAACTCTTAATCTCCCCAAAATGTAGAATCAGGTTTTTTTTGGGGGGGTTGATCTAACTGGGCAGGGCAGTACTGCAGAGAGTAGGTGGCCCTTCAGATATCTGGGTGCCAATCAGCAATCAGCTCAGAGTTTGAAAACCTGTGTTACGCGTACTTCAGAAAGTATGACGCACAGCATTTTGAACCAATTTTTTGTTTCCATACAGTTTTCAGGACAGTCCCAACTAGAGAGCATTATAGTGGTCCAACCAGGTTTTGATAAGGGCACAAGTCACTGCAACTAGATCTTCGTTGTTGTTGTTGTTGTTAGCTGTGAAGTCGTGTCCGACCCATCGCGACCCCATGGACAACGTTCCTCCAGGCCTTCCTGTCCTCTACCATCTTCTGGAGTCCATTTAAGCTCACGCCAGCCACCTCATTCTCTGTCGTCCCCTTCTTCTCTTGCCCTCAACCTTTCCCAGCATCAGGCTCTTCTCCAGTGAGTCCTTCCTTCAGTCCTTTCCTTCAGTTTCCAACAAATGGGAAAGGTAGCATTTGTCTCACAGCCTGCAACTAGCAATGTACAGTTAGGTATTATCAGTAGATGACTTCTCCTAGTACTTTCATATGGGGATTAAAGAGCAGGGGAGAGAGCACCCCACAGATCAGGATTACCAAAGTCACCCTCCCCTCCCCAGCCGCACAGTTTGGAACTGTTGGAGAAATAGAACCACTACAAAAGTGATTGCCTCTAAAGTTGTACGTTTGCGTGCAGGATAATTTGTAAAAAACAACAACATTGTTTTTTGAAATGGCATTGTAATTAGAAGCTTCAAAGTATGGTAGCAGTATTCCTGTATTTGAGAGGCTGCCACAGAGAAGAGCCTATTTTCCAAAGCAAAGCAAGACAAGAAGCAATGCATGGAAAGTAATCAAGGAGAGAAGCAACC
This sequence comes from Vipera berus, assembly GCF_964194415.1. NCBI lineage: Eukaryota > Metazoa > Chordata > Lepidosauria > Squamata > Viperidae > Vipera > Vipera berus. The sequence continues at coordinate 63,879,381 of NC_138204.1, read as the reverse complement.
TGGAATTAAGGAGAAACTTCCTAACAGTGAGGACAATTAACCACTGGAACAGCTTGCCTTCAGAGGTTGTGAGTGCTTCATCACTGCAGGTTTTTAAGAAAAGACTGGACCACCACCTGTCTGAAATGGTATAGGGTCTCCTGCTTGAGCAGGGGGTTTGGACTAGAACAGGGCTTTTTGGCACCTGGCAAGTGGTATGAGACCTAGACAAGCGTAGCTGGTGGGATGAGCTGAAGCGGTGGCAGTGCTGATGAGCTGTAGTGAGGGCAGTGCCGCACAGGCCTGGAAGAGAGTCAGCTGGAGCTGCAGAGTTGTGCTGAGGGCCCAGAATCGGTGCACACAGCTCCAGCTGATTGGCACTTCTGGCAGCATCTGCTATCACCCGGAGCAGCAGACAATCCTTGGGGTTGAGAGAGTCAGCTGGAGCTGTGGTGTTGCCAGGCTCTGCTGAGGGCCCAGGATCAGTGCACACAGCTCCAGCTGATTGGTGTTTCCAGTAGCATTTGCTATCACCCGGAGCAGCAGACAATACTTGGAGTTGAGAGAGTCAGCTGGAGCTGTGGTGTTGCCAGGCTCTGCTGAGGGCCCAGGATCAGAGTGCACAGCTGCAGCTGATCAGCCCTGTTTGCAATGGCCAGTCGAGGAGTGGGTGACCACATGGGGGAGTGAGGCTGGGGTAGCGACTACGCTGGAGCTCTCTCTGAGCCCCAGAGAGTGGCGCACCTGGAAGAGAAAAGAAGGAGGAGGGGGCAGAGAGGGGAGGATATAAAAGGATGAGGTTTTAGTGGCAGAGGAAGAGAAAAGAAAGGGAAAGAAGGGGATGGAGAAAGAGAGGGAGAAGAGGAGAGAATTTTGTGCCACAAGCAGAGGGATCAACGAAGGATCAGAGGCTGTGGAAGGAGAGCCCAGCAGGCAGTGAAAGAGAGGGGGGGGGGAGAGAGAGGAAAAAGGGTTGACCAGCCAGCTGACCACCAAGGTAGTGATGCGTATTAATAAATATGGATAAATTCATCATACGTTTGTCAGTGTAAAGGGAAAGTGATTCAGCAAAGGAACCGCCCCCAAAGTAATTAAAACCAGCACTTTCCCCCCTTTTTATTTTGGTCATCAAGTGTTTGACACCTTGCTAAGTACTGGTGGTACTCTTATATTGTCATGTCCTAAAATGGCTTATTGTGGTTTATTGTGAAAAGGTTGAAAAGCAGTAGACTAGAAGACCTCCAAGGTCCCTTCCAGCTCTATTTTGATTGATTGAAGAAGAGTCTTACTTTAATTTTTAATTTTTAATTTTTTTTAATTTTAATTCCATTTATATCCCGCCCTTCTCCGAAGACTCAGGGTGGCTTACAAGCTTAGCAGTAGCCTTCATTCTATGTATATGCCTGCTTATTAGGGCTTTCACACACACCCCAAGCAGCATTATTACAAAGTCAGCTTAATTGCCCCCAACAATCTGGGTCCTCATTTTACCTACCTTGGAAGGATGGAAGGCTGAGTCAACCTTGAGCCTGGTGGGATGCGAACCTGCACTAATTGCAGGCAGCTGGTTTTACTTAAGAAGGCATTAGCCCACTGCTCCACCAAGACTATCCATTACTTATTTTTAGACTGACATTTTGAGAAGTGTTAATTTTTATAGGTAATTTCATTCTGCACCTCATAAGTTTGGTTTTGCTACTTCTGGTGTCTTGAACATTCTTGGACAAATTGTATGTGCAGTTGCCATATCCTTACTAAAGTGTGGGTCATTAGTAGTTCACACTTAGCTTCTTTCTCAGACGGCCATCAACTGAACTGTTAATTGAAATTAATTGCTGTGTGAGCATATTTTCATTGGGTCAGAAATTCTCAAACTCTTGAGACACCACAATCCTCTAAAATGATAAAAGAATTTCTGAAATCTTCCCACCCCCTGCCTCAAAACTCTTTTGGGACTCTGGTTTCATCTTTGCCAAGACAATTCTGAGGTGGATTTTTTCAGGCAAAGGATCAGTGAATGTTGAGTTCTACTAATCTCTGTCTTAGCTGATACTCGGCTGATACAGCAGAACACTGCAAGAATGTCATAGGATATGAAGAGTTGGATAAGGAGATTTGTCCTGACAAAACCATGAAGCCATTTTGAAGGAATTCAAATACGACCTCTGTTTATAACAGCACTATTTTTTCTCCTGTCTTCTGTATGCAAAACCTAAATGATTTTTCCATTCCTTCCTCTTTTTTAGTAATGGTCTTATCTACTGTTTTTGTTTAAATAAGAGACTGTGCTACAGACACACACACACACACACAAACAAACACACACACAAACACACACACAGAGAGAGAGAGAGAAACAGAAGAAAAACAAAAGGATTTCCAAATCAGAAACTTCAGCTTAGAGTTCTCCCTGCTTTGTGGGATTTGCTTTGATTTTCAAAAAAGAAAGACTTCTGTAACTCAGCAAAGAAATTGTTTTGCTAGTAAATGAAATAGTTATATGTAATTCTTCAGATGTCTTAACTAAGGAGCCCTAAATAGATTCTTAAGACTATACCTGTTGCAAAATATATTTAGTGGGAATATGTCTCCAGCCTGTTCCTACTAAATATATAATTAAATTTCTGTTTTTATTCAATTATTTATTTTCGTATTCTATATCGTGAATATATTTATCCTCATGGTTAAAAAGAGAACAATCAAGTAATGGGAGAAAAGGAAGAAGATCAAAAACCAAACATTGATTGCAGTTTTAAAATACTGTTTTAAAATAGTAAATGTTAATTTCTCATTGTCGAGAAGCAAGGGTGCTAGTATACAAGAGGCTTGAATTGGATAATACTTGGAGTAAATGTTACTTTGTGCAGTGAAAATTGTTATTCACAATGTCAAATCAATCTTAGTGCTAATGTAGTTTTAAAGAATCCATTATTCATAATGAAGATAATACTTTAGAAGAGTAATGGTTATGGATTAATTTATGGAATGAACTCATTATGCATAGCAATGACTACTCTAGTCAGAGTTTTTGGCAATGGTGGCTTACTAGATTTGAGTTAATGGAAGAGAATCCTGATTTTTGTGGGAATGGTTCTCAGTAATTTGGAAGTAACTACACACATGTAGAAGGCATCTGAGACTTCTCCCTTAGGTCCTATTCCAGTTTTGAGCAACACAGATCACTTCAGTAATTCCTTTTAGTTTCTCCATGTTTGATATATATTAACTATAAAGTAAGGGTGTCAAGAACTGGACACGGAACCACGGATTGGTTCAAAATTGGGAAAGGAGTCCGGCAAGGCTGTATACTGTTGCCCTACCTATTTAACTTATATGCAGAGCACATCATGAGAAAGGCAGGGCTAGAGGAATCAAAAGTTGGAATTAAGATTGCCGGAAGAAATATCAACAACCTAAGATATGCAGATGATACCACTCTAATGGCAGAAAGTGAAGAAGAACTAAAGAGCTTTTTGTTGCGGGTGAAGAAGGAGAGTGCAAACTTGGGTTGAAACTTAACATTAAGAAAACCAAGATCATGGCATCCGGTCCTCTCAATTCCTGGCAAATAGATGAGGAAGAAACGGAGGTAGTGACAGATTTTATTTTCCTGGGCTCCAAGATCATTGCAGATGGGGACTGTAGCCACGAAATTAAAAGATGCTTGCTCCTCGGGAGGAAAGCCATGGCAAATCTAGACAGCACACTAAAAAGCAGAGACATCACCCTGTCAACAAAAGTGCGTATAGTCAAGGCTATGGTCTTCCCAGTTGCAATGTATGGCAGTGAAAGTTGGACCATAAAAAAGGCTGAGCGCCAAAGAATTGAGGCCTTTGAACTATGGTGCTGGAGAAGACTGCTGCGAGTCCCTTGGACTGCAAGGCGATCAAACCGGTCAGTCCTAGAGGAGATCAACCCTGACTGCTCTTTAGAAGGCCAGATCCTGAAGCTAAAACTCAAATACTTTGGCCACCTAATGAGAAGGAAGGACTCACTGGAGAAGAGCCTAATGCTGGGAAAGATTGAGGGCAAGAGAAGAAGGGGACGACAGAGAATGAGGTGGCTGGATGGAGTCACTGAAGCAGTAGGTGTGAGCTTAAATGGACTCCAGAAGATGGTAGAGGACAGGAAGGTCTGGAGGAACGTTGTCCATAGGGTCGTGATGGGTCGGACACGACTTCGCAACTAACAACAACAACAACAAGGGTGTCAAAATGCTGATCCACCGGATGCGTCATGACAAAACCACACGCAACCCATTGATGGCAATGGAAAAAAGTTGTGATATGTTGCGATACATCACGTGACGTTGTGAGTTTGACACCCCTGCTATAAAGAAAAGTACATGATTTAAACTTGTAATATAGATGAAGCTTGCTTTGTGGTGATGAATCTGGAACGAGGTCTGGCCTAGAACAAAAATTGCAGCTTTAACTCATGAAGTCTAGTAGAGTGTTTATGCTGACAAAGCTCTTTTTCTCATTAAAATGCACCCTCATGCCTTCAATGGTATCTTAGCCATTCAAAACGTATTTTGATTGTGTGAGGTGTAGTGAATACGGAGGAGCAAGAAAAGAGAAAACAAAATTTATAATAGCTTAAAATTTCATCTGTCAAATTCTATATTTATTTTGGAATAGTCAAGCCTTTTACCAACACTCAGTGAGTGCTTGAATACAGAAACAGAAGCAAAAACAATAATAATTAGTATTAGTGTAATGGGATAGCAGAGTTCATAAAGAGAAATATTTGAAATTTAATATTTTTTCTCTCAGAATCCACTTAGGTCTACATACCCTAGCTCTATCTCCTTGCTTGGCATTTCTAATGCACCTGTTTTCTAGGAAATGAAGCACCCTGGCATTCTCCCTCTAACCCAAGATATATAAGAGAGATAAAAGTTCTTCACCAACTATGTTGCCAACTGGTTATGAAAAGAGAAAAGTTTGGGGAAAATAATTATTATAATGTAACCTTCTTGTTTTCTAGTATAAAGGCATATAACTTGGAATTTCAGCTCTTCCTCTTTCATCCTCCATTTTGGGATTTAAACCAACCTCACAAGAGACAAACGAAATTAAAACTGTATTGTTTTTTTAAACTTTAAGTACCGTAAATACAAACAATTTCTGGATTTCTGAAAAGACCTTTGTGGCCAGTAGGGTAACAGAATCTTGAAAGTCTTGCCAAAGCAATTTTCCAATTCAATTTATACCTTCTGTAATTAAGGCAGAATTACTCTGAATTTCTCTCATGCATCCTCTCTATCCATCATTCAAGAATCTGTTGTGTGATGTCCCTGCTTCCCTGTGTAATAGCGATGCTCCCCTCTCTTCTTTTCCCTGAGCCTGTGTAAGACATTCTTAGGGATATCTTGAAACAAAGTCCCCTGCTTTCCCCCCCCCCCCGAACCTCACTTGGAATAATTCACCCTTTTTAAAGAGATATTGAAGAAATGTTACAGCCCATTTTTCCCCTCAGGTCAGACACATTAATTTCTTGCTCCATTTCTCTAAGTTTTGTCTCTAGTTTTAAAAGAACAACATTTTCCCTGCCAGAAGGTGGAGCTCTCCTGAGTCAACTCCTCAGAATGTGTGCCAAGGCCCTTACATGGTATTCACACTTAAGATATTGTCTATCATTTAGGTTGGCAGGGAGGCTGCAATATTGTAAGTACAGGCTGGCTATTCATAACAGATCAAATCATATTTTTATTATAGTCATAGACCAGCATAAGAAAGGTGGAGTACGGTCAATTAAAAAGCATAAGTCTAAAAAAATATTATGAAAAGCTAGCAAATATATTAAAACGCAAAGTACATATAAAAACAAGAGTCTAAAAGAATTTGAAAGAAGGGGTTAGGATCATTAGATGGGTGTAGAGAAGCAATAAAGGTTAGTATGTAGGAGACTATAGTAAATTAAAGAGCACTCTTGTACGGCTATTCAGAACAATTAGCTACTCTTTTTCAAAGACCTATTAGAGTAAGTTAATCATTTCATAATCTGAGCGCTCAGAAGATTAACAATAAGGACAAAATTAAATGTTACATTAATTGAATGAAAATGGAACATTCTATCTTAGGCTTTGTTTTATGTGTGAAACAAATTGGTGCAAAATGGGAAAAGAGAAAAGAATGGGCTCTGTTTCAGACTAGAAATATTGTTAGTATGCTGTACTATTACCCCGAAATATACATTCTCTTAGATAAAAGCTGTTAAGAGTAAATTAGTTCTCCTTTACTGTTTCAAGAGTAGTATAAGTCTGTTTTCAGAACTAAGCTCATATGTAGGCATTAATATCTGCACAATATAAGTCTACTCATATTAGCTCAGTCCTGCATACAGGTAGTTCTCGACTTACAACCATTCATGTAGCAATCATTTGAAATTAAGACAATGCTGAATGAAGGGACTTATGACCCCTCCCTGCCGTTCTGTCGGTTGCAGTGCCCCTGTGGTTAGGTGATCAACATTTGGGCACTTGGCAGCGGGCCTGCCCTTGCCACTCTCTTCTCCCCCACCATGGACGCTCATTTTGCAGTAAATATAAAAGGTAAGGTAAAGGTTCCCCCGCACATGCGTGCTAGTCGTTTCTGACTCTAGGGGCCGGTGCTCATCTCCATTTCAAAGCCGAAGAGCCAGCGCTTGTCCGAGGACGTCTCCGTGGTCATGTGGCCGGCATGACTAGACACCAAAGGCGCACGGAATGCTGTTACCTTCCCACTGTAGTGGTCCCTATTTTTCTACTTGCATTTTTACATGCTTTCGACGCGGTGGCTCAGTGGGTTAGGATGCTGAGCTTGTCGATCAGAAGGTCGGCAGTTTGGCGTGTCGAATCCCGAGTGCCACGTAACAGAGTGAGCGCCTGTTACTCGTCCCAGCTTCTGCCAACCTAGCAGTTCAAAAGCAGTAAATATAGCAATAGCATTTAAACTTATATAGTGCTTCATAGTGCTTTGTAGCCCTCTCTAAGCAGTTTACAGAGTCAGCATATTGCCCCCAACAATCTGGGTTCTCATTTTACCAACCTCAAAAAGATGGAAGGTGAGTCAGCCCTGAGCCAGTGAGACTCGAACTCCTGGCATTCAGCAGAATTAGCCTGCAATACTGCATTCTAACCACTGCTCCACTAATTGTATCAGTACAGTTACAAAATTATTTCTTACTCTATAACAATTAAAATAAAACTTCACTTCTTTCTCTTGTCCTTTTTTCCTAATCATTGAAACCTCAAATCATAAAAGCATTTTTTCCCCTTTTACTTATAAAAGGTCTATAAGAGGTTTCCTGACAGCCATAAATGTAGATATTGCTTTTCTCTGATTTAGCTATCTCCGCATGTTCCATCATCTTCACTAACCAGTCCTACATTGTGGTTAGTGTCAAACCTTTCCATTTTTGAGGATATAATAATCTCATTGCAACACTTTTTTTTACCACGCTTGTTAAGCAAATCAACCAGGTCATTACGTGAATGAAGATTGGGCTGTTTGTTAAGTGAACTTCGCAATCATTAATTGAACCAAGATTTTGACAATTACAGGATTCTCCAGCATCAACTCTCAGAACACTGCTATCTGCCCATCAACATAAGCAATCTACAGTAGTACAATCCTCAAAGCAAAAGCAAACAAACACAATACTGTAGAAAATAAAGAACGTTACAATATCTTTGCTTTCTTTAGATGTTGGCTAGTATTTCTGCAGCAATCTCAAAGCAAGAGGAAACATAATACAATAAAAGGCAAAGGAACTTTACAGTACTGAATCTGCTTCCTGGAGATTCAGAAAATTCCAGCTATCTGCAAGCACAAGCACAGTAAGAAAAAAAAAATATTTTTGTAAATATTTACAAACAAGCACAGCAATGTGCAAAGTGCTTGCAAACAAGCACGGTACTATAATGAAAAGGAACATTTTAAAGTGCTTACAAAGGCAACAACAGTACTCCAGTTCTCAAGGCAACTGCAATGAAAGAAGCAACAAAGGCAGCAAAGAGAGATACTCACCTCTATTTTTCCACTCAGCAACAACCAAGAGGCTGTAAAGTCATCAGATTTTAATTGGTCATGTGACCAGGTGAAAAAACCCCCGCAACTTAGCTTGGTGGAGAGCCTTGGTGGAGCAGTGGGCTAATGCCTCCTTAAGTAACACCAGCTGCCTGCAATTATTTATTTAGTTATATTTATATACCGCCCTTTCCCTGAGGACTCAGGGCGGTTTACAGGGAATTAAAAAATCCAACATACAAAAGTTAAAACCGAATTAAAAATATTAAATTGACCCTGTACACAATTAAAACCCCAATTAAAATTTCTCCTCAGCCTGGGCCCGAGAGCTCAAAGAGCCAGGTCTTCAGGCCCCGGCGGAATGATCGGAGGTCGGGGGCAGTTCTCAGCTCCACCGGCAGCTGGTTCCAGAGGGCAGGCGCTCCCACTGAGAAGGCCCTATCCCTGGGTGTCACCCACCGGCAATCTCTCACCGGCGGAACCCTGAGCAGACCCTCCCCGTGGGAGCGCACTGGACGAAGGGCATTTGATGCCGGCAGCAGGTGTTCCCTCAAGTAACCCGGACCCAGGCCATGTAGGGCTTTATAGGTAATAACCAGCACCTTGAATTTCACCCGGAGGGCAACCGGAAGCCAATGCAGCTCGCGGAGTAGAGGTGTTACATGGGAGTATCGGGAGACTCCCATTACAACTCGCGCGGCCGCATTCTGCACCAGTTGAAGCCTCCGTGTGGTCTTCAAGGGCAGCCCCATGTAGAGGGCGTTACAGTAGTCCAAGCGGGAGGTCACAAGCGCATGAGTAACTGTGCGTAGGGCGTCTCGGTCCAGATAGGGACGCAACTGGCGCACCAGGCGAACCTGTGCAAAAGCCCCCCTGGTCACGGCTCCTATATGGTCTTCAAAATTGAGCCGTGAATCCAGGAGAACGCCCAGGTTGCGAGCCCTATCAACGGGGGGTAACACCTCACCCCCCATCATTAAGGATGGAATAACTTGGTTAACCCGAGATGCCGATATGCACAGCCACTCAGTCTTGGCAGGATTGAGACGAAGCCTGTTTCTCCCCATCCAGACCTGAACCGCATCCAGGCACCGGGACATCACGGAGAGGGCATCACTGGGTTGGTCCGGGGTGGAAAGAAAAAGTTGGGTATCATCAGCGTACTGGTGATACCCCACCCCAAAACCACGAATGATCTCGCCCAGCGGCTTCATATAGATGTTGAACAGGAGGGGCGAGAGAACCGACCCCTGAGGAACTCCACAAATGAGAGACCTCGGGGCGGATCTCTGCCCTCCTGTCAACACCGACTGCGAGCGGCCCTGGAGGTAGGAGGAGAACCACCGTAAAACGGTGCCTCCCACTCCCAGCCCCCTGAGACGCCGCAGCAAGATACCATGGTCGATGGTATCGAACGCCGCTGAGAGATCTAATAGGACCAGGACAGAGGAGCAACCCCTGTCCCTGGCCCTCCAGAGATCATTCACCAGCGCGACCAATGCCGTCTCCGTGCTGTGTCCGGGCCTGAAGCCCAATTGGTACGGGTCCAGATAATCAGTTTCCTCCAGGAACAGAGGGAGCTGATGCGCCACCACACTCTCAACAACCTTCGCCAGAAAGCGAAGGTTGGAGACTGGACGATAGTTGTTTAAAACAGCCGGGTCCAAAGCAGGCTTCTTGAGAAGGGGTCTCACCACCGCCTCCTTCAAGGCGGCAGGAAAGACACCCTCCTTCAAAGAAGCAGTTATTACTGCATGGAACCAGCCTCGTGTTCCCTCCCGAGCCGCATAAGCTAGCCAGGAGGGGCACGGATCCAACAAACAGGTGGTGGTGCTCAGTCTCCCCATGATCCTGTCCACATCATCAGGGGAAACAGGGTCGAACTCAGTCCAGATAACGTGCTCAAGACAGCCTGATTCCTCCACCTCAGACTCTGCCCAGTCAGAGTCCAAGCCGGTCCGGATCCGAGCGATTTTGTCTGCCAGATGATGACTAAACTCCTCGGCTCGTCCCTGCAAGGGATCCTCTCTCACCTCCTGGTTAAGGAGGGAGCGAGTCACCCTAAACAGGGCGGCCGGGCGATTATCTGCGGACGTGATAAGGGCGGCAAAGTAGTTAGACTTCGCCGTCCTTATCGCCGCAAGATAAGACCTTATAAAGGTTCTTAACTGCAATCGGTCGGATTCGGATCGGCTGGACCTCCAACCGCTCTCTAGACCTCGTCTCCGACGCTTCATCTCCCGGAGCTCCACAGAGAACCATGGGGCCCAGCGGGATCTGCGACGGGTCAGAGGTCGCATGGGTACAACACAGTCGAGTGCCCTGGCAGCAGCCGTTTCCCAGGCCTCCACCAGAGCATCGACTGGGCTGTGGGTAAGGGTGATAGGTATAGGCCCAAGCGCCCTCTGGAACCGGTCCGGGTCCATTAGGCACCTGGGGCGGAACCACCTGGTCGGTTCCGCCGCCCAGCGGCGGGGGGTGGCATGACGGAAAACCAGCCTCAGGAGGTGATGATCTGTCCATGACAGAGGGGTGATGGACGGGGAACCCCCTCCCAGATCATCCAACCACTGTCCAGACAGGAACACCAGGTCGAGAGTATGATCCCCCTCATGAGTCGGGCCCTCAATAACCTGGGTCAGGCCCATGGCTGTCATGGAGGCCATGAACTCCCGAGCTAACTCCGACGACCCTCCCAGTGATGGCAGGTTGAAGTCACCCAGGACTATAAGCCTGGGAAACTCCACCGCCAACCCTGAGAGGGTGTCGAGCAGCTCAGGCAGGGCTGTTGCCACACAGCTGGGCGCCAGGTATGTAAGCAACAAGCCCAACTGAACCCGAGGACCACACCTCAAGAGGAGGGATTCACTCCCAGCCATCTGGACAATGGTGGCCTCCCGGGGACACAAAGTCTCCCGAATAACCACTGCCACCCCACCACCCCTTCCCTGAGCCCGTGGCTGGTGCAGCACCCGGAAACCCGGCGGGCATAACTCGGAGAGAGGCACCCCTCCCTCCGAGCCCAGCCAAGTCTCCGTGATGCACGCTAGATCCGCACATTCCTCCTCGATCAGATCACGGATGAGGGGAGCTTTGTTAACTACGGATCTAGCGTTAAAATAGACCAACCTGAGCTCAGGGACCTGATCACCCTCAGGTCCTGAGGGTGAACCTGAGCTCAGGTTCGCATCCCACCATCCCACCAGGCTCAAGGTTGACTCAGCCTTCCATCCTTCCCAGGTAGGTAAAATGAGGACCCAGATTGTTGGGGGCAATTAAGCTGACTTTGTAATAATGCCGCTTGGGGTGTGTGTGAAAAGCCCTAATAAGCAGGCATATACATAGAATGAAGGCTACTGCTAAGCTTGTAAGCCGCCCTGAGTCTTCGGAGAAGGGCGGGATATAAATGGAATTAAAATAAATAAATAAATAAAACTTTATGGGCCTTGGAAATTACCTTCATAATCAGGGGTGACTTCTAGGTCCCAAAGAGAGACCACAGGAATAAAATGACTACTACTGCTTCAGGAGTGACTAAATCAGGTCCCATGGCTGCAGAGACTTTGTGTTTGAACACCTTTTGTAAGTACACTATTGGGGTGCATTTGTAATTTAGAACAGCCATTTAACAGCTGTTCATACCTCAAGGACTACCTGTATATATTTGTATTGAATATTTTGGCTTTTTTATATGTCCACCAAACATGATAAAGTGTCCCTTCGTGCTTTTTACATTTCCAGCAAAGATCTGAAGTACCATTATACATTCTAGACAATTCTGTGGGTGGATCAGTTTGCACAGACTAATGCCAACCTTTGGTGTAGCCTGAGGAGAAGAATTCTACTTGATCAGACCAGCGGTTAAGCTGGTCAGAATCCTGTTTCTTACGTTAGTCAATCAGGTATCTCTGAAAGCTCATGAGCACTACTCAAGGCTTCTTATTTCCCCCAAGAGGTTCACACCTAGTGTATTTAGGAAAAGGTACTAGATATATCAAACATTGTTCTAGAGCACATTATTTCCATGTTTTGAGATTGCTAGTATAACTATGGTGTCTGCAGTCTCTGGGAAGTAAAAGAAAAGACCTATTGCCTTATCTTGTTCATAAGGGGATAATAACTATCATGACTATTTCAATAGTTAATAAGTGCCATCTCCTGATAACCAAAACTTTTCAGAATTTTGAATATAATGTCTGAATCTTTTCTATTTCAGACAAGTGCTGTCTTTGTGCATTTCTTCCGAAATAAATCTGAATCATTGCATAGCTCTGATTTATTTATTCGTTTAGAAAATTTATATTGCCACCTAATCGCACATGGTGACTTTAGGCCAGACATGTCAAACACAAGGCCCGGGGGCCGGATCCGGCCCGTGAAGTGCTTTCATGTGGCCTGCGAAGCCATCCTGGAAACAGTGAGGGAACGGCCCCCACTGCCTTGTCCCTGGCCCAGAGACCCTCCTTCTGCCAGAGACCCTCAGATCTGTCCCACTCCTGCCCAGGCCCCCATAGGCACCCTTGATGCGAACGATGTAGAGCTGGCCACGCCCACCCAATATGCCATACGCACTCTAGCCACACCCACCCAGTAGGCCACGCCCACCCAGGCCACACTCACCTGGCCCCTTGAGGGCAACCGCAATGCTGATGCGGCCCTCAATGAAATTGAGTTTGACACCCCTGCTTTAGGCGATTTACAGGACATAAAAACACAACATAAAAGAAATAAATAAATAAAAAATAACCTCCCACCCAGGCATAGCACACATTCATACCAGTCATTTAACCAGCTCTATCCCACTCTGGGTTCCCCAGGCCCACTGGCAGAACATGTCTTCAGGGCCTTCCAAAAGAATGTTAGAGTGGGGGCCAGTCTAATTTCTGAAGGGATGATTTTCCAGAGGGAGGGAGCCATCCTGGATAAGGCTCTTCTTCTGGGTCCCGCCAGATGTATTTCCTTAGGGGACAAGAACCACAATATTCCTTGCCTCCCCGCTCTAGTGGGTTGAGTAGATGTGATCAGCAAGAGTAGGTCCCTGAGATAACCTGGTCCCAAGCCATGAAGGGCTTTAAAGGTGACAGCCAGCGTCTTGAATTGCACCCAGAAGCAAATTGGCAATCAATGCAGCTCCCGCAAGAGAGGTGATACATGTGCACACCACGGTCTGCACAAAACCGTGTGGTAATTCTAACCATTTAAATAAAGTAGTAAAAGCGTGGAACAATAGGCTCATCAACATCTTTTGGTTACATTTTGAGAGGCAAACACTTGAAGGCCTGGAGAATTTCTAATGCAGTTTCTTTAATTAAAAATCAGCTCAGGGATTATACTGCATCATTTCCTGAAGGCGTCTGAATGGCATGGATTAGAGAGGAGTAGAAAAGTGGTTGATTGTAATGAATGTTCAACATCTGGCACAATATGACCAGCTACATTTTGTCAGGGTCCAGAAAATTCCAGTCTCCATCTGAATCATGTGCTTGGCCTGTACTTGACAAATTGGGTTGACATAGTTTTCTCCTTATCACTAACATTTAAAGGAAGAGGCAAATCTAGTGAAAATTGCAATCAAAAAGACACGCTAGCTTCTGAGTAACACATAATAGAAATATAGTAAACATGGATCAGGTCGCTTCATAAGTGGCTGAAATATGGTTTTAGGAATCTGGCCTATTTTAAGACTTTTGGAATTCATTTGGTCAGATATGTGTATGTTGAGATTGTGAACAGCATAGCTGAAATGAACACCTGTCTCAGTGAAATGGGAGCAGGAAATGTACCATATCCTACCCCAGTGGTGGCGAACCTATGGCACGGGTGCCAGAGGAGGCACTCGGGGCCATTTTTGTGGGCACGCGCACCTTGCTCTTTGGCTTAGTTTTCGCAGGAAAAAGTAATCTCTCAAGCCCCTTCCTAGCCAAAACAAGCCTCAGGAGCAAGCGTGCTGTTTTCAGCTTTGAATTATATCAAATCTGACACCAGAAACAGATTAACAGATGACCCAAGTGCTGCACGTGTTGCTGTCAAACTTACAAAGTTTAAGCCAAGGTTAGACAAATTATCAGCATGCATACAACAGCAAAAATCACATTAATTGTTCAAAAGCATGCCAAAGGCAAACTTTTACCTTTCAGTAAAAAGTTGTTTGAAATGAAAGCTTTGTTATTGTGTTTTTCTTTTAAGACAAAAGATGTTAATGTTTTTTTATAAACAAAAACCTCAGTATTCAGATTAAATTGCCGTGTTGGCACTTTGTGATAAATAAGTGGGTTTTGGGTTGCAGTTTGGGCACTCGGTCTCTAAAAGGTTCGCCATCACTGTCCTACCCTGTTGAAATATGTAACGCTTCAGCAGCAAGTATTAGTGCACATTCTGAACAATATAGATATACCAATATAAAAATTATATGCAGTTGGTAATAGATGCAATTAGAAGCTGGCATCTTTTTACCCATTCAATATAATTTGTTCTTAAGACTTAAGAACTTTCCTAAAAAATGATTTTGCAATATATATGTAAATAACCTTTTAGAAAGTCTAGCAGTACCTCTTTTTTGAAGTTTGAATGAGCAAAACACCAGTATACTTTCCTTTTTCCCTTTAAGGCAGTTTTAGAATTTGTTTCTTTTCTATTTCTTGCTTTCATCTTGGATGAGATCATCAGTATTTTTGAAATTGTGAGATGGCAAATTGATTTGCCCCACTCCTAAGCATCATTGCAGGTGTCAGCAACTGAATTCACATAAATGGAATGGAACAGATAAATGATTGCCCCCGTATCAAGATAAGCTGAAAGGGAGCAATTGAAGTGTTGATCAGCTGGGTAAATAATAAGCCTCTTTGCACTTCCTAATAGCTTTTTTTTTGAGATGATCAGTCATAAAGATAAAAAGTGGATTAATGCTAGTTTTATTTGATATTATTGGTTATGCAAGTTCAAGCAGAAAATCTAGTTTTTTTATTATTAAGAGTGATTACGTCATATGAAATGGAGTTGATCTGCATGCATTAGCAAGTGGAGAACCACAGGAGAAATTAATAGGGAATAGAAAGAGACTTAAAGCTTTATGCTAAACTTTAGTTTTCTAGTTGTATTGTGCAAATTCTTCAATACAAGAATTGGAGTAAAGAGGTACTTCAGCCCAGCATGCCTTCACTGAAAATGGGCTGCTATGGTGTTCTTGTTGATCACTTGCATGCCTTTTTTAAGCTGAATCTTTTTCTATGGGTCTTTTTTCCCCTATGGGATTAAAGTGCTCTCTATCTCTCCTTGAATCAGCACAAAACAAAGCGATTTGCTGGCCTCATTAATACCCTGTCCTGCCTCTGTTGAGTTTGTTCTGAGTCACAGATGGTGCCCTGATTGGTGAGTAGGTTGTTCACGATGGGCAAAATGACAGTGTTTCCTCCTCTGGCTTTGCTGAAGCCCCCTTTCAGTACTTCACCCGCCAGTGTGGGAATATATCCACCAGTCACTGCAAGAATGGGGCAGATCCGAGTTCAGGATTTAACCTGATCTTTTCTATATTCTATGCCAGCTCAGCTGGCTGCCAGAAAGCAATTAGAAGGTTATAAATCTGCTATGGGCCAAAGATAAGCAAGCTGGGTCACCATTTCAGCTAGCTGAAATAAAGCAGGCTTTGAAAAATCTCTTTTCCAGTACCTTTCTGGTCAAACGGTATTTGCAATCCACTAGGCAAGCAGGAATTGAGATCATTAAGCTGCCAATCAGATGACAAACCCACCAGAGGAAAAGAGGCGGGGTTAGAAGAAATCAGGGTTCAAAATGCGGCCACACAGGTTATTCACGGGCAAAAATTGAGTTTTTCATAAGCTGTTCTCAGCACCGATCAAAGGGAATGAGCATAATAATAAGCCACACTGAGCTTCCATTCAGTGCACAGCTGATAATCAAAACAATGGCTGTAGAGTCTGCCCCACTGCTGGCATCACATGTTTTGGCTAGCCTCTAACATTCTTGAAGTCCAGGTCTCTAATCCTGAATCTTCGTGAAATGCCTCTGTCTAAGACTTAAGTACAGGTAGTCCTTGACTTATGACTACAGTGGTGTCCAAAATTTCTGTTGCTAAGGAGACAGTTCTTAAATGAGTTTCGCTCCCTTTTACAGCCTCTCTTGCCACAGTTGTTAAGTGAATCACTGCAGTTGTTAAATTAGTAACATGGTTATTATTTGAATCTGGCTTCCCCAGTGACTTTCCTTGTCAGAAGGTCGCCAAAAGTGATCACGTGAACCCAGGACCTGCAGCCATCTTAAATATGAGTCAGTTGCCAAGTGTTTGAATTTTGATCATGTGGCCATGGAGATGCTTCAGTGGTCGTAAGTGTGAAAAACAGTCATAAGTCACTTTTTTCAGTGCCATTGTAACTTTGAATAGTCACTAAATGAAATGTTGTAAGTCGAGGACTACCCGTACTGGTAGTTCTCGGCTAAACTACTGGTTGTTTAACAACCAAATGGACTTAATGACTACGTGATTTGCTTAACAATAAGATTTACTTTATGAGTGTAGTGACTTGCTTTATGACCATTGTAAGAATAGTCATAAAATCCAGTCCAGCCATGTGACGCCGTTGAGGGGCCCTGTAAACTTGTCAGGTCTGTCAAAGTGAGGTCATTGGTTCTGGTACTGCTGGCAGCTCCAATGACTGGGCCGCTGCCTTCTGAGAGTTTGAGCTCCACTTCTGTCAATCTCCTCATCTGAAAACATGTCCTAGGGCAGGGCTGTAACATTCAGGCTGGTTTGTCTCTTTTCCCATATTCTATCTGGGGTCTCTCAAGTTAAAATAATGTGAAATAAAGAGACAGGGAAGCAGACAACTACTATTTCTCAGAAGAACTGAGAAGTATTGTCTTCTTCAACTAGGGAAGGGGGAAACTGACCACCTGGCAAACAAGCCAAAAAAAAAATAGAACACAAAAAAAGCCCACTTCGATATTCCTCATTACTTTTGGGGACTTATATGAAGAAAAACAGGGCTATTGCACCATAAGGTAGGTGTGTGTGTGCATGTGTGTGTGTGTGTGTGTGTGTGTTTCAAAGACTGATAAAATAGATTAGCAAAATTTGCCTTCTTTTGTTTTCCAATGAAAAAAATGTCTCCTTTAGAAATGTAGAAGTTGTTGGGAGGAAGGAAGGAAGGAAGGAGATCTTGGGGAACCATTTGGTGCAGCTAAGGAAGTAGATTAGCATTATCAGAGCATGATTAATGCTGTCATTAAATGCAAGTAGGGACAGGAATTCTGTCTTAAATCCTCTCTCCCCCCCCCTATACTTCCTGGTTTCCTCTATAATAATGGTTTTCAAGCTTGGCAACTTTATGTTGGCAACTGGACTTCAATTCCCAGAATTCCCTAGCCATCATGGGAGTTGGAGACCACACGTTGCCAAGTTTGAAAAACAGTATTCTAGAAGTTCTTTTCTGTTAATATTATAGCTTCTTTCTAGGCACACTAAACAGCTTGAGATGGGAAATGAAGAAAGTTAATTGGGTGGAAAGAATTAATCATGTTCATCTCTCTGCCACTTCTAAACATGAAAGTACTTTTGTCCATACCCAAACATTATCCTAGTTTAGCACAGTTTGGATTTGGAAACTGCCATATCAGAATTTTGCTTGTGTCTGTGCTTTTCTTTTAAGCCAGAAACAAGCAAATATTTTGATGGGTCCTGGACTAGGGCTGCAGAGATGACAGTAACAACATATTACTGAAGGGGACAGTTATATATTCCAATCATTTTTTATTTCAGGTGTTGGGCTACTTTGACTGTGAGTAAGTACACTCAACTCCCAGCTATAGTGACTATGATCACATCTTTAAGATTTTATTCAGCATTATGTTAGTGAGAAAAATACAGCAGTATTATTATTCAGGTATGGTTTGGGCAGTTTCTACTGGAACAGCCAGTGCAATAAACTTAAGCAATATCTAGCAAAAGATAATTGTAATGAATCTCAGTTCAAGTGGGACTAAAGTATTGAACTTGGCACTTGAGCAAGGATGAAAGCAGAGATTTTTGTGGGCTGAAGAAGCTTTATGACAGTAAAATGATACCAAGGGGAACAATATTTTGTAATTAAATTGGCATATTATGACTACAAATCATGAGTAGCAAGAAGTAATGAATATCATACCTACTCAGTATGGTTTTATAAATCAAGTCCATGCTGTACCGACAGGTTGTTTGGTTCCTATGAGCTGACAGCTATCCAAATGAGAGGAAAAAGAATTAGTTCATATCATTTGTGTGCAGCTGAGCTTTGATGGTACCAAGTGCTGGTACCGGCAGTGTGTTTACATAAGATTTATAGGGAAATTATAGGTCATTTTTCATTTGGGTTTTTTGTGTTGATGTCTCTTTCTTCCTTTCTGCTAGAGACACAAAAAGAATTTGCTCAGATCAGTTGTTCTCAGAAAGGCATTTAGATCTGTCACTACCAATTATATTAAT
The DNA here is from genome assembly GCF_964194415.1 of Vipera berus. Lineage (NCBI taxonomy): Eukaryota > Metazoa > Chordata > Lepidosauria > Squamata > Viperidae > Vipera > Vipera berus. The sequence continues at coordinate 63,860,916 of NC_138204.1, read as the reverse complement.
TTTGCTCATTTGAGTGCTTGAAACTTGCTTAATACTTTTGCAAACTAAGGCAGAGATGGAGCGTGGATTTTTAAAAGTCTGATGAACTTGCTATTTATTGTAACATTAAATCTCCTAATAGTGTAGCAGATTTGTATTGTGAAATACTATGTATGACGCTACTAGTTTATCCAAGTCAATAGGGAGTGATAGGACAGGGATGGATAGCAGATAATCCAGGATCCTCCATAACCTGTTGTAAATTCTAATTACTCCGACAAAGAATCTGGATCCCACCTAGACAGAAATGAAACCTTCATCTTTCTGAGAAATACATGGATGGATCTTTAGGCATTCTGGAATTATACTTTTTGTCATGGTAGCTATTGCAGGCTATCCCAAAGATGTTTTTTCATGAGGCAACTGGACTTTCTTGTTTTTCTTTGAAGACATCTCTCTTGAAGAAGCTTCTTGGATGAGAAGCGAAACGTCTTCAAAGAAAAAGTCCAGATGCCTCGTGAAAAAGCATCTTTGGGATAACTATGACCTGGATGACGGAGAATCTCCATAGACTATTACAGGCTAATTAAAATGTCAAAACTTATCTTTTGTCTCACTTAGGTTGCTTCGGAGCCCCACTTATGATACGTTGTGTCCTATTTGAGCATCTTTATCCAGAGGAGTTAATATATCATTTGGCAAACCTCTGTTTACTATGTGTTTCCTTTCCTTCCTCTTTTCGCTAGTGCTGCTCAGTTTACAGAGGAGCTGTTTAATTTTGTCATCTAGTTTTGCCTGACAGATTATGGCTTAATGATAGAAGGCAAGTGGGAGTGTGAAAGTAGAGATCATTATGGTTTGGTTGCAATAAGAACACAGGATGCAAACCAAAATGCATGTATCATTTCAACTTTATCTCATTATTTTTGTTTGCCCATCAGTGTGCAATATTTGCTTACACATAGGGGACAACAGTACAGGTGACAGGAATCAGGTTGAGGTTTTGTAATTATAGGGACCAACATCCTTTATTGTCAATTTATGTTTTAATGTGAATCAATCAGTTTTATGAGCCTATATGAGACATGGGAGGGGGAAACGTATAGGGTTTTCAACCATTAAAAAAAGGTAAAGGTTCCCCCGCACATGCGTGCTAGTCGTTTCCGACTCTAGGGACCGGTGCTCATCTCCGTTTCAAAGCCGAAGAGCCAGCGCTTGTCCGAGGATGTCTCCGTGGTCATGTGGCCGGCATGACTAGACGCCAAAGGCGCACGGAACACTGTTACCTTCCCACCGTAGTGGTCCCTATTTTTCTACTTGCATTTTTACGTGCTTTCGAACTGCTAGGTTGGCAGAAGCTGGGACGAGTAACAGGCGCTCACTCTGTTACGCGGCACTCGGGATTCGACCCGCCAAACTGCCGACAAGCTCAGCATCCTAACCCACTGAGCCACCGCATCCCTTATTACAATTACTTATTACAATTACTCTATTTCAAAAATTAATCAGTATTAATTTAGTGACCTAAACAATCTAAAGACATTATAGAAAAGACTAGAAAACCTGGACAGACTTCTATTTCACAGTTCCATGCTTCAAGTATATGACGTGTTTAAAGCAGTTTTCTTCAACCTGCTGGTCTCCAAATTATGTAAGAAGATACCATGTCTCCCTCTGGGAAGAGACAAAGATTTTGAAAGACCTGAAGTAGAGAAAAAATGTTTCAAGTCAGTTGGAAAATGAGGGGGGGGGAGAAAGAGTTTTAGCATGCTGACTATTGATCAATACTGGATGTATTTACTAGTGATTTTTAAAAAGTATGTCTGTGGTTTATAAACTTTGCCTTAAATATGACTAGCAAAAGAGAATAGTAGACATTTAGTATGGGTTAGAAAAGGACTCTTGGTCCAGGCTCCTCAACAGTTTCATCAGGAAACTGTTGGGATCAGATAAGACATGGATGAGGTTCCACAGCTTCATGAACCCCAAACTCCTTGCTCGGGGCTTTCACAGTCATTTCTAAGCTCAAAGTCATAAGAAACCTACTGTAGAGGAAAGAACAAATGAGAACCTGGCCCTAGTCAATGCCTGATCCATACCTGTCCTCTACACCAATGCTCCATCCCCTGTGACACCACCCTCTCAAAATTAGGTGTGACTAGAACTTTGCCAAAGAATTGAGGCCTTTGAACTATGGTGCTGGAGAAGACTCCTGCGAGTCCCTTGGACTGCAAGGCGATCAGACCGGTCAGTCCTAGAGGAGATCAACCCTGACTGCTCTTTAGAAGGCCAGATCCTGAAGCTAAAACTCAATTACTTTGACCACCTAATGAGAAGGAAGGACTCACTGGAGAAGAGCCTAATGCTGGGAAAGGTTGAGGGCAAGAGAAGAAGGGGATGACAGAGAATGAGGTGGCTGGATGGAGTCACTGAAGCAGTAGGCGTGAGCTTAAATGGACTCCAAAAGATGGTAGAGGACAGAAAGGCCTGGAGGAACTTTCTCCATGGGGTCGTGATGGGTCGGACACGACTTGGCAACTAACAACAACAAGAACTTTGCACATTTTGGAGTTAGGCTTTGTCTTTCACTAAGAAGTATCTCTCCCTAATCTAAGTTAAGAACTCAGTGTAACTTTCAAAATATGGTGCCCAACCAAGGAGCTAAAATTAAACCGTTCCGGCAGTGGCAATTTGAAGCTTGCTCTCCTTTTCTGTCACCTGTAGTTTCAGTAAACCTTTCAGCCTCAGCTGGGGCCTTATAAGCAGTTCTAAATCTTTTCCAGCCTCCAATTTCTCTTTCTCGCATGAGGAACCAGCTCTCTTTTCTGCCCGGGCAATGAGTTGGATTGAAGCCAGGCTACGGGGAAGGAGCAGGAGTTTGCTTGTGAAGTTTTGATAAGGGAATCCAGCAGGTGCTTTTCTATGCTGTAGGCTTCTCTCGGCTGTTCTCTGGCGTTTCCCTCGTGCTCCTTTTGCAACCCCCATAGCTACTCCTTCTTCAGAGCAGCCTTTATGCTTAGCAGGCATTGTATCTGCAGGCAGTCATACTCTGCCGCTTTGGCTTATTCAAAAGGAGGCTGGTGTTTTCCCTTCACGTATTCATTATTAATGTAGCTAATATAAATTTACTTTACATCCCGATTCTGCGCTTTTGGGGAATGTGTATTCTGGCAGATATATCTGTACACACCCTTAAGCAAGCATTTCAGATCAACACGTTAATTGGCGAAGTATCTGAGGGCTCTTTTTACCTGGAGATGGGAAATCTTTAAGTTGATAAGTCTGGATAACAAAGCACTATACAAGATTCTTGGCTGTGTCATCTTTTTTTTCTATCTACTCTTGGGAGATAGTTGTCTTACATTGCAGCTAGACTTCCTTTTGGGTAAATATGATATTTAACTTCAGCTGAAATTTGGCACTATGTCATTTTCAAAGCTGGAAATGAAAGGATCAGCTTACAAAATTTAAACCCTGCTGGAGGATACTTTAAGTGAGGAAACCGAGATAATGTGCATTACAGATACATGACTGCCTTTGCCAGCCCATTTTGTATTCCATCTGTGTAGCTTGCTGGGACTGCAAGCTCCATTTATGATTTTCTGCTTATTTCTACTTTAAAAAAGCTACCGGCCATTTAAGTAATAAGGTGGAGAAGTCAGAGACACTCAACACTGCACTGTGCTTTCTATTTAAAAACTGCAGGACAAGCACTTTCATTTTTTTTAAGTGAGAGGACTTCCTCAAGTATTATAACCCTGGTAGGTGAATCCTGCGCTGAGTAAAAGCACCTTTTTTGATGTTCACTCTAACGTAGAATTTAGTTGAAATTCCTTTGTGTGCATCATGATGTTTCTGATTACATCACAGTGTGTTCTTGAATTTCTAAGATTGTCTTTGGTTGCTGGTACCTAACATTGTTTATAGTTACATTTTGGATGACATTTTTTAAAAAAATAAACTGATGGGGGTTCTTTTCTTTCTGCCCGCCTTCCCATCACTTTTATTGGTTACATGCCAGTTTGGCAAATTTGTAAGCAAGGTTGTGAAAATAGGTCTATCCATATAATTAAGCCTCCAGCATATTTCCCTGCTAAAGGTAAGTTATTAAAAGCAGCAAACCGTTCTGGTTATTGGGTTGCTTGGATGACCTTGCAGCAAGAAGAAGAAAGGTTTTAATTAGTACCGTATATACTTGAGTATAAGCCGACTCGAGCATAAGCCGAGACCCCCAATTTTACCCAAAAAAACTGGAAAAAGTTATTGACTCGAGTATAAGCCGAGGCTGGGAAATGCAGCAGTTCACGGTAAATTTCAAAAATAAAAATACAGGTAGATAACAATAAAATTGCTTTAATTGAGGCATGTGGAAAAGAGGGTCAACAAAAACAATATATTATCAGTATATTCAACAAAAACAATATATAACATTAAAGTATTAACAATAACTTTAAATGTACAAAAACCTTAACTCAATAAGCAACCAAGCTAAAACACAAGCATCAAAATCCTTCAAAACTGAATTCCTCCTCCTCATCTGTATCTCCAAACAGAGCTTCAGCTGTAGCTGGTGTGAGGTTATCATCATATACATTGTCACAGAGTTCGCAGTCATCACTATCACAGCTGTCGTCCTCATACAAAGCACTGTCTTCACTGCCATCCATAGCATTACTTATGCCACATTTCTTGAAGGTGTGCTTCACCATGTCCTCTGGAATCTCTTCCCATGCATCACAAACCCACTTTGCTATCAGTTCTATGTCAGGCTTCATCATATTTCCACCTTTTGTTAGTCGGGCTTGACCAGATGACATCCATTCGCACCACATCTTTCGCACACGGTCTTTGAAAGGTTTATTTAAACACACATCTAAGGGCTGTAATACAGATGTAAGCCCACCTGGAATAACGGCTAAAGTAACTTGAGAAGACTTTGCCAATGTTTTTATGTCATCAGATGTGTGGGCTCTGAACATATCCCAAACTAGCAATGATGGTTTTTTCTTTAAGGCTGCTCCTGGTCGTCCATTCCAAACTTCTTCCAGCCACTTTTTTGTTCCATCTTCATCCATCCAGCCTTTAACATGTGGGCGCACTGTAATTCGTGGTGGGAAATTGACCTTTTTAGGCAAGGTCTTTCTTTTAAAAATAATGACAGGCCGCAGCTTAGTTCCATTAGCCAAACATGACAGAACGACTGTAAAATGGTTTTTCTCATTACCTGTGGTTCTGAGTAAAACAGTTTTGTCTCCCAAACTTGCCACGGTTCTGTTGCTTGGAAGATCAAAGGTCATAGGTGTTTCATCCATATTCCCAATACCTCCCAGGTCATAGTTATGGATCTTTCTTTGTTTTATGATGAATGAATGGAATGACATCACTTTTTCATCAAGGTCTTTTGGCAACTTCTGTGAAATCTTTGTTCTTTGCCGCAAACATAGGCCATACCTATTCATGAAGCCAGTACACCATCCTGCTGACGCAACAAAATTTTCAATACCTGGTGCTTTTAATTTGTCATCTTTAGCCATTTGAAGGGCACGTAAGCGAATTCCCATGCGTGTTACGCAGTAACCATTTTGACGACACTCCATAACCCATTTATGCAATTCAGTCTCTAGAGCCCCATATGGAGTTGTTAAACCACGTCGAGCTTTTTTTGCCTTTGGAATCTTTTCCAAGTCAGCTTTCATTTTCCGCCACTCCCTCACTTGTTTTTCATCAACACCAAATTCCCTACTTGCAATACTGTTATTGCTTTTTTCTGCTCTTGACACAACCTTTAGTTTGAAAGCAGCTTCGTATGACCTGCGTTTTTGTTTTGGTGCAGGATTAGAAGTACTGGGATCCATTTCTAACAGGAATGGGGAGGTCTGCTAGGGAGGCGGCAGTCAAGCGTTGTTTCCCTCCTCGTGCGTGTGTGTGTGTGTGAGAGAGAGAGAGAGAGAGAGAGACCCGCGGGAACGGCTGGTAGAGGTGGCGGCAGTCCGGCGTTTGCGTTTTTTGTGTGTCGAGCCCCGTGGGCCCGACACACAGGAGGGGGGGGACGCCGCTTCCTTACCAGCCATTCCCGTGGGTCTGACACACGCACGCATGCATGAGGGGGGGAAACGCTGGACTGCCGCCACCTCTACCAGCTCTGCAAGCCTTTGCTGCCCCTTCTCTCCGCTGCCTGGCCTGAACAGAGGAGCCGAAGGGAGCAGCTCTGCAAGGCTCTGCCGCTCCCTTCTCTCAGCAGCCTGGCCCGAAGAGGAGCCAAAGGGAGCAGCTCTGCAAGCCCCGCCGCCCCCTTCTCTCAGCTTCCTGGCAGCACATCCCGCAGGGGAGGTCTGCTAGGGAGGTGGCAGTCCGGCGTTGTTTCCCCCCTCGTGCGTGTGTATGTGTGTGTGTGTGTGTCAGACCCGCAGGAATGGCTAGTAAAGGTGGCGGCAGTCCTGCATTTGCGTTTCTCTGTGTGTCAAGCCCCGTGGGCCCGACACACAGGGGGGGGGACGCCGCTTCCTTACCAGCCATTCCCGTGGGTCTGACACACGCACACATGCATGAGGGGGGAGACGCTGGACTGCCGCCGCCTCTACCAGCTCTGCAAGCCTTTGCTGCCCCTTCTCTCCGCTGCCTGGCCTGAACAGAGGAGCCGAAGGGAGCAGCTCTGCAAGGCTCTGCCGCTCCCTTCTTTCAGCAGCCTGGCCCGAACGAAGGGACGCCCCTTCGTTCGGAACAGGCAGTGGAGAGAAGGGGCGGCAGAGGCTTGCAGAGCTGGTAGAGGCGGCGGCAGTCCAGCATTGTTTCCCTCCGCGTGCGTGCGTGCGTGTGTGTGTGTGTCAGACCCACGGGAATGGCTGGTAGAGGTGGAGGCAGTCCGGCGTTTGCATTTTTTTGTGTGTCTAGCCCCGTGGGCCCGACACACAGGAAGGGGGGGAATGCCGGAATGCCGCTTCCCTACCAGCCATTCCCGTGGGTCTGACACACACACACACACACGCACGCACGCACGCGGAGGGAAACAACGCTGGACTGCTGCCGCCTCTACCAGCTCTGCAAGCCTCTGCCGCCCCTTCTCTCCACTGCCTGTTCCGAACGAAGGGGCGTCCCTTCGTTCGGGCCAGGCTGCTGAGAGAAGGGAGCGGCAGAGCCTTGCAGAGCTGCTCCCTTCAGCTCCTCTGTTCAGGCCAGGCAGCGGAGAGAAGGGGAAGCAAAGGCTTGCAGAGCTGGTAGAGGCGGCGGCAGTCCAGCGTTTCCCCCCCTCATGCATGCGTGCGTGTATCAGACCCACGGGAATGGCTGGTAAGGAAGCGGCGTCCCCCTCCTCCTGTGTGTCGGGCCCACGGGGCTTGACACACAGAGAAACGCAAATGCCGGACTGCCGCCACCTTTACTAGCCATTCCTGCGGGTCTGACATACACACACACACACACACACACACAAGTCACGCGCGCAAGTCCTCGGTAAGTTCTTTTTTTTTTGTTCACTGGAGTATAAGCCGAAGTGGATTTTTCAGCCCAAAAAGTGGGCTGAAAAATTCGGCTTATACTCAAGTATATACGGTACTTCCCAGACTTGCCTTGTGATCTTTCCTGTGATGGATTGTGTAAAGTAAGCAAGGTAAGGTCATCTGTTTTGGGATATTATTGAAGAAAATGTACGTTATAATAAAACAGGTCTTTTTGTTTCTACTCAAGCATCTCATATAAAAGAATGGAAAGAAAAATGGAACACTTGTCTTCAGCCTGTTAGAGGAATTGAGTGTGTTTGGTTTTCTTTTGATAAAGACAGTTGTTCTAGAGATGTTGGCATTACACAAACCAATGTCAGAACAAGAAGGAATACACTGATCTTGGCCCTCGTTGATGGTGAAGGGACTTTTTTTGCAATTAAGGAGCTTGGAATATCAGTCCTTCATCAAATGGAAAGCCTCCATCCATAGATACAGCTGTCTGTTACAGAAAATCATCTCCTACATCTAAAGATGGATATTCTTTCTTCCTCGATTTATGTGACTCCTGCTAAAGGCTGTTGTGCGAAATTCATTAGAACTTGGTTTCCGGAAACTGGAAGTCTTTCTCAAATGAGTTAAATCTGAAAAAGTAGCATTAAGAAGGAAAATAATCAGAATATAATTATGCAAATATATCCCTCTTCTCCTCAAATCTAGATGTTTGTAGACTATTTGCAGTTCTTTTGCTTTTTTTCATTTCTGTGATGAGCAGAAGTTGAAACTCCATCTAGTTTTTCTTACTACCCAATTACTCAGTCAATAGTTATGCCGTAAGAAACAACCCAATTTCCACTATTCAAAGCAGGGAGAAAATACTGATCTTGACAAGATCATTGAACTGGGCTAATGGGGGAGAAGAAGATTTATTTTTTGCTTCCTTTGGTGATCTCTCTTCTGCCTAGTACTATGGTCAAATACTTATGATCCCTTAAAGGAAGGCGAGTTCTTCAAATTCGTTTCCCCACCTCCAGCTCAGCAGTCTCTTCAGGGTTTGAAGTTTGTAGACATTAGACCACCTTAAAGTGAGCCTCCCCAAAGGTTCTGTAGGACCCAGCGCCAGTCTCATAAACCAGAAATCAGTTTAGTTCAAGCTAATGATGATGTAGGGGGAAAAATAGCTGAATGCTTCCATGCATAGTATATTAATGATGGAAAGAGCATCACTTTCTAAAGGGAGGAACTCGAAATGAATAGAGTTGGCTGGACTGTGCTTGCTCTGTGCAGCAGGCGGTGGCAGTTACTATGAGACAGAGTAAAAGATGCACAGTGCATATCAGCCAAGAAGGCAAGGGATTTGTGTTAACACTTTGCAAATACAACATGCATAATAGCAAGCCTTTTAGTCAGCGATGGCAGCGATGGAATAGAATTGGTGCCTGTGCCTCGGTGAAAGTAAAAAAAATCATAACATTGATGAATAGAACGAATGAGGGGCATTATGTTGGATTAATGGATTGCCTGGAGAACAGGATACCAGTCTATTAATGGTCATAAGGAACTTCCAGCATTACAGTTTTAACCAGAAGCCTGAATATTCCCCACCCCAACCTTGTATACCTTCTATTAGGAGCTTGTGTTTTTCTATCATCTGTCTGCCAGCATCCCTCAGCATACAATGGCCAGAGACCTCTAATGTCGTGTGGAAAATAAAAGAGAAATGATTTGCAAGCGACAGCTAAAATACAGCCATTGAAATTCTCTGTAGTAGGTGGGTGGGGAAGAAAAACCCAAACGTGAGGGCTTTAAAGCCAACTTGGTTAATGTCTGCTTCATAGATGCATCCCCTTCTGCCATTGTCATGACAACTTAGGGGGAAGAAGTCCCTTGTGTTCCTCTGTTGAAGGACTTTTTGAAAGACTGGGAAAAAGATGGGATAAAGTCCAAGTAAGAAGTTGACTGCTGGATTGCTGGCATCTTAATACTGCTTGTCAGAGACCCTATAATCCTGATCACGAGCTGCTTTCACGAGCTTCTTTTAATACAGTCCGGATTTTGGGTTGTTGTGTTTTGTTTTTTTTTTGCTCTTATAGGTGAATGATCAAGAAGAAGTTGAAAAAGAAGAATTAGAAAGAGCCAACTTTCTGTCTGAAATGGTGTTTGTTAATTGCTATGGGGCAGTGATAAAAGTAGATTCTGATTGTCATGGTTTGTAGGTTGTTGTTGTTTAAGGGACACTGGGTAGGACTTCACCCATTCTCTGAACCCAAAAACAAATGAAACAAGCTGAAGTATAGTCACATTGCAGACAACAATTAAATAGATTTCCTATTGAAACTGCTGAGGTGCTGGAAAAGCAAAGACTAGCCATAGCTATGTAAATGTAGGTCCCTATTTTTATAATTGTGTCCCAATCCTTGTCAAGATCATTAATGCACAGGGAGAAGTTCAGTCTTATCCTACTTGCACATCGCAAGTTGCAGGTCATAGGTTGTCTTGCTTAACACCCATGAGTAATTCACTTAATGTTCACAGGAGAAGTGAAGTCGTAGGTCTGTCATGATCGTGTGATGTTTTACTTAACAACAGAGTTGCTGGTCCCCATTGTGGTTGTTAAGTGATGGTGAATCAATTCTGTATGGTCATAATTGAGGTATAATTCAACAATATCTAAAAGGTCACACACTACAAGTTATGTGTGTAACATACTATGTGTTGTTTCATCCTGAGTCCTCAAGCGTTCGCATGTGCTTCGTTTTGTATCCTTGCATTGAAGACATTCCATTCAGTATCTGTAGCAACAGCTGTTGTGTGCCATGAAATTACGTGTTATCCTTAAAGGCAAACATGTGTAGCATGATATCATAAGTTGTCGGCAGTCCTTTAAGCTGCATGATAGGCATAGTAGACTAAGAGTTTATATAGATAGCATACAATACCCATTTCAGTTGAGATTCAACACAAAGAAATCCCTGAGTACACGTGCCCTTGTATGAGTAGACTGGGAAAATGGCTTGAATTACTTCATTAATTTCTTTGGAAAGGCACAACAAACCAATGGACATTATTTTAGCATCCAAGTCTCAGTGTATTTTCTCTCAGAGAGAGCTAGAATAGCTAAAATTCCTGATGAGTTAAATCAATTCTTTCTCTGTAGCTTCAATTAAGCAGCACTGCAGGAGTCTAAAACTCATTCTGTTTTTCCTCCCTACCTTTTATGTCCACCAAACCCTTCTAGTCATTAAAAATAAAGATCTTCCCACAGTTTTTTTCTTTTTTTCTTTTAAAAAAAACTTTTTTAAATTTCAGAGAAGATAAAATACAACTTAGCAACAAAAAAGAGGGAGAAGATGCCAAAAGAGGAAAATGTTAAAAATTTGGGGGAGGGGGGAAAGCGGAATAAACAAACAAACAAATCAATAAAAAATAAAGACCTCCGACTTTCCTCAATCCAGTCATAAATCTATAATAAGGCAATCTCTTTCTCTATATGAAACGAAACATGACATAATCAATATCTACATTTAACAGCATATGCAATATTTGTACAATCTTAAACAAATCCAGTTATCAGTCATTATTTCAAAAATACTTTATTTTTAAACTAATGTCTAGTTTAAAAATAAGCATAACAAAAACTTTTAAAAAGCTAATTTCACTGTCTCCATCAATTCAGTTTTCCAAATCCATTCTTTCGTTACTAATTTTTATATTTGTTTCATCTCTGTGGATTTTATTACCTCACTAATATAATCCTAAAAAGTATCCCATATTTCCTCCATTATTTTCCTCCATCATAACAAAAAGATCCTAATCTTAAATACACATCATCTTTACATACTTACATAAATCTCATTAAAAATACAGTTAATCATAAACTTCATTCCTTAAACCGACATAGTTAAGAATAATCAAATTTAATATCGTACTCCAGTGTTACAAGTTTAATCTTAAGTCACTATTAATTAAAAAAAATCAAAAGTTTTTCATTCCAAGTGGAATTATTTATTTCATTGAAAATGAGTGTATAATAGTTAGAAACTAAAGTACTATTTTCTTATACTATTGTTGACTAGGAGATATACGTATGTATCTTCTGACCAAACATAATGTTCATACTTAATGAAGGTGCTCAGTTCAGCAGTTTTGGGACGGCCATTTTACTCTTTGTGATTAGGGTCTTTTGTGGAATAATGAGCTGTGAAGAAAATCATACTAAATATAAATATGATTTGTGCATGTTTGACACACTGAGCATAGTTTTTTTTTCTTTTGAAATGATGTTAAATAGAGCATTAAATATTGGCCTGTGGGGGTTCCTCCAAATGTTTGGAACAAATGTTTCTTATTCAGACTGTGCATACATGTGAGTGAATGCATGAGAATGTGTGAAAAGACATTACAGTATATATAAAAGGTACGCCTCAAAGTCTGTTTTCCCCACTGGTTGAAATAGATGTAACTGGAAATGTGCATGAGTGTAAAGATTATTGGCATAGCAGCAAGTGGTTTGCTGTCTTCTTATCTGGCCATGGCAAAAAGAGAAGATGGATTATGTGTGATGTAATTACTGCTTTGGTAATCTATGAGTACTACCCTTTGTTCTTTGACCCAGATACAGCCAAAATGTAATGTTCCATTTAAATTCCCTGTTTCACCTTTCCTTCCTTGAACCTATTTATTCATAAAAACTTCAGATTTAGCAAATCTGCCATTAAAATAGCATTTTTAGTCACAAGATTCTGAGCACATAGATGTACACGTGTGTGTATTTGTGCACCAGATTTTTTAAAAATGAGCTACTATCTTTCATAGTGATAATTTGGACAACCCTTTCAGTTTAATAAATTATCTAACTTTTAAAATTATTTATAACTTCTATCACGGTTTTTATAATAATAAACTATTATGACATCATATAGATTACCTGAGCTTAGTAAGAACAGGTTCAGATACTAGGTTCTTGTGCTTTTAAAAAATATTTATAATAAAAAATTGCCTGAAGCTGAATTCAGATCAATAACTCTAGCTTTGTAAGTTTTTAGGCTGCAGTGCAGTGTGTTGGAAATGGAAATTTTCTGTTGGCCAAATCACCCTATTTTGCTACTCTCCCCCCTTTTCAGACTACTTAATTCTCTTATTAAAAACCTTTGAAAATCATGTCTAATTAAAAGATATTGATACAAGGTGACAAGATGCTTTTAATTATTACAAGGAAGCAAGCACAAAACGTGTTAATCAGAAGTTCTATTAATCAAAGAAAATCTCATTCACAGAATAATAGTTTTAGCAAAAAATGAACTTTTGGGGAGTTGATGACATGCCTTAGGGGATGTAAGGCAGGGAAGCATCCCTTGGGAAGGAAATTTCACAGAACTACATCCTCTTTTCCAAGTAGACCTTTCACAACCTGTGACATGATTGCAATGGAATACAAATTCAGTCCATATGCGTATACAATAATTTTCTGTAGTCATGTAGTCATTTCTATCAAGCCTAAATCACATTGTACTTTGATTAAATCAAAGTACTGATTATGTTTTATGAAACCTGCCTCTTTCATTCATGAGGCATATCCTAACACTGCAAGAAGTCAGCAATTCAAATGTTGACAAATGACTGAAAATATAATTACTTTATAATGTGAATGTTGACTTACAGTTTGAAGGATTTGAACCCAGTGATTACCATAAAAGCATAAAGAAGGCTGACAAAGTGGAAAGATGTGAAGAAGCTGTTTTGCAATGATTATTATAAGATGAAAGTGATCTTGGATACCACATAATAACAGAGAATGAGATAGCTAAAGATGTTGTGGCTGATAAGGTAGATGGCAACAGTGATATGGATGAGAAGGAAAAATTATCAACACTCCCAATCAAGTTTTTTTCTGCAGATCACAATGTGGTATCTTTTACCGATTTCTCATTTAATACTGAAGTCTAGATTTATTACTCCCTCTTTTGTGTTTTTAGGAAGACAATCATACCGAAGCACCACAGCTCCAAAACAATCATCCAAAATCATTATCATTATCTAAACTCAACATTGGTTCAGAGTTTATGAACCTGCCCTTCTTTACCACAAATGACAACAAATATGAGTCCAGAGGAACAAAAATTCTCAAATAATAGTAATATATTCCAGGACACCACATCAACCACAGTAATTTATTTACTTACTTACTTATTTAATTCAACTTCAGCAGCCCCCAGTACTAGACTGCTTCTAGATGGCTCACATTACACCAAAGATAAGAAAATACTCTAAGTAATAAATAACAAACAAAAAAATGGAAGTCCAGTCAACATCAGGGAAAACCAAAGAAAACTCATTTAAAAGGGGCTCCATTTATTCTCTCCTGAGCCCTAGAAAACATCCTGGTCTTTAAGGTTTTCTGGAATGCCATCAAAGTGGGAGCCACAGAGGGCAGCTCATTCCAAATAGACAGTACTGCATCATCAAAAGATGTGCTTTGAACAGGAGGGAGATATCCTCTGGTGAGATGAGGAGAACCAACTCCCACATTTTTAGTGGGGACCCTGTAGTTCAAGGGTGTCAAACTCAATTTCATTGAGGGCCGCATCAGCATTGCGGTTGCCCTCAGGGGGCCGGGTGGGTATGGCCAGGGTGGATGTGGCCTACTGGGTGGGTGTGGCTAGAGTGCGTATGGCCTACTGGGTGGGCGTGGCCAGCTCTACATCGTTCGTATCAAGGGTGCCTATGGGGGCCTGGGCAGGAGTAGGACAGATCTGAGGGTCTCTGGCAGAAGGAGGGTCTCTGGGCCAGGACAGTGGGGGCCGTTCCCTCACTGTTTCCAGGATGGCTTCGCGGGCCGCATGAAACCACTTCGCGGGCCGGATCCGGCCCCCGGGCCTTGTGTTTGACATGTCTGCTTTAAACAGTAAATACAACCTTTCAGTATTCAAGGTTCAACCAGACCTCATCTTTTAAATCAGTTTTGGGTGTTTATTCTCCCCCCCCCCCCGCATTTCTGAACAGCCCATCTCCATCTTTTACCTTTCTGATGGTTTCTTTAAGAATCACAATTCTATCAGGCACTGGATGGGATTCTCTTCTTTTAAAAAGAAAGAACATCACATATTTTCACATTAGTAAAATCTTTATTTTATCTAATTTCTTGTAGTACGCCACAAAAAGGTGATTTCAGAGTTGTTTCTGGAAAGCTTTATAATTGTTGAAGACTTTATGAAATTGATTTAAAGAAAGACTTTGAAGTTAATTAGAAAGAATCTCTTTGTGTGGGGAAAAAAACAAGTAATTGTTACAAAACAAGACTTTGAAGGTTGATTAATAGAGCACAAGATGGCTACTTTAAAAGAAATGTTTGATTCATGGACCTGTGAACTGCTTGAACTTTTCAACTCTTTACTAGAACCAAAAGCTACTACTGAAGATGAACAAATTCCTCTGGAGATAATGGAGGTGAATTCTAAGGGGGATTTAAAAATTAAAGTTTATAAGAAAGAGATGAAAATATTGCAGTTACAAATGCAATTGGATAATCATTTAAAAATGGCAAAAAGACATTGTGGAATTTATTATTATTGTTGTTGTTGTTGTTGTTATATTTACTTGCTGTCCAGCTTGTGGTTTGGGGTGACTGACTATCCTTTTGAATTGAAATATAAGAGATATACTGGAGTTACTTCATGAAAATTACAAATGGACTTGAAAGGTGATAAGCTGATAAAAACTTTGTGAGAAGAGGAAAAGATATTAGAAGCAAACAGGAGTTGGAATTTTATTTATGGGACTTAAGGTTGGTTGGAAAAAGGAAAATGAAAAAATATAATTGGATTATCTGATTATGGTTAATGAGTTTTTGTTTCTGGTGATGCTTAATGGTTATCTTGATTGGATAGTTCTTATTTTGGAACTGTCTAATGGTGTAATGTAGGGGGCCCCAGCCCCCAGTCCGTGGACTGGCACTGGGCCATGCACACAAGCAAAGCCCCATCCACGGGATGCAGGCAGCATACGAAACCACGCCCCCTCTGGTCCACGGAAAACCTCTCCACAGAACTGGCCCCTGGCAGCCAAAAGACTGGGGGCCATTAGCTTTTGATATATAAAGGGGTTATTATTTCTGGTAATGTTTAATAATTTTAGAAGGTTTTTTTGCAATATTTAATTGTTAAGAAAGGGATGGGGGAACAGACTAAATGGAAAGGGAGATCATGTATGTATGTTAGTAAGTATTTTTGTTAATTTTTACTGGATCTTTGCTGGTTAGTAAAGAGAGCTAAAGATTTAGAGATGAGTTTATGGAAAATGGGGTGAAGTATGGAATGAAGAGGTAATTTGGTTCTGTTTTAAAAGACAGTGGTAAGTTGTTAATCTTGAATATATTGGTTTTTCTCCTTAGGCCTGCTTTATTTATTTATTTTGGGTTGGTTCATTATAGCAGTCAAGATTGATTTGATTTGAAATAGCTTAGTCCCAAGTCTTACAGAGTTTGGTCAGCCACAAACAGCACATTAAATTTTGCTTGGGAATTGAGAACTCTGATGCTGACTAGAAAACTCTAAGAATCAGCATGAATAACGAGTGAAATTACTCTAATGATTATAAGTGTTGGAATGAAATTAACACATTCCTTGACAATCTAACAAGCTAATTATTGTGGGGAAACAGTAATCAGTGAATGATAAAGCAGGCTGCACCTAAAAACAATGAAATAATTTGCAGAGTTCCTAGTTCTAATATGTTATTTCCACTAAGAATAACTGTTAAATCTGAAAAAAGGAGCTGTGGTGGCGCAGTGGTTAGGATGCAGTATTGCAGGCTAACTCTGCTACAGCTAGGAGTTCAATCCTGACTGGCTCAAGGTTGATTCAGCCTTCCATCTTTCCGAGATTGTTAAAATGAAGACCCAGATTGTTGGGGGCAATAAGCTGACTTTGTAATAATGCCGCTTGGGGGGGGGGGCGAAAGCCCTAATAAGCAGGCATATACATAGAATGAAGGCTATTGCTAAGCTTGTAAACCGCCCTGAGTCTTCGGAGAAGGGCGGGATATAAATGGAATTAAAATAAATAAATAAATATGCTGACATTGTAAACTGCTCAGAGAATGCTGTAAAGCATTATGGAGCAGTATGTAAGCCTAAGTGTTATTGCCAGTGCTTTTTTTGTAAAAGAAAAAGGTGCCAGAACTCACACATGTCATACAACCTGCCTTGCCTACCCTAAAAGGTTCCATCCAAAAAAGGTGCCGGAACTCCGTTCTGAGCGTTCTATGAGAAAAAAAGCCCTGGTTATTGCTAATTGTAATAAATCTGAAAAAAAGAGATGTTAATTCTTCACCCAGTTACTGGTATATAACAATAACTTGTTTGTGGCTAATACTTTAAGAAAGGATAAAATACATGTCTCTATTGCCACACACACACACACACACAAAAATTCCCTCAGAATGTCTTACAACATTCTTTTTCTTTCTCTGAAATAGTTTTATCCAGCTTGTCCTCTCTAAATTTCTGTGAAAGTTCTCATTCTACCCCCAAACCTATTACAGTGTATTCAGCAAAGGCTCATCAGTGAACAAGCAATGCAGAATTAATATCTCTGTTAGGCTAATAATACTATTCTTGTTGTCAGCAACGGTGAACTTTATAACATTGGATCTTATAGCACACATATATGAATTAGGACAAGGTTGAAAAAATATCTCTAAACAATTTTTTGGTCCCCACATCGGCTCCTTCTAAGAAAACTGGGGAAGTATGCAAGTAATTAACAGTAAGCTCTGAGAGAATTTTTCCTAACCAAAGAGGCAAAACGGTACTGGTAGATTTTTCTCCGTTGCTTTGCTCCTGTGTTTTTCATTCAGTAATGCTGAGAAACATTCTTACTATTTGTTTTTTTTTCTTTTTTTTCTGTTCAGTTGTGTCTGATTCTTGGGTATTCCTTGAACAAGTCTCTGCCATTTTTTCAGAAGTGGTTTGCCATTGCCTTCTTCCTAGTGCTGAGAGAAAGTGACTGGCCCAAGGTCACCCAGTAGGCTTCATGCCCAAGGCAAAACTAGAACTCACAGTCTCCTCGTTACCAATCTGAGATCTTCACCACTACACCAAAGTAGCTAAAAATGATCTCGCACCACTTACATTAATTATTTTAAAATAGAGATACAGACAGAAGAAACTTGGAAGCAACACCATGACAAAATCAGCCCAAAACTAAAGAAAATGAACGACGCATTTGAGTACTCCCTGAAATGTTTGTGTAGCTCCACTGAAGCCCTGACTATAACTTCCTGATGAATTTGGATAAAAGCCATTGTTCGTAAAATATTTGCTTATTTTTGCTCTCCTGAGGGGATTTCAGTTTAGAGTACAGAACAATGGCGATTCTGCAATGAGACAGAAAAAGATTTGAATGTTTTCAGCCCAGCCATCCCGAGAATGCCTGTAACCCTCCATTGCTCTCTCTCTTTCATGTGCCTCCTACCTAAAGAAAGCTGACTCTTCAGGTTTATCCTCATTGAAGGTAATTTAGCTTGAGAGAAAGTCAGCTAATTGTCTGGCATAAACAGCCCCGTGCAAATTAGCCATCTGCCGGAGAAACGGCACCTGAATATTGCTGGGAAAGAGCACTAATTATTGATTTGGGTATTCACTGGGGAATGTTGCCATAGTTGGGTCAGGCACTCGCTCAGTGGAACTATAGCGTGCCCAAACACACCGTGAGCTAACAGAGGCGTTCATGTGGGAAATTAAAAAGTCTGATGGACGAATGCAGCTCCTCAGAACTCCATAAAACTCTTTGCCTGGCAGGATAATCCTAATACCCTGGTGTTAAAAATGCTTTTGGTATTTCAGTGGCTGCAGGAGACTCTGCTTCCCTTGTGGGTGTGAGTGTGATATATATGCAATGAATGTACATATATATGCTGATGTTTCAAAAATATTACAATTAAGTTTCCTACTGAATATATTTAGACATAGATAGAATTCTGTCTCTTTGTCTAATGTCTCTGCATACTACATCCATGTGGTATGGCTATAACATTATTATTTACCCTTCTTATTATCTTCTTTACTACTCACCTCTTATTGGTATTATTCATATGTTGGTTATTATTATTCTGTGGCTTTGCATATGTACTGAGAGCTTCTGCACCGAAGACAAATTCCTTGTGTGTCTAATCACACTTGGGCCAAATAAAGTATTCAATTCCATTCAGTTTTTTTGCCCTTCCACAAAATTCCTTCATTCCTTAGTGGCCTGTGCCAATCATTAAGCAATCTCGAAAGAGTAAGTGTGCTTAATATTGGCAAAATGCAGGTTTGTATTGACAAAAAAAGACTAGTTGTCCCAGGGCTCTCATTAAAATAATTTTTAATTATATGAAAGGGCATAAAAAATAAATGATGGATTGCTTTGTGATAGAAACTGGAAAAAAATCTCAGTCTCATCAATGACACCGGAAAGAAGCTTTGCCTTAGAGGAGCTATGATGGATTTGTTATTTGATTGATAAATAGTAAATGAGAAGCATGGGAATAATTGACAAGTTTTCCACTTCTAAAAACATTGAAGATGCATTCTGATCTGCAAGTCACAGCTAATTCAGATGGTGTCGGATAGGGAAATATCTCCTGGCTTCCATGCAAAAGCATAGCTTTATTTATTTCAAGGGAATACTTTTGTTTTACATCGTTCTCTCTTGAGTGCATTAATATGCAAAGGTTGCAGTGCAGACTCTCAAAATTTTAAATAATGAAAGAGCTAGACAGAGATAATTCTACCTTGTTCCGCTTTAATGATGTTCTTATGAAGTAGCCTACTTCAAAATTCTGTTTGCTACTCTTAAAGGGAGGAAGATCTTTCAGTTAATTATCATGGCCAAAAGTGTTGTTGGCTTTGATATCCTATGTTAACAGAGGGCTGTGTAGGGTACTTTCAATCATTTCAGTCCATCCCATTTTCTGAAAGATTTATTGTCTTAGCAGTTTGCATCTGCTGGAGTTATAAACAGTTGAGAATTTATTGCAATGTATGGAACACATTGAATAAATGTGAATAAATAAAAAGCATTATGAAGTTAATGATAAGTAATAGAATCCAAAATCATTAAATGCCAATCAAAGAAGAGTTGTGTTTACTATATACCTTTAAGATACTAAGGTACATTCTTCGAACATAGGTGTACAATAGGATTTTCTGAAACAGATTAATAGTAAAGGTGAGAGGAAGGGAAGAGAGACACTATTTCAGCAACTAGAACAGTTAGCATTCATGCTGTGTACAAGTAGTCCTCAACCTATGACCACAATTGAGGCAAAAAAAATTGTTGCTAAGTGAGGCATTCGTTAAGTGAGTTTCACCCCATTTTATGACCTTTATTGCGACAGTTGTTAAGTAAATCTCTGCAGCTAATAAGTTAGTAACCTAGTTGTTAAGTGAATATGGCTCCCCCATTGACTTTGCTTGTCAGAAGGTGGGGAAAGGTGATCACGTGACCCCAGGACACTTGCAGTCATCATAACTATAAATCAGTTGCCAAGCATTTGAATTCTGATCACATGATTATGGGGATGCTGCAACGGTCATCTGTGTGAAAAATGGTCATAAGTCTCTTTTTTCAGTGCCATTGTAACTTTGAACAGTTGCTAAATGAACTGTTGTAGTTGAGGACTACCTGTACATTCAACAGGTATACCTTCCAATGAAGCCTGAATAGGTCTGGGTAAAAGATTGTGTTCAGAAACATGCATTTTGGAATGCCCATGTACCTTGGTCGCCTGTTAGAGGCTGTTTCAGTGACTGCTGTGTTCTGTAATCTACTTTGTGTTTTGAATTGCTACTAAAAAAAGATAGACCCATTCCCATAAGAAAGCTGTGCCTAACACTGTTTGTTATGTAACTATTCCTCACGTTTTGAGAATTGTTAAAGCTCTGGAATCCACTCTGTGGATCAGTTTTTTATTGAAAGCATCTACTGTATATTCAACTAACATATGCTGGACTTTGTTTTCACTTCCAGATAGTTGCTGTGTGCACTGACCTATTTCATAGTCAGTTCATTCCTTGGTCCAGAGACTGGATCCATTCAATAGTCTGCTCCTGATACCTTATGGATCTTTCTGGTTTCCAATTGGTGCTTGGGGATTTCCCTGACAATCTTGTGGGCAAATTGATTGAGAGCCTGGTTTACTATAATAATAATAATAATAATAATAATAATAATAATAATAATAATAATAATAATAATAATAATAATAATAATAATAATAATAATAATAATAATAATAATAATAATAATAATAATAATAATAATAAAGTTGGAAGGGACCTTGGAGGTCATCTAGTCCAACCCCCTGCTCAGGCAGGAAACCTTATACCATTTCAGGTAGATGGCTGTCCAGTCTCTTCTTAAAAACCTCCAGTGTTGGAGCATTCACCACCTCTGGAGGCAGGTTGTTCCACTGGTTAATTGTTCTAACTGTCAGGAAGTTTCTCCTTAGTTCTAGGTTGCTTCTCTCCTTGACTAGTTTCCATCCGTTGCTTCTTGTCCTGCTTTCAGGTGCTTTGGAGAATAGCTTGACTCCCTCTTCTTTGTGGTAGCCCCTGAGATATTGGAACACTGCTATCATGTCACCCCTCACCCTTCTCTTCACTAAACTACACATACCCAATTCCAGCAACCGTTCCCTATATGTTTTAGCCTCCAGCCCCCTAATCATCTTTGTTGCTCTTCTCTGTACCCTTTCTAGAGTCTCGACATCTTTTTTACATCGTGGTGACCAAAACTGGATGCAGTATTCCAGGTGTGGCCTTACCAAAGCATTGTAGAGTGGTATTAGTACTTCACTTGATCTTGATTCTATCCCTCTGTTAATGCAGCCTAGCACTGTGTTGGCTTTTTTGGCAGCTGCAGCACACTGCTGGCTCATATTTAAGTGATTGTCTACTAAGACTCCGAGATCCCTCTCACAGTTACTACTATTGAGCAAGGTACCACCTATACTATACCTATGCATTTGATTTTTCCTGCCTAAGTGTAGAACCTTACTTTTTTCACCATTGAATTTCATTTTGTTAGATAGTGCCCAGTGTTCGAGTCTGTCCAGATCCTTCTGTATCTTAAGCCTATCTTCTGGAGTATTGGCTATTCCTGCCAGCTTGGTGTCGTCTGCAAATTTGATGAGTTCCCCATCTATCCCCTCATCCAAATCATTAATGAAGATATTGAAGAGCACTGGGCCCAGAACAGAGCCCTGGGGCACCCCACTACACACTTCCTTCCATGTAGATGCGGTTCCATTGAGGACCACACGCTGAGTACGGCCTGTCAGCCAGCTACGAATCCATCTGGTGGTAATGCTATCTAACCCACATTTTTCTATCTTATCAAGTAGTAGGTTGTGATCTACTTTATTGAATGCCTTACTGAAGTCCAAGTAAATTATATCTACAGCGTTCCTCTGGTCCACTAGTTTTGTCACTTGGTCAAAGAATGTAATAAGATTTGTCTGGCATGATCTGTTTTTGACAAACCCACGTTGACTTTTAGAGATGACTTTGTTTGCATCAAGGGGTTTGCTGATTTGTTGTTTGATTATCTTTTCCAGAATCTTCCCAGGTATTGACGTCAGGCTGATAGGTCTGTAGTTTCCTGGATCTATTTTTTTCCCTTTTTTGAAGATTGGAACTACATCAGCTCTCTTCCAGTCCTCTGGTAGTTCCCCAGTGCTCCAGGATCTTTGAAAAATATAGTTCAGTGGTTCTGAGATCACGTCTGCCAGTTCCTTGAGAACCTTGGGGTGTAATCCATCTGGTCTACTACTGGCATTGATGAAATTTACCTCAGGCAAACTCTTTCTGTTGACTGGCCTCAGGTGGTTGCTTGCTATCACCAAGACTTCTGTAGGAGATGATGCGTTGGTAGGTTGTCAGTCAGTAGTCTTTTTCCAAGTTGGGAAAGGGCTGTCCTGTTGATTTACCATCTGATTTACCACTGTGTAATTTGCTCAAGACTTCACCACTTGTGGGGTGAAGGCATGGCAAGCCCAGAATTCTTCAGCAATGTAACCCAAACTCCCAGGCATTTTTTAAAATTACAATCTTGAAATGTGCTTCAGATTTAAAAGGATTCAAAATTTTGATAGAAGTATGTGAGGTAGGGATAGGGGCCAGTGTGATGTAGCAGTTTTAACAATCTAAATTAGGGAGATAGTTAAATTAGTGCTCTAAATTAAGCTCAGGCTAGCATTGGTGGCCTAGCGGTTGAGATGCTGGGATTGTTGACCATAAGGTTGGCAGTTCAAGACCCAAGCACTGCATGATAGGGTGAGCTCCCGTTCTTGCCTCAGCTCCTGCCCACCTAGCTGTTTGAAAGCATGAATATGTGAGTAGATAAATAGGTACCACTTCAGTGACAAGGTAACAGTGTTCCATGTCCCTTGGCTTATAGTCATGTCGACCATATAACCAGGGAAGCATCTTCAGACAATGCTGCCTCAGCTAGGAAACAGAGATGAGCACCAACACCTAGAGTCGGACATGACAGGGCATGGGAAACCTTTAGCTTTTTTTTTTAACCTTTTTAAGCATTAGTCATCATCCTTCAATCTGTTCTGCTTCGTGAGGCTATTAAAGAGTGTTAAAACTACTTAAGCTTTTTTCAGCAACTTGAAATGCGTAAGTGCAAATTTTCTATGACAGCTTGGCCAGAGTGATTACTCCTATAAGTTCCACAGCCATGGTTAGGGGGACAAGAATGTCCATGGAGAGCCAGTTAAAGGGATAAAGGCAGTTAAAAAGATGAAAGCAATGCCACATTGCTGTGAAGCAAATTTTGCTGCAGCATAAGGCCTTCCCTTTTTTACATGCATTGTGATGTTTCACAATGGTGCAATGTCTTTCTTGTCCTATTGACAAAGGTGTTGAAACCTCCGTATGCCTCTGGGACAGAGCTCTGTTACACTTGATGAAAGTCTTTTTAGTGTGCAGATACTGAGATTTTTCAACTGGAGAAAATTGGCTTCCTTTTCTGTTAACTTAACAAAGCAACCTGCCATGCAATAGCTAAGGGTTCTTATACATATCGATTCTAACTTTAAAGTAGCAGTACCAGATTGATACATTTCTGACAAATTGGCTGGCTGCAAAGATGCAGGCTTGTCAATCAGCAGCTTTGACAATTAGTCTGCTACATCTGAAAGACTTTCTGAATGTTCTTGGTCCTTTGTAAAAATATAATTACAAATGAATGCATTGTATTGATTTGAAGGGGGAAAGAGTGCACATACATTGAATGAAATGCCTTGAAGGATTTCATTTTGATCCAAAGACTTTGATTGTTAGCAGTGCCTTTATTCAGGGTAATCTCCAGATATTTTGCTTGAACCTAAATACAATCAAAGCAGAACCTAAGATAAATAATTCCTTATGATTCTGTAGGCAGAAAATTCTCTGAACCATGAAAGAACGTATATGTTTTCAACTAATGAAATTGAAACCCTAAGCCCAAAAGAGCCCTGAGGCAGGTGCAGTTAAACAGATGGGGGATTTAAATTTTTTTTGTGGGGGGATGTAGAAAATTATGGAAGGTATATCTATGTCATATTTTCATATTTTCCTAAGAAACTACTAGGAAGTAGAGAAAATAGAGTCAGGCTGGGGGGGGGGAAGTGAAATGGCATTTTGTGTAATATTAATACATTCAAATTGTGTGTGTGCAAGACATATGGTAATAAATATATTAATGCTATACAAAATGAACAAATAAATAAGAATACATAAGGTAAAGGTAAAGGTTCCCCCGCACATGCGTGCTAGTCGTTTCCAACTCTAGGGGCTGGTGCTCATCTCCGTTTCAAAGCCGAAGAGCCAGTGCTTGTCCAAGGACGTTTCCGTGGTCGTGTGGCCGGCATGACTAGACGCCAAAGGTGCACAGAACGCTGTTACCTTCCCACCGTAGTGGTCCCTATTTTTCTACTTGCATTTTTACGTGCTTTCAAACTGCTAGGGTGGCAGAAGCTGGGACGAGTAACACGGCACTCGGGATTCGACCCACCAAACTGCTGACCTTCTGATTGACAAGCTCAGCGTCCTAACCCACTGAGCCACCACCTTTTAAAGCAACACTAGTACTATAGATAGACAAAAAGCTTACATTTGGATGGCAGATGCCTCTTGGATGTTGGGGAAATGCTAAGAAGACTTTCTAAGAGTAAGAACAGTATGAGAGTGTACCCAATTAGTTAGGGAAATGGTTGATTCTCCTGCATTGGAAATATTTCCGGCTAAAATTAGTAGAAAGCCAACTGTTGGTGATGCATTAAACTGTGATTCCTGAGCTGAGTACATGAGGCTTTATTTTATAGCCTTGCTGGTCCTTTTGAATTCTGTTCTTGATCAAAAGGATGTGCAATGTGATCCACTTTGGCTGATAGACAAGATAGGGAAACCACTTGCCCTGGTGCTGGTTCTGTTTCAGTGCTGACAATCTAAATACTTCATCAATAGTTCAGGGGCTCAAAAATCCCTCAACGCGTTTTTTTCTGAAGATCCTAAGTTGCTACAAAAAATAAAAACCATACAAGCCCAATTTGGTGGCCCAGGATGCTGACTGCATCTAAGCCTAAAGTCATAAGGATTATTTTGATTGCACAGAAATCATTGCTGCATTTTCTCAGCATGGGCAGGGGTAGTAGGTTTTTATTTGTAGAAGCTAATAATGTTTCTTCCTAGTGCTCATGTGGCTAATGTCAAGGCTCCAGAATGTCAAGGCTCGTGGGAAATAAAAAACCTAAAGTACAAGTGGTTAGCTGTTAATCAAACCTTTAAATAACACCACCTCTTCCCTGAAAACTTCTGGGGGCTTTTGTAGCAGCTTCTCCCGCTGTGAAGCTTTAGAGTTTTCCTTTCTTTTGTTCCGAAGTTGCTCTGTTTTCGCTCTGTTCTCCCTCCTCTCATTTTTGCTGGGTCACTCTCTTTCAAAGATAGTCGAATTGTTTGTTATTCTAATGGCTGTTATTGGTCAAATATATTGAGGTGTTTTTTTTTTTGCTTGGTTTAGTTTTTAGGTAATCCGGCAAATATTAGCCGTTTTCCTCTTGAGCCTGCTGTCAGCAAGGAGCAAAACAGTTCCTATTTCACTCTTCTATCCTATAAGTGGATTAAGATGTAAAGGAAAAGGTTCAGGGTGTTGCATTACATATAAAAGAAATATCTTCTGTCTCATTTTTTTTTTTGAGAACTGTAGCAGCAACACAGTGATGGGAATAAACCCATTAAATAGCTGTGAAGATCAAAGGGAAAAAAGTGGTAAAAATATGTTCAGATATTTCAGTTTTCACATTTATTCTAATATGGAAAAAAGCTTAGATTGTTTGAGAGAGGATTCTGAATCATTGAGAATTGTGGGAAAACTGTCTTCTCTATTGTTTGCTGGTCCTGACCCCTCTGATTTTGATCTCCTATATTTGGCAGTATTGCTTGGATGAACCTCTGTTTCTTCACCGTAATTAATTTTGACTTGGTGGTCTTCTAACATCCAAGCTTTGCTTATACTGCAAATATGTCAGGAAGGTAATTTGACATAATACAGGTAGCCTCATATTGTTCAGTGATTTAATTTAGAGGCTATATTTAACTTTAGCTGGTCATTTGTAATTCTGCATGAAAATGAAGATGTCTCATTTTTTTTCCAATACATCTGCCAGTGAAACACTATTTTACCATTAAGGGATTCTTCTTCAATTATTGAAGTAACATTTTATTTCAATAGTTTGACTAAATCAGCATTTATACAGTATATAGTAACATTTATAAGTTAAATTGGAATTCTGCCTTGGAAATATTCAACGTTTCAATGTTACTTACCATGTTACCAACAGCAGGAATGATAAACCACTTTTGGATGGAGTCACATTACCCCAGACAGATCCTGTAATCACTTTGATTAATATACAGCAAATATAGATCATACTTAACAAAATTATATTAAACAAAAATTTAAAATTTCCCTGGCTATGACTGCTTCTGGTACTATTCAGGTTTTGGGCTACATCCCCTAGCACATGGGTCGGCAACCGCGGCTCTGGAGCTGCATGCGGCTCTTTGAGCCGTCTCCTGCGGCTCCCAGCCGCCCGGTGCGCACGCACCTCTTC
This sequence comes from Vipera berus, assembly GCF_964194415.1. Classification (NCBI taxonomy): domain Eukaryota; kingdom Metazoa; phylum Chordata; class Lepidosauria; order Squamata; family Viperidae; genus Vipera; species Vipera berus. Next base: position 63,834,358 of record NC_138204.1, on the reverse strand, counting down.
AAATGGGCAGTGGTGCGCGCGCACCTCTCCAAATGGAGAGTGGCACCGCCCGTTCCAAGAGGTGCGCGCGCACCTTTCCGAAGGGCAGAGGTGCGCACGCACCTCTCCAAGCCGCCGCCGTCCCGTCCGGAGACCTGCCGCATTCGTCAAACATGGATGAACGCGGCAGCTGTGCAAACGGGATGGCGGCGGTTTGGAGAGTGCGCACGCACCTCTCCAAGCCGCCGCCATCCCGTTTGCACAGCTGCCGCGTTCGTCAATGTTTGACGAACGCGGCAGGTCTCCGAACGGGACGGCGCGCACCTCTCCAAAGGGGAGACCCGTCGCCGCGCAGGTGCCTCCCATTTTGCGCATGCGCAAAATGTTTTTTGCGCATGCGCGTGAGTGGACGCACGCGCACCTTTTGCGGCTCCCACTTTTTTGTTTGTGTGATGGAACCGGTTCTGAGTGGCTCTTTTCCTTTTTCCGGTTGCCGACCCCTGCCCTAGCATGTCCCTCAAGCCAAAGAATATTATATATCCCACGTCTCTTCATAGATCAGAAGGTTTTTAACATGGTCACTAATTCAAACTATGCAGTTTGGAATCTGCTGGCCACCTATTTTGGAAATCACCAGTGAATCATCCTAGTGCTATATAAAAAAGAAAAAAAAAAGAATGGTTTCTTTTTTTGTTTGGACAATGGATTGTTGCTTTTTTAAAAGGTGTCTTTTGTTTAAGCCTCTAGTATTTCTAATTGTTGGCTTTGTGATGATTATGCCAGGCTCACTTATTCAATCTCTTAGAGCTCTTACAGCTTGTTTAGAAATTTATGCAAGTCATGTGGAAATTTGTTAAAAGTGTTAAGTAATTGTCCTACAGTCACCTTTCCTATTTTAAATTTATTCATAACTATGACTTCTTAACATTTTTAAAGTATACTTTTTACAAATTTTAAAATATTTTCACAAGTATACATAAGGTCTTACATTTAAGGTAATACTGCCTTACAGAAAATTCACTGTTGGTGTCTTACCAGCTTTCAGAGAAAAAAATATGGCATCAGTTATGCTGCTTTTTTCCTATACTTTAACACTCTTTGTAAATCCAATGCATCAACTTAACCTCTTTAAAATGTCATTCAATATGTCTAGTATTCATACGTTATTCAGTAATGGGGTATTATGAAGTTATTCAGAACGGATCCGTTTGTTTTCTTTTAAATACAAAAGATGTAAATGCGCTTAGTATAAGGCTGTGTGTGATGGGGAGCATGCTTCGGCCACACTGTATTGAAATAAATATTTCTTTGAAACTTCTAAACACTTTCACGATAAAACTGTAATGCTATTTTCTTCCAGTGGTGCTTCATATTGTTGTCAGTCCTTTCTTCTTTGAACCTCTTCTCTCCCGCATTTTCTGCCTGATATCTTCATAGCTGAAATTATTTATCTGTCAAGATATGCTAAATAGAATTGTGCTAAAATTCTCTGCTTAGTGTAGAATTTAAGTAGAAATAGAACACGGAAGAAAACATATATACGCATACACATACACGTATACCAAGGGTCTTCAAACTTGGCCCTTTTATGACTTGTGGACCTCAACTCCCAGAATTCCTCAGCCAGCGTACCTGGCTGAGGAATTCTGGGAGTTGAAGTCCACAAGTCATAAAAGGGCCAAGTTTGAAGACCCCTGACGTATACACACAGCAGAGGGAGGTGGAGTATGTGTCTGTTGAACAACAAACAGCCTGTATTTAAGAATCCTAAGGTTGGAAGGCATTGTTGGGGGGGGGTTCTAGTCCAGCTTCCTGCCAATTATAGAAATCAACAGGCCATCCCAAAATTGCTGTCCACTCTTGGTTTGAAAATCTCCAGTGATGATTCTAGATCATCACTGGTTGGCTCAGGAATTCTGGGAGTTGATGTCCACAAGTCATAAAAGGGCCATAATTTCCCACCCCTGCTCTAGATGATAGACTAGAACAGGGGTAGGCGACCTTGGCTCTTTTATGACTCGTGGACTTCAACTCCCAGAATTGGCTGGCTGGCTCCGGAATTCTGGGAGTTGAAGTCCACGAGTCATAAAAGAGCCGAGGTTGCCTACCCCTGGATTAGACATTGCTTAATTGCTCTCACAATCTGGAAATTCCTCCTTATTTTGAATTTGATTTTCTAAAGTTTCCATTCATTAGTTCTTGGGCACTGTGGAAAATAAGTCTACACCTTCTTCCCTGTGATACGTAAAATTCTAGAATAAATTCATTTGTCTAAGCAGAAAGGTGCAAGTGTTCTGCACATTAAAATTGTGAAAGAATAATTTCCAGGAATTTCATTTAAGTGTGTTGAAGAACCCCACTGAAATGAATAATAAATGAAGTTTTATATTATTGTGAGCATATATTTTCTTGGCATCAAGAAATATACGTATAAAATTCTCCCATGTTTTAAACCAGCTGTAAACTTTTCTATAGGAGCTGAAATTGCCCTGACCTCAACCAATATCTACCATTTTGTGATTATGTTTTTTTTTTCCATTCATGGGAAGTCTATGATGGGACTGCCTTGGTCACAAATTGCCATGAACAATATCGGCTACTAAAAATGCTTAGCAAAAGAATGTATGTACATAGAAATGTGCCAGGAGCCAAATCTGAACTCAAAATAACCTGTGACATCATATCCATGCAATTGACTTTTCCTATTCTAAAAAAGACTGAGGACACCGAATAATTTGTTTTGTGAAGAAAATGAATCCAATTTATCTAGATCAGGGGTCCTCAACCTTGGCAACTTTAAGACTTGTGGACTTCAAGTCCACAAGTCTTAAAGTTGCCAAGGTTGAGGACCCCTGATCTAGATGGCTGGTTGGTGGAAGTGCTCAGTATATTTGATACAATCTTTGGAAGTTCCTCTTGTTTTTAGAAGGAAGAGTTGTCTGAATATAAAGAATATCCTAAATTAGTTGTGCAGAGTTGTATGTCACAAGAATGGGTTATTATACTTCCTTGTCATGGCACAGTGAAGAAGCAGGAATTGCTAGATTACATTTTCAGTAGGCAAGCTTTGTTCTATACTTGAATTGGATACAAGACCAAATCTAAATTCGTTTTATAACTTATTGTAAGTTATTCTTAACTAGTTTGTTTGCTATTTCTGGAAAGTTATAGGTATCTGGAATATTTTGCTAGGATTTTTCCCCAGTCTTTTAAATGGGAGTTATTAGAGAAAGACACTTTGCTTTGTTCCAATTTATTCAGTAAGCTTATTGTTGGACCCATATAATCTGTTATTTAACTTAATGTACGAAAACCAAAGATTTTTTAATCTGACCTGCTTAGATTTAGAAATTAGATGAAAAAGAGAAGTCAAATAAATATTTTGTAATGCATTCTGCACTAAGTAACAATGCCAGGCCTTTGAATCCTAGGACATAATAACAGATGGAATGTGTAAGTAATTTGTATTGTCCCATTCAAGATTATTAGATAGATATTCTTCAATTCCTATGTATATATATATGGTAAAGGTAAAGGTTCCCCTGCACATGCGTGCTAGTCGTTTCCAACTCTAGGGGCCGGTGCTCATCTCCGTTTCAAAGCCAAAGAGCTTTATATTAATGCAACCAGAATTCAGTCAGATGCAACCAGAATTCTGTCAGATGCATGTTGTGACAGCTCTTTTTTTCTTTCATTCAATTGTGTCCGATTCTTGGATATTCCTTAAACAAGTCCCTGCAGTTTTCTTGATAAAGATTTTCAGACGTGTCTTACCATTGCATCCTTCCTGGGGCTGAGAGAAAGTGACTGATCCAAGGTCATCCAGTAGGCTTCACCCCATTGCTGGCAATGGGGAAAATGTTCCGATACATCACGCGACGTCATGTGACATCACGAGTTTGACATGCCTGTCTTAAAGGGATACAGAGTCCTGCTGAGTCATTCCTAACTTTGCATCATTCATCTCACATTATACAAGCTGGTTAGCTTTTAAATCTTTATTTGACAGAACAGAAATGTAAGCATGCCCTAACTCAAAATTAAAAGTAACCCAGTTCAATATTCCTTCTGTCTCCTAGTGTAAATTTTTTTTAAAGTTGTAATAGCTGAGAGCATCTTAAAAATTGCATTTGGATTCTGGGATTGTGGTGAATTCTTTGGCATGGAATTGTTTTCTGCCAACTTTCCCAGGCTGATGGTCTCTAGATATACTGGAACTATAATTCCCAAGAATCTGGGTGATTGTGGCTTCTCATCAGAGTACATTTGAAGTGGCACCCAGTTGGGAGAATGTGGGAACAGTGATAATATGGAGCAGCATTAGTGGATCTATTATGCTCTGTGTATTGTCCATTTTTTATGAAAATATTTTGATGATATCATTGGCAGTCACTAATCTGAATACAGTACATCCTTGTCAACTATGTTATTGGCACCGCAATGATGATGATAATAATAATATTCTAGGTTACCCCAGTTCAAAGTAAAAATATTTTTACATGAAATAAAGCCTGGTTCATTTTGATGTTCTTGGCTACGTTTAATATTGTTACATAAAAGCGTATGGGATTATTTTTTCTAAGTTGCCCTTAATTTTTTATTCTATACCCTTATTTAGTAGCTTGCTGGTAATCAAGCACGTTGGTGGAGAACAGACCAAGTATTTTATTCCACCTCCATATTTAATAGAGAATTCTAATCCCCAACCTGCCTGCCCAGAGATTAGATTAAAAAAAATACCTTTGTAAACAGACTAGCAATTCTTGTAACGTAAGTAGAAGAACTTTCTCCTATGTGGTTCCATTACTAAGTGATGAATTCCTTTTCTATCTCTGTAAAAAAGAGCAGGACCCCGTTGCCTTCCCAACTACATGCTGTCCAGGTAATACTAGCCCATATTTCCCAGAATTCCCTGGCAGCTAGCCCTACTATCTCACCTTGATTTCCACATGGGTGGACATCAGATGTGAAGTAGCGTTGCAAATCTTAAAGATAGCTTTTGAAGTTAAGATCCACATAAAGTTATTGGAGACTCTCCTGAGATAATATTTCTCCAGAAAAAAAATGTAACCCCAAAGCAGACTTTTGTTAATCTTTGTTAATGGTCCGGTTCTCTCTGAGCATGCAAGTGTATCTGCCACAAGCAAGCAACCTTTAAAATTTGCTGAATTTTTACATTGTCCGGTAAGCCTGCGATGAAAGAGTTTTATTAGGTTACACTCAGATCATTCTAGGAGATGTTGATTTTGTCTCATTTGATTTCAGTGCCTAATCTATTCTTCGAATAGTCCTCAATTTGAACCCAGAACTTAGGTCATACAACATTGCAACTGCTAAGTGAGACATTCACGTGAACCACCTTGCTCAACAACTGTAATCCTGGCTCTCCCGTTACGGTAATTACTGTAGGTCAGGTGTGTCAAACTGCCGGCCCACGGGCTGGACGCGTCTCAAGGAAACTCCGCCCACCCATTGCTGGCAGTGGGGAAAAAGCTCTGATACGTCGCGTGATGTCACGTGATGTCGCGAGTTTGACATGTCTGCTGTAGGCGGATGAAGCAAAAAACTGCCTCCTGAAGGGAGGGTAGGCAGCTCCCCCTCTGTATGCAGAAAGGAACGGAAGTGAATAAAAGAAGTTGCAGTGTCCAGCGCTGAGATTTCCTCCTGTCCATGGGAGAAGGAACTCCTTGAGCCTCCTTTAGAGCAAACATGTGGCTTGATGGAGAGGTTCCACCCTTTAGGACAAAATTGAGGCAACACTTTTGCTGTTAAGGAGGCTGGGTTAAAAAAAAGTCCCTCTCAAAATCCAAGTGATTGTTTGACTTTGTGGGAAAGCTGTCAGGGAAGATTGCACATGGCAATCACATAATTGTGGGGTACTGGCAACTCGCCATAAGTGAAAATGGATTGCCAAAAAATCCACAAGACTGGAGAGCACTGCAACGGCCGTATGTTTGGGCACCAGTCGTAAGTCCCTTCGTTCAGTTCCGTTGTAATTTCAAATTGTCGCTGAACAAATTGGTCATTAAGCAAGGACTGTCTAGGTAAAGAAATAGAAGGTCTAAAAGATGAATCAGAGAGGAGCGGTAAATGCAGTTGTTCCATATATAAACAGACACAATAGAAAAGTGTTTGCTGAGCTAATACATAATGCTGTTTTTAAAATGCGTAAGTGCTGTCTGAGGGCATAATGGAGATAAAATAAAAAGAAGGAAAAAAACAACAAATTTTAGACATCATTAGCTATTGCATGTCCTACGAAAGTAATGGACATGTTCCGCTAAGGCTAAATACTGGCCTCTAGCACAAACTCTGTTCAAATGAAACAAAATTTTGCAGCAATACTGGATGAACTACAGAATCAATCAGTAATATTTATTTGGGCAATGACCAGCAAAATTTAAAAGAACAAAGCAAACAAAGCAGAGTAAAGTGAATCACTCCAACACACTAGCAGCTAGAAAAGGAAGTTCCAGGGCTTAAACTACAACATATTGTGAAAGTCTATTTGCAGAGGTAGTCCTTGACATATGACCACAATTCAGCTGAAAATTTCTGCTGCTAAGTGAGACCTTTGTTAAGTGAGCTTTGTCCCATTTTATGACCTTTCTTGCCACAGTTGGTAAGTGAATCTGGCTTCCCCATTGATTTTGCTCATCAGAAGGTCGCAAAAGGGGATCTCCTGACCCCCAAGACGTTGGTACTGACAGAAATATGAATCAGTTGCCAGGCGTCTGAATTTTGATCATGTGACCCCAGGGAGATTGCAATGGTCATAAGTGTGGAAAAATGCTCCTAACTCACTTATTTCAGTGTTGTTGTAACTTTGAACGGTCACTCAACGAACTGTTGTAAGTCAAGGACTACCTGTGCACTGTTAAGAAATATATGGGTGTGCCATTGAAGTCACCAAGAGCAGAACTCATCTGGAATGAGATTTCAAATATTATTTTCCACTGTAGCTTTCTTATAGTTTTAATCTTACATGGACGTGATTTTTTTTGGGGGGGGGGAAATAGAGTTTCGTAACTCTTTGATGCAAGGAATTAAGTTCAAACATTCCTTTTTTTAAGGCGGTTGTTGAAGAAAGATCAATGTCATACAACAGATTGACCTCCTTAGACCATAAGACCAGACTTACAGTCTGTTGTCTTCTGCAGTTCCCCTCATTTGGGATTGGGAAAACTGCTGCCTCAGCCACTTGCTGTCATTCCTTGATGATGTTGCAGAATTCCCAATTCAATGAGCAAATAGAACTTTTGGTCCTTGTGTTTATCTCTCCAACCCATTTCACTAGTTCTGTGGCTTTTGCTTCCTTGTTTTAATTAATCGGATTTCTCCGGTGAAATTTGTTCAGGACCATGCAGCTAAAATAACTTGAATTAAATTTTGAACTCATGACCTGGAATGGAAGTCTCTCTCGTTTTCACTTTTGTTTTGTCTGAATGACTTCAAGACTTAAGTCAGACTTAATTTGTTGATGGGTGACATTGAGATTGAATTTTCCAATCTATGCTGTAACAGGACAGCTACCTTAAAATAAAACTATTTCCGGTCTGGCAACACCTTACAATAATTTGCAACTCCTGACTTGGCTTGAAGTTTTCTGAGAATGTTATTCTTACTACATCTATTGAACTAAAGGTGAGTTAAAATGATGCCCATTACCTCTCATTACTGTTCAGCATTGTATATTATGGTCACTGATTGCCTGGAAGTTTCAATTGTAGGGATGACTTTCTTTCTTTCTTTCTTTCTTTCTTTCTTTCTTTCTTTCTTTCTTTCTTTCTTTCTTTCTTTCTTTCTTTCTTTCTTTCTTTTTCTTCCTTCCTTCCTTCCTTCCTTCCTTCCTTCCTTCCTTCCTTCCTTCCTTCCTTCCTTCCTTCGTTCCTCCTCCTTTTCTTTCTTTCTTTCTTTCTTTCTTTCTTTCTTTCTTTCTTTCTTTCTTTCTTTCTTTCTTTCTTTCTTTCTTTCTTTCTTTCTTTCTTTCTTTCTTTCTTTCTTTCTTTCTTTCTGCTGTAATCTTAGTGCATACAATGTGTGACTTGTTTCAGACAGGCTTTAGAGCCCTTGGGGTGATGGATAAGGGCATGAAGGCAACTGATTTGGAATGTATTCAGAACTTGACAGTAGAAGCAGGAATCTATTAAGTTTCAACATCTAAGGTCAGAAAAGATTTTCAAGACCTGAGAGAATTCCCAAAGGATCAGGGGCGCTTCTGAGAGAGGGCATCTATAAAATTACAATTGTTCCATAAAATGTAGTATTTGGACAATGTTAGAAATCTAAAAATGGATTTTTTTAAGCCTGACTGAGGCAATCTATATCACAGTGGTGCTTAATTTAAATGTTTGTGTATGATGTATATTACATATGCATAAATTATTATTTCCTGTGACAACTTTAATTTATGAAATTGCTTGTTTAATTATCTATTCCTGGGCTGCTCAGCAACCGGCTCACATTTACAACCATTTGCAGTGTCCACGAGTTACAACATTTTTTTTGCTGGAAACCAAAGGCTTTATCTCCAGTTTCCAGCAAAAAACACCCACTGCAGTCAGTGGGTTCACTGAACAACTTTTCAGTGTTTGCAGGTTTTTTTTTTAAAGGTTATAAAATTGGTCACGGTCTTGTGATGACCGACTTAACGCCTGGCAAGAAGTACGACTGTAATTCTGGGCTCAATTATGGTTATAAGTGAAGGACTACCTGTACTTCAGTGTTTAGATATTTTCCCTTTGGGCCTCTTGTCTTTGCCCTAAGATTCCTGGAAGGCCACAAGATAGTCTTCTCAAAGATTGCCTCAGTCAGGCTGGACCAGGCAGTGGTGGGTCCAGCCATCAGAACTTTGAATCGGATTGTAAGTACATTTTGAGGGGTCCGTCAGAACTTCAAATGGTCACTAAGTGGCTACCTGTAAGCAAAAAGGGGTTTCTCTGGCTAAAACTAGTTATACCAACCTAATACCTTCAAGTTACTATTGACTCCTGGTGACTCCCTGGAAAAGTCCCTGCAGTGTTCTTGACAAGGGTTTTTTTGGAAGTGGTTTACCATTGTGTATTTCCTAAGGCTGAGAGAAAGTGACTGGCCCAAGATCACCTTACTGGCATTGTACCAAAGGCTGGAGTAGAACTCGGGGTCTCCCATTTCTAGCCCAGTATCTTAAGCACAATGCCAAACTGTTCTGCTAAACAGCTTATATTTAATTTTGACCATTTTACCATTTTTATGATGTTATTAGGTATGTTATATCAGGGGTCCTCAACCTTGGCAACTTTTAAGACTTGTGGACTTCAACTCCCAGAATTTCACATTCAATTCAGCCTTGCTTTGAACACTTTGTCCCTGCTTTATTTAGCTGTATTAACTATTGTTGACCATTCTGTATTAGTAACTGTCTACTACCCTCGTGTCTATGTCTCTGCTAAAGGCTTTACACCAGGGGTCTCCAACCTTGGCAACTTTAAGACTTGCGGACTTCAACTCCCAGAATTCTGGGAGGCCGAATTGAATGTGAAATTCTGGGAGTTGGAAGTCCACAAGTCTTAAAGTTGCCAAGGTTGAGGACCCCTGTGTTATATAATACATGCAATCAACATAGTTAAAGACATAATACCTTGTAACATCAAAGCAACTATACTATTCATTGGGCTTCAATCTTCAGATTTACAAAGACCCTTGCTTTTGAACCCTTCCTAAATATTAAGAGTGAGAGCTTCGTGCTTATATCTGATGAGAAGATATATCTTAAAGTAAAACCTCAATGTATGTTTAAAGCAGCATGGACATAATTGCTGCAGACTTATCAAGAACATTCTGTTAGAGAGGCTGGATGGTTTTAAATTTAAATGTTTTTTTTAAATCACTTGTTCTAAAAATGAGAAGAGGACAGAGTATGTTGCAATATGGTCTTGATTTAGTGATAAGCTTAACCACTGAATTAATTTTATATAGGCATTTATAGTTACCATAGGGATCCTTTTTTCTGTTAATTTAGATGGGGTTACATTTTGCTCATTTTGATTACTGTAACATATTTAGGTTTTTCCACTGTATGGCCCCTCTCTAATCAAAAATCATTTCATATTTTATCATTTTAACAAATAAAATTAACAACTACAAAAAAGGGTGGCGTGAAAGACTATTAGAAACTGACAGACCTCCAGGTTCAGGGTTGCAAGAAGCCAAAAACCAGAGACTCTATCGACAAATAAGAAAAATCAACTTTGCTTTGAGTTTTGCAATTTAAGGCTGCTTGAAATAACCAGGAAAAGTAGCTGCTGTGTCCTTGGTAAGGGCACTTTACTCTCTGAATTTTATCTGTATTTATATATTCATAATTTTTCTGTGCCCTCGATGAAATAGAGCTTTCAGATATCTATAGTATAATTTTTGGTCTCTCAGCAACTTAGATGACATGAGGGATGTGAATTGTGGCATGAGCTTCAGAAATAGCTTTGGTGTTAATCCTCTAGGGTCTTCAGACTCAGCCTGAGGGTGGGAGGGCAGTATAAGCCAGACCACACAAAGACTTGGAAGGTGGTGAGGTCAAGTTAAAAGGCACCATAGCTACCAAATACTGTGCAGATTGTTATAAGCCACATGGAGATTAGTGAGCAATGGCAGAATGAAACTTCCCCTCCATACATGTTTTCCAGTCACCTATGCGTTACCAAGACAACTCCAACCATTGGAATACAAATTATTCTTTGGGTGCTACAGCAAAGTTGGATGTTGACTAACTCTGCATGCAAATTTAAGTGACAACTGTGTAAACAACAGCTACTATTAATCATCAGAAGAGTCAACAGGAGCTGTACTCAGGAAAAATGTTATTGGCAGGGGCAAGGAAATGGAACAAGGAGAGGAGGGGAAGCATGCGCGCGCGCACACACACACATTCACACCCAAACAATTATTGGCCTTGTAATTCATGACTGCTGAGTCCTTGAGTTCTGACTCCCTAGGAAACATAAGTTATTCATGTTCTGGACATTAACTATAAACAAGCCTTGGGCATAGAATGAAATCTTTTCACATGCAAAGACTGCCAGAGCCTTGGCTTTGGAAAGTTTGAAAACAGAAAAAAGTTGTGACAGCTATGGGTTTTGCGTATTTCTGAAAGACAAAGATGTTATAACGTTGCCCAGTTGGAGTTGGTGCTTAAGCAGTCTTAATTTCCAGCTGAGCAATTCAGTTACAGTACGAATAGTTTCTGGGCTCTTAGACTTGAAGCAGTGAGTTAGATCCAGGCTTAGCAAGATAGTTGTGACTGATTTAAGTCCCATTAATTTCAGTAGGTTGGCTTCAGGCATAACCAAATCTAATGCTATTACATTATCTCTTGCACTGTTTACACAAAAAGCATGAACAATTGTGCTAACAGCGAAGTCCATTTATTATTGATTTCTAACGTATTCTACAAAATACCCATGTATGATAGAAGTCAGTTTTTCCATTTCTGAAGTTTTGTGAACATTTCAGTAACTTTTGACAGCTTTGTGACACCTTTTGGCAGGGATGCTTTGGAGCTATACAATTTTCCTTAATAGTGTAACTTAGCTTTCAGTGTTTTCCTGATCGTCCTGTGAAAAATTGAACAAGGAATTAAACAGGCTTCTACTTTCACAAGCAAAGCTAATATTTTCAACACTGTTAGATTTGTAGTAAACATACTGTAGATGAAATTGACAACATCCTTGTTGGCATCACTGAAAGTGTCAGATTTCAAGATTAAAGTTATGATAATAGAGTGGCATAACTCCGGGCAGATGTCTACTTCCCAGGGTGGAGCAATTCAGTTTGAATCCACGCTGTTCCATTTCTGGACCTCCACAAAGCTCTGATTTGGTTTAACTGGAACTCTAGTAAGCAAAAGATGCCAATATAGCAGCCATGAATACACTCACATCCAAATTTTTATTGTTTATATAAACTGATATAGTCAGAAGGAGAGAAGGCAACCAGTTGATAATTAGCAAACCCTAAATCATATCCTGTACTTTGATGAAGACTGAGTTAGATCACATAAAAAGCCATTGCAATAAAAATGACTTACCACCAAGCAACTGCTATTAACTGTCCTCTGTTTTTATATACAGTATTAGATAAAAATCACCATATGCTACTTAGTTGGGCTAAATTTAGACCCTTAAAGGAATTAGGAATAGAACTGAGGAATTTCGTAATGAATTAGTCATTCTCTTCCTTCTAGGGATTTAAAATACCTAGAGCTGTTCTGACAGAGCGAAGAAAGCATGTGTTCTATTAAGCAAGTTCAAGATGCTTCTTTAACTACTGGTTATAATGCCCTGATTGCATGACTCTGTATAATAGACCTTAGTTTATAGGCAGCTTCCTGGAGTACATTAAGTTGTTAAGTTAGTTTTGCCTCATTTTAAAATCTTTTTTGCCAGAGTTGTTAACTTAATCCCTGCAGTTGTTAAATTAGTAACATGGCTGTTAAGTGAATCTGGCTTTCCCACTAACTTGCTTGTCAGAAGGTCGCAAAAGGTGATATCAGGACACTTCAACCATCATAAATACGAATCACTTGCCAAGTGTTCTAAATTTTGATCACTTGACCACAGGGCCGCTGCAACAGTCATGTGAAAAATGGTCATAAGTCACTTTTTCCGGTGCCATTGTAACTTCGAAGAGTCACTCAATGAACTGCTGTAAGAAGGACTACTTGTAATTAAAATACAGGTAGTCCTCGATGTAACAACAGTTCATTTAATGACCAAAGTTACAACGGTACTGAAAAAGTGACTTACGACCATTTTTCACAGTTACGACCTTTGTGACAACCCCGTGATCATGTGATCAAAATTCAGATGCTCAGCAACTGGTTCATACTTATGACCTTTGCTGTGTCCCAAGGTCACGTGATCTCCTTTTGCAACCTTCTGCCATGCACAGTTAATGGGGAAGCCAGATTCACTTAAGAATCAAGTTACTAACTTATCAACTGCAGTGATTCACTTAATGACTGAGGTAAAAAAGGTTGTAAAATGGGGCAGAATTCACATGACAATTGTCTTCATTTAACAACAGAAATTTTGGGCTCAGTTGTGGTCATAGGTTGAGGCCTACCTGTAGTAAATCTAAATTTCCAATTTAAATATGAAAAATAACAAAGCGAAAATGTATTAAACACAGAGTTGCTAGTTGTCAGTAATCTCTGAAGGCCTTAGAACAGCCACGTTTTCACCTGCTTCTAAAAGTCCATGAAGGTAAGGACTTGACTATTCTGAAGAAGAAGAGTTGCTACGGAGAACATCTGCCATTCGCTTCTCTCCTGCCGTATATACCGGAAGGCTCGCAGAAGGCAGAAACTGTTTGATAAAATGGTCTTATTAAGAATTCTGCAATGCTTCCACCTCATTCTTATCCTTTGTTCAGATTAACAGTTAAATTGTAGGGAAATAATAGGCTTAAGGAGAACACCAGAAATGGTTGTGAGATAAATTGTTTTTTTTATAATCTTTCAACATTTATAGGAGTATTCTTTTTTAAGAAACTCTGAAGATTAAGAAAATTATTTTGGTTTAGGTAGCAACATGCCTGTTTTCAAATATAAAGGCTTCCATCCCCACCCCCACCCCCATTCAGTCAGAGCTGAAGAGGCTTCTTAGGTGAGAATCAAAACATCTTCAAGGAAAAACAAAGGAAGTCCAGTTGGCTCTTGAAAAAGCATCTTTGGGACAACCATGACCTGGTTGACTGAGAACCTCGGTAGACAAATTCAGAAAAGACTTAACTGATCTTATGCTATCATTCTGAGAAGAAAGGATTCTATGTTAGTACCACTGTGCTTTTATCAGCAACCATTTGGGGAAGGAGGAGGTTATTGGGCACAGCGGCAAACCAACAAGCATGTTGGTGGTAGCTAAGATTAATTTGATGTAATTGCTGCAACTTCATAAACCGTAACCATGGCTTCCAAATATAAATAATGCATTTTGATGAATGGATTGTCAGGAGTAATCCTGAAATTCAGCTGATCTGCAAAGTTACACAGTTAGCATGTTTTAATAATGGGAATGTGTGGGATTTGTCTGGAGCTCAGGTTTTTTTTAATTGTTCTAAAATTCCAACCCATATCTTGTATTTTAAACATGAAGCACCGAGGAGTCTTCTTAGCAGTGAGTTGAAAGAATGCATCATTTGAGAAGTTGAGCAGAATGTACATTGAATGATTATTTCTAAACATTTGAGAAAAACATATTTCACACTCCTAAATTTGTAGATCACAGAAAAACGTAGTATAATAACCAGCAGCTGTCAGAATGATGCACACTAATGATATGCATTCAGTATATAACATTTTTATTCAAATTGGTTTTGTTACATAATTATAATCTTTAGTGCAAGTCTCTAAGGAAGAAAGCTGGGCTTTATTCCCATGCTGCAAATAGAGAGCTGAGATGTGGGGGGAAATTGCTTGCCTAATGCAGAAGAAAAACTGAGAACCTTAAGACAAAATTCATAGCTTATATTGTATCACATTCTATCCCATAATGATGGGATGGTAAAGTCCATGTGTTGAATTTCCAGACTTAAGATTGGAAATGCCCACTAAAATGAAATTAAATGCTGGTGGTTTTATTAGTTCTTGTTCTTCAGCAAGGAAACTTTCATAGATTAGGTGGCATTTAATAACAGTAGAATATACTGCTTCATAGTGCTTTACAGCCCTCTCTAAACGGTTTACAGAGTCAGCATGTTGCCTCTAACAATCTGGCTCCTCATTTTGCCGACCTCGGAAGGATGGAAGGCTGAGTCAACCTTGAGCCAGTGAGAATCGAACTGCTGGCAATTGGCAGAATTAGCCTGCAATACTGCATTCTAATCACTGTGCCACCACAGCTCTTATACCAATGTTTTCAATAGAATAGTCTATACATTTCAAATGTTAATTGTTAATTTTTTAAAATGACAGTGTTTATAAATTCTTTAAAAAATCCTGAAGGCTAGGATTCATGAAAATACATGCTTTCAAAAGGAATATGCAAAGGGAAGAAAGGGACATTGAATGAACCATTCTCCTTGTTACGTAACCTAATCAATTATTGACATCTTCACATTATATCTAAATTTGGATGTAATAACATTCTAAAAGATTTGATCTAGTGATTAAAATCACCAGGCTAGAAAGCAGGAGACCATGAGTTCTAGTTTTAGCCATGAAAGACAACTGGGTGTCTTGGCCAGTCATTCTGGGTCAGCCCAACCCACCTCACAGGGTTGTTGAGGGGGAAAATAGGAAGAGGAAGAAGTATTAGATAGGTTTGCCACCTTGAGTTATTTTATAAAAATAATAAAGGCATGATGCAAATAAATAAATTAAAAATAGTTTTAAGAGGAGAGTGTTAATATTCTGTTTTGCTGAATTCTACATTGGCAGTAGTAAAGTAAATCCTTCTGTTGTTCTAATTATTCACTTTATTGTATGAGCATGAAAACGAAGGAAACCAGCACTTTGTTATTAATAGACATTTATTTGGCTTTCTTCCACTGTTAACAGGCTTGGAGTAGAAGATGGACCTGCTGTTCAGTTTGCAACTAATTTTGGCATTGGAGAACATTATTAAAATGGCTTTTATGTATAATTCAGCCAGTTTCACTGGAAAACAGGTTCAGTCAAATGCAAAGTGAAGTGCGCTCTCATGAATAAACCCAACACTCTTTGGTTCCAAATCCTTGTTCTTTATTGTATATGAACAAATTGCGAGGGACGACTGACAGTTTCTTGGTACTTTCTACATTGTGGTCTGTTGTGCTTTATGCAAACCCTTTGCCAATTCCATTCATTGGGAGGCCTTCCTGTTGCATCTGTCAGATATGTTCCTTTTTGTCATCTTTGATTATCTCATTTTGCTGATAGGCAGAGTGACTCTATTTTGCATTGCCAATCTGCCCTTATTTTGTGTCTGCAAAGAATGAAAAACGCAAAGCGTGGCATTGAGCAGTGCAAATTAAACCCCGTCTTTCAAGGTCATAAGCCAAATTTTTAATTTTTTCCTTCAGCTTGGGTTTTTAATGGTTCAGTCGCAGAGGGATCATTTCCTTCATTACTGAATAGCTTAAACTCTTTTACAGTCCATATTAGGAAACTATTTTATGACTACCGTACCCTTTTTAGAAGACTGCTGATAATCAGCAATCCATTTTTGTATCTTCTTCATAATAAATCTAATGAATGTACCAGACATATACTGTGAATCCCAGAAAGTGAAGCACATTTCCAGATATCTTTGATCCACAACCTAATAATTAGTCAAAACCAATGTCACCCCCATTTTTTCATTGTATAAATTTAATTATAGAAATTTATATTTATATATTCGATTTACATGATCACCCAACTCTGGTGTTTTACAACTAAGTATAAAAAACACAAGATAACTAACCAAAAGTTAACATGCATATAAAATGAAAAACATAGTAACAAACTTCATACTGCATCCAGTAACGATGTAAAAAAGATGTTGAGATTCTAGAAAGAGTACAGAGAACAGCAACAAAGATGATTAGGGGTCTAGAGACTAAAACATATCAGGAACGGTTGCTGGAATTGGGTGGTTTCGTCATGATGCATCCGGCCTGCGGGCCGGCAGTTTAACACCCCTGAATTAGTGGAACTACTTGCCTCCAGAAGCTGTGAATGCTCCAACACTGGAGGTTTTTAAGAAGAGGCTGGACAATCATTTGTCTGAAATGATATAGGGTTTCCTGCCTCAGCAGGGGGTTGAACTAGATGACCTCCAAGGATCTTTCCATTATTATTATTATTGTTATTGTTATTATCATCTAAAGTGGTAGCAGAATAACTAAGGCCAACCATTTTATGTTGTTGTTGTTATTAGTTGCGAAGTCGTGTCCGACCCATCGCGACCCTATGGACAATGTTCCTCCAGGCTTTCCTGTCCTCTGCCATCTTCTGGAGTCCATTTAAGCTCACGCCTACTGCTTCAGTGACTCCATCCAGCCACCTCATTCTCTGTCGTCCCCTTCTTCTATTGCCCTCAATCTTTCCCAGCATTAGGCTCTTCTCCAGTGAGTCCTTCCTCCTCATTAGGTGGCCAAAGTATTTGAGTTTTAGCTTCAGGATCTGGCCTTCTAAAGAGCAGTCAGGGTTGATCTCCTCTAGGACTGACCGGTTTGATCGCCTTGCAGTCCAAGGGACTCGCAGGAGTCTTCTCCAGCACCAGAGTTCAAAGGCCTCAATTCTTTTGCGCTTAGCCTTTCTTATGGTTCAACTTTCACTGCCATACATTGCAACTGGGAAGACCATAGCCTTGACTATACGCACTTTTGTTGACAGGGTGATGTCTCTGCTTTTTAGTGTGCTGTCTAGATTTGCCATGGCTTTCCTCCTGAGGAGCAAGCGTCTTTTAATTTCTTGACTACAGTCCCCATCTGCAGTGATCTTGGAGCCCAGGAAAATAAAATCTGTCACTACCTCCATTTCTTCCCCATCTATTTGCCAGGAATTGAGAGGGCCGGATGCCATGATCTTGGTTTTCTTAATGTTTAGTTTCAACCCAACCTTTGCACTCTCCTTCTTCACTCGCAACAAGAGACTCTTCAGTTCCTCTTCACTTTCTGCCATTAGAGTGGTATCATCTGCATATCTTAGGTTGTTGATATTTCTTCCAGCAATCTTAATTCCAACTTTTGATTCATCTAGCCCTGCCTTTCTCATGATGTGCTCTGCATATAAGTTAAATAGGCAAGGCGACAGTATACAGCCTTGCCGGACTCCTTTCCCAATTTGGAACCAATCAGTGGTTCCGTGTCCAGTTCTCACTGTTGCTTCTTGGCCCGCATATAGGTTTCTCAAGAGACAAATAAGATGTTCTGGTACTTTCATCTCTTTAAGAACTTGCCACAGTTTGTTATGATCCACACAATCAAAGGCTTTAGCATAGTCAATGAAGCAGAAGTAGATGTTTTTCTGGAACTCTCTAGCTTTCTCCATGATCCAGCGTATGTTGGCTATTTGATCTCTAGTTCCTCTGCCTCTTCGAAATCCTGCCTGTACTTCTGGTAGTTCTCGATCCACATACTGCTGGAGTCTAGCTTGTAGGATTTTAAGCATAACTTTACTAGCATGAGAAATGAGTGCAATGGTGCGATAGTTTGAACATTCTTTGGCACTGCCTTTCTTTGGAATTGGAATGTAAACTGATCTTTTCCAATCCTGTGGCCACTGTTGAGTTTTCCAAATTTGCTGGCAAATTGAGTGTAGCACTTTTACTGCATCGTCTTTTAAGATTTTGAATAGCTCAGCTGGAATACTGTCACCTCCACTAGCTTTGTTGTTTCTCAGCTTTTCTAAGGCCCACTTCACTTCACATTCTAGGATGTCTGGCTCGAGGTCAGTGACCACCTCATTGTGATTATCAGGGACGTTAAGCTCATTCTTGTATAGTTCTTCTGTGTAATTTTGCCATCTCTTCTTAATCATTTTATATCATTGTATAATTTATTCAGAAATCTTTCATTTTGAATAGGTTCAGCTCATGTTATAGAGCAGTGTTTGGAGAAAAAACTAGGTTTTCATGGCCTTACAGAGGGCCAGCAGCCTGGGGCCATTCAAACCTCACGGAAAAATAATGGCCCATAGGGCAGGTACCATGACAAGAAAGGCTCTTTTTTCCTGGATCCCACCAGATTTCATGGGACAATGAAAGTCCAGCAGTTCCACAAATAACCAGGAATTCTGCAAGGGATTTCATAAGTGCCAGGAGTGCTTTGAGTTACACCCAGAAATATATAGGGAGCAGCTTATATATGTACAGAGATGCATCCATAAATACGGATATATCTGCAAGAGCTAGAGGTACCTCCTATTCTTCCATTGGGAGCATTAAATCCCCCTAAATTAGGTACCAGTTCTGTCTTTTTGATTGACCCTCATCTGGAATTAAAGGAGAGTCCCCACAGGTTTTCAGGTTTCTTTGGATTGAATCAAAGCCTGTTTTTCCCTGTAGACCACCAGATGCTTAGAGAATGAAAGAATGGATCATTAAGAGAGGAGAAACAGCAACTAGTTTGAGAAAGTGGAAAGTGTGAGAAAGAAACTCAAAATAATCCCATCTTCATCTTGTTTAATGTAAGATGGAAGAGAGGAACCTCAACAAGCTTTAAGCTTTATTCTGTGTTGTTAGAACCCAGAATAATTAAGCTCTTATTTTTGGAATTTTGGCTCTTACTGGTATAATTGTCTGACAAAGGAAAGTAGGTTATAAAATGTTAAATGGGAATCTTGGCAGCCAGTTAGGAACTACACTTGTGCTTCAGTCCGACATATTATGCTAATAGATAGCTATATAAATATTTTTAGAGAGTGGAGAAAAATTCATCAAGCCTCGGTGTTGTGCCTGATCAGCTGATTAATAACTTTCATGTTTCAGAGAATGTGATAAACAGCATTTACATATTTCCAAAACATTAAAACAGGGGTGTCAAACTGGCAGCCTATGGACCAGATGCGTCATGCGCAGGCCATGGCCAGCCCAGTTCATCAAAGGCAAAAAAACGTCGTGATATGTCACAATACGTCACGTGACGTGATCAAATTTGACACCCGTGCATTAAAAGCGTAATTTATTGAAACCAAATAATTGAATATCAACCTGTTTGACTATGTGACACAGAGTACACTTGGGACAGGTGCTTTTGTGATAGTGTTTCATTTTTAAAATAATTACACATTTCTTAAATGTTTCACCTACCTTATTTATACCTTTTGCATTGCAAATTACACGTTCTTGTAACTGTTCATAGGTCTGTTTTTTAAAGTATTTGTTAACTACAACACTACTGTATATTCCTCCAGCCAATAGCCAGGCTGAATAGCTGAAGCTCAGGTACTTCTGTAGTTCTTATTCTTTATGTAAAATTCATAATTATTTCCCAATACATTGGATACAGATGAAGAAAGACTCTTATGTAAGAAGGTGGGATTATTTCCATTGCTTTATTATAGTGGAGCAAATAAATCATATGTGAAATAATTATCATTGATTGTTATTCCATAGCATAGTCCCAATATTCATTTCTAGATGGACTACTAACAATAAATTTGTTCAACTGGTGATACCTTTTCCTGGTTATTCATTGAACGGAAGCATAATTTTTCTAGTAAAAGAATTGT